>NC_064767.1:14199869-14811536 GCF_011397635.1 Epinephelus fuscoguttatus
CACAGTGGCAACAAGGCCAAGTAATCATGGCTGTGCCTGCCTTAGGTTGTCCCGAGCTCTGCAGGGGGATCTTATCCGTCATAGGCGAACCAGTCTTCCATACTTCCCTGTTTTGAATTTATTTCCTTATCTGCTTCTAACCAGTCTTCCATACTTCCACACACTGTTTTAATCTGCTTCTCCAGCTTCTGTCATATTGTGTTCTGTGTTTTTCCACGTTATACTAAAACACAAGTCACAGCATTGCCACTCACTGCGTCTGCTCTCAGTGGCAACGAGATCAAGTAATCATGGCTGGCACCTGTCTTAGGTTGTCCCAGGGTTTTGCAGAGAGGATCTTACCGATCAAAGGTTAACCAGTCTTCCATATTTGACCCTTTCTGATGTGTGATATGACCTCTTGTTGTGATCATATCAACACCGGTGAAGCTTTAAGGAGAATCTGGTGCAAAATCAATACCCAGGGCACTCAGGATTCTCCCTGGTGACCGCATTTACTCTCTTCAGAGCAAATATGTGTCAGGAACAAGGGTTGGAGCTACTAACCTTGGTTACATCAGGTTAGGTTAGGATGAATTAGGCTGGGTCAGGTGGTGTTAGGTTAGACACTGCACAATGCCATTTCACCACTTAACTGAATTAAAGCCAACATGCAGGGTGCTATCAAGTGGTTACAGGGTATTTTTAGGTGGTTGCTAATGTTTTTTTTTGTTTGTTTTGTTTTTTAGATATGTAAATTTGAATTAGTTTTTTCAAATTTGCAATGTTTCATCTCCCTCAGTTACTTTCCTCTATTTGGGCTGCCACTACGTCACTGCAGGGGTTTGTGGAGCAGCCTTCCTCAGCAGAGTCATGATTGCTTTCATCATTCTTTCTTGTCAGCCTTTTCTTCACTCTCCTCAGTCTTTCCTTCTTTTTGGCATTTCCCTGTGTCTTTTCCTCAGGACCGCAGCCACCTGAAACAAACAGCATATAAAAGGTTAAGTCTGGAGTCCAGGTGTACGCCTGCACACCTCCTGACAAGAAAGAGTCAACAGACCAAATTTATGTTATTTGTAATGTTGCAAATTGGTACAGAGTACATACTGGCCTGGTGTCGTATCACACAGTGAGATTATTGGGTTAGCCAGCTATCTTTGAGCTTAACTGAGTGAAATCAATTTGTTTTCTATTATTTCAGTCACAGGAGGTATTTATGTGCCCACTCTAAGATTAAAACACGGCTTCTAAAACACACAAACAGACCAGTACAGAAGCATTTTCATTGCTTTAAGTTTCCTGACAGTGTAAACCAACACATTCTCTCTCCAACCTCGTCACATATTGACGGTTGGTCATGGATTTTCCACATCCGCATATGACGTGCAAGGTACCCTGGGTGTGTTGGTTGTTGATCTGGGACACCGTGTCTAGTTCTGCCTGTTACATGCATTGTCTTCTTTCAAAATACACTTATGATTTCACAGGAAATTTAAAGGCGCTGTATGTAAGAATGTGGCCAAAGCAGTTACTGCACACAAATTCAAAATACTGCCGCGAGTCGTTTCCGCCCCCCCTCCCCTACAGATTCAAGGTTGCTGGACAGCGGCACGCTGGAGACTGATTTGTTTGCCCACGGTGGCTGCCGTGGCAGGGCCGCATCGCCGCGTCCTTGATCCTCGGTTTTCCAGCGGACCATTGTCCAGCTGAGGAGACTGCTAATGCTATGTACCGGGACACTGATAATGCTGCTTGCCGTGCTCCTGTAGCTCAGTCGTAACTGTAACTGATGCTGAGACTCTACAGACTGCGTGACTGGTAGATGGCGGTGGGTGGTGCAACATGCCAAAACACAAATTCAAAACATAAACATGATTTGCAGACCGTAAAAATGTTTTTTTAAATGCGAATATTCTGGCCGTACTATTGTTGTCAGTGAGATCAGTATGTTATATGAACATTGTTCCTTAGTCTCTGTGACATATTAGGAAGATTTTGCGACTATTTGCTTTCTTACATATAGCTCCTTTAACTTTTACATACAGTGTCTTTCAAAATAAACACACTATGTCGGTACAACACCCCAATTTTTTTTCCTTCAACAACAAACATACGTGGTTGAGTTGAGGAAAAAAGAACAATGTTTGGCTCTACAGTTTACGGGATACAAACACCGCTCTCGGGTGAAAGTTGGTGTTTGCTCACCAATTAAGACATTGTATCTTGTTTGATTCCTTAGTACAAGGAAGTAATAGGAACAACAGTTTCTGAAATTGGTCCAGTACTGAGCGAGACCGCTGCAGCCAGCAGCGGCAAAACAGGCTGCAATGTAACCACTCAGGGCATCAATGTACGTCCACTAAAAGTTTTGCCACCAAAAGGCTCTAAGTGTCTGAAAACTTATGGAAAGCATCCCAAGAATTCCATTAGACTCTGTCAACTTTGTATGAAGTGTGTTTTACCGTGATGAAATTACTGTTTATTTAACAGTGATCCTTTATTTCAGAGCTTTCAGTTGTCATATAAAAGGACTACGTGAACACTGTGCAGTCAGTGGCAGAGGATGACAGTTCACACCTTCATAATGTTAATCTTCAGTTAAGGCTAATGGATAAAATGAGAATACATCCTAAGAAAACAGCCTTTCTATGATAATAATCAGTGGAATTTTTTCATGTTAGTCATGCCCCCAAACCAACATATTATTATTCCAGCCAGACATTAAACATATGTGAGTCCAGTCACATTTGAAGATGCAGGCAGATGCTTGATAATAGGTGAGAAATTATGCTCACATTTTTCGCCATACTAGCAGTGCGGCTGCAGGTAGTCTGTCAGTCGCCCACTTTGGTCCCGACTGAAATATTTCAGCTATACTATTCACCTACAATTTTATTACATACTATTTTATATTCCCATAAAAGCAGCAAAATAGAGTATTTCTTTTGTGTTCGAGCCTGAGGGGGGAAAGCAGCAGAAATACCAGATGAAACTGCACTGAGCTCCTTCAAAATCTATTATTTTTAAGTTAGCTGTTTTTCTTCTGTTGTTCTCAAGGTTTAAGGTTGATTTACTGTCCACAGCACGTGGCTGCACAACAAAATACAGTTGTACTCCCTTTGTGCTTCACAAGAAAGACAAAAAATAAGTATATATATGAAAAATATATTTTAAAAATGATCTCATCATCATGATTGCTATAGTTCCTATCTATTTTAATTGTTAAACCTTGTACAACCTGGTTAAGTGACACTTCACCCTATCATTAATCATACACTGAACAAAAATTTCAACACTTTAAGTTAAAGATGTTTATAAAGACTGCATGCACTCATATTTCTGTCAAGTTTTGGTTCATATTTGTTCAAATCTGTGTTAGTGAGCACTTCTCCTCCTCCAAGATAATCCATCCAGCTGACAGATGTACCATATAAAGATGCTGATTAAACAGCCCTGGGATGGTCACAATAAAAGGTCACTCTGAAATGTGTACTTTTATCACAACACAATGCTACAGGTGTTGCAAGTTTTGAGGGGGCATGCTATTGGCATGTCCATTAGAGCCGTTGCCCATAAACTGAATGTTCATTTTATCACCATAAGCTGTCTCCACTTTCATTTCCGTGAGACCTCACAACCGCAGATCACGTGTAACCAACCACGCCCGCTCAGAACTTCCACATCCAGCATCTTCAACACAAGCTCATCTAAGATCAGCCACCCTAGCAGCTGATGCAACAATTGGTTTGCACATCTGAAGGATTTATGCACACACTGTCAGTAACCATCTCAGGGAAGATCATCTGCATGCTCATCATGCTCATGCTGTCTCAACCTGACAGCCGTTCATCATCGCAACCGACTTGTGTGGCCAGTTGGATGTACTGCCAAATTCAAGGAGACAACACTGAAGACGTGTTACGGTAGTGAAATGAGCATTCAGTTCACAGAGTTCAGCTCTGGTGGACATTCCTACAGTCAGCATGCTAATGGCACATTCCCTAAAAACTTGCAACACCTGTGATATTGTGTTAAGTGATCAAACTGCACATTTTAGAGTGGCCTTTTATTGTGACCACCCCTAGGCACACCTGTGTGGTAACGGTGCTGTTTAATCAGCATCTTGATATGCCACACCTGTCACGTGGATGGCAGGCCCTACAAATACCTGGGGGTCCTCCTGGATGAGAAGCTTTATTGGTCTTCTTACACTGACGACCTCTACAGGAAGGAGCAGAGGGGCAGATGTCCTTTGGTGTGTGTGTGGAGATGTTGACCATGTTCTATCACACATTGGCGGCCAGTGCACTTTTTTATGCTGCACTGTGCTTGGGGAGCCAGCTTGATGGACAAAAACACCAAGCTGGCTCAGTGCTCAGCAGAAGACTGGACCCACTAAGAACTGTGGTGGAGAGGGGCACATTGAACAGCAGACACCCTCTGCACAGCCTCCTGGAGTGACAGAGGAGCAGCTGCAGCAGTCGGCTCATCTCACTGTGTTGCAGAACGCAGCGTTTCAGGAGATCCTTCATCCCCACAACAATAAGACTGTTTAACACCTCCTGAATCCAGTGTGACGTCCCTCACACTGTCTTGGGCAATGTTCCAGCCAGCCTCACCGGGCAGTTTGCTGACATGAGAGGGTCGTTACTTGATTAGGCTCACCTGGACTTCCAAGCTATAAAAGCTGCATCAGGTGTTAACTTGTTCCTCCCTTTCTTCAGCTGACATCGGCTGAGCATCACTGGTTTTGCTTTGCACCTTCAACACCTCCACAGTGCACCTGACACACACCCGTGCATGGCTATCATAACTGACTTGCTGACCTGCACACTCCATTAATTATTTAGGTTAATTTTAGTTGAATAAATTTGGCTTGTTTTAAGTAAATCTGTTGTGTGGACATCACATTAGCCACAACTGGACTGGACTGTGGAATGTTTTTGCAATTTTAATGTAATTTTAACTTAATTTTTAATTTCTATCTATGCACTTAATTTGACTTATTTCATTTCATATCTATTTTAAAACTGTATTACTGTTGGTGAGGGGAAGTGTGGTTGTTGTCTTTTATTAGCTGCTGGACAGTTGAATTTCCCTTCAGGGATTAATGAAGTTCTTTCTATTCTATTCTATTATCTTGGAAAAGTAGAAGTATCTATTGAGTGCATGTGAAGAAAAAACGTTAGATCTTTGACTTTATCCCCTGCGAAAATGTGAGCAAACGTGTTGCGTTTATATTCCTATTTGAGAGGGAGAACAAAATGTTACAACCTTTGTTTCTCCCCGGTTTATTTGCAGGTGAACCAACCGGAAGTCGTCGTTGTATTGAATAGCGGCGTAGTGCGAACGGATCCAAACACTTATCTTCCTCTCCTGCCGTCGCTCTTGAGCTCTGTACATTTAGTCGAGTAAGTATAATCTGTATTTTAAAGCCATATGAACATTTAGAAACACATGTTTAGCTAAAAGAGCAGATTAAGGTACGGTTCGAGGAAACTTTAATTGGGCTAAGCTAGCAGCTAGCTAGCTAACAACACGTTACTGTTAGCCAGAAAGCCGTCGAAAGCAACGTTAGTATGCTAAATGCTAACTGAGAAAGCGGCAAGAAGAAACTCGAAACCGGGGAGATATTTACTCGTATTTTTCAGTTATATTGAGCAAGTAACATGTCGTCCAACATATTAAGTCGGTGGTTTTAAAATAAGCTGTTTATAACGTTACTTGTTGGTGTTAAAATGGTATAACGTCACATGGCTGAAAGCGAGGGAGCTAACGATATTTAACGTTACTTCACGATTATGTAGAGCACTTCACAGCCTCAAGCACCGACCAAGAAGTTAATTGTAAAACGACTAAGCCAGATATATTGCAGTTTCTGTAACTAGATAGTTATATACTTGCTTATTTGTCAAAATTCAGTCTGTCTGCATCTGTTTGAAGCATGTATTGAAATTGTGTTACCACTACTGTCTAGAGCCTGTGGGACTCTTCATCTGAGCGAGAATGACCGACAGATACAACATCCACAGTCAGCTGGAGCATCTCCAGTCTAAGTACATCGGCACAGGACACGCCGACACCAGCAAGTGGGAATGGCTGGTCAACCAACACAGAGACTCCTACTGCTCCTACATGGGACACTTTGACCTGCTGAACTACTTCTCCATCGCTGAGAACGAGAGCAAAGCGCGTGTCCGCTTCAACCTGATGGAGAAGATGCTTCAGCCGTGTGGACCCCCAGCAGACAAACCTGATGATGCCTAGATGACACTGGAGTGAGCTGTGGATGTGTTTTTTATAGGATGTTTGTTTTATGTTGGACATTCAACTCTATTTTCGACTAAACATATTCAATACTGTGCTCTTTTGGATTTTCTGATGCTGAAATTGACCTTGTATGGTCCTGCCAACACTGAATGAATTGTCCAGTTACACAATAGAAGATAACGGGACACAGATTGTTACATCATTTGCAGCCGGACCACTGAGAAACACTGTTTCCTGCTCTGTACAGCTCTGCAGCTATTAGGGAAATTAGCATCAAAGATGAAAGAAAGGAGAGCAAGGAGGGCTTCAGGATATTAACATTGATCAGAAAAGATAATAGAAAACCAAGTGTTGAAGTGTCACCTGTAAAGAATTTGTATGAACTGCTGGAGCTGTATTCTTGATTGGAATTTCTGATTTGATTCAATTAAAATTAATGTGTTTCCATTTACAGTATAATATTTTTTTAATCACAAAGTGAGCACCCACACTATGCAGGTTAAATTGGCAAAAGTGACTTGTTGCGTTGTCCAGTAAACAAAAATTTAAGTGCTCCGTGGTTCAGATTATGCAAGTCTGTGTAATGCTACAAAAGTGATGAACATCATACTTCTTAAAGATATTCCCTCATTTATGATGGTGGTGTAGCACGTTAATCTTCCATAGGTGTTAAGTTAGGTTGAAGTCAACACTGTGAAGGTCATAGCATGTGATTCACATCATATTACCGAAAGCATTCAGTGACCTCTCGTTCTGTGTGGAAGCATTTGTATTTTCCTCACCTATTCAGCTGAGTTTTTCCTTTTACTTCCATCGTCTGTCTAAAGATATATCAGTACCAGTAAGAGAACAACTTAGGCAAATTTTATGGTATGCGCACAATGTGTTGGATTTATTATATTGCTTCAGTTTGAATTTTATGGACGAGCAGAAAAGATAAAGAAAAGAAAATTACACAAAGAAAAACATAGCCTATAAAAAGCCTTAATGAGCACCAGCTTAAATTAAAAAGCTCAGAAAAAAATACTAACTGAAGAAAAACTGTGAAAGAAGAAAATCTTTAGTCACCAGTAACGGTTAAGATACACAATAAGTAATATATTATACACATACTGAACATGAAGACTTTTTTTAATATCTTACCAAGTTGCTCAGTGCCTTTTTTTCCCCATGTCTTTAAAAGAAATTGCACCAATTTGCTCAGGGTTCAAAGGTTTAGGTACTTGAAAGCAGCACAGTTAAAGTGATGCCACTCCAGTTTTTCCTAAAGGTTAAAAATGGGGCTTAAAATTCTCACTCTGAGACTAAGAAATAATTTCTTGTTTTGGACCTTAAGAGCAGTGTGAAATTCTGTTGATAAAAGGTCACATACATGCAAGTAAATGAAGCTCCGTTTTTGCGTTGATGTTTATATTTCACAATAAACCCAAGGTCAGCTTGGAAAATATAACCTACAGGACAGAACATCAGTAACCTCCAACACGGGCACAAAGCCTATCAGCTGTACGTATACACTGCACAGCGCTATGTTTCCTTTGTTTGGCCTTGCAGATTCAATAGTGTTGTCCACCTACACAGTCTCTCACACATGCACTACACTCAGGCACACACACATATATTGTACCCAATCATCCACCCACACATTGAGTGCACTCAGATCAGCTGTGCATGACTTAAACACACATCCTGACATGCTGTGCCTCGTTATGTCTGCTTGTCACATGTTTAACATGCTCTGTTGATTTTAAGGAGAGCAGAATGTCACCCAAATCAAGGACAAAATCCAGAGAGTGTATTTTGAAGAGGTGGCAGATTGTCATATTTGACTGGTCTGGTAGTTTAAATTTACATATCTGAAAAGCAAGTATTGCAATTAGTGTATTAAAGCAGTGGCACCGGTTTAGAAACTGCCACGAGCTCGTGGCTGACATTAGGAAAATGATTCTAGTGTTGAATTTGAATTAGTGCCTTTGATCAGCAGTGTCAGTTTAATACGCTACCAGCCATGAGAACATGTTTTTATAATGCAAATTGCCTCAGGGTGGATGAAGTAGAATAGATGTTTGAAGCTGCAGTCGGTACAGGTGTCTTGCTGCACTGAGCTGCACACCAGTCAGAGTGAGATGTGTGACCAGAGAAGAGCAGCAGGCGCTGAGGTTTGACTTGCTGACTTCAGGTGATTTATCGAAGCGTGCTGCCAGCCAGACTCACACACACAAATACAGACACTTGGTGGGAGAGGATGCTGCATGAGTCATCGTTGGATTGAGAGACAAGTCAGCGGGTGCCAAGGAAGTTCTTGTGTTGCGCATCACGTCTGGGTGTGTGTGTGTGTTGGAGGGTTACTTAGTGGGGTAAGTCCTTGCCATCTGCTCTCACTGTGAGAGTCGTGAAGACAGCGCTGCCAAGTCAGGCATGAAGGCAGCGTGAGGCCTGTTGGTGTGCTGTCACGAATAAAACACTCAAGAGCACATTAATAGATGTCTGCCCCTCAGTCTCCAGCGACATTAGCAGAGATGGACCCTCGCTTTTTGATGGGAGTAAAGCTCGCAGGTGGGTGTATGTTGATTATGCAGCTGTAACACCCACTCTGAAAGGCACCTCTTACACACAGCCTTTTCATTTACAATGTCATCTCTAAAGAAAACAAGAAACACTGTGTTAATCTACGAAATAAAATCACCAGCACATTGAAGAAAATACATGAATCGGCAGATCAGGGTGGCATCTCAGTCTCCCACACCTGCAGTTTTCACCTTGGAGAAACGTTTGATCATCACAAGGTTGTTTATTTACCGTGCTGACAAAGATGTGTTGGTATGTGAAATGCGTCCTTACTGTACCCATATATAAAACGTTGTATAAAGTGTTTTCCTACAGCAAAGGGAGAGTGCAGTGAAAGAGAAACCGCTTGTTCAGTTGTGTTGATTCCCTCTGGAGACCTTCACAGCAACTATAAATTCTATGCGCTGCCTGCCAACACACACACACACTTTTACAGTCTCTTCTAGTGCACAGACATAAAAAAGTTTTGCACGCTCATAATACGCATCCTACATTTGCAGTAAAAACAGTTTTCATTGAGTTGTGGAACTTAATGATCATGTATAAAATGAGGCGAGGAAAGGTATTGAACACCCACGAGGACCCCTAGCTGACGGAGGGACTCTAAATATTTCCAGAATAAAATGTTTGTTTTCTATAAGTGCACAACCAGAAAAATTTTATGCTTCAATTTCACTCCATGCCAGAAATAAAACTCGTACACAGCAGCTGTTGTGTCATTCTGAGACAAAACTGGAAGCAGCAAAGATATAATTTGGCACCACGCACAAAAACAAAATTGTCCTTGCGCATTTTCAGCTTAGTGTTCGTGGTAATTGTTGTGGGATATCTGTAATAAAAGACTCACAAACAAAAGGGGCTTTCTGAGTTGTATTACTACACTAGTAAGCGAGTACAGCCAAACTCTCGACAGAATGTCAGGCAGAAAGCTCAACTTCTCATTCTTCCAGTAGCTTTTTAATGAATCAGCTGTGATGGGGTCACTGTGACATGACTAACAGCACTGTCATCAAACTACACACATGGTCCACAACTGAGTCTTTGTGTTTTTCTTAATAAGCCACCACACAGTACTGCCTTACTTGTTCAGCACTTCCTGACAGCTTCCTTTACTTGTTTGATGCCTCACTCCTGGAAAATGTTGCCATGTAGAAAGAAATTGAGGTCATTCAAAGGTTAGAAGCTGTGAAAGGCTGCATTTTTCCCAGCACAGTAATTACGCAAATAGAAAATTAGTTTTGATAACTGGTTTCTGTCTATATACACTGGTCAGCCACAGCATTAAAACCACTGACAGGTGATATGAACATTATGTTACAATGCAGTGTTTTGCGGGAAAAACTTGGGTCCTGGCATTCATGTAAACCGCTCAGGAATTTCCCGAGCAACATGACAAAGAGCTCAAGCTGTTAACCTTGCTTCCAAATCTCCCAGATTCCAATTACATCAAGCATCCATGGGACGTGCCAGCACCTAGCATCACATCCCACAGGACTCGGAGGATCTAGCTCCATCTCTCTTGCACCAGACACCACAGGTCCTGTGCCCTCAAAGGTCCTGTGTCCATGCCTCAACATGTCAGAGCCAAGTGTGATTCACTATGGGGCCTCTGACCTGTCGAGGCACGGACACAGGACCTCTGGGGGTATCCTGTGGTGTCTGGCACCAGGGCATTGGCACCAGATCCTTTGAGTCCTGTGGGTTGTGAGTTGGGATACCGGCACATCTCAGGGATGATTGATCGGATTGGAAGGCCAGGTTGACGCCTTGAGCTCTTTGTCACCTTGCATGGGCCATTCCTCAGCAGCGATCAGTGTATGAAGTATACCTACAATTGTGTGGAACGTGAGTGGAATGGAGGCATTTATTTATTTATTTTTGTTACTATTTTATCACTATATATTACTTATTGTTATATCCTGTACGTGCACCTGAATTTCGTTGCATGTTTGTGCAAAGACAGTAAAGAAATCTGAATCTGTTTTTGCGGAGTGGCATGGAGCATCGTCCTGCATGGAGGGCCACTGTCATCAGGAGAGTGTTGTTGTCACTGGGGAGATGTACTTGGTCTGTAACAGTGTTCAGGTGGGTGGAGCCTGACAGGTGGCATCCACATGAACGCCAGGATGCAAGGTTTCCCAGCAGAACATTGCATTGTGACGAGATGATCAATGTTGTGTATATATCCCATAACATTGTGTTACTAATGGTAAAATGCTGCACTTGTATATCGCCTTTCTGGTCTTCCAACCACTCAAAGTGCTTTAACGCTATGTCACATTCACACATACATTCACATGCCATACACGGTGCCACCTGCTACTCAGTAACTATTCACACGCTCTCATGCACCAATGGGGGTTCAGTATCTTAACCAAGGATACTTCCACATGCTAACTGGAGGAGCTGGGGATCAATCCGCTGATCTCTCGATTAGTGGACGACCCACTCTACCTGAGCCACAGCAGCCCCACTTGCTCATATATAGGATCACACCTGTGGAATATGTTCCCACGGACTGTAGGTCACTTCAGTCCAGACTGAAACATCACAACTATTGCTATAACATTTTTTACAAGCACTCAAGTTCCCCAGAGGATGATTCCTAACAGTGCCCCCCTGACTTTTCCTCTAGTGTTACCATGAGGTTGACAGCTGTGCTTTTGAGTAAAATGTCTCAACAACTATTGGATAGATGTCATGAAATTTGGTGCAGAAATTCAATTTGCAGTAAATAATCCTCTTGGATACACAGAAACTTTTTCTCACCTGCTGTTTTTCTAATATCCGGAGGTACTCGAGCTGAAAGCGACAGAGAAATAAGTTCAGCTCCATTTGAAGCAGTTAAACTCTATTAACTCTCCCCTGATAGTGAAGCTCGATCACACCGGTGCTGAGGTTAGTGACAAGAGGCCTGCTTGAACATCTCACAGCCCAACACCTACTGCATCGATCTCATCTCCCATGTTATCTTGTTATCACCTCACCTCTTTCAACACATCGGATCCTGCAGTGTCTTGACAGTCGTGGTGATTAATTATATTCCTTCACGTGACCGTTTAAAAGCTGGCGTTAGACTGGAAGCTGCAGTGGTGTGTTTGCATGTTTGCATGTTTAAATGGTACCTGACACAGTGAATGGCATCTTCTAATAGCCACTTGGCCTTTCTGTGTTCATGCTGATGTGCACGTCTCATTTGGCCGGTCATCCACATGTGCGCTCTCCTCTGATTACACAGCACCTCAGCCAAACGGTGAAAAGATCCTGGAGGCACATTTACCCTCGTCAAATATGAAGACTCCCACAATCCAATTATCTTTGCCCTTCTATGCCACCCACCTGTTCTACCCATCTATCTTCCTTAACCCTCCATTGTTCTCCTCTGCTAAACCCTTCGCTCTCGTCTTCTTTACTGCTTACACCCCCCCTCCTGCAAACCTCATCACTTAACTCCTTTTCTCCCACTCTCTGTACCTCCTTCCTTCCTGCATCTCTACAGCTCAGATGGGCTCACCAGTGGAGTGGAAACAGCCAAGATAAAACACACAAGTAATGACTCTTCAGCGGGGGGAAAAACACATGAATATTTTCTGTGAGGAACGTGGCGTCATTCTCTCTGACTAAAGGCAATCAGAAATGACAGCACTCAGAGGAGGAAAGCTAATGAATGCTGGATCTTTATGATAAAATGCTGAATGAGTTTTGTGCAGTGACAAATGCCAAATCCCCTCCCCCCCCCCCCCCACCCCCCACCACTTCTAACAGAACAATTACCTTTTTCATGACATTTCTGAACACAGAAAATTAAAAGCTAACTTGGTTTTCGATTTTCTTTTCTACCCTGCTTTGTTGATCTTTTATAACCTTTTTTTTTTTGCAAAATGTGTGAGTAATTTGAGAAGTGGAATATGAACAGTAAGACTGTGTGGTATAAACCCTCTAATAATCACACTTTTTTGTAACCTTGCAGGGTTTTAAACTGATGATTAATATCCACTCTTTTCCAGTTGAGTAGCAGACCTGTATTACAGTCGGGACCTCCAGGCAACGTGCCAGGGACGAAACTGCCTCGCCATCCTGCCTGGGAAACTTCATTAACGTGGGGAGTGTGTGAGAGTGAATGTGTGTATGTGTGTGTGTGTGTGTGTGTGTGTGTGTGTGACTGAGTGTGTGTGTTTTACAGCCACTGTGACTCTAGGGGCTGAAAAGTGAAACTTCTTGGAGCAGATTGGTTGTTTAACACTTTGAAAAAGGAGCTTGTCTACATTTAAAGTTTACGTTTAAAATTCAGGTCAGGAAAACATGGCCGAGGTGAATGCTAATGTAAAGTTTAAGATAAAGGTGAGGATTTAGGGAGCAAGTGTGGCCAGGTTAGAGAAGTGTGTGTGAGTGTGTGAGATAGAGAGAGCAGGAGTTTTATGATCACTTTGGTCCAGGAGGCATCTTCCAAGTATACCAGCTGCTAAGTTATCTTGCTGTCCTCCTTTGCTCTATAAACCTGATTAACATCACTGTCAGGATAATATATAGAGCTACTGAGCAAGGGAGCTTCGACGTCGACATTCCAAGCAAATCAAAAACTTTAATTCACACCTTTCCTGTCGCTGAGGTCACTCTGTAGCACAACACCTCCAGTGAAATCAATTCCAAAGCCAGCAGAGAAGACTTAAAGTTAAAGCCCCGCTGGTGATTGATGTCTTTGGTTGTCTCTCATTTCCTATACCGTCTCTGTCTTTCCAATCTCTTTCTGATTCTCCTCCTCCCTTGTCTCCTTCAATCTCAAGCTCTTATTTCCTCGTCCTCTTCTTCAGAACCGACTCCATTACGCCCACATCCTCTATAAAAGCTCGCCGGCTCGTACTCTGGGTGAGGCTGAATTGATAGGGCCGATACTTTACTTTAATGGTCATTCACACACATCCACATCCTCTGATATGTTCGCAACACATGCATTAGGATATCATGCCCTCGAGACCACCAGATTCTATGTGCAAGCGAGCACGAGATCAGTACAAGACAAGCAAACAGCCTGCACGGAGCTTCACATTCATTTGGAATATTCATCGGAAATCCATTTGGCAAAATGTAGTTTTAATGGAACGGCAGGATAATGCGGTTCAACCCTCCGTCCCATTTGTCACATCGTGTTTGCAAATTGGAGGCTGAAGATGCATTTGCATTTTGACTCCCTGTTTGGGAAGCAGCTATTACAGTTAGTGGAGTCGTGTTGTTTTACATTTGTCAAATTAAATTGATGTGTCTCACAACATGCAGAGGATTTGATCAGACTAAGTTACTTGCATTTGGTTTTATTTGTTGACAACTGAGGAGGAAAAAAGACGGGACAGGAGATTACCAAATTAGTCAGAGGCGATGCTCTTATTTTAATTTGTAGTGTTATTGAATACATAACTTCTGTCACATCAATGTGGGCTTCACAAAAAGAGAGACGGACTAGACATCATAGATTCAAGAGTCTACAGCCTTGCAGTGAGGCTCTGTGAGGCTGCATGTAGACACACCAGTGCTTTGAGCTAAATGCTAATGTGTGCTTACAGTGACAATGTTCAGCAGGTTTAAAATGCTCATCATAGCTTCATGACAACATTTGTCATAAGGAAGCACTGGAGTCTATCCCAGCTGACATTGGACAAGAGGTGGGGCACACCCTGGACAGGTATCACAGGGCTAACAGAGACAGACAACCATTCACACTCACATTCACACCTACGGCCAATTCAGAGTCACCAATTAACCTCCATGTCTTTGGACTGTGGGAGGAAGCTGGAGTACCCAGAGAAAACCCACAGTGACACAGGAAGAACATGCGAACTCCGCACAGAAGGGCTCCCCCTCAAATCCCCCACCTTGGCTTCGAACCCTACCTGTGAAGCGACAGTGCTAACCACTGCACCACCATGCCACCCATTTGTCAATTTGCAGAAAACACAGAGCACAGATGAGGCTGATGGGAAAGTCTTGCAGGTATTTAGTCATAAATCAAGGGCTTGAACAAATAAATAATTTGACCTGATGGTGCCGCTCGAGGAAGTCTTCAGGTTCAATACATCTCTATGGGGAGATGAATGTCTGAACCAGATTTCATTGCAATCCATTGAATAGTTGAGACATTTCAGTCAAGTCACGGTCATGTGTATCATATCACTGTTTCTACAGTGATGTAGTATATGGGCTCAATTTCTCATGGGGAGGTGGAGGAGATGGTGGATGGTGCGACACCAAGGCAGACCACTGCCAAAATCAGGTGTTTTTTTAAAAATTTTTTTTAGCTTTTTTAGCCCCCAACCGTGGGTGTTTTGTCACAGCCTATTGCTGTTTTTCCACCAGGGACAGTGCCATAAAAAGCGCTTGTGTTTTTACAATGACATTGCTGCAACAGAGTGATTAAGTTAGCTGTGATCTATGGACCATGAAGCTAACTAGCCTATGCAACAGGTGAAGACTGCCTTTCAATAGTAGGTGGATCCACCTGATGCAGACATCACGATCACCAACCAATCAGGATTGGCATAATGAGAAAATGTTTCTGAGGAATACGCAGGGAGGCATATCCCTTAGTGAGAAATCAAAATGAATGCCATAAATGAGAACTGTTTTCAGCAGCTTTTTAGCCCCCAACTGTTCTGTAGCAACCCAGTGGTGTTTTTCCAGCCTGGATTGTGCCAAGAAAAGCAGAGACATTGCTGATTTTCCACTGGGGATTATGCCAACACAACCAGGTATTTTAAATCAAAATTTTTTTTCCTAACTCTAAACAGTTGGTTTTTTTGTGCCTACACCCAACCACATGTTAAGCACAGCGCTGTTGAAATGTAAAAAAACAACAACTATAAGTTAGGACATATTTTTTACACAATCACATACAAATGAAACATATCTGTGGTTTGCAGAAAAATGCAATGCCAACTTTTTTTCTTTTTCTTTTTTTGACTCAAAAGCACAGATGTACTGTAGTTGGCACTGAGGAACAGCTCAGAGGATCATCGCAGTCATTAGGATTCATCCTCGGGGCACATTAAATGTCTGTAAAATGTTATAAAGATATTTCTGTCTGGACCAGATAGGTCGATCGACTGACGGAGCCATGGTCCCTTGAGCCACGCTGCTATCTTGGCTGATAAAAACACATATGTAATTTCACTTTAGGCAGACTCGCTTGTCCTTTTGTGACCCGAGCAGAAACTCAGTGAGAGCCAGAAGGCACTGTGAGGTTCAATGCAGATATCTCAGAGTAATTACGCTGTCATCCGTGACAGTTATTCAAATTCAGGGCACACGGAAGGTGAAGAAAAAAAGCTGAGTTAAAGGCTTTCTTTATTAAATAAAAAAAAAAATCCAATATCCTATAAAGCCTTAATTGGCACTAATTGCTACACTTACGGGTTTCCAGGCTGTAAATTTGTCTGGGAGCCATCCTTGTGTCACTAGGAATAAAAACAAAAAATTGGCACAGTTTTTAAGTATTTCAGAAAATCTGCAAGGAATGATGTAATGTATTTAAAAATAAAACCCTACAGAGACTAAGTGTCTTTCCATTTTATGTCTCTGAATAGTGAATGAGGAAACGTGGCCTTCAAGGACTCTGAAATCTGCCACCTAAAACCAGCTCTGAGCAGCGCAGCCAGCCATAATACAATGACAGAAAAGAGAGAAGGGGGATCAGTGAAATTTCACTTTTTCTTACATGCCTGTTAAGCCGTTGCAAATGCATTTCCTGGATCTATGAAAAGAAAAGTCAGTAGTATGAGTGAGTAAATGCTCATGTCCATAATTCAGTAATTAGAGTAATGTTGATCACATGACAAGAAAAACGAGGTCACACAAATGATGTTTTCCCATCATTCTTTATATACAAAAACAATATACACAGTTTGGACATAACAGTAGCTGATATATGACATCATCCTATGACTTCAGAGATCAATTAAAAAAAAAAAAAAATCAATGCATTTCAGTGACTGTAAATGCAAAGTTGGAGGGTTTATAGTGTGACTGACACTTGTGAATCCCCAGTAAATCCCAGTATCTTACCGTGAATTTAACATGATCAAGAAAAGGCAAAATAACGGAGATGTAAGCTCTTGGTCAACAACAGCAGCAGCAGTCTGACTGTGGCTTTCTGATTTGGGGGGATTTGGTTTGTGTGTGATAAAGGAAGCACCATTACAACTGCAGACTTCCTCAAATGTAAACATTTTCATGAACTGGTGGAAGCCTCCAGTACTGCAAATTTAACAGCAGCAGCTGCGAATAGTTAAGTGTCAAAGTGTCCATTTTTAATGTTTAAAGAAATATATGTATCTTTAATTTCACGTATTCCATGTTATAGGTGATGTAAAGAAACGTGGGGTGTGTTACAACTTTTCTTTGGGTCTCAGGAGGTTTATCGTGTTGATGTTACAGTTCCACACAAGATGAGATGAAACAGACTGCAGCCATTAAAGTTTTTACAGGACGCACTCCTTGTGATTAATACTGACTGGCAACACAAACTGTCAAGGCTCTACCAAACTCTCAACTGCTTTGTCCAGATGTTTAATCAGTATCTGGATTAAAATATGTAAAGATGTGTTTATGCATCAGTGTTGCAGAAAAGAAAAAAAATGTGGTGTCAGAGGCCAGAATTAAGATAGTAGTTTCATTATAAAATCACCTGTGCTTTAAAAGTAAGATTTCTAAAGCTTCTTAATTTCAACCTTTCTAGTCATTTATTTATAAGCAGTATACAAACACTTTATTAATGGTTTGTACCACACTATATTGTAGCTGTAAGCAAATATAAAGACATTTTTGAAGTGTGTATTAATGTATTTTGTCACTGATTATAACTTATCCGATCCATCCAGCAGCTACGCAGTAATGTTATCATTCAACTGGAGTCGAGTTTCGGCCCAACTGGAACATGTCTCCAATCTGATATTCACTATTTTAACTCTTTAACTAGCTTTTAGTTTCCATCACTTCCTGAACGATGCTTTTGGCTGCTAAATGCTCCCCTCTCTTCAAAATGTAGCAGAAGGTTTAACCAAATTTCAGAAAATTTGCAACAAAAAAATGAATATATGCGCTTTTCCATCCATTTTTGTAATGTGTATATTGGAAGTTTGTTCATGCAGATGAGCAAGCCAGGTGTCACTGCAGGAAAAGAGGGTGCAACAAGATGATATAATTTAAAATAGAGACAGTCACAACTCAAACAAAGGGAAACGATGGATGTATAATATGAAGAACACACTGGGCTGTGGAAATAGAGGGATTTTAACAACTAATATTACAGCTTTGTGCTCTTGGAAGCCCTGTGTGCATACGTAAGCCTGTTAAAAGCCATCCAGAGATGACAAATAGAGCCTGCAGTGGCCTACGCAATGACACAACGTCATGACTCTACATCATCATTTACTTCCTGAACCTCTTTCCATTGTACTACAGCCACTTTAAAGGTCTTTAAATGCCACTGCACTGTTTCCATTTAACTTTTATCAATGCACCAACTTTTCCACCTCCCCCCAACACAAAATTATTTTAGGATATTTAAAAAAATGTTTAAAGTTTTGGTGTTTCCACTCAGGTTTCTTTATGCACATATTGTAACTGCACAAAAAGACAGAAGGATGGAAACATACCTTGTGTCTGTCTGGTGTTTGGTGCTGAGAACATAGTGAAACAGTGGGTTTTTAGAGTGTTTTGACTGAAAACACCTGCCTCCCGCAGCTGAAAACAACTCTTCGAGAGCAGTGAAACTAAATGGAAACAGTAAAGTTGCACACTCAGCAGCGAAACCATGAGGTGAAACTCACTATTAAGCTCTGTAAAGCCGAGGGGAGCTGCAGAATCAGGTGATGATTCTCTGTAGGATCACAATGAGCAACTCCTGTCACATTGCCACACTGTTTTCACATATTGTTTCTTAATAAATTAGAACAAAAATACAGGTTATAGCTACTTTAAATGCCTTTAAATGTCATCTGCTTACACCTGCATAGCCATTTACCATCTTCACTGACTATATACTGCTTATAAAATGCAAAAAGGACATTTTTCCATTTTATGCTGTAGAGATTAACTTGTCTTTTTTACAGAGATGAAAGCAGCATATTAAGTACTCAGCCATGATGGGATCAAATCTGTTGCACCTGGTGAGACTTTTAATTTGTGCATCTAAAATTTTTATTACAGTATTTGCTGCATTATGTTCTCTTTTACAGAAGCACATTTTCCATTACATGGACTCATATTTACTTACTATTAAAATGCAGCTAGACTTTATACTGTGCCTAAACTCACGTAGTTTAAATTTCAAGTCATATCCTGTTTGTTTTTTCTACTTTGTGCAAGCTGACCAATGGCCATCTGAAGATATAAATCAAAAGCGACGTCCAGAAATGATTATAAACTGCTTTTAAACTTAGTCTCCATCCATGAAATACCTGCTGCGTCACACCTGCTGACTTCAGTTAGAGTGAACGTGGAAGCGAATATGAAATAAGCAGTGTGTGTAATGTAATGGTCTGTTTAGGAAACAGGTAGGTTTGGTAAAGACGTGACAGTTATTTAACAAACTGTGCTTGGTATGATAAACAGCACTGAACTCCTCATTTCATTATTATTTTCTGGGGATGATAAAAAAAAAATAAGACAACTAAAATCAGAGCTTAAAACATTCACATCAAAGTTCTACTGTATCATACTTGTAGTAAAATTGATTTCAATGTATGCACATGCTCGATATACATTATGTACAAAATAATCATTATATATAACAACATAGACATTGACATGAATGAATACTGTTGGTTCTTTTCCATCGCTGTACACCATTTCAACCTCCGCACATTCAGAAGCAGAGAGAAGAAATCAGTCCTTTTTCGGATAATATTTTGTACGAGTGACGACTGTTGTGGAGGTCTATTGTGAGCACACAAGCCTTTGGACGTCAGCAAGTTCAATCTGTCAGTAACTTTTCAGCCCGAATTTCCTTCATAGTGCTGGGAGGGAAAAAACATTTTTGTTTGGTATTTCTATGAACATCCGCGGCAATGACTGAGCCATCATGGTGTTTTATTCTCTCCCAGCTTCTAAAATAATTCTGATGGCGAGTTATAGTTTCAGGTTCTCTGTCTGCTTTCATGTCCTTTCACATTTCACCTTTGACTTATCTGAGCTTTCTTATCATTACTGAATGATCCCCTTTACATCTTGCATTAACATACATCTTGAGTATCTGGAGCATGTTGAGGCAGAAAATGTATAGATGCACCGAGGTGAATCCAAATCACCTCAGCCATGTCGCCAACAAACTATAAATCAACACACACTGAGCATCTGTGTATCTGCGCATTTAAACAAAGGGAAATCCCTTTGAGTGTAATTAAGTTGTTGTGCAGCCGACTGTTCTCCATTTGTATTTAATCTCCTTACAATGAAATTTAATTCAGACTTATGAAAGTCTAAACATCTTGCAAAGAGTGCACAAAATCCAAATTTAATCTCAAAGAGTACTGGAATATAAAAAATGTATAACCTCCTGTGTTCCTGCTTAGGGCTGGGACACACGCTGCATCTTTTGCTTTCTGGAAAACGCGAGGTCGGGTGCTGGGTGCTACTCTTGTGCCTACTCTGTGCCAACTTTCAAGGCACTGTGGCAGGTTGTGCCTGATGTTGCTAAGCGACCATAGCCAGCACCGCATCATAGCCTACTAGACATCCTGAGTTCAGAGCTGATCTTCTTCCAGACATTTTGTTTTTCAAGTATGTATGAAGCATTACATGTCATCCATGGGACAGATGTAAAGCTCTGGGTAGACCTGCACTAAAATAATCAACTTCTACTCCATATCTATCATTAAAGTAGGAAGAGCAGATATCTACCAGCTGTGATTGGTTGTTCCCCATCACATGACATGCTGTGCACATTGCTGCATTCCCAAAGTTGGGCTTAATTTATCACAGGGTGTCGCTCTTACTTCTGAGCACGGCTTCTGCAAATCTACATTGCAAACAATGGATTTAAGGGTGCAAAACATGCAGCATGTGTACGAGCCCTTATTAGATTACTATAACACATACTCATATTTTAGTTTTGCCTTCTATGTGATGTAAAAGAAATAGTTCGACATTTTGGGAAAAGCTCTTATTCACATTTTTGCCTGGACTAAGGTGAGAGGATCGACACCGCTCTGATCTCTGTGCCCTACTTATGAAGCTACAACCAGCAGGTGATTAGCTTAGCTTAGCATAAAGACTGGATACAAAGGAAACAGGGTTAAAAAACCCAAAAAACAAACAAACAAACAAAAAAAAACAAATGTGAAGAGCCAGGCGACCTGTTTCCCCCTGCTCCCAGTGTTTATGCTAAGCTAAGTGAATCACCTGCTGGGGGTATCAAGTCTGTGCACTTTTAATGAAGCTACAACTAGCTTAGCATAAAGACTGAAGACGGAAACAAGAAAACAGCTAGCCTCAGTTCAAACGTTAAAAAAAAAGTCTACCATCACCCCTTAATAAACAACTTGTCTTTTTAATGTGTGCAAAAACCAAAATATGAAGAGCCAGGCTAGCTGTTTGCCCCTGCTCCCAGTGTTTACGCTAAGCTAAGCTAATCACCTGCTGGCTAACACTCAGCCAGAATGTGAATAAATGCATTTCTGCACTGCAGCTAATGATTATGTTGACTGTTAATTATTTTCTTTATACCTGAATAATTGATTCATCTATTAAAAGTCAGAAAATAATGAAAAATGTCTGTTTTCACTTCCCATAGCCGACATATTCAAATATGATTCATATTGCTTGTTTTATTTGACCACTCAAATGAATTTAAATTCATATATGATAAAAACGACAATCAATTGCTGCCTGTTTGTCACATTTTTGGCCTTTTGCTTTAAAAAAAAAAAGAATGAAATGATAAACTGATTATGAAAACAGTGGCTGACTAAGTTTTTGTTCATCAACTAATTGTTTCAGCCCCAGTGCTTTCCCCAAAAAGTTGAGCAGTTCCTTTAAATTTTCAGGATCAAAGAGAAAACTGTATAAAACTGTATGTTGATGAAACCAGATCATAACCACTGGATTCAAGGTGCATGTTAGGGCAAGGTGTGAAAGGACCACTTGTCAGCATATCTATCACAGGCTGCAGACGGATGAAATTGCAAAAGCACATTCACGGAAATGGAAAAATAAAGTACTTCTCCACTTCTTCGAGAGGCCTGTTGATTGCTTTAGTGCTGGAACTCTCACTGCCTGTTCTCTATTGATAAAACCACCATAGGGAGTCCACCAGACAATATCAAAACTTTCAAATAAGAAAACCAGCATACAATCAAATACCTGCTCTTTCTTTGGCAACAAGTCACTCCGAGTGAGCGCTTCAGCCAAAAGCCTAACATGAAAAACTGAAGTCAGATCCTCTAAACAGCAAGTCCA
Organism: Epinephelus fuscoguttatus; assembly: GCF_011397635.1. Taxonomy (NCBI): domain Eukaryota; kingdom Metazoa; phylum Chordata; class Actinopteri; order Perciformes; family Serranidae; genus Epinephelus; species Epinephelus fuscoguttatus. The sequence continues at coordinate 14,222,130 of NC_064767.1, forward strand.
GCACTTTGTGATCAGAGGTTTGCACTAAATAACTCAGCACAAGATATATGACGGTGCATGATCACCGTGTATCATCAGGATGAGTGCTGAGAGATTAGAACTGGCTGGAATTGGGAGTGATTTCCATTGCACTTCACTATCAGAGCCTCAGGTGCCCACCGATCCCTCAGCTTCAGTAGTTATAAATATAACACTCGCAGATTGCTCTTCATCTACATACACATCTTCATCCTCACAGTCGATAAATCTTATGATATAATGCCCTCTAGTGGCAATATACTTTTAATATGTCTAAAAATGAACCGCAGTATTTCAGATTCAGCTCCGAGAGGCACATCGGAGCAGAACAAACTGCCTCTCCTCCCCTCTGATCTATGACATAGGCACTGACAACAGCACTCAACCATCCAATCACTCCCACTTCCTGTTCTGGGAGGATGCCCATATATGGCCATTTGGCTGTATGACCAGACATACCTTGGCAAGTATACAAACTCTGTAGTACAACTGAGCCACATTCACTACTAAGAGGGTAACGCTGCCAATGTTTCCTCCCTGGAACCTCTCGTGACATGGCCTGAAGTGAACCACAACAAAGACACAACATCATATACCCGCAGGTTCTGGTCATATACATAATAAATAATCTAATCAGAGCGCTAGACACACCACTGTTCTGACTATAGATATGTGCAAATGCTTCACTGGTGTCCATGGATGGCCAAAAGGCCTTAAGGCACACCTGTAGCTGTCACTATAGACAGACATACGTCATACATCATCAGGAGCGGGAGGATCCCAAAGCAAAGTGGACTGAGCTGTGTACTGAGGGTCGGGGAGGGCTGTGGGAGACTGCTGGGAGCTGCGGACCAGAGAACTCGTGGTGCTGACGTCCAGCTGGCAGTGAGGGCTGGCGCTTAGGGCCGATGGAATCTGGAAACACAGACACACCAGCTTAGTTTATGAAAATACAACACACACGTACACAGTGTAATGGAAAATCTACAAATCAGTTATTAGGAATCACTTTTTTGGCTCTACTTTAAATGCTGTCACTGCAGAGCAAAGATATACAAGCAAACAGTGTAGTTTAGGGTCACATGGATTGCAATCAACTTGTTTGAACAATTTAAAGGAGCAGTTCATCTCCAAGTCTGAAATACATACAGTATCTTTCCTCTAACCTGTGGTGCTACTTGTCAATCTAGACTGTTTTGGTGTGAGTTGAAGAATGTTGGAAATATCAGCCATAGAGATGTCTGCCTTCTCTTGAATATAATGGAGTTAGATGGCACTCGGCTTGTGTAACTCGAAGCACCCCCCCCCCAAATTTTCTTTCGACTGAGCTACAACCGCCAATGGTATCACTGTGCAGACGGAAACTTATGGACTAGAGGCTTGTCGTCATGACAGCACAAGATGTAAACATTAATGGCATTCTTCTCGGCTGAGCTGTAACATTAGTTAGCTCTGTGGTGCGAGGTAAGCTAGCAGTCGATGGACTCTTCCTTCGGCACGGTGACACAGTTGGCGGGTGTAGTTCAGTATAAGGAAAATAGTTCCAACATGCAACAGCTCTGTGGATTATCTTGAGCAACCAGGTCATGATTTCTGGACAGAGACATTGATGTTGAGTTTTTCAAATGTAATTTTTTGGCGCTTTGAGCACCACAAGCTGAGTGACATCCAGTTCCATTATGTTCAAGAGAAGGCAGACGTCTCTACGGCCGATATCTCCAACACTCTGCAACTCGCACAAAAGTCTAGAGCAGTGGTTCCCGACTGGCCCAGGCACAGGGTCCAGATTCTGCCTTAGTCATTAGTTCGAGGTCCACACAGTTTAATACATTCAGCGTTGTACTTGTGTTTGGCCATGTCATTGAGCTAGTTTGCTGTCTCTGTCAAGTAGCTGTCTGTTAGTCACGCACTCTACAGTAGAAAACGGCACTTCAAAATAAAAGCTCTGTGCTGGAAATTGACTGTACATAAAAATAAAGTGTATTTTTTTACAAACTTGGCGTGTTTGCGAGTCACTTGCGGTCCATTCAGACTGGACTCGATTTTGGGGTGAGCTGTCTCTTTTTAGTGACCGCCCTAAATCACATCCAAAAGTAAAATCCTTTTTAGCAGATGCTTAATAGCATGCAATATTCACGGCACAATTAGACTCTGCACTTTATAATCCAGTAATAAATTCAATGATCTATTGCTGCTATGTTTTGATCCAATATGGATTTTTACCAGGCACCAAAACACTCCTCAAACAGCTACCCTTCAAAAATGAATTTATAGTTACCTTGAGCCGCAGCCTATGGCTTTAGGGAAAGAAAATGGTTTGGTGTAATGATGTATGATGAATGAATCATAAAGATTTATGACCTATGGTTTTTGATATATTAGGACTCATGTGCTCCTAATGCAGCTCGACTTGGCAAAAGACAAATACTGAGAAACTTCAATCCAATGTTTTTAACCGATACTGGTCAAATATGCAGTCATTTAGGAAATATATATTAATTAAAATATGTATAGTTTTTTACTGGTGGACTCAATCTGTCTGATCTCTACACAGCGATACAATATAAAACCATGTCACACAGATCTAACAACACATGAGAGAGTGAATCTGAACTTTATTGGCAATCAGTGCCTGAGGATAATGAACTGGAGTCGACCCAGGTGGACATCATGACTTTAATGTGGTTAGTGGGAATGGCTTTGGAGGATCAGTGTAATATAAATATTGATCAGAGTAAGCTAATAAGCTGCAGGATTTACGGGGATAAATTACTAATGAGGCGTGAGTTATCGTCAGAGTCGGCTAAATGGTGAAGGTCATCGACCGCTCGAGTACCTGGTGAACTGTTTGCTGTCTTCATGAACCTCCATCTCTCGGCTCTTAAACTCATTCAGCTCCTTACGGATAGCAGCCTGAGGGACAAAACACACACACGCAAGATGATAAATGCACTTAGCAGGTCAAGGTTACCTGTTCCCCCAGCACACACAACAACAAAACACAGCTATTGCGCAGCTGTGTTTTCCACTCTCATCACATCCTGTCTGTGGCCTCTCTTTTGGACTACTTGAGCTAATGCACTCGGTCTATAAATCTGCACAGCTGCAAACTTTGCTTCAGGGAAAAATCCACAATTCACAGTGTAATGTTGAAATGTTGACAGTCCAAAATTTAAGAAAAGGGCTGGCAAGACCAACATGCACATGAACACGTACATAGCAGCAAATGTGCTTTCTTCTCTGTTCTCTTAGGGCAGGATTAACTCAAACAAACTCTTAAACCCTTAAACTAAATTAAACATGAAAATTGAGCCTTGCATTTGACTAGGGATGTTCTTAACGACTAATATGTGTGACTCTTCAACAGAAGTTTAAACTCAAAAAATATTGCATGTATTATAAGAGCCGACTGAAATCGCTAATCACATTTTTCAAATACTAAACTGTGTTTAAATGCAGCTGAAGTGTGTCCACTTTGCATAATGCACTATGAAACATGCATTATGGAAATTGCACATTATTGTACAAAACATGACAAGAGCTTACAAATAAAAATAAGCATTTGTTGAAAACAATATTGTTTAGCAGAATAAGTCTTTAGGAAATGTGTCTGGCTGAGTGCATTTGCATCGCAAACAGTAAACTATCCTAAAAAAAAAAAAAAAAAGTCAAAATATATACATCAAAATATATATTAATATGTGTGTGTTTTTTTTAATATATACACATATAAAATAGAATTGACTTTACTTTACAAATAAAATAAAACAAAATAAATATAAATCAAGTTTAACCAACTAGTATTTAACAACTTTTAAACAATTTATCCTGCACATCCTTGTCTTTGACTGGCCTCAGAAAACCCTCTGTCACAGGTAATTTTAAATTTTTCTTCATACATAATTTGCTCCGCCCTCCTGGCACTTCTACTGGATATGCAGGTGATGCAAATTAAGGATTTATGATGGACATCTGTGATTTCTGTATGTGGTGTAGTTCTAAACATCACCAGCAGAGGGCAGGCTTGACACAGAAACTTCCCTCGAGCACACCCTGAGGGTCTTTGTCCTTCTCTGAGGAGTTGTAAAGACATAGAGGACAGCAGACAGTAGTTTTTACAGTAGATCGGACACGTGTATCATCTCACTTCATGCAGGACAAGCAAAACAAATTTAATCTGCTTAACATAAAGTGTAACATACTTTATGCAGTCCAAAGTATTAAGTGTTCCTCTGTGCACCAAGCAAGGTCCACAAGAATATGTTTTTGTGAGTTTGATGTGGAAGATCTCAACCATCCTGCACAGAGCCCTGGCATCAACTCCATCCAACACATCTGAGATGAACTGGAACATCAACTGAGAGCCAGATCTCATCACCCAACTTCACTAATGCTCTTGTGGCTGAGTGGGAGCCAATCCCTGTAGCCAACAGTTTGTGGACAACTTGCACAGCAGAGTGGAGGCTGTTATAGCATCAGATGAACGCCTGCCCAAGGCTTTGGAATTAAATATTAAACAATCACATATGGGTCCATATACTTTTATCAGCGTTGATATCCTTTAACCACCTGTAGTTCACCTGCACTGTTATAAACTAGCAGCAGGATGATGAGGTGATTAGATAATAAAGAAATGAATGATTCGCAATGAAACTTAGTGGCTGTGGTACCTTGTCAGCGGGAGTAAGCCGTGTCCAGGGTTTGTCTGCCCGCCGGTCATAATCCTTGGCGTCCGTTACCTCCACATACTCGTTAAAACGCAGGATCCTGCGAGCGACAAGCTCTGCCACCGTAGGCCTCACACTCAGCTACACACACACACAGAAATAGGGAGAGAAATTAGAAAATTATAGATTCAAAAATGGTCTTCCCACTGTTTTTCTTTTTTGTTTTAAGCCATATTAAAGCCTAATGACTATACATGACTATGTGCTTATGTTTAATTTTATCATTGTATCCTCTATTGATTATTTAAAAGGCTTCTGGGAAGTAAAAGTTATTAATGACCAGACAAGCGTCAGTTCCATCTATGTTCACTAGATGGGCTGATCTCCCCACTCAAAGCATGTTTCCTGCCTCCTAACGTGACTCATGAGGTGGAGCAAAACATATTAGCACCTAAATATAGACTCACTGTGTCTTCTCTCTTCTTGCTTGTGTGTGTGTGTGTGTGTGTGTGTGTGTGTGTGGTGTTTACAGTACCTTTCTGGAGAGTCTCCTTTTAATCTCTTGCTTGGCTTCTTGCTCCTCTGCCTCATTCTTCTCTGCATGCACAAAACAAACAGTCGTATCACACCTACTGTGTCTGCAACAAGCTTCTACTTCTATTTATAACAGCAAGAAGTGAATTGCCATATCACAGCGTGTTCACGGCTGTGAAGCTGTGTTATTTCCTTTACATAAGCAGCAGCTAAAGGGGGAACTATGTCTTTTGATTTCATCTGGAGACAGACTGAATCATGTGAGTTGAATCTGTAACGCATTCTCTCTCTCGCAGCGTCTTCATGGATGTATAATATGTATACTGTATGTCTGTGTAGGCAACACGTGGCTGACTTGGCCTGGGGAGATGGTAAACTCCTCGACCTCTAGTGGCTCCATTTGAGATTGAAATAGAAACAAGTCACCTAACGCTTCTTTCCCATAATCAGAACAACTGTATGGAGGTACTTTTTTCTTTCTGCGTCTCTTCCTGAGGGAGAAGTCACACAATAAATCTCCGCTGCTTTGATCTTCATGTACACATCAAAGGCTGGCTTTGTTTCTCCTGCGTTAGGACCACACCGAGGCTGTGTGTTACACTTTCGGGCCCAGGTTTTATAATGGTCAACAGGGCTCGGGTTGGGTCCCACTCTGTTACTGCTGGTCCCGGGTTTAATTATCATTAAGTGTAGGCTAATGCCTGAGTGGATCTGATAGGACATGTTATCAGCGCTAATCAAGAGAGACATATAAGCGCCGTGTGTCTAACTTGTGATGATTATGCTGACTCTTGATTACAAGAGTCAAAGTAAGGTGGAAAAAAACATTGAGCAGCAGTGTCAGCCCTTAATATTCACAATGTGGATTTATTTTATTAACAAACATTTTCTTGTTATCGGTCGATCCCTATGGACTAAAGGAGTGTAAATGATCGAGGAACGGGCGCATATTGAGTCTTAGTAACAACTTCAAACGTTTGGAGTCACCACTTTTTTTTTTATTCATCTCTCTTGGTAACCATGCTGATAAATCTGAATTTATTAGGGCTTATTTTGGCACTCATAGTTTCCGTAACACGAACTGAATGATTGAACTGTGGAGAATCTAGCTGATGCAGCTCTGACAAAAGTTTAAAATTTATATTTGTATGGCGATGTCAGCTGTTTAGATCTATCTGTAACTGGTCGCTGGTGGGTTTTACAGAAGTTTATGTCGCAACAACAACAACAACAACAACAACAACAAAATAAATGAGACTGGATTAAAATAAAAAGGGTGTCACATTGGTGCAGTGGTTAGCATTGTCGCCTCACAGCAAGAGGGTTCCTAGTTTGAACTCAGGGTGGGGGAGTCCTTCTGTGCGGAGTTTGCATGTTCTCCCTGTGTCAGTGTGGGTTTTCTCTGGGTACTCCAGCTTCCTCCCACAGTCCAAAGACATGCAGGTTAATTGGTGACTCTAAATTGTCCGTAGGTGTGAATGTGAGTGTGAATGGTTGTCTGTGTCTATGTGTCAGCCCTGTGATAGTCTGGTGACCTGTCCAGGGTGTACCCCGCCTCTCGCCCAGTGTCAGCTGGGATAGGCTCCAGCCCCCTGTGACCCCCAACAGGATAAGTGGTTACAGATAATGTATGAACGAATAAAATAAAATTAAAAATAGACATCTAAAACATTATTAAACACTACATAGAGTAAAATGTGTGTGAACAGAATATTGCATCGAATTTGAAAAACTTTTAAGCAGTAGGACGACATTTTTAGTAACTGATATCATTATTGGATTTGTTGGGGCTATAAAACAGACCCAAGACCCGTCAGGTCTCTCTTCTCTGTCGGCCAAAACAGGCTGGGGAAATAATTTTTTAAAAATTAGCCAACTGGGTCACAGAACAAACAACACAACATTTCCCTGGTCCATTTTGTTTCGGTTTGGTCATTTTGGACCCGTGAATACCTCTATAACAATGTAAACCAAGATACTTAAACGTTGCAAACCAGCTGGTTGTATAATCTTGGTGCAAATGTAAACACGTCCTCACATGCCCCTCGACACTATTTATATCGGTAGATCAGTATCACTACAGCAGTCAGTTGTAAAGACGAAGGCTCATCCTGGCAGTTTAGCAGCTGCTGTATATCTAATGTGTTGAATGACAGCCTCAGAGAGCTGAAATGTTCCGTCATGGATAAACTGTGGGTGCAAACTTGATCAGAAACATGTTTGGATAACTTTAAGTTCTTCTGTTGTCATGTCATAGTGTTATATTCTGTATTCAAAGATTTCTGAGTTTGAATTTTTAATTTCCTGTGTTGTAACCACTGGGTACAAATTGGTGATTGTGTGCCGCTCTTTTCTACTTATTTTCCACTTAGCATAAAGTATATTTACTGAGTCTTTAGCAGCACAAAATGCTGTTTGAACTGGTTCAGCAGGGCCACGAGCAAAACGACTAATACCCAAAGCTTAAATGCTTCTTTTGGGTCTCTGAAATGCAAAGCTGGCACAGAGCGCGAGCCAGCAAACCCTCCAGCAGGATGATTAAAGCCCTGCTTGGTAGCATTACAAACCAATTTTACTGCCTATTTGACTGTCTATTTAATATTTATCTGGGCTAGTGTGTGGTGTGTGCATTACGCACAATGCAGCCCAACTAACCGACCTGAACTGACTAAACTTTTATTAATGTGGTTTACTGTGACCAAAGTAAAAAGGGGAAAAAAAACATAGAGAGTCCACAAACCCAATTTTGAGGCAGTCTGTGAAATGTCAGTGTGACTGACCACATCAGCTTAGTGTAGGAGACACACAGCCTCTAATAGACGGTAACTCATAATTTAGTCGGACATATCTGTCTCATCTATCTGATTAATGAGACACACAGGGTTGTATCTGGCAATATGTTGCTGCCACCAATACCTGTTATAACCTGGAACATCTATTTTGTTCAGACATGGAGCTTCTCTTAGCGTGAAAAATAGCAGTCCTGCGGAGAAAGTTGCTATTCGCATCAGACAGAGAAACAAAATAAAATGTGTCAATATCGTCGAAGCATTTCAGAGATGGAGAGAAATTGTTGGTAATAGTTCAGCCTTCTGCAGCACCTACTGAATTGCAGGCTATGACATATGTCCATCGACATCAGTATGCAAGAACAAAATGTAATCTACACTGCTGTAGTGGTGAGAGAAAAACTAAAACAAATATGAATCGAGCCCTTGTTATGGTGGCATTTACTGTATGTGTGTCGAGAAAGGCTGAAGAAGAGGAGGAGGATGTGGATGCGGTTGTGGCTGAGGAAAAGAGGCCAACTTGGCATGCCATTTTTGCAACTAGAGCTCTAAGTGTATTTATTAGCATCTACTGGCATTTGGCATTGCCGCGCTGATCAGTGTCATTTCATGCTACATTTCTATTGGTTTGGTAGTAGATGTAGGTCATAGCAGCAGTCACACAGTGAGATGGTCATCCCAAATTTCCGACACTGTCATTATTTTATCGCAGGCTGTCTTTGATGACAAGACTGTGGCAACGGCCATCCTTGAACCTAGATAGGACCACCATTTTAGAGCCACAGCCAAACGTTTCTTTCACGTTGGTCATCTTTTGTATGGGACAGCCCAAAATCACATAGTGTATATCGGGCCCTCCAAAGGTTAGACCCGGCACTGCTGCTGGTCCCCAGCCCAGTATGAGAGTGTGTTTGAGTGTTGTGCTGGCCAAATTTGAGTTGCTCCAGCAGCCAATCAAAGGTCCGTATCCTGAGCTGCTGCATGCTCTGCTTCCAGGGAAACAGTCCACAGCGGTGGGGAGCGAGGCAAAGAGACCGTGGGGTAGCTAGCTAGCTAATTCTTGTCTCACTTGTGGTTTGATAGAGAGTGTGGAAGGGGCAGGCAGGACAAATGAGCTGCAGGCAACTGTAGGATTCAATAAATTAACGTCCGGGAAACACTGGGGTACTATATGAAGCACGTGCATATGCTCGTGGTTGTCTGGCGGGAGGGGCTTAGGACGGAGAAGGGAGAGCTTCAGGGGGAGGGCGTATTTTCAGAGTCTGCCTTTTGTTTTTGTTTTCCTGATTTCTGCCTACCTGAGCCGTGATATCGCGACCCGGTGTTACTACACTTTTCACCGGCCTGATAACACATATCCCATCATGTATCAGATGAGGTTGTCAGCGTGCTTTACTTTTAAAGTTCTGTTAGGTGTGAATAAAATGAATCTAGAAACCTAAGTAGTTGCAACTGCACACACATTTCCATGCCACCATTTTGATTTTTTATAATATTGCCATGACTTAAAAATAATACATGAATATTACTAAACATAGTGCATCACATCACCCCACAGTTCAATAGTGCATCTCAGAAACTTACGCTTGAGGATGTTTCTCTGCTCCAGCTCCTCTGTGGTGGGTCTCTGGCTCAGGCGCCTGGAAATACAAAACTATGTTCACGTACTTTATACAAGGAGCAGATAAGAACTGGTTTAAAACATTACACTGACTTCAGAAAAACAACCTGAATTATCAAAAAAAAACATTTGTGCAAAACATTTGTTGTTTTAAATCTTACACCCTTTTCTTGCTGTTGATCCAAAAGCTGTCTGTCTCATCTGGTAGAGAAGGCCAAACTGAACTTGAGCACAGATTTGTACTGTGCATCGTTTGTACCAGTACACCGCCCACAGCTACACCAAAACACAATTAGCACTCTGTTTTTACCCCACAGCTCCGCCAAATCTACGAGGAAACTTCACACCTAGCTGCATTTTCACAGCACGCTGAGTATGTGTGTACCTGACTAGTTTGCTGCCTATCTGCTGGCGGAGCTCGTGTCTCTCCGTCTCTGAGCTCCGCGGCAGAATGTTTTTCTCCTCCAGCTCTCTCTTGCTGGGTCGGTTCCCCAGCTTGATGTTCAGGGTGTCTCGTCGGCGGATCTTCATGGCCAGAGAACCTGAGACAGAGATACAATGGGGAGAACTTGTCACAGGTTTCTGAGGGCCTTGAAACAAGCTGCATGGACAGTTGAGATGCAAATGCAGTAACGGTGGCTTATTTACATTAGGGCTATGTATTGGCAAGAATCTGGTAATGCAACGATACGGTTACAATTCAATACACTGCAATATATTGTGATACTGTGAGCAAAGCGATATATTGCGATTTTTTAAAACCTAATTTTAGAGAATATGTCGATAGCCTTTGGGAGTTTAAACACAACACAAATGAACAACTGCCATTAAGCTCTGCATGTCAATTATAAATCAAAAATGAATAAGGTTTTTGAGAATCAATACAGTTTCACAAAACTTAATATAATTATACTCAAGTGTATTAATATTTTCTTACACCCCCTGTTTACATCCACTGACAACCCAGATTAGCTTCTAGCTAAAGACGTCAGCCATTTTGGAGATAACAGAGCCGGCATGATTATCATCAACTGCAATGACACCCTTACTGTCACTATGATAACTTGTTTTTTTTTTTTGGTGTTTCAATGCTCAACGAAGTGATAGTGAGAGTTATAAAACACTGGTCAGTGTGATTTTTATACCATTAACTGCAGGTGCACATGACTATGACTTGTTGGAATGTACAACATGTGAAAGTAAAAGAGGAACCTAACGAACTTGTGACTTAGTGTACTCTAAAGAGCATGCATCAATGACTACATTTACGAGGCCTCATTTGAATGTAGCCTTTTCCTGTTGAACTGTTATGCATCCTGTATAATTCACCAAGAACGCCAATGCAAAGCATAAACAAAGTAAACTGAAAGCTGTTCTCGTTCTGTGTTTAGTATCTGTACATGCACGGTCTCATTTAAAAAGGTAACACTCTGAAGTTTTCCCCCAACAGTCAGAATCACTGTAAGTGCTTCTGTCATTAAGTTATACAAGTTTAAACACACTGAAATAAAAAGGTTGTTTAACTCGCCTGCATTTTCTCAAGACAAGATGCTGCACATGACTGTAACTGGGAGGTATGAGCTGGTAAACACAACATTTGGTTGTTTTTCCATGTGACAGAAGCGTTTAGTGAACCCACTATGGTGGTTGTATCTTTAAATGGTCCGAATCAATCTAATCACAAGAATCTTTGCTTTCTGACGACATGCAGCATGTGTATGTGGCATAACTACAGAAGCTGCGCAAAAAGCAAAGTGTGTAACTAACAGTGGAGTTGTCATGTATGCATTGTGCACAAATGAACTAGCCAACAGTTTGCAAAGCTGGGGTAGAGATGCATGACCAAAGGAAAAGCCCACATTTCTAGTTGAAAGGAGAAACACACCTACTTCTAAACATTATGAAAGACTTGTACAAATATCGCAGCGCCGACCTCTTAAGAAGGTGGCTGAAGGACTGAAAAAGGGCGGCGGTGTTCGCATGGTCAAACACGTCTGCCACTGGTGGAAAAATCATATTTTGATGCATTTAACTTTTCCGTATTTTAATGTTATGAACGCCATATTAGGGCATGATACCTGGAGTATGTACGGCTGCATGTAAATGGCAGTATTAGCGGAATATTCATTGTAATTAGTTATGTATACAGCTTAGTAGGACTCTTATCTTTTTTGGAATAAAGTCAAAAAATTGAATATTTTGTGCATGTGAACATAGTCACTGTGTCGGATGTGAATAAAAACCCAGAGCTGCCTTTTCCTTCCAGTGTTTAGCCAGCGTTTACAAAATAAATAGCATATCCTAATGAAATGCCTCGCACACACAACCTACACATCACCACGTCACAGCTGACGATGTGTGGTCATGAGGAGCTTCTCTAAAATGTTCGTACAATATGCATGTGACTTTTTCCTGTGTGTCTCCATTACTGTGTGGTGTGTTACAAAACTCATGCCGTACTAGTTGTGTACTCGTCCTCCTCCTCTTCCTCCTCCTCATCGCGGTACAGGATTGGTCCGTCAGAGTCAGAGTCGCTAGTTTGGCTGTCTCTCGGCCCATCGGGGATCACCGTCACCTCGGCCTGCTCTGTGTTCACACTGAGACCCTGCGGCCTTTCAGCATGACCCTCTGCTGACCTGCAGGAAACGGTAACAAGACAGTGTGAGGGCACATATGTGTTAAATCCTGAGATCTGTAGCGCTGTATCCACAAAATGTAAATATTATATGTTATGGAAGGTTTATTGTCAGTCATCATTTCAGCACTTATCGTGTGACTGTAGTAAAACTGGTGTGTAGATTTGTGATGTTCTGTAGAAGAATAAAAAAAGACAAACATAAGGTATGTTTCACCAACTCTCACATCCTTACTACATTTTTACCTCGGGCTGTTCTCCCCAGCAGACTCTCCTTCTCCTCTCTTATTTTCCTCTTCTCCTCCCTCCCCTCCCATCCTCCCCTTCTCCCCCTCTGTGAAGGAAGTGTCCTCCGTGGCAGTGTTGACATGGGGAGACTGGACAGCGGACTCAGAAGCCTTGTGGGTTTCCTCACCTGCAGCAGAGGCTTTGAGAGCAGATTTAGGCTCCGGAGCAGGTGGAGAAGCAGCCTGAGCTCCCTCTGTCTCACCGCCTGAGGCTTTAGATGAGGCAGACTTGGCGTCTGAGGAAAGGGGCGAGGATTTTAACTCCCCAGGCTGGCTAGGAGTCTCTGCGGGGGCCTTTTGAGATACGGAGGAGGATGTGGGAGGGTTTGATTTCCGGTTGGTCCTTGCATCGGTCCCCTCGGTCTCTGCTGTAGAGTCCTTAGACGCACGAGAGCGAGGGGTGGTGGTGGTGGTGGTGGTGGTGGAGGTGGAGGTGGAGGTGGGGGATGTTTTTGATGTGAGTCCTGTCTTCTTTGGATGGGAGGATTTGGCTGAGGAGACGCAGGAGCAGGAGAAAGAGAGGAGGGAAAAATGAGACTTTTTCTTTGCTACAGGTGCTCCAGTTTCCTCCCACAGAGGACACACAGGTTACATAAACAAAACTCTCTCTGTCAGTAGGTGTCAAACTGTTTCTATCTATACATACTATGTGTTATACTGGTATTTAAAACCCAACTCCGATCACTTTTAGGGCATCTTTTTTTGCAATAAGAAAGGGGGTTTTATAAGTATACTGCTGAAATCTTTATATTATTAAAAAGATTAAAAATGTTTCCTTTTGTCTAAAAATACATTTTTTAGTATGTGTCGTTATGCATGTGTGGTTTTAATCCTGTGTGTCTAACTCTTGCTGTTTTTTATTGCCACTGTGGCAAAACCAATATCACAGGATCACAGTGATTTACAGAGCAGATACATATGCTGTAGCAGAAAAAAAACAAACTATAATTTCAAGGGCTTCATCTTCTGACTGTTTTCATCATTTAAAGGGTAAACTACGCAGGATTTCCCTTAAAACAGTGAATAGATCTCCCAGTCATCACTGACCCACTGGAAGTCACAGGATTCGCTGTATTTGTCTGCAGAGACTCTGCCTTCTGCCTGCATTTTCTTACTTTCTCCTTATTTTCCTGTGTTCGACATGTTTTTGGGTGCAGCCCGCAGGTGAGGTCTGGGCTTTACAAAAGGTAGCAACCAGGTGCCAGACATCCAATAGGAAGCTATGACAATTGGGGATGCAGTGTGGAAAAAAACGCCAATATAACGGCATAAAATGGCAAGCGGAAAAACCTGGAGTTGGCTTTCACCTTTAGAGTCGGTGGTGATACAGTTTAAAAACCATTATGAGTAATTCCTGCATAGCATACCTTTAATCCATTAAGATTCAAGATTGTTTCGGCTGTATAAACCAGTGATAATATTCCCTAATCTACAGTATGCGTTCCAATGTCCAACGTTCAGTAACACAGCCCTGTAATAGAACATGCTAGCAGCCATAATATTTTAGCATTAGAGTAACCACTTCTAATCACGTCTTTAACACTGCGATAAATATAGATTAGATAATACTAGATAAGGTAACACTGACTGAAGTGGTCCTTTAAATGTCTGTGAAGTGTCTTTGTGCGCTGGTGAAAGCAGCCCGAGGAAAGGAATGTACTTAAAACACGAATGAAACAACTTTTGTCCCGAATCCCCCAGTGACTCAAAATGTAATACACAAAGGGCTTTCAGAAAACAGTGCATGAACATCACATGCAATATCATGGATCTGGGCTCCGTGCTGCTTTGTTTCACCATGCTGTAGGTTAAAGAACACACACACGCACACACACACACACACACATAGGATGAAGGGATGAAGGGTGATGATCATGCCCTAGCATCATGCCATCAATGAAAAAACCACATGAGCCTGTCGGAGCTTCTTTTACGAGGGCCATGCTACACTGAACTCAGTCACACTCAGGCTCTTCCCTACACACACACACAGAGTTGTGCTGGGCATACAAAGCTGAAACATATTTTCACTTCTGCTTTCTCAGAAATAGATATCATAAACACTTCAATCACTTGACTGGAAATCTCTTCTCATTATTAAGGACACTTTCAAGAGGGTGAGACAGGGGAACCGTATTTTGCAGCAGCTTGACTTGACTTCAAACACACTGAGGGAGTGCACATGATGCCATGGTTTACAGGTGCAAATGGCTTTACAGTGTGTCGCCATTCCTGTCAAACAGTGATTCAAGCACATTTTCATGCAGGGGAGTCACGCAGGCAGGAACACTGGCACACTGGCTTCAGTCCCAACCAGCCAAACTTACCAGTCCCGCGACTAGTGGTGTTAGTGCTCCGCGGGTTAGATTTAGCTTGAGTGGAGCTTGAGCCTGTCTTGCCTGTGGTTTTAGCAGTCTTTTTAGTTCCCGAGGCACCGTCCCTGTGCTTCGTTGCGGCTGCAGTGCCACCCGCAGGTTTGGATGAGGCGGGCAGAGTGGCACTTTGCTGTTTTTTAGCTTGGGCGTCTCGAGGTCGCACCTGCTTTGCCCGGGCGACTGGTTTAGTATCGCACCTCTCTGAGCAGATCAGTGGAGGCAGGAAGGTGTTTAGAGGTTAAAAATAGGGACTGAAAGAGATCGAGATTAAGAAGATGCACCTGTGCAAAGAGATGCACAACATGCAGACGAGCTGAGAGATACTGGAAGATAAGAAAGCTGATGATGTTTGATCTGTTAGTCTTGGGCATCAAAATGAATAATGTATACGTCTCAGGATATGACAGATAAAACGCACCCATTAATCTTCCCCATCCTCCACTGTGAAGGCATGTGTGTCCTGTTACTGTATTTGCAGTGTTTGTTGCCTGTGCCTCTCTGATTATTGACAAATGAACAAACAAATGGCTCCGGGTTCAATGCTAACAGGGTTGAGATGAGAACAGCATAACACTTAAGCAGCATCAGACAGGAGAACAGTGGCCTGTCTCCTGAGGGAGAGGGAGAGGGAGGCATTAGGAGATGGCTACTGCCCTGCTCAGACTGTGAATGCCTGCTGCAGGCTCATGTAATGGGAATATCTATTTGAACACATTAGACCCTGCCAGAGATCCCACAGAGGATTTAATGTCAGCCAGAAAGCTGCTGCCGATACAAATGCATCCCACGGCTGAGAGGAAAAAGACTTCAAAGCAACAAACATCTAAAAAAAGCTGTGTATAAAACATCTCTGTTGTCTACTGGACACATAACGACCACCATGGATACAGAATATCTTCATGTTCCAGAAACAAATCTATAAATTTGGAGCATATAACATTTATGTACTTGAGGCGTTAAATATTTTCTATGATTTATGATTAAACTGGAGAAAAAGAGTCTCTTTGTAACTGTTTTCTCCCGTCTTTTGCCCTCTGACTATCTTTTTTCCCCTTAATTCTTCCTTCTGTGTGTGGGTGCAACAGTGTCTCTAATCCACAAACATTGTACCAACATCAACATCTCTGTGGTGTCTTTCACACTGTATAATTACTGCTAATCCAAAGTGTTGCCCCTGGGATAATCCTGCAGGTATTCTCGCAGTAACAATAGCCTCTTCTAATTCTGAAAATGGAAGTTAATCACATTCAAGAACAAGATGAATATCTACATAAAGTGAATTCTCATTAAAGTTTACAACACACAAGCATTAAAGTCTCAACTAGTGCACAGAGCCGAACATTAAAAACACCAAATAGATTTAGATTACAGGTCACAGAATGACAAAAGCTCATCACTGTAACTCATCCAGAAGTTACCTGTTTTCTCCCCAGTGCTGACGGGCCCTGTGGCCTGCTCCTCCTTGACTGTTTCTGGAGACTCGATGTCCACTTTGACCTCCTCTGATGTCACACTAGAGGTGGCGTGGCCGTTCAGATTCTCACTGCTGATCGTTTCATCTAGGAGAGGAAAAAAAAAAAAACAGTTAACAGTTTAGCTGAGATTGTTTTGTAATGATCTTCAGTAACGTTCAGTTGCTCGAAAGCTGAGTCAAACTTTTGAGTTCTGCTTTTGATGGGAACACGCAAATGTAATCACATTTGACAAAGCCGAACTTAAAGCGTGAAGGCCAGCAAATAACAGAAAGAAAAATAAATATAGCTGATGAAACATAAAACATTAAAGGAATACTTTGTCCGCAAAATGACTTGACATTTGTATATTGCCTACTCACCATGTGTTACCTTTAATTTGTAAAGAAAATGTGTTTCTCACAGTGAAAGAAGAATCCAAAAAGGCAAACATTCTTTCTTTTTATATTATTTTTATGGCTCTTTTGCATTTATTAGTCAGGACAGGCTGAGCGTGAAAGGGTTATAGAGTGGGAAAGACGTGCAGCAAAGGGCTGTAGGTTGGAATCGAGCCCACAGCTGCTGCGGCAAGGACATAGCCTTTGTACACGGGGTGCTCACTCTACCAGGTGACTTACTGAGCTTCTTCATGAATTGAAGTAGTCAGTGTTCACATTTTACAACAGCAAAACTATCCGTTTACAAACTCTTGCACAACTCCTGCAGTATTATCCAAGTCTCATTTGTCCAGTCGAGTGCCCAGCACTTCCCAAACACATGCATTTTCACTAAAACTTTATGATTTAAAAAACGCCAGTACAAACAGTCTTATGCATGGATGAGCAGCATGCCTTGGTACACGTGCGTTTGAGTTTATACATACACTCAGGGCTACTTAGTAGGCCGAAACAGATGTTTTGAAATAGGCAACACGTCTCACAGCAAGAGGTTTCCTGGTTCGAATCCACATGGGGAGGGTGGAACTCCAGGGTGGGGGAGCCGTTCTGTGCAGAGTTTGCATGTTCTCCCTGTGTCAGCGCGGGTTTTCTCCGGGTACTCCAGCTTCCTCCCACAGTCCAAAGACATGCAGGTTAATTGGTGACTCTAAATTGTCCATAGGTGTGAATGTGAGTGTGAATGGTTGTCTGTCTCTATGTGTCAGCCCTGTGATAGTCTGGTGACCTGTCCAGCCGTCCACCTGCGACCCCTAACAGGCTAAGCGATTACGGAAAACGAATGAATTAATGTTTTGATATAGTTTTGCTGTTGTTTATTGCAGACCCTGATTACTTCGATGCATCAGGCATGTTTGTCTTTTTTTGATTTTTGTTCACCGTAGAGACGTGACAAAAATAAACTTTTCTTCACAAAGTCAACATTACAAAGGGTGAGTAACTGATATACAAACGATCATTTTGGGGGTGAGTATTCCTTTAAGGAAGCAGTTAAGATGTTAGATCTCATACACGACCTACTGTAAAGTCTGTAAGTAACTAAAACGTTTTGAGCTGTCATTAAAGCTCCATCATGGTCAAATCAGGATCATTTTCAACGCTGAACGGCAGCATCATTCTTCTGTTGTTTATTCCCAGAATCATAATGTTGTTGCCTGAGATTCATCATTTGACAAATCTGATGGCGTGTGTAGATGCAGTGGCCACTACAAGTTTGCTGTTGTTTATGTACTTTGTTCTATTTTACTGTTTTATTCTATTTAATTTAATTTATACATTTTCTGCATTTCATGGTGCAACCCTGCATTGTATAATGACTATATAACTGAACTATGAGCCTTAAACCTTGGATAAGTGGAAATAAATAAATAGAGGAACACATGAATGAATGATGAGACAAACCTTGGTCAGGAATGAGAACTCCTTTCTTGATGAGCTCCTCCCTCGTTTGTCTGGTGGAGATTTTTCTCTCCAGAACTGAAGCATAAATAAAACTGAGGTCAGTGTGTGTGATTCAACAGGAGAATCTTATTTGGTCTAAATTTATCTGGTGTTCTTGATGCTGCAGTTAATCCACAGAGAATTCCACAAAAGCATTGCTCAACAGCTTCTTTCCTCTTCGTATTGCTAAATCGTTACCACACGTGACAGCGCCACATGTTCAGTCGCAGATGAGGAACTAAGACAAATCTGTTGTCCGGCTGTAACTTTTTCTCTGAAACCTCTTGAAAATAGGGCCTTAAGGAATCAATCCGACTTGTTCACAGAGAGATCCGAACACAGCTCAGACAAAATGAACATGCTCATAGCTGATAGCTGGATCTGAACAATGTCAAATAACAACCGGGTTCAAAAAATCTAAACATGTACATAATGGAGAAAGGATACACCTGGCAGCCATGAAGAAAAAGAGTCTCTGCTTTTCATATTTACTTCTGTCCCTTTTTATTTATTTCCCAGCCAACACTTCAGGAATAAATCAGTGAGAGCTAAAAACGAACTGTTCACTCTTTTCCTTTTAAAGCTCCCCTGGGAGCAACACTGCTCCTGTTCACACTTAATGTTCTGCACACACCCAAAATGCAAGCCATGATGTTGCACAAACACGTGATTGAGGACGGCACATCATCACTTGCTCATACAATGTAAGTAAAATACACACACACACACACACACACACACACACACACACACACACACATCGGCGTCCCACCTTTGGAAAGATCCTGAAACTTGTCACTGGTCTTCTTCTTCCTCCACTTCCAGGGTTTGAACAGTTTACCTAATGACGACAGCTTGCCTCGCTGCTGCCGTGACGCATGGGCATTCTGGGTATTGGTGGCGCTGTCCACCACCACGTCGCAGCTGGCCAGTGATGATGATTTCTCCAACCCATCAACTAGAAAGACACACAAGCAGGAACACAGAACGTCAAAAATCAGAGCAGTATCATGATACACACATAAGCGAAGGTCTGTCTTGCGATACGTGGAGATATTACACGTCAATATTCTAACATGTAGACGTGATGTACTCTGGTAACTGCTGATGCTGAGCTTTAAAGATAAGTTCAGTATTTTTCAACTTGGACACTATTTTCCCATGTTTTGATGTCTAAGTGACTGATATGGAGCAACAATTTTTGAAATCGGTCCAATATTGAGTGAGAGCCCCGCAGCTGGCAGCAAACAGGCTGCAGTGTGAACACTCGGGAATTGTTTGCACCTTCAATTTACGTCCACTGAGAGTGCTTGTTTTTGCCACTAACAGGTTCAGATAGTTATTTTGTCTGACAACATTACAGAAAGGATCCCTACAGAGATAGACCTTTTTTGTTCGAGGGTAAGATCCTTTTTGTTTAACTGGAAACAGCCCTGAAATCATCATCACCAAGCGCACCAGACGCCATTAAATAAACTGTGATTTTAGTGTGTATAAAGCCAGCATATTTTCACAACTTACTGGGTGAATTAAGGGTTTATTTAATCAAACCAGAGCTGGTGGTTGTTGGAACACAGTTAAGATGAACCAAGACTGTTTTTTGAGTTTTATTTTGTTCCAGTTGACTTTGAATGAAGTGTGTTTTACAATGAGAAAATTACAGTTTATTTAAATGAAGTCTGATGGGATTGGTGATAGCGACTTTGGGGCTGTTTCTGATTAAACAAAATAGATTTTACTCTTTGACACAAAGATCTATCTCAGTAGGGATCATGTCAGATGCTTAACAATCTGAGCCTTCAGTGGCAAAAACAAACACTTTTAGTGAACATAAAACGACAGTGTTGTTGTTCCCATTAGTCCCTTTGACACAAACACATGGGAAAATGAAGTCCAGGTTAAAAACTGCCAAACTTACCCTTTAAATGAGTTCAGAAACACTAGGTCCAGTTTCGTTTAAAGCAAACAAAGCCTCCTTTTCACTTGCTCATACTGCAAAACACTGACTAGTTCCATTATCACCCCTGTTGTTACATGGAATACAGGACAAAATCACAGGGTAACACATGACACACAGGATTCCAGATGTTTAATAAGATAAGGCACAATAAAAAAAAAAACATCTTCTGTTTCACTGAAGTCCAAACGTTTGATAGTGTTTTATTCTTGCAAAATGTCTCTTTGCCCCTAAAATGACTCAACTGATATCAATCTGAGTAAACCCCTCTTTGGTTGAACTGCTCAATGCTCGCAGACGTATGCACTCGCTATATGCTGTGTTTTAAAGGATTAACGTAAGTGAAAGCTAAAATAACAGACTGCAAACTATTGTCATGGATCATACCGCCAAGCACAGCTGCATCAATCACTTGTTTCACTCAGCTTTCAACTGCTAAGAAGGAATATTATTTCAAACTCTCTCTGTGCAGTATTTGCAATGTGTGTATGAGTGTGTGTGTCTTGGCTAGATCCCTGTCCTTCCACAGCTCCTCCTCTTCCTGTTGAAAGATTAGAAGTCCTGTGAACCCTCTGGAAGACTGCAGACAGTGTGCGGATGGTATGTGTGTTTATGTACATGTGCACGTGTGTGTGTGTGTGTGTGTGTGTGTGTGTGTGTGTGTGTGTGTGTGTGTGCGCACCATGCCGGAACCATACAGAGGAAAGAGAGGTGGTGTGTGATTCCTCAGATTCAAGCAGAGGAAGGCTTTTTGTTTTTTCAGCCACTTAAGAGCCACTGCTGAATCGCTCATGCGAGGGCCCTGCGGGGATCAAAGTTTATCATCTCTGTGTATAAATTTAAAGTTACCCTTCCCTGAATGTCATAACGCAGCTCTCAAAATACATCAAATTAATTCCCTTAAAGGAACGTCAAAGTTAATTTGGCAGCCAGGGACTGAAGTCAGGATCCGTGGCTGGTCTGGTTGGTTAGGAAGAGTTAACAGCAGATTGGCCACAATGCAACTCACACACACACACACACACACACAATGCAACTCACACACACACACACACACACACAAAGGTACAATATGTCCCTACTGAAAACCTGCAGGGATCCATATTGTGCTGGCCACTGAGACTAAACACCTTGCTGAGACGACTTTTATGATCAACTATGTGTTTAATTTTAATTAATTTAAAGTTACTCCACTGTATCAGCATTGAGCAGACCTACAAATGTAGGATTCACAAATTGGATGTCTCATTTTGCACAAACTTAAGGGCTTTTTCTGATGTTCGAATTACTTCGACTGATTGATCAATCAGAAAACCTCTTATCCCTACAGTACTGCATGGACTGGCCCCTTATGTCTGCAAACATCCTGCATGTGTGTGACTCACGTTAATGTTGGAATAACAACTACAACACTGTCAAGGATGTGATGTGTGTGTGTGTGTGTGTGTGTGTGATTATCTTTCCTGTGAATGCAGTGTCCCTCTAAGACATGCTGACCTGCCCACTTCTCCTCTACAAACACACACATTCTTATTATCCATGAAAATATCAGAACAAGATGGCAGGAGGAGTTTAATTCATGCACACAAACACACACACTAACAACTAAGTGACTCAGTTTTGCTGCTGCTGCTGATGGATAAAGATTAGACAGCAAATATCAATAAAATCTCACACAGGCCAACTGATCTGAGCTCGTGTCCTTCTCAATAACCACTGACAGGAAACATAATAAAGGTTGGTCGAAAGGAAACAGTGCAGCGTTTTCTTAATTCTATTTAGGAGGCTTATGCAGCAACGTGGTCAGCAGAAAAACAGCTGAGAACACACTCAGCAAAGTTGGCCAGATGATCCAGATGTTCAGCACATTCATAAGGATTCATTAGTTAGGTAGCCATTTGCCCGGCAGCACCAATGTCAGTGTTTCTCATCTGGCACATCTGATGGAGCTAATCTGTATCTTTGCCTTCAGCTTAATTGGAAACAATCAATACCCTGTTGATTGTCTGGCTCTCTGGCAGACTGTTGATGCCAGTTACTAGATGTTGTTGTTGGCCATCTGGTGCTCAGTATGCCTCAGTGATGGACATGAGCTGAAAGTAATGAGCATAAAGTGCCTCTGACTGCTGCTGCATGGTGATGGCAGATAAATGTATAGATTAAGTTAAGGCTAGAGCAGGGGAGCCAAAACCGGCCCGCCAAAGGGTCTAATCCAGCCTGCTGGATGTCTCTGCACACCTGATATATATTGATACACTTCATGCACACTTCAGGAGCAAGTCAAACAGTAGCCCCTTTAATACAGCCTGTTCAAGATGGGAATGACGCGCCGTTATTCCACTGTGTCGAAAAGGTACAGCTGTAAATGAGAAGAGAGAGTTGCGTCGCCTGTGAGCTGGCAGCAGAGGTAGTAGCAGTGCCAAATCAACAACTGTGTACAAGGGACAGCCGTCAGGACGGGACCATCACGGGACAGGTGTGACATTTTGACAAAGCGTTACGTGTGCGACCCACCACCAGAAGATTTAAAAAGCAGCCTACAGCAGTTAGCAGCTAACTCAAAGAACACCAGCAACTGAAAATGTCTACAGATGGTAAGACAATGAGGTTTTGAGGTTCAATGAGCTCCTCACCCTCTAAGCAGAGGACAAAATCAACCACAATACAACAGGAACAGCAAATGATTGCACTGAACTTCAGAATTGATTTTAAGATTCTTTTAATAACTTTTAAATCTCAACATGGTTTAGCGCCAAACTATATAGCTGAGCTTGTGACTACCTACGCTCCAAGTCGTGATCTGAGATACTCGAGTCTACAATCACTAGCCGTCCCTAGGTCAAGGCTGGTAACTAGAGCTTTTACCATCAAGGCCCTGAGGCTCTGGAGGTCTCTGTCTGAGGAGATTAGGTTGGCTAGCACCTTACCCGTTCATAAATCATTGCTTAAAACATATTTTTAAAAGGAAAGCTTTCCCTTTTAATGCCTGATTTGTACTTTTGTGATTTGTAACTTTTGTGTTTCATTTCCTTTGTATTGTTTTGTCTTATTTCTATGTACTTTCTGAAGCACTTTGTAACTTTGTTTAGATAAGTGCTATACAAATAAATATTATTATTATTATTATTATCATTATTATTATAATAAAATATTATTATTTCTGTGTTATGCCATATTTAGTGTTTTGAAAGCGCTGTCTAACGTGAATGTTAAGCCTATGTCACACGAGAGACCAATGTTGTTGTGTTAAAAGTCATGCCAGTCACGCCTCTTTCGCTTCCAGAATGTTTAGCATGCTAACTAAAATCACAAACTGGGGCGACATGATGCTGACGTTGGCTGGTTCTGTGTAAAAAAGCAAAGGTGGCATAATGAGGGGACTTCGTAGTGGCCCTAATGTGCATTCCTTGTGTAAAAAGGGAGAGTAACCTACTTCATGTACAATGCCGCTTAAAAGGCTTTTCCGAAAAACTATGAATACTTAATGTGGTAATATTAAAAGATATTGAAAACTGTGCAAAATATTGTCCATCAGCAGCTTCGGTATAAAAGAATCTGTATCAGACTTCTATCTGTAAAACTCCTATAGCTAAGGCACTGCAAAACCTTTGATTTGTTAATGGTTTATGAGACAGGGGATAACTTGCTAACCTGCTTCCTAAATAGCTCCCACTTTAGTGTGATGTGGTGATGCCAGCATTGCTGCACAGGAGTGGGAATGTATGGAAAAATGCACATGTAATGACAGTGAGTGTCAGACTGACTGAATGTGGAAAAACTGAGACATGCTGTTGAAATTAGGGCTGCAATTTTGGGGTTTGGGAGAGACAGACCGACATTTTTCAACATTTTAACACATTTTTCGATAAAATGATTAGTCGACTAATCGAAGCAATAATCGTCAGATTAGTTGACAATGAAAATAATCGTTAGTTGCAGCCCTAGTTGAAATCGCACTTATTTTTCTCAAGACACCTCGAGCTGTTCACCATCTGTTTTATAAATGGATGAGCATTTTCAGAATGCACTTCTTTACACTAAAAACAGTGAAAACTTAACGGTGTTGTTGTTGTTATTTAGAGGTTATTATGCAATGGTTTTACAGGTCCGGGCCTCTTGAGATGAACTAAAAGAAGTTCGACACACCTGATTTAAAGCATTTGGTGGTTTGTTGGAGAGTTATGTTATCAAGAAGCAGAAGTCTCACCAGCCTAAATTATAACGTGGGGCTCCAATTCTAAAAAGCAACAGAATGGAAACCACTGCAGCATGTTCCTTTTGTTAAAGCATGTATTATAAAATCACAGCAGGGCACACAACTATCCAGGTATGATTGGTCTCCACAGGATTTAGCTCACCTTATGACCCCGACTGTTGAGGGATGAAGCACAACAACATAATACACAACAGGGCAGCAATTAGAAGCACAAAAACCAAGAGTGAAGACATGGAAAAGTGCAGAGCAGAGCCCAGCACACACTCTCCCCAGACACCAATTTAATTCTCTCTCTCTCGCACACACATACACATCCACACACACACACACTCATTTCCTGTTCCTGTGTTGATATCAAATCGCAACAATAGGTGCATTTCAGCAGCCGCTTTGTGCAGCTAATGATGGGAAAATCAGTAACGGCGATTATCATCACCATTAGCCCAACTATTAAACCTCGAGTGGGAACCAAATAGGGACAATGAACGGACCTATTACTCGCAGAGAAGTTAGGATGAAGAGAAAGAGAAACCGTGGAGAGGAGTGAAAGAAAGATCACTGTTGACTTTGGAGAATAGAGAAAATGAAATAGTAAGAGAAAGAGAAACAGTCAGTTCGTCAGTCCTCTGAGGGCCATAGGTGGTTTACATCAGGAAATAATCATCATCAGACACCTGCTTTGTCTCTTTCTGAACAAATCCTTATATTGGTTATTGTAACTGTTTAAACCAAACCAGACAGATGACACTTTTGTGCCATTTTTGTCCTCACTTTTAGGTACAAATTTATTATACAGGAAGAAAAAAGTACTTGAAGGGAAGATTTGAGACCGATACAGGTCATGAAGCAATACAGGAAATGGATATTTTCAGAAGCTTACATACCTATGACACACATGCCCTTAGCAGTGTGTTCCTTTTCAAAAAGATCTCACAGAAAAGCAACTTGACACTCAATCATCCCATAATAAATAATGCCCATTTATGAACTCTTGACTATATTAAAAAATTAGGCAACATTTGTTTCAGCTCTTAAATGACATATTCAGACAGATCAAAATGGAAGAAATAAGCAATAAATATCAGAATCACTATATGAATGTGAAGTCAATCACATCCTCTGCCCTATTTTGCATCTTTTAAAAAATATATGCCAAAAATTAGTTAGCTAGCTAGTGGGAGTGAGCTACTGCCCCAAGCGAAGGAGTCTAAGGATCTCAGGGTGAGAGTAGAATGGAGCGTGAGATGGTTTGGCGGCCCGACACGGCATCTGCAGTGATGCAGGCGCTTTGCCAGACCATCGTGGTGAAGAGGGAGCTGAGCCGGAATAAGAAGCTTTTGATTTACTGGTCCATCTACGTCCCAACCCTCACCTATGAGCTCTGGGTAGTGACTGAAAGAATGAGGTCGCGGATACAAGTGGTCGAAATGAGTTTCCTCCAAAAGGAGGTTGGGTTCAGCCTTGGAGATAAGGTAAGGAGCTTGGACATCTGGAGAGAGCTCGGAGTAGAGCTGCTGCTCCTTCGCATCGAAAGGGGTCAGTTGAGGTAGTTTGGGCATCTGATCTTAGAAGTGTCCCAGGCACGTACAACTGGTAGGAGCCATGGGGCAGACCCAGAACATGCAGGAGGGATTACATATCTTGTCTGGCCTGGGAACGCCTCGGAAGAGTTGCTGGGGAGAGGCGTCTGGAATACTTTGCTCAGCCTACTGCCCCCACGACCCAACCTCAGATAAGTGGTTGAAAATGGATGGATAGATAGGTAGCAACAGAATGCTACATCAGTGTGTCTTCGTTTGCCCAAAATACAGTGGTTACAGGCTGCGGCCTATGATAAGTGGTATCTGTGGCAGCTCCAGATTATACACAAGTGGACTGCTTCAGCAACTAACGTTTCATGGAGGATAGGATGGACTTTGTCTCTCTGTCTCTCCCTGATGGGTACTACTATTCTGTCACTGTTACACTGCTATGCCTCACTGTTAATGGCACGCCCACTACACAACGATCAAATCAAATTCCTCCCAAAGTTATTTCCTGCCTGCCTACCATTTCATTCAGAAATATGTCACCATACTAGAGCTACATACTCCCAAAATGCTGTTTCATCTGGACTTTGTCACTTCTGAAGAAAATGAATCAAGCGGCATACCTTATCTTATCAGCTGTTAATATGAATAAGTTCAATAATCATCCATTTATCTGTGAACCTGCACAGCCACAGAGCCTTAAACTACAATCGCACATAAGCTTGCATTCATTCACTTCATTCTGATGTGATGGAGGGGTGTTGCTGTGTTCAAATCTTTGGGAAACACTGCTCTAGACCCTCCCAGGAAGAACGACAGCATTAACTGTTTCAGAAAGTCCCCCAGAATGACTGGTGTACATTCAAGCGACAAAGTAATCATGACAGCAGCAAAGGAGGAAGTCAGGTGACCTTATCATGAAACAAGGAGGTCAGAGTAAGGTCGAGGTAGATGGATGTATCACAAACATCAGACTCTAACATAAAAGACTGCACTTTGTTTCCTGCCTCTTACAGTCAACGCTTTCTTTTTAGCATGACCACGATCGTTCCCTAACCTCAGCCAGGTGTTAAGTACTGTAACCATGATGATAGATGTCCCCTAACGTCAACAAAATACTTATCTTAACCCAAACCATGATGTTTCCCGTCCTCTAGCAAATTCATGTTTGTGCCTAAGCCTTAACCACAGCAAGCCCACTGCACTCTTCACAGCCTGATAGAAATATAAAAATCAGTGTTCAGCAACAAAAGGAAGTGACAGCATGAGTTGCTATCAGTCAGACAGCTAAAGAAATCACTTGTTAAACCTCAAAGCCAAAGAGGGACAAACCTGTAGTGTACAATGTGTCAAATGAAAGTACGTGTACTGTAAACTGCACGTCCTCATCGATGTGGCAACAAGAAAAGACGATTGAAGGCTTCAGTTTATTAATACAATGATAAGTAGTATGATGTTCAGACAGAACTTAAAATGTATTCATTACACACAAGCACTTTTGCAGTTTTACCACAATCCTGTGCTTCAGGCAGGACAGATCGGTCCAAGAAAAACAGAATAATACTGACTAGAGCTTTTTAATCAAAGCAATGTGGCTCCGATCCACCTCAGGTTAACACAGGGATGTTATTGTACATTACAACTGCTGACTCCACTCCATGATTCCACACTGGATTTTACACCGAGGCGTTTTATTTTGAAACGGATGACTCGCAATGTCATGCTCGAAGGGTGAGTCAGGATTTGGATACATAGCAGCTGTGGAAATGAGTGGGATCATCAGAAACACAACTTGAGGCACGGCAGACATCTCAGTGAAATACTCACACACGGGGTTTGCTTGGTGAACTTTTTTTTACGCTAAATCAGCTAGATAAATGTAAATGCAATGTTAGGGTTAAAGTGGCAATGACAAAGCCAGCCTGTTTTTTCGGACGTTATGGCAGGAACATGTGTTGAGGAGGAGGGGAAAGGGAGAGGCTTCCTTCCTTCGCTGCAAGTCACCGGGGAGGGAGGAACCAGACGTCATGAACAGAGGAAGAGGGATGGAGGGGTTAGACAAAAGAGAGGAGAAGCAGAGAGGTGGAAACTGAGGTGGGGCGAAAGAAAATGTGGAAAAGAGGAGGGTAGAGATGGGGAAGGAAAGACGAAGAAAATAAGGCAGAAAGAAGTGTTGGATGAGAGCGGAGGGAGGGAGGGGCGACACTGGGCATTAGCTGAAGTTTTAACACTTGGGTCATTTCTTCCAAATCTTGCTCCAATGTAGGCCAGAGAAGCACAGCACTGTTTAACTCATGATACTCACAGGACCTACTGTAGCAGCTTGGACTAAGTCAGGAGTTACAAAAAGAAATCAGACAGGAAACGGCAGCTTCGCAGTGTTTTAACGCACAGTCATAACTCATTAAGGCTCAGACGATATCAGCTTTATGTTAATGATCTTTCAATAAGACCCTGACAGACTCACTTCCCTCTCCTGCACTAAGTACCATAGATTCAGCATTTGCAGCACAACACAGCATCATAATGCAGTCCATAATGCAGACAAGCATATATACATCATTGTTATAGCCTCAGGTTCCTATGCATGTTAAGTGTGCTACATAACAGTCTGGGTTTTACTTTAAATGATGACAGCGTCATAAAAAAGGTCCAGTTTTGTTTTCATCCGGCGTCCGGCGTCCGGCGTCCCTTCCTGTGCGTCGCTGCCTTAAAGCGTTCCCATAAAAAAGTGAACAAATGTGAAATGTTTAGTTCTATGGCTCGTGGAGAAACAGAGGACTCCAGATGGCGAGACAAAAAAATTTGTAAGTGTGGAGGTACAGCACGCTCTCACACCCTCCTGTGCTACTGTGGTGTCATATTTTATCTTTTAAGGCTGTTATGCGAGTGAAAAAGCTCATGATGCATCCATGCTTTGGTTTTGTTCAGTAGCTGGTACATTCAGTTACAAGCTTGACCACTATCTGGCAACTGTATCCATCTGTCTTAACACAAAGCAACAGTCTGATAACTTAAATACAGGCAGAAATGGGCTAATTTCTTTGGTATTCCAAATTCCTAATCTTCGAAACATAAGCCGACAAGTAAAATCTCACAGTAAGAGCCACTTAGTAGCTGCTAAAGAACGTTCAGTGCTCTGACACAATCCTCCTCTGCAGGTGGAGTCATGGATGTGACAACCTGGCAACTCCATTTGCTGGGGAGGACTGTGATACAATCAAGATACCTGATCACGTCTCAACCCACCTGGACATGTTTGGGAGATTTTGGACTGCACTCTCTACTTTCATCATCAACACCAAATGAGGGAGAGTGTTTTGGAAGAATCTTGTTCATCCCCCAGAGATCTGGAGAATCTAAGCCGAGGAGTATTGAAAATAATTTTTTTTTTTTTAATTTGTCAACAACCTCTAGACTGTGGTTGTTCCCCTAAAGCAGCGGCTCACAGTCACGTGCTGCATATTGAATTGTTTGTTTTCCATTGCATCAGGCAGCAAACTGCAGTCGACTGCACTCACTTTCATACTGCAGGTGTTAAACAGCCCTTGACAGTGTGAATCAAACCTGCATGACGGTCACATGAACTGAGATTAAAACTGAGATTAAAACTGAGATTAAAACGGACATGATAGTTTTTCATATTGTTTTGCACTGTTGGAGTGTTACGTAAGATATCTATTCAACTGAGACAACCTGACCTGAATCAATGAGTCTGGAGCAGACAGAATCAAGCCTGGTCGATTTATCGATTTATCAGTGAACGGAAAAATAATTTGCGACTATTTTGATAGCAATTTCATTTATATTTCAAGCAAAATTGCAAAACATTTGATGGTGTGGGTGAGGGTTTGCTGCTTATCTTTCTCTCAGGTGACAATAAACTGAATTTCTTAATGTAACCTGTGGACTCTAGTGTTGTCTGTGTTGCGTTGATATAAAGAGGCCCAAACCGTCAATATCTTTGGAGGCAATATCCGTTTAATCCTGACAACGCTGACAGCAAGAGGTAAAAACAAAATCATCCGTCAGTTACAACCACATAACTCAAGCCAAGTGACACAAGAATATGCTAGCATACTATACGGTAAGTTTAGGCAGAAAAATGAACTGATAAACAGCCTGAGAGCACTAAAACACGGAAATTAAAATGCGAGCAATGTCTCTTACCTCTCCCATGGAGTACAACAGCAAAGGGGTGAGGTAAGGCGGGAGACCCCCTTTGTAGGTGGGGTGCCCCCAAAGGTGAACGTAGGGGTACAGAAGTATCAAACGATCCACATATTGGCTATGGAGGCCTAAGTGTGTCAGGTAATACCAAGTAAAACTAATTTTGTGTAATTATAATATGACAGATGTACATTTGACTTTGTTACACTTATTACTGCTGTATAATTGACTGTGTTACATTTAGGTTTTGGTCTTTTGCTTGAAAAGAACAAGACATGTAAAGATTGTAAAATAAAATTGTGATTTTTCACATTTTAAAGGCCAAATAACTAAAAGAAATAATTGGCAGAATATTCGCTAAGGGAAACAATCATCTGTCAGAGCCCTAGATTTATCTTTTCTGTAATTCTTCAAGCAAAAATGCTCAAAAAACAATACGTTCTCTATTTTACATCACTGTAAACAATATTTTGGGGTTTAGCAGTGTTGATTGGACAAGAAAAGTCGATTTGATAGCAGCATCTTGGATTCTGGGAGGTTGTGATGGGTATGTTATAGACCAAACCTGCAATCAGATCATGGATGATGAAGACAATCTTGAAGGGAGCTCCAGCACCTCTACCACTCGACAAAATCAAAACCTTGATCTTTGCAACTGTCAAACTTGAACTTTAAAGACAGGAAATGTCCTATGCACACTTGTTGACACTGACATCATGCTGTCTTAGTTAACAGGGTACTGCCTGTGAATTAAATGCACTCAGATTGCACAGAGCTGCAGGCTTCAGATCAGGTCCCTGGTAGGAAAACACACTAAGCTGTTGGTCTGGACTCATGTCAGACTGGTTGCTAAATACATAAACTCCCATCAGCTAAACAGTGCACTTCATTACCCAGCAGCTACAATGCAACCCTTTGGTTACACAACACATCCTCTCACACTGCAGCAGCTTTAACACTATTTCGCCAGTTTGGTGTTGCACAGTTGGGTAACCAGAGATAAATTTAGAAACACTGGGTATTACTGTAAAGGAGTTTGAATTAATTAAACTAACATGTGAGCTAACTTCCTATTAGCACGAGACCACTTAGCGCTTTGTTTGTGCGGAGCTGTGAGGAAGTGAATGATCCGGTGAAATGTGAGGAAGACAGAAAGCAGAAATGAGCAGACATGCTGAAGAAAGATAGCGGAATAGTGTGTGTGAGAGACAGAGGAGGGAGGCATGTACACATACATACACACACACACACACACACACACACACACACACACACACACTCACCGCTCGCAGGCTGAGACACGGCGGACACAGCAGTCTGACCCATATTCAGCTTCTCCGGGTCGGACCGAGCCCCCCAACAACAGCACCCCGCGATCACGGCCTCTTATCGCCACATAAATCCCCTCCGCAGCCGCCCAGTGAGTTCATTACACACACAAAAGTTTCAGACCGTGATGGCTGGGTGGCTGGAAACTTGGTTCACTAAATGACTGAGTCGCTACTACGTCGTAACTTCCCCTCCCACCTCCTCCACCTCCCTCCTCCTCCTCCTCCCCCTGTGAGCAGCTGAAGAATGCCTCTCATTCCTCCATACTGCAGATTAGAGGCGCTGCTGGGGTCAAAGGTGAAGAGGTCCGACACCTTCAGCTACTACTATACAATTAGTCAATGTAACTCAAAAATGGGCCCAACCTGCATCATATATTAAAAGTATACTGTCATGAATGGATGGATTTAGTGGAAAATTATGAATTACAGGTCAAAAGCAACATATTTGGTGTCTTTTGGCAAGTTTTTTGGGGCAAATCTTGTCAATAAAACACTTTCTAAGAAGATATTCTGATTTATTATACATGTATTTGGGGTATTGCTACCCGACAACCAATATTTTTGCCAAATTTTCCACTTAAAGTTTGTGCCACACTGCTCCCATGGGTGTATCAGCATCTAAACTGGGAATAAACTCCTTTTATTAGTATCTATAACGTCGTCATTCATTGTAAGTTTGAGCATTATGTAGGGGATTGTAGTGCAGGGGAGGTGAAGGGTTGGGTTGTCTGTTAGCAGCCTTTATTCTGCTCTATTCACATATTCAATCAGCATCTTAACTCTTATTGTCATCTTGTTTTTTTCATTCACTTCAAACAATTTATTCAAATCTAAATAAATTGCAAAAGCAATGTGAGACACTGTGTCTCATGATGATGTGCCAGAAAAAGACATCGTGTACATCTCAGATGGGGTGGGATAGGAAACACAAATGATGCAATAGTGGAAATTTGTATTTGTTACAGTCGAAGACATGAAATGAAATCGGTGGTGATCGTGTTTTATGGGTCCAGTCCGTGGACCCAGTTTGGTGTTATGAAAAACTTTTAACTCTAGATGATATTTCAACATAATAACCCCTCCCAAGAGGCAGCTTAGTCACAGATCCTTCTATGGCACCAACGGTTAATCCAAAGAATTAAAAAGCCGAGGCATGTTTCAAGTTTGGTCTCTCAGTCTGAGTGCTGATATGCATCGTGGTTCTCATGGACGAACACATTCATATGTACAAAGGACTGAATGGAAAATATACTTTATAATCCAATTTTACTGACTTTGTTTGGATTCAAAAAAAGGTCATTTTGGGGTAAGTGAACCGCCTAATTGCACACATACATTCAGAACAGGTCATATCTGATGATTACATGTGGAAAAACATCCTCAAAAACTAATGTTTAGATGAACCCAAAGTTTGAGCCCAGTTTTCCCTGGGTCAAACCACAGACTAACTGGACTAACTGGCTTGTACGTAGTGATGAAGGAAGTATTTTGATCTTGTAATAAAGTAAAAGTACCCCACTACAAGCACAAGTCCTGCATTCACAATCCAAAGAAGTATTCATGTATTTTATTTCAGTATTCAAATTAAAGGAATCCACTACAAGTAAAAGTCCTGCTTTCAAAATAAGTGTTGCAAAGTCACTAAAGGTCTAGGGAGGAAGATTTGGTGGTATCTCAATCAATCAGTCAATTAAACTGTATTTATGCAGCACTTTTGTGTGGTTGGGCTCATGTTTCAGTGATTCCCCCTCTAAACTTCCCAAATGGTTTCATTTAAAGCCCAGCTGGAGGCCCAAAAGAGGTCAAATGATCCATTATTTCACAAAAAGCAAAGAGTAGATGGTATTCCAAATAATGAATACAGATTTTTGTAGCTCCCATTAATCATCCTAAAACCCCTTAGATGTATCTGGTGACCTTTCAGGGGGGACTGACCCCTGGGCTGGAAACCGCTGGACTCTAGGTAGATTAATTAGCTCCACCTCAGCCAGCTACAGCACAGTGAAATGCTGCTTGCATGGTATTAAGAATCCAAGGCTGTATGATTAAAGAACTGAAAAGAAGAGGAACTTCATTAGTTTTGGTTTCAGTGTCATTTGGTCTCATTGTCGGTAATAATAACATATCTGTCACTGGGGACATTTTACAGCAGAAAAGTACTTTTACTTTTACTTTACAGTAGGTACCTTTACTCCTATATTTTACTTATACTTAAGGACTTGCTCTTGCATTGTTGTATTGCTACTTTTACACAAGTTAAAGACCCAAGTACGTTCTTCCACCTCTGACAATTAACTTCTAATTGCTTTTGGGGAGTAAGTACATGTTTGTGAGTGTGCTTACAGTCTGTGGTGCAGACCTGCACGTGTGGATATCACAGAGACCCACAAATAGACCTCACTAACTCCTGACCCTTTGAAGCAGGGTG
Source organism: Epinephelus fuscoguttatus (assembly GCF_011397635.1). Lineage (NCBI taxonomy): Eukaryota > Metazoa > Chordata > Actinopteri > Perciformes > Serranidae > Epinephelus > Epinephelus fuscoguttatus. The sequence goes on from NC_064767.1 coordinate 14,256,033, forward strand.
CGATAAGAAGGGATGGTGGGATGATGGCTGTTAAGGCATAAAGTATGAAGTAATGCCGAAACAATTCATTACTTTTTGGACTGGTTGTTTGGTCTATAAAATTGCAGTATAAGGTCAAAATGCTCATCAAAGATTCTTAAAGCCCAAGGTGATGCAGTCATATGGCTCGTATCAAAAGATATTTAGTCAATTATTATATAAAACCAATGCAGGCATGGCTGATTAGTCTCTAATGAAAATAGTTACTGCAAATTAATTTTCTGTCAATCAACATTTTTTTTGTATATTCCCAAGTCATCTCTTTTATTCAGTGTTAGCTTTTCTTAACTTTCTATTTTATTTTTCTCTTTATAAACTCCATTTATATGTGACTTTTTATATTACATTGAATTACTTAGATTTCCCCAAAGCCTTTTTATGTCTAGTGTAAAAAAGAGGAAAAAATAAATTAAGACAAACTTCATTTAATTTGGTTTTTAGTGTCGCTGTGTGGAAAGACAATGATCAATATTAATCATTTAAAGACATCTGTAGGATTAATCTTGAGAAGTGACAAACCCCAGCGTGGCACGATAAATTAAGCCCAGAGTCCATGAAGAATAAATTAGCTCAGGAACTGTGGACAGTTTCTGCGGCTCCAGAGGAGGGTCAGTATGAGCTCCACAGGGGAGGCGATTTATTTTGAAAAATGGCAGAGGAGTGAACCCTGAATCCATCTTCCAGCAGGTCAACAGGGAGCAAAGGCAGAAATCTGTCAAGGTTTGTGAGTGCGGCCTTTAAATCCTCTGATGGCAGCACAGAGAAATAATATCTGTTTAATGTTAGACTCATGAGCTCTCAGCACTTCTCACTGACGACTGTGGAGCACCGAGCCAAACACTCCTGCCCCAGATCAACTCTCAGTGTGGGAGTCAAGTAGTGTGTGTATTTGTGTGTGTGAGAGGGAGACACAGCGAGAGAGAGAGAGAGCTCTATCTGTCGTCACCGTCAACCAAGTGTCAGTTGAAGCCTTTCAGAGCCTAGCTTGACAGAATTGGGCGGTCACACCACAGTCAGTGCACAAACACACACCACACACACCAAGTGTGACATTACCAAATCAACCTTGCCTGATCTGGAAGTGAAATGACTTCCTATTAAGGACAAGACTGCCACCTAGTGTTTACAGCACAACTCAAACCACTACATTGCTCATTAAATAACTCATGTTCATGTCTCCATGTCGCTGCTGTACACCCCTCCTCTTCTCCCCCGAATCATTAAAGCATGAGAAGCCACAAACAGTGTTGGTGTGTATATTATCACACAAGAGTTCACATTCTTGCCAAGGATCAGTGCAATGGGAATGCCAGCAGCAAACTCTAAACAAAACAACTCTGGCAAATTCACACACGTCAAATAAGGCGATCGAAATACAGCAGTGCATTTGACTCCTGCAGCAGTGTGTGTACAGCCTCGTTCAGCACCTCTTAATACAGTCAACACACACATCTGCAATCAGTCAACAACATCATATGATTGGCTGCATTTTTTTTACATGGACTTTGAATGTGGCTGATTCACATCTTATCATCCCAGTGTGACTCACAGGATCTTACATCTGACACATGTTTTTGATATATGACAGCAGTCTGAGGGACTCTGCAAAGACTCCAAATCCACTTCTGTTTGTAGCATGCAATAACACACATTCACACCTTGGGGCTGCCGTGATGACCGCAGTCTTAGGGGACTGCCGTTAGCGACTAAGATGGAAGTGGATAATTGAGACAGGAAGGAAGTCAGTGAAGAGGTGGGAGGATAAAGACAGGACAGGAGGATGGGAGTACTTAGTAAAGGTAACAGAGGAAAGTGACTGTGTTAGTATTGACTAGGAGTTAATGTCATTAACTCTGATGTATCAGCGACGCAAGCTGAATTTGTAGGAGGCTACATGTGTGTGAACGGACAGTGGGAAAGGCTGTGGTGTTGAAATTCAGGTTTGACAGGGTGAGAAATCATTTTGTCTGTCATGACATCAAAATGTTAAATTCTGAGGGTGATCAGTCTTTTGTATATTTGTGAGAGATGATGATGATGATCATCATCATCATCAATGATTAATAGATGATTGAGCTGTCTGCTCTAAAGTTGAATGCTATGCTTTTGTGAATGTATTAGTTTTACATCAGCTTCTGTGGTGGGTGTTGCATGTGTTTTACGTATTTTTATTATATGTTTTTATGTTTTATGTTAAAGTCTCTGGGTGTTTTGTATTTTACCTGGCTGTAGGACAAATTTCAACCTTGGGGTTGCACATTACAGCTCATACTCTATCTGCCTCAAAGCACACAGTTTTCTTCTGTAATGATTATAATGAACCACCTGATCACGAGCCCACTTGATTATTACACGTATTGACAGAGACCTTAGACCTATGGCAACACTACCTGACCTGACCCCATTGGACTGAATATAACTTGGACCAAGCCATTACTCCAGTGTACCCCGAGCCCAAAATAATGTACCGAATTGTTTTCGAGAAGAATCCCACTAGTTATTAGACTCTTATTTTCCAAGCAGTCAGCATGCATGGATTACCCAGAGGGCCAAAGTGTCAGGGGCCCCGCTGGCCTTCACCTGCAAAATGTCACTCAAATTAATAAATACTCACCAGAAAGAGACTCAAAATGAAAACAGAGAGTTGCAAAGGAACTGCAGAGACACAAAATAACTACAAAAAGTGACAGAACAAGCACAAAGAGACACAAAATGACCCAAAATACACAAAATGACCTCAAATAGACACAAAATGACTATAGAAGGGCACGAAACAACCCAAAAAAGACACAAAATGACCACAAAGAGACAGAAAACAACCCAAAAAGACACAATGACCTCAATGGACCACAAAACAACTACAACACGACACAAAACAACCCCAAAAAGACACAAAATGACCCCAAAAAGGCACAAATTGAAGCCAAAGAGACACAAGAAAAAACCCCAAAAAAGACACAATGATCCCAAAGGTACACAAAACAACTACAATGAGACACAAAGCAACCCAAAAAGGCACAAATTGACCCCAAAGAGACATAAAACCGCTATTTAGAGACACAAAATGACCCCAAAAAGGCACAAAACAATCCAAAAGACACAATAACCCCAAAGGAACACAAAACAACTACAATGAGACACAAAATAACCCAAAAAAGACACAAAATAACCCCAAAGAGACACAAAACAAACCAAAAAAGACACAATAACCCCAGAGGGACACAAAACAACTACAAAGGGACACAAGACAACCCAGAAAGGTACGAAATAACCCTAAAAAGACACATTATGACCCCAAAGAGACACAAAATAACTACAAAGACACACAAAATCACAAAAAGATGCATAATAACTACAAAAGAAGACAAAACAGCAACGGAAAAAAATACAAAACCACCGCAAAGTCTGTGTTTCTTGCTGCTACATAGGGGAGGTGGTGCAGCCTTTTGCATATCTATGCCCAGAGGCCCATTGTCTCCTAATCTGTCCATGGCACTCAGTATTCCTTGTATTTACTGTATTCACTTTAAGATATTGACCTGATGACCAAAGGTCCATGTATGCATGTGTGAAAGAGATGGGCAGACAGAGAGAGGTGATGAAAGTCAAAGCTCATCAACAGAAAACCCAAAGATGGAGATAATGTGTTTGATCTTGAACGTATCCTTTCTTTGGGAACTTCTTCTAGTCACAAACTCACTATTGACCCTTTTGGCTTCTACTGCTTCAACTCTTTAATCCTCTGTGTCAATTACTGATCAAACGAATGCAGGGAAAAGCTCCCTCTGGAGGGAGTTTGGATCAATGCGATGCTTTTACTGTAAATCTTTGCAAGAATACAATATCCAGAAGGGAGATCTTTTGGGACGATCTCAAAGTCAAAAGGACAGTGGGGGAATCGGTATGTCCAAGTGACACTTTTCAGGAACCGAGTCCTGTTTGTCCTGACATTAAATAACAGAGATCAGCTGAGGGGCGCTGACCTTTGCATTGACCGGAACAGCGAAAAAAAAAGACAGGAGAGGTGGAGGTGGAGGAGGAGGGCCAGAAGAAAGGAAAGGAGTCATCAAATATTAAGTAGTAGCCTCAGCGGAACAAGGGGGTAATAATTGTTTAAGTGCTACTTTTCAGAACCTTTCTCCCCTCTCCTTGATTTATTTATTAAACTCAGTTACTGTCAGGGTACAGGTTTGTCATAGCCAAAGGACAAGGAGCGTGTGTGTGTGTGTGTGTGTGTGTGTGTGTGTGTGTGTGTGTGTGTGTGTGTGTGTGTCATTCAGGCTGATTTGCTGCAATGATTTTGTGCATTCTGTGATCGTCTGAAAAAAGAAAGTAGCACTTTCATGACAAGTTGCGTATCTTACAGTGACACTTGCACACCACCCTTCTATGCATAAATCTTAAATGTGTGAATTTACGCCCGCAGCTTTTCCATGTTACGGAGCAGCTAACCTTTTCAAGAGCGAGGGACCGGACAGCTCTGCTCCATAACAACAGTTTGAACTAAACTGTCATAACAGTCAAGTGTGACTCAGCAAGGACCAGGCTCTGTTACACAAGCAGACCAATCTGAGCTGAGAGGAACTTATTCTCTCTTAAAAGGTCTCAGTAGCAAACCAGTGAAATCTCATTGTACAGTAGAAATGTGAAGCTTCATTTGTCCAAATCATGGTCTGTTTTTTTATTTGCAAAATTTGTTAACATGCCATTGTTGGCTTTGTTAATGGCCTGTAAAATGAGTTTATGCGTGAGGGTTCCCCGTCAGTAGATTTTGCTCCAGTGTTGAGTATGAATATTACTGAAAACTTCCAAAATCTGCAACACAAAATGCAAATTAATGCCCATTTCCATACATTACTGTTGCTACACACATTACAGAAAACATAATAAAAAGAGTTCTTGCTTATTAAGTCATGAATATTTAATGTTATGTAGCAATATGTAAGATATGTTTTTCTTTTAAGGGGCTTTAACATAAAATTTCATCCCAAAATGACGTCTGCTCTCAAATTGATTTGACTTTCTTGGTGTTTTTGCAGTGCGGCCACCATATATAAATCAGTGACTGACATTTATCGCTCAACAGAGTAGGCATGCAATTTCTTTAAGAATAAATTACAATGCTCTGGGCTGTGGCTGCTGATATTAATCTAAATTTGTAACTTAATATTGGACAATTTGGTTCCTGCACATGATCCAACTCCACGCCGTGAAAGGAGGCCTGTATACAGTACTGAAAGCAAACAATATCCAATTACTCCTCCCTATAAACACGACTTTGTCCCCTCTGTCCACCTTCATAACCCTGTGCATCCCTATTACAAGGGTATTTGCCTTCTAAAATTAACTGTAGTCCTGCAATGATACAGGAGTGGTTACTGTCATTCCTCTTCCTCCTCACATATGCCAGCCAGCTTGTCTGAAACCTGATCCCCTGTTTGTTGTATTCTATTTGGCACAACCCATAAGCCGCCATCATTGCTAAAATGTTGCCTGTATAAATCAATAGTTGACATCCTGCCAGACAGGCAGCCGGAGAGCTCGAGATGAAACGAGCTCCAGAGAGACAGACAGAGAAAGAGACAGAGCAGGGACAGAGAGAGAGAGCAGGAGGAGAGATTGATACCGCAGAGTGGGGTCTTTAATAATAACCCAAGAATAAGGGCCGCTGCAGCAGGAAAATGTAATAGCAACATCATGTTTCATAAAGAAAACACAAGCTGTGGCTGTGCTTTCGAAGCGTATGTGACTACTTGAGGACAGCGGACTGGGAGAGTAAACAAACAGCGGCCTGCATATATATCTACACCTTCATACTCTAACTATATAAGGCCATATCTGCGCTGATTTACTGGAGTCAATTGCAAAAACAGCTGTCCGGAGCTTGTCACTCATTGGCTCAGTCATGTAATGTGGCCGTTTGTCAGGGGTTTCTTATGGTGTCTCAACATGGTTTGTTTTAAAGTAGACCGCCACCGGTTGATGATGGTTGCTTTGGCTAACGTCCAGCTAGCTTTTACTTTGCTGAGGTTTGTTACTAGAGTGTAGCTAAAGAGGTCTGGGGCCGCACCGCAAACTAACCTTTCTCGGGTCTGACACGTTTATATCATGCTTACAGCAAAATAATGTGCAGATTTAAGATGAAATATTGCAGTACTTTCTCAACTAAGATGGCAGGTTCTAGCCATGACGACATTCAATGAATCAGGACAAATCTACCTGACAAACAAGAACGGCGGATCCATCTGCCAAGCTAGAAGTATGCTGTTTTACCAGGGCGAGTTTCACATCAAATGAAATGAGTGTGTGAGAGAGATAAACAGACATATCTTACAACGACAGCTGCAAACTGCAAAACTGACACAGCAGTTGTCATTTCGGTGTAGATTTCAGGGGAACACAGGGGGCTACATCCCCTTCAATATTTAGAATGTGTGCATTTGTCCTGTCCAAAAAGACATGAAAGGAGCAGAGGCATTTTGCTCTGCAGAAAATGCACAAACTAGTCACACAAAAAAATTGGCAGATGAAGCACCTGATGCTCAAAATTGTCCCTCGTTTCATATGTGTCCCCACGGATACTGAAATGACACCTACACCCTTGACTTCAGCACAAACCTCTTTCTCAAAGAAGGCGACATCAGTCACTCTAAGTGAGGGGTGGATGTGCAGACAGTTGAAGCTTCCATACACTGAACTGCAAATTAGTCCGACGCCTCTGTTTATTGCAGACTGCACCGTGCAATGGTGAATTATTTTAGTCAAATGGCCACATGCAAATACACATCTTGTGTCGTCCCACCTTACATTGCCTCCTGAACGCACCCTTACACAAAATAAGACCCATATTGTACACAATCATGAGTGAGCAGAGACAGTGATGAGCATTGTGACCACACACACACACACACACACACACACGCATCACATAGCAACACATGCAAGTGTGCTGTTTTGCCTTGCAAAAGATGTGTCCCAAATTCACAACAGCATTTATTTCATGAATACTCATCCCAACACCACAAACCACATCTCACTCAACACACACACACACACACACACACACACACACACACACACACACACACACACACACACACACACACACAAAGGAGCACAGATTAAAGTGAGTTTATGGCTGTAAATCTTTCCTGAGACAACAACAAGGGGCTTTTTGACGATTGTGATACGCGATGACAACCTCTGCAAACAGTAATTAAACTATATTAGATAACATGCGCCAGATATAGCCTGCCTGCCTCCTCCAGCTGACTGTGACCCCGACCGACGTACATATCATTGTCATTTAGTCTGATACACCACAGATGGGTGACAGCCGAGTGCCATCTGGAATTACTGGCCTGAGTAAGTTTTCTATCCTCTGCAGAGCATTGACAATAAAGTTACTGCCATGTCTTAGTCATACAAGAAACTATATTCCCATAATGCAACTGTGGGCAGACTTACAAAACCAATAATTGCTTTTAAAGTTAAGCACACAATCACCGTTGCCTCATAAGTGTCATCAGCAAAACTGGCCCTCGAAGCACACCGGGAGCCTGGTTAAGTGAAGACATAGCCAACCTTAATGTTATTAAGTGTTCTCCTTGCAGCATTAGCATCTTATTAATATTGCACACAGTGTTGTTGTGCCTTTAAAGTAGTGTTCCTGTACATAATGCATGTATGTGTGTTGTCACTGATATATGACGCATGTTTATTTTAGCTATGAAATGAGTCAAAGGAGTGCCAGAAAACTCGCTCTGCGTTTCTCAGACAGACATAATCATAGTCAAATGATCTGTGACTACAATGGTCAGACGCTCATACAAATGAGTTCATGTTGCAAACCAGACAAAGTAGGCATGTTTAAATGCACTATGATCCTGTTTTTAATGTGTTTAACTGAGTGGTTTTCACAAAGCTAACTTCAAACTAAACACTGACAGCAGGCTGGTTCATAACTCATATATAGGCTGAGGATTTACAGCCTGTGTGAACACTTTATGCAAACAGCAATCACTGGCTAACAGGTGATAAATAAGGACAGTGTGTGAAGAGAAGAACAAGTAGTGGGAATGATCTGTGTCTGTGTCCACCATGCCTTCTGTCACATTAACACAGACACAGAAAGTCACTGAGACACTGGACAACACAAGCACATACACACACGCAGAGAAAGATACAGCTGATTATATAAGAAGAAAACTCACCGTCATGTTCCATGACTTGACCCAGGGAATAATATCAGCAGTGTGAATTGATCCTTGCCTCTTCCCGACACACCACCTCTCTGCCTCCCTCCCTCCCCCTACTGACTCCCCCTCCTCCCTTCCTCTCTGTCTCTCTCCTCCTATTCTCTCTCTCTCTCTCTCCCCTCCCTCTCTGTCTACTTCCTCTCTCCACTGTCTCCTCCCTCCCTCCTGCCTCCCCTCGCTCCAATAAAGAGCATTAAAAGTTAATGTTTGTTTCCATCTCAGTTCCTCGTTCTCCCTCCCCTGTCTGTGTCTCCTCCTGCGTTTATCTCCATCTCCCTGCCTGTCAAGATTTTCCTCCTTCCTCTGGCTGCTGTCTGGCTCCAGTCTCAACCTTTTTTTTTTTTTACTCTCCCTCCTGTGTTGAGGTCCCATAGTGACGTAGGGAATACGGAGAGGAGAGGAGAGGAGAGGAGGAGGAAAATAGAGGGGAGATGCATCAAATAAGCAGGTAGAGTCCTGTATGTGCAGTGTGTTTACCTTCCCGTGTTGCACTTTTCTTTATCTATGTTTTATTGCAGTCAGTCATCTTTGGCACACATGAACTGACCTCATGTTATCAACAAGATAGTAACATGGTAAACAGAAGCATGTTTGTTGAATGCAAGGTGGCAATAACATGTCCTCCTACAATTTTAACGTTATAGCCTACGTGTCTTGTCCCCAAAGCGAACAGCACTTTCCGTAACTGCTTATCCTGTTAGGGGTCACAGAAGGGTCCCAGCTGACATTGGGCGAGAGGCGGAGTACACCCTACACAGGTCACCAGACTATCACAGGGCTGACACATAGAGACAGACAACCATTCACACTCACATTCACACCTACGGACAATTTAGAGTCACCAGTTAACCTGCATGTCTTTGGACTGTGGGAGGAAGCCGGAGTACCTGGAGAAAACCCACGCTGACACAGGGAGAACATGCAAACTCCATCCACACAGGGGCTCTTCCACCGCTGGGTTCAAACCCACCACCCCAGGTTCAAATCAGAAACCCTCTGGCTGTGAGGCGACAATGCTAACCTGCTAACCACTAGCAACTAATCTAATCAACATTTGAATTAATTTGAAGGTCATTTTAAGATCAAATATTTCCCCGCTTAGTCGGAGCCTGCAGGTGGATGCTGGGGTGGAGGTGGGGCTGAAAGAGCAAGTAGCAGTACTGATGCAGGGCAGCAGTGGCACTGACAATGCAAACGGAGAGCTAGGAAGACTTTGCAGCTTAAATAGACCACCACATTGGGAGGGTGTGTTTTGTAGATGACATATTGAGAGTGACGTATGACATCAGTGCAGCTCGAGTTGACTGCCTGATACCATAAAACATACAGTAGCTGTTTCGATGCAAAATCTGGCACTAGGGCCCGTCATAATATCATGCACTGGGATCCATCCTAATAACCATACGCTACTGGTTGGCATTTTTGCTTTCAAAAAAATCAGTTATCAAAATAGTGAATAACTTTCTGAGTGATTGATTCAGGAGGGAGTTATGTTTGCATGTGGAAATAGAAATATGGAGACTTTATAAATAATTTAAAATCAGAAATGAGAACACAGTTAAATTTCCAGCTTTACACATTAATTGTTTTCTTTCATTATAAGTCCTGAAAACAATTTACAAACTATAAACACAATCAGCTTCTTACATACACACAATTTTCTGCCAAAGTTGGAACAATTTGGATTATTACATTAGAGATTTCTGCATTTCCTCTCAGCTCTTGTTTCTGGGTTAAAGTGGGCTGGTCGGTCTTGATGAAGCACATTGGTTAGGTTTTTGAGTATTCTCAACAAATAACATCTGAAATTTTTATTTCAGCCTTGATTGTCGCTTAGTAGCATATTTGTTTTTCCAGGGCTTTAAACACAAATTGCTGAATGGAAAACACACCTGAAGAGCATGGCGCCGCAGTGACTGCACTGTGATAAAATCAAGGAAGATATTAAACCAATGGATCATAAAATAATACATCTGTGATAATAACAATCAATACACATAAAATCTCAGATAGACAGGAGAGACGGAAATCAGAGGTGCAGATAGAAAGAGCGTGAATGACCAAGAGGCAGACAGATGGTCATTTTCTTTCTGTTTTTCTGTCACACACACACTTGTGGTGCCTCAAGTGTTGTGAAGAGCCACTCAACACGGTAACTATGTCATCTGTATGCCAGTGACTGTCTGATGCTGGATTCTGCAGCCCGCTCTATAGCTCCTCTCTTTGTGTACAACATGTGTGTATATGTGTGTGTCAAGCGCAGTTGATTTTTAATTTCCTGTTCTTTATAAAATCGTATCTCTTTCGATGGTAAAGCTCCACCTGTGAAAAGAATAAGTGGATCGTGACACTTTAAAATACACTGATGGCCTGAAGAGACACGTATCTGTGTGTGATTGTGCATGTAATGTCTCCACAACCATTACATTATTGACCACATAACAGCAGCTGCTATCATGCCATATGGTATAATGCTTATTTCCTTTATTATCAGTCTGTTTTATTATTTGCTTTCCTGTTTTATTCTTTCTCATTTCCTTTTTTCTCCCTTTTAATTTCCCTCTTGTCCTCTCTCATCCTCTCCTCGACTAATGTGTAAAAATCTTAGAATTTTCCTGTTTTGTTTCCCTGTAATTTCTCTCTCTTTCACAAGCTTTTTTAAATAAACCAGCAATTCTGAGTGTTTATTAAATCTCCACTATGCACATACACTCACTGTATGTACACAGCATTACTTAAGGCTGTGCAGCATAATGTTAACATCTTGTTCAAGACGTTTGAACAAATATTAACAGAGTTAAAGGATTAGAGAGTAATCACTTCGAGTTACTGATAGACAGATAGAAGGAGGAGAGAAATGGAGAAAGTGAGATGTTAACTTTTTACCTAGTCCAATGAAACATCTCACAAACAAGTGAGAAGAAAAACAACTGGCTCATCAACTCTAACGACACCCACACAAACCCAAACACACACGATCACACAAAGAAACAAAGTAGATGAAACACATAAAGCTGCCAGTACCTCATGAGGTCAACAGGTATTAACCCTCTTTTCTCACCGTGTAATGTGAGAACCACACATGCAGTCCACCCAAAAACTGGAAATCACATTCAACACTGAGGGTGTGATTGTGAGAGAAAGAAATGAGTGAAAGTCAGATTTCAGAAGCGTTAATATATGCTGTTAGGAGGACTGAAGTAAGGCAACACAGCTGTGTCATCATGCAATCACCTTAATTATTGGATTACAATCACCTGTTGTTTGCCAACTGTAAAACCATGCAGTGTATTGTATTTACAATGAGATAACAGCAGGCCAATAAGTCCTCCGAATTAGCCTAGATGACAAATTACTTTGTTTGTGATTCCTCATTACAATGACATGACGAAACATCAGTCGAACCATTATTCTTGTTAATGTGGTGGGTCTATGTTAACTTAAGCACATCACATGGACCAGCACACCAATAAGCCTCACTGAGCATCAGCTTTCAGGTTTCCCCTGGTAACCTTGGGTTTTAACGTCACAATGCCATATTCCCTCAGGCCAAGTCTGGTACTATATAAAGGTACTATATGACAATATGATAGCCCTAAACCCTTGTGAACTTACCGGGATCGCACCTCAAAGTCCATGAGTCCATGAGTGTATAGATTGGGACTGGGCCGACAATTTGCTTCTTTGCTCCCATCAGACAAGAGTCATAATTACAACAGCCACTAGAGGGCTTTGTGACTTAAATGTTAACATATCTTATGTTTTAGAGGATTTGCTGAAACAACTGATGCTGTTGTTTTTTGGGGGAGCACAGTGTACCCAGCAGGGCCTTAATGAATTCAAGACCTCAGGGCAGTTATGTAAAACACATGAAATAATTATTAAAGATGAGATTTTAAACCTTCAAACTAGTTATTTTTAGACACACTGGCGAGTCTGTAGGGATGGCAAGTCAGGTTCAGAGTGAAATAATTCAAAAGCTTCCGGATGGATTGGCACTAAAGTTTGTCTCTTCACCCACTGGATGTGCAACTCAGGGTGAATTGTTATACCTGTGATGATCCATTAACTTTACTTAATTTCACTTAACTTGACTAATCCATTACACCTCCCCAGAACTGTAACTACACATTTTTGTAAGCTGAACCATTTCCCTCAGTGGAAACGAGGCTTTTATTTACTTTTATTCCACAGATAAGAAACAATAAATTGTGGAGACAGTGAAGTCCCTGCAAAATAGCATTTTAAGTCTTGTGTGTGATTTATCCTTTAGAGATTTATCCTGGCTTCATATGAGCAGAGGAAATCTCCGCTCATCGCTAGGTTAATTTATACAATGTAAAATGCCATAGGCTTGTGCTAATAACGTTAGCATGTTGTATTTGTTTGGAAAACATGTTTAGTACAAGACAGTTGGTGAACTAAGTGAGTTATACCTTTACTAAATGTTGCTGTTGCCCCTGGTTTTATATGAGAAGAGGTAAAAACACTAGCTGCTAGGCTAATTGGTTAATACAGTGTAAAATGCCATAGGCTTATGCTAATATCATTAGCATGTTGTATTTGAGGGAAAAATGTGTCCAGTGTTTGTCTGTGAATGCTGCGAGTTGTAGTGAAGCCGTGTGAATACTAGTGTTTGAAATTGTCTCTATTAAGCTATGCCTAATGTGTGTTTAATGTGTGTTTTGAATCAACATAACTTTACAGCACTTCAGAGAAACCTCTGCTGCAAGTGTTTTGGAGGTGTAACTGCAGAGTGACACAGACAGATCATCACTCAACTATAAATGCTCAAAACGGCATAGGCAATGTGCGTAGGGTCTGTCGCACTGGTAACCTGACGTGCACCTCCCATAGACTATAAAAATTTACTTATCCTTCAGGGATTTACTTCTAGATTTAACCTGGCTTAATATGAGCAGAGGGCAACTCTGCTCGTCAGTAGGTTAATTTATACAATGTAAAGTGACATAGGCTTGTGCTAATTACGTTAGCATGTTACATTTTTTGGGAAAATGTGTTTTGTATAAGGCAGCGAGTTGTTTCGTTGGTGAACATTGTGAGTTGTAATAGAGTCAAATATTGTAACGTTAGTTACTTTTGTGAAATGTTGTTGTTGTCCCTGGCTTCATATGAGAAGAGAAGGAAATGTCCGCTAGCTGCTAGGCTAATTTATACAATGTAAAATGCCATAGACTCTTTTTAGTTGATTCAAATTACACATTAATATCGTTTAATAGAGACCATTTCAAACACAAGTACACAAATCAGCTTCACTATAACTCACAGCATTCACAAACACTTGTCTTTATCTGGACACATTTTTCCCTCAAATATAACATGCTAACGTTATTAGCACAAGTCTATGGCATTTTACATTGTATAAATTAGCCTAGCGACAAGCAGAGGTTTCCTCTGCTCATATAAGCCAGGATAAATCACACACAAGACTTAAAATGCTATTTTAGCGGGGGCTTTATTGTCTTTACAATTTACTGTTTCTTATCTGTGAAATAAAAGTTAATAAAAATGGTGAAAGTAAATGGTTTCAGCTTACAAAAATAGACAGGAGGTCTGTGTCGCCGCTATGTGTAGTTACATTTATAGATCATATTGCTCTGGCTCCCTGTTAAACATCTTCTCAATATAGAAATTATGCTTCTCACTTTTAAGGCCCTTCATAATCTAGCTCCTTTGTATTGTTCCAAACTCCTTATTATCACCCTCACGTACTCTCTGATCCTCTTCTGTCATCTAACTCAATTCACCATCTGCTCGCTTGACTACTGTGGGGTCTTGAGCCTTCAGCCGTTCTGCCTCATGCCTTTGGAAATCTCTACCACAAGACATTTGCAATATCGCAAAATTACTAATCCCCAAATCCTGTCTGAAAACACACCTTGTCAAACTGATATATCAGGTCTGATCCTGACCCTAATGGTTACACCCACACTGAGTGTTGCACTGATGATGATCCATTTACGAATCTTTCAGATGACAAATCAACTAAACTATACAGAAAGTTGTTCCACAGGTTGATTTGGCTTCTTTTACAAACTGTGCAATCTGCAAAATATTTGTAAAACTGTATTAATAACTTCACCTTCAATTTGAGATTTTCATTGAAGCAACAGCTGAAGATGGTGGCAATGCGTGAACACAATTATAGATCGGGCCTTTAATTACTGGAGAAAACCAACCAGAACTTTTCGGGTATGTCTGCGGCTGTTAAAGCAGCTGCCTCTGTGGCTGAGGATAGACTGTGTGTGGGCAGTGAAGGGGGAAGGGCTGCACTCTGCATCACAGTCACATCTTAACAAGTAGCTATTGCAGACTAAAAGGGTATGTAATCAATGTTATTTCGAGGAGAGAACCCACAAGGAGCAGCAAGCTGACAGTCCTCTGTTGTGCTCTTCTTCTGTTCAACATGTCATCTGTCCTCTCCTCCTCCTTAATCATACTGTCCTTGCATCCTTTTTATGCCTCCTCCTCTTCTCTTACTCTCCATTCTCTGCCTCTCGTCTCTTTCTGTCCCTTATTGTTTTCTTTTGCCTTCATACATCACATCTTGGCCTCCCTTTCCATTTTTTATCCTCTCTTTCTCACCCTCTTTTCACTTCTCCCCTTCATCTCTCTCCTCTCCTCTGTCTTCTTGTTTCTGCCCGTGTAATTACAAGAGCGATGCAGCGCCCATCCGGAGGACAGCATGCTATTTACAACAGATGGTAAAGAGCATCTTAGTCCACATCCTAAATTGATTTTTTTCTCCACAGGCACAGACACAAATGTATATGTGTGGGTGCACAAGTGCATATGCACACACCCATTAACGTATCATATTCTTATACACCTTATAAACCTTAGAATAGTGACAGAAAATAGCATTAAAAATCATATTGTCACTAACTTAACACACATTTGGCTATTCAACAGAATCTCCAGAGTAAAATCAATAATGTTCCTATTTTAGATACTTAAGAGCTTTTGGCATCTTTCACTTGACACAAAGAATCTCACCATATGGACCACTCAGTAGCTGTTCTGGAGCTTTTGATCGTATCACATGATCTTCCTCAGCAGAAGGTGCAACTGAAGTGGGATTGCTTTTGTCAGCTGCTGCTTCAAAAGGTCAAAAGGTAGACTTTAAATCTCTAGTTTTGATGACAAATTATTTGATTTGAATAAGTTTTAGGGAAAATACATACTCTTCTTCACACCCTCCTCATATGAGGACATCACATTTTGGGTTTACTTGACTTTATACTTCATTCTACTTAACTAAGACCTGTTGTCCTCCTTCATGGACACTGTTTGCTCCATCTAGTGGTAGTAAGAGCACAATACACTAATCCATGTAAAAACAAGATGGCAGCCATCTCTGCCAAGTCAGTCTGAAGCTAATCCCGACACAAAAGTGGGCAAGGTCCAAAACCTGATCACATTTTATGACTGAAACTTGTTTATTTATGATTGATAATGTTTGTAGTTCGATACGGCAACAAATCTGACCAATTTTAGCAACAGTAACAAGACACTGTTGATTAGGTGGGTGGGACTTATTGTTGTCCTTTTTGAGGACATTGGGACTTAATTATTGTTGACAATGTTGAGTCTTTTATACTTATTGGGTCCTACTGATCCCAAATAGCTAGGAGAAATTAAAAATGCATACCAAACAAAAGTTCAGGTCTCAGGAGGATACAGCAGGGATGGGTTTACACAACTAAAGAACTTACAACTCCATGTTTTATTGTTAGTGGAGTGATAACTGCTGTTACAAGTGGGCTTCAGTGTTGCACTATTATCTGTCACTGATTATCCTTTCTCAATCACATTCACACAGCTTGTCTTTTAAATTTAGAGTCAACAATTAATCTAACCTGCATGTCTTTGAACTTTAGGAGGAAGTTGGAGAAAACTTAACACGGATAGAAGATGCACACAGACGGTTTGAACCCGAGCACTCCTCTTACGGGGTGTCAGCTCAGATTTTTGAAAAGACGATGCTCAAGGGACACTTGAGAGACAACTTTTACCTTAAATGGCCATGCTTATATTTGTTTATGCTTCCTTTTGATTTGTTCTCAAGTCTGTGACCTATGTTTTCTCTTTAGTCTTATGTTTTCAACAAGTTTGTTAAAAAAAAACTACACGGACCTGAAAAGACACCCCTCCCTTCAGCCATTAATTCTGGTAATTTCCCCCACAGGGGCACTTTTCCTTTGGGCAAGAGAAATTTCTCATCAGCAGGGTCAACTACACCCCTTCAAGTTAAAAAAAAAAAAGAGTGCTGTAATTCTTTTTTTTTTCAGAGATAGACTCTGTGATATTTGTAGTTAAGATCTACATGTCAGATTTTATTTATGCTTCAGATCATGTTAGATATAATTAACCCAGCATGCTCTGCATCTGTCCGCATTTAGCTGCTTTTTTCTAAGCTTCACTCTGTGGAGCGGACGTTTATACAGTCTATGGACAAATGTAATGTCACCTGTTTGTGGGGTGCCATTTTAATGCACATGGGTCTCTGTTAAAAGGTGAATTAGCGCCCCCTGCTGCTTGATTTACAAACAGTTGGTCTTACTGAACACCACAATATGCTGAGTAAATCTTAAAGGGATGTTTTAAGTGAATTTAGTTTGACTTTGAAATTTAGATCAGTGGTTCCAATCCGTACTAATATATTTATGATTAAAAGAAGACAGACAGACAGTGAGAGGACTATGTGTGGAGTGTCTAACAATCACTTCTCGTGTTTAATGTTCAGCATAAGCCAAATCACTCTGACAGTTTGAACCATGGTGCTCAAAATTCAAACTGGCAGGAGACATAAACAACTTCAGACATGTAATTTCCTAACTGCTCCACTCCACGATCATTTCCTGTAATTACAACTACACCATAAATGCTGAACACTTCCTGTGGCGGTTGAAGACAAGTATAATAACTGCAGCTTTACAATAACGTTATAATAAATGAATCAGACTGCAGAACAAGACGGCCCTCATGATGAAAAAAAAAACAGTACACGATTTAACTTCATGCCTGCAGTGCATGTCACAGTAGGTGTGGGCGTGTGAATCGGGTGGAGAGCACCGCTGCAGGCTGAGTTCAAGGCTAAAACACCGAAGAAGGGCTGATAGGAAGTGGTTCAAACCACCAACACAGTATTTAGACCTGTCAGGGCTCAGCAGCCAGAGGTTTCAGGCAGCTAAACTGTGACAATGACATTTGAGAAAGACGCTGAGGATGCAA
Source organism: Epinephelus fuscoguttatus (assembly GCF_011397635.1). Classification (NCBI taxonomy): domain Eukaryota; kingdom Metazoa; phylum Chordata; class Actinopteri; order Perciformes; family Serranidae; genus Epinephelus; species Epinephelus fuscoguttatus. The sequence goes on from NC_064767.1 coordinate 14,273,585, forward strand.
AGCAGGTTACCAACATGGCCAAAGTCTTACAATGCCTGTGAAAAGGTTGTAGTGTTTCACAACTTTTTGACACTTAACCATCAGAAAAGCCTCAGTGTCAAAGTTAAAACTGATTCATACATGCTGAAGAAGCTGAAATATAAGCTACTGTGTCACTGATTGCATACTAACTACTGAGTTAAGTGTATTATAAGATGGTTTTGGCAGCATTTTAAACATTTCAATGACCTTATTGTCATTGTCATTATTATTGTTTGACCTTATTATTGTTTGTTTGACATTGTTTTGTCTTTGTGATGCACTTTTTGCCAGGATATTCAATAGTTACTGAAATTCAACCTGAAATCACTTGTCACACCTTAACTACACACCATTCAACCCATTGTGTGAAACAACTGGATACACCAGTGATTATTTAAGTAGGTGTGTCCCAAAGGAGCAAATATTTATGCAATTAATGATCCCCCCTTCAAATGATGAACTTCAGTATTAAAGACTCAAGAGCTAACTACATCCACTGTGCTGTACACAGATAAACCGTGATATGAAGAGAAGACGACAAAGATGAGAAAGAAAGAAAGAAAGAAAGAAAGAAAGAAAGTTTGTGTCTCATTACTTGTGACAAGAAGTGAAAGACAGCTGGGGAAAGTTTCTCTGTGTAGAACAGGAAGCCACTGCTGCTTTATTAGTCATATAGAGATGCTGTCTAGCCAAGAGCAACTAGTATAACTTGCTACACCAAAAGTAACAAGAGCCATTTAAATTGGTGATAACAGACAGATGCAGTTTAGTTCCTATAACGTCTCAGCTGATTACTTGACTTAATTTAATTTAAATGACTTAAACAGCATCATATGGTCTCATTTAGTTCAGTTTGTTCACTCAAACTCAAGATCCTGTGATGAGGTTTCCATAACTGGCTCATAAATGTGTCCTGTGGCTCAGTCTGTGTGGTTCATCCTACCTGAGCGAGCTCCCCGGAGCCTGAACAGCACTCTGGAGCGAAATCCGGAGGTGTCACTGTGTGAGCGGAACCTGGGGAGAGGCCAGGGCAGAGAAAAGTGCTTCATCTCAGGATAGGTGTCCTCCTCCTCATCCATGCTCTCCTGCTCTGTCAGCCCGCAGGATTGGGGTCGCAGATTTACAGTGACAAGAAGGACGAGAAAAAACCTCACAGGAACTTGATTAACATCAGCAGCTGCCTGACTTCCCCTCCTCATCTAGTCAGTCAAAGTTTTCTCCTGCAGCAGATAAACTGCGCGTGTGTGTCTGTGTGTGTGCGTGTGTGTGTTTGTGTGTGTTCACGCCCACTGAAAGACAGGTTGTTTATTTAGTGACAGGTTGAAATGTGATCTGGCCACAAAGTGAAGACTGGCTGTATGCCTTTTATCTGACACACTGCTGAACCTGTTTTGAAGCCTCTAAGTGTGAGTATATTTTGTGTGTATGATATTTGCAGAAAAGTAAACAGGGCTGCCCATAAGGGGGGCAAAAAGGGACCAACTTTCTGGGGCCAAGCTGCTAAGCAAGGCCCATGGAAGCCAGCGCCATAGTTATCCTACCAAAATATTCATTGCAACTTATTAAAACAACTAAATAAGCATTGTACTTATTGTCCTTTTCAGCAGCAGAGCCATTTGTGTGGGCGAGCCTGCACATAAATACTGAAACGTAAGGTTAAACTGAGCTGTATGTATGATTTTACACCACATTGCCCTCTGCTGCCATTTTTATTTTGCTTGCATGAAAAATCAATATCTTACAACAAGCCTCTGTTGTGGGTGTTTTAATTAATGTCAAAGCATTATCTTCAGGAAGTGAGGACATCTTTAGCTGTTACCCAATTTAAAAATATATATATTAAAGCATCTGGATGCAGGGTCTGTATTATCTGTGGGAATCTAGTGCATGAAAAGAAACAGAAAGAGGAACAGCAGCATCACCAGGATGACTTGTTACTTTATAGATAGACAAAATTATGTGGGTGGTGCATTAGTTAGGTGGATTACCAAATAGCTAAAATATTACGCAATGACAAAATGTCAATTTAGCATCATGGAAAATTAACAGACCCAAGTTGCTGCAGTAGCTGCTATCAAACACTAGATGTCGCTAAATCATCACTCTGCTGACACACAGCTTCTGTCGTGCTTTACACCGAGAGGTGATAAAAAGGAAAGAGCTCTCACTCTGATCTTGTTTTTCAGGCACCAGAACTTCTTAAAGTTTGATGTTTGGATGGAGCAGAGCAACATATGTTAATATCCAGAGCTATTATTTGTTTTGTATAAATAAAGATAGGCTGACTGCATATTAGGGTTGTTTGTCTTGTGTGCTTTCACACTACATGGATGTGTCATACATGGTGGCATTACCTGCACTGCTTTGTGCCTGTGGCCTCCTTACAATGTTGCTCAGCCTGTAGCACAGCTATAGACGGATTTCACCTGGTAGAGTTGAACAATTAGTGTCAAAAAAGCTGCTCAATTAAACACCTCTGGATCAGTGTTTAGCTTAGCCTATAACATTTTTTGTCCCCACAAGGTTTAGACTGTGCATACACATAGGCCTATTTTCGCCTCACACTGCCCGTGAAAGTAGATTTTGTTTTCGTTTGGCTCTAGGCCTATTATGAAAAACAAGATAAGATAAGATAAGATAAGATAAGATAAGAGGGACTTTACTGTCGCTCATCTGTATGCAGTGCAAAATAATATGAATAAAACTGTGTATTTCCTGGTCTGAAATGAAAAGAATCAATGATGCAACTGTCAGATGGAGTGAAGCACACATTCAGACTACACATAATGTGCAAATGACATAAGGCTGGGGGTTAAAGATGGTGCCGCAGATAGCTGCCTGTGTTTCCCCTTATAGACACCACACATCTTACATCTGTCTATATTCTTCATATTAATAGATGTTTGGGACATCTTTGGGACTACATCTGTGTATGCTGCATTTTTTAATATGTGATGCAAACCTTCACACATTCTTGCACAAAACTATCACTTCTAGGAACTGCACAGCTAAGATAGTTTATGACAGCTGCTTTGAGTGTAGCTCCTCATTTTGTCAGCACAGGTTGGAAATGCGCAAACACCAACCACTCGTCACAACATCTGCATTTTTCCTCTGTGGGCAGAGGGTCACAGCAACCCTAGGAACTCTATCAATCTCTCAGCTTCACGTCCTGTAGCTCTCATTCACCCTACACTGCCTTTATTTCCCCTCCTCGCCCATTCTTCATTTGTATACAGCTCACAAAGTATGGGCGGCAGTCAAATTCAAAAGCCTCATCCACAATATTAAAATCAGGTAAATAATCATTCATGACATTGAATATCTTTTGGATAACACTAAACTACATTTACTGTAATCTACTCTGGTTATCACACTCTCTCCAGATCTCACACACATTTTCACTGTTGTTTTCCTGCAGCATGTGACATCTCATGATATTTCAGAAAGAGACTTTGTGTTTTACGTGGCAATAACAAATAGACTGGATCAAATGGAAGGTAAAAAGACACTTCAGACACTTCAATTTAACAATCTGAGCCGGTCTGTGGCAAAAATACCCACATTTAATAGACATACAGTGATGATGTTCAGTTGCCCCATGTGCCTCCATTACAGCTCATTCAGCAGCTGCCGGCTGCTGCCCGCTCTCTCAATACTGGAGCAATTCCAAAAACGGTTGCTCACATCAGTCTCTTTGACCAGTTTACATGGAGAAATGGGGTTTGGGTTGAAAAATGCTGAAGTTATCCTTTAAAGTATAAGGTGTGGGCTGTGTCTGACTTATTGATGTCATTTCTGTTTGTCGTTGATGCTGCTCTGTTCTGTTCCTGTTGGGGTCTTTGCTGCTGCTCTTCCTGCCTTGTGCTTTCCACGTAAGCGCCTGAAATAGGCTTTCTGCGTAGGCCCGAGGAAAGGCAGAGGGGCCCAGGACAGAGCCATACTGCCGAGTATAATACTGCAAATGGAAATAAAGTGTTCTTTGACTAAAGTGTCACAATCACTCACTTGACCCAGTTTTATAACAATAGAGTATCTGGCAAAATATACAACTATACAAGATTGTATTGCACAAGATGTAAGGAAATAGTGTGCATCATCTAAGTGCAGGTTGTCAGTGCAACTCGCTTTTCTTTTCTTTTGTTTTTTCACCACAGAGTGATCATCTTCATGATATATAATCTGTGCTCCTCCCTCAGTAGCAGTAGCAGCAGCTCTGTCCTGGATCAGTGGAGATGGGCTGAGGCGGAGAGAGCACACTCGACAACACCGAGACCGTTCAGTGTAGCAGCTACAGAAGGGAACACACGGGTAAGCTCACCCTAACGTTTAACTTAATAAATTAACACTAATTAAACACCTGTGTTGTTCCACACAGCTTAAATTACCAGCTGTATTTGACGGGACTGGCTAACACGATTGGCGAACGTTAGCTAGGTGAGGTTATCGTGTGTGACAAAACTTCGTCAGTTACCACAAACGTAGCTAACAGTAGTCAACCGCCGGTTCAGCGACACCTCAGCGGCAGCTTTTAAATGGTAGTTTAATATACTGTTGAATGTTTTCGTAATCGTTTAACAAGCTAGTTGCTAAAAGCAGGCTAACACTGAGGCATGACGTTACCTCCCGTTAAACTTGAGGCCAGACTAGTCGCTGATGCTGCGAACACAAATGTTGTCAGCGTGTTTGACGTGCCCGACGTTAGCTAGCTAATGTAACGTTAGCTGTTTGGGATTATTGTTAGCCTTAAATGTTATTTTAACGTTATAATGCGTTAACTGTGGAAGCTGACGGTTTAAGAGGGTTGTTGTAGTGACTCAGGAGCTAGCCAGTGTTAGTAGTTTACATTAACCTTAACGTAACCAAGTGAGCATCTGCATTTAGTCCTGCTCTGGAAATACAAAACCCACACTAGCATTGAGGTGGTGAACAGGACCCTGCCTGGCCAAAGCTTGTCAGACCTGCTGGCTTTTTGTGCTCCTTACTTAACCAGAGTCTGACCAAAAATACTCTTTTCACCTGAACCGGAATGACCTGTCCTACCTTTGACCTGTGGAGACTCAATTAACTGTGAAGTTCATATCTTTCCTCTCGTTCACTTGCATTTGTACCTCCATTTTATTGCGCATGGAGGATATCTTTCATTGAATTTTCTGAAGTCAACTACTGCATTGCACACTAACTTTTCATCTCCTTAACACCTACATCAGTTATATGGTCTGCAGGCTTTAAAACAACACAAACCCTCTGCTCCGCAGTCACTGCTACCAGCTGTTGTGTGGCTCTCCATGAAACAGCAATAGTCCCTAAATCATGGAAAGATAATATTGACCTCTGCCGGGCTATCCAGCTGGTCCTTACTGTTGTTTTATGACCTGTCCTGTGTGACCAGTTGGCTGCCATGTGATGTGGACAAAGCCTTGCGGCAAATGCAAAGTGTCTGTCTACCGTGGGAGAGTTCAACCTAGGAGAAGTCAACTGATATCACGCTGCATCTGTCCTTTTTGAGTTAGACTCATTGCTAATCTGTGTTGTCTTGTGTTTCTTATTTTGCATATTTTCATTTATGTGGTCAGTGTATCCCTCTCACTTTCTCTAATTCATTGTCATTCAGTCTGTAAGCTCCCATTTGTGAGGCCAGACAGAATTAATGCAATCGTACATGTACACAAGTAACCTGGCAATGATCTGTATTTGAGGTATCCTGGTAATGTGTTTGAGCACGTAAACACATCATATCCTGGCTTTAGAAACCCAAATATGTTACCTAGAGTGCTCAAATAGAAACAGGGATACTGTGTATCGTTGTCCTCAACACAATGGATGGGTAACACAAGTAATTAGTCTGTAAAAAGGCCGGCTGGGGTGGGCGTGTGTGTGATAATACATGATCTAATGATAATGTGTATTTTAAAATACATGCTGACATGTCTGACACGTTGATGTAGATAAATAGTACTGTCAGATAAGATTGCAAGATAAATTGTTTTGTCAGTTACTTATTTCATTACTTGTGGTAAGATAGAGAAGCCAAAGCCAGCACATTAGTGCGTGCAGTCACGTCTATCAGCCAGAAACCAAACTGAGTTCATTCCTTAACAGCTGAGGTAACTCAGCCATTACAGTAATGACGGAGATTGCTGGGACATGGAGGAGTCACAGACTTAGCTGCAAAGATTTACGATCAATAAACTTGCACAGCGTTGTGATCGTGTATATATTCTTACTCATCATCTTTGCATGGGTTGCTATAGCAGGAATTAGTTGACTTAAAACATCCTCATGTGAATTGGGTCAGCATTTGATAGATACATCAGCGCGACCAAGGATTCCAACCGATAAGATAACTGCAGATGTGTTGGTATCTCTGAATTTGACATTGCTGTACAGCAATATCAAATTTATGTCTAGATTTTGAAAATATGTCAGACTGTTCAGCAGAAAACTAGGATAAGTTTATTTTTCAACTGTTAAATCTGCAGAAACTGATTTTTTTTTTTAAGCCACTCATGGCCACCCGTAACAAGCTGTGAACACAACATTGATATATTATCACCTTTTACATTGATATGGTGATATTTTTAGCACACAGTTGATTATTTACACATCTAGCAGATACGGAGCAACATTATCGTGTACTTGGAGTCATATTTCTGTCCCTTTGTCAAGTGTAAGTCCAATATCCACTCTCTTCTAGTTCTGTTTTTGGTCTTCTGAGGGAAATATCTCATGCGTTAGCTACTAAATATTCCGCTATGTTCACCAGCTAGTCACTTACTGTGTCTGTCTGATGTCTGGTGCTTAGCAGCTAGTGTTTCGGAGCCTTTTCACTGAAAATGGCTGCTTCCTGCGTCCAAAGACAACACTATTAGAGAGGTCAGAGTGAACCAGAACAGTAAAGTTGTGAGCTGAACAGCTACACAATGAGCCAGTGAGCTGAAACTCACTATAAAGCCATGTAAAAGCAGAGAGGAACTACAGATTCAGGTGATAATTAATTCTCAGTAGGTTTGAACAACCTCTTTCACATTGTCACGTTGTTCTCACACTGTCATTTGCTATATTGTTATCATAGAAATATAAATTATAGCAACCTAGAATAGAATATTGGCAAATATATTGCAACCAGTTTTTAAAATTTTCAAGTATTTGTATCAGCCTAAAAATATCCAGTGTCTTACATACAGTTAGTACACCTATTTTTCCACAAGAATGAAGTCACTCAATTAAAAGCTCAAGCTGTCTCTTCACCTCGCTGTTGTTTTGCATTATCTCCAACATCTCTTCTGCATCACTGAACTGCATGAGCATGCATGCAGATGAACTCGTGCACAGCACCTCATTTACAGGATCACTAAGCTCAACAGAGACGTCTCTCACTCTCACATGACAATCACCATTTGTGTGGTGTCGAGACAGTCGCCTCCGACAGTGTTGCTCCTTTTTCCTCGTGCCTGTGATGACTCGGGTAGACGCAGGGGCTTACTGAGATGCTCTCAGCTCAGAGTCCATGCACAACAACCGGGCCTTTTGTCCCTGCTGTGCCCCCATCCGCCCACACAGTGCTCATAATGTCCTGGAGAAAGAGCGTCTTTATCGTGGCTTTCCAAAGACTCATCTCAATCACATATTTTAGGCTCAGCTCGAAAAGACACCAGCTTAAACAGGCTAATGCGACAATATGCCTACAGTAGTGCTGTACCCACCCACACAGGGTTTGACATTGACATGCGTGCATTCACACTTGTAGGGCTAGACAGATTTACTACTGTATAATCATTTAAGTCTTTGTCGCTTTTCAGAGAGCTGTAGGTTTCAGGGATGTGTCAGACCTCGGCAGGTTAAATATTGCATATTCTCTCCCGCGCAGCTTCTGAGGGTGTTTGTGTTTTTTCTTTGTGTTGAACATGGCTGAGCTCAGTGGCGCTTTTTTTATTTATTTTTTGACCACGCTCAAGTGGGTGCTCAGCTGTGGAGGGAGGGAAGGAGGGGATAGTAGGGGCTGGCCAGAGGCTTGCCAAATCGGATGAGAGAGCAGTTGGGAGGAGATAGCACAGAGAGCGAGAGAGGCGAGGACTGCAAAAGAAGAGGGAGAAAAGAGAGCAAGCCAGGGTGGGTGGAGAAGAGAGAGTGACAGTGTGTAGTGAGTGTAACAAGAGAGAAAAAAGAGGGACTCGCAGAGAGCAAAAGAGGGAGAGAGTGGTTGAGGCTGATATAAAAGGATAAAGGCGGGGTTCTGGTTTGTGTCACATGATCCCCTGGCAGGCTGTAGCCTAGTGAGCTCCAGGTGGCAGAGAGACCAGAGATACAGTAGATACAGAGAGAAAGAGGGAGCGGGTCACGCTAGCAAGGCTCACCACAAAGACAACTGCAATTCTTCATTTACCCCCCTCTCTCCTCACACATCTCTTTCCGCTCTTTTCTCTCCGTCCTTCAGGAATTCTTCCCGGTCCCACTTGCCTCCTCTCCTCTCCCGGCCCTAGCAGGCCAGGGAATGTCCCGGCAGCGAGATGCCTTACGTGGACCGACAGAACCGCATCTGTGGCTTCTTGGACATAGAGGAGAACGAGAGCAGTGGCAAGTTCCTGCGCCGTTACTTCATACTGGACACGCAGCAGGGAAGCTTGGTGTGGTTCATGGACAACCCACAGGTAATTACACAGGGCCGTGCTAGCTTAGCTTTTAGCTTCATTTTCGGGAATGGATCCCCCAGGTAACTGCACAGGCTAATATTTAATTTGTTGCTGGAACACTGGACAATTTATTGGCAACGGCACACCAGCTATCGTTAGTTAACTGTGTGGATGATCAGCTCTCATGCAATTGCAGGGTAACTGCAGGCCACTTTTAGCTAAACTGTCGTCATTCATTATGAACACAAAACTAAGTACAGGCCTAATGTTTCCATTGCCAGACAGCCATACAAGGATGGGAGAACTTGTATTATGTAATTGTAGCCGAAGGCAATTAGGGCCACATTACAGGCACAGGAGTAGGTCAAAACCAATGCTGTGTTTGTGTTTTAGCTACCGGCAGACATTTGTGTAAATCAGTTAGAATAAATATGTTAAAGTCTAAATCTGGGATTATTTTTTTGTCTTCTAGTCGCTCAGATGAGTCCACGCAGTGAGCACTGATATTTGCATTGACCTCAGAGGTCCTGATTTTCTGCTCTGTGACCCTCGGTGTCACAGTTATGACAGTGTAACCCATCTCTTGGTTTGTACATCATGCTGGTTTGGAGATGCTGTAGTTTTAAGTACACTGTTACATGAAGTATTCATAAATCATGTAGTGTGGGAGAGATTTTAAATAATTCAGCAGGTCTCTTTCTTTTTATAGATTGAAAAAGCTGAAATTTTAATGATGTTAAATCTGGATCCCGCAGTTTCAGAAGCACGGCAAGAAACTGAAATAAACTATCATGGAGAGCTTTCAAAGTATACTGTACTTACCCTGTAATATTGACTTGCTCTCCCACCACATTATATTCTGTCATTAATCCACAGCCAAGGCTCTTGTCTTGATCAAATGCTGAACAGTTAGTTTTAACTTTCTCTTTTTGCATATATTGTCCTTTTTACCGTCCTCCCACAGAACCTACCTGTTGGTACAGAGTGTGTTGGCTCCCTCAAGCTCACCTACATCTCTAAGGTAAGAAGAACACAACCACTGAAGCTTACGGGACACTAACGTGATAAGATGATGAATAAATAGAATCCATTTACAATATTCGGTTGAGCTAGGAAGCTAACAGTTGTGAGCTTTGTCCTCCTTTAGGTCAGCGATGCCACTAAGCTGAGGCCTAAGGCAGAATTCTGCTTCGGTAAGAAAACACTGATCATCACAATCTTGCCATCTGTTTTAAGTTTTCAGCAAAAGTAGAAAAATATTTATACTGACATGGTGTAGCTAACAGATTATGGACAATGGTGTAGACAGAATATGTCATGTTAAACAGTAACCCAATTGGCAATAAGCTTGCATCTTAAAGTATAAAACTTGCCTTGGGTGCTTTGCAAACATTGGCAATAAGGGTGGGATTAATCGCATGTTGACTAAGATGAGAGTACGCTTAATGTAACCTAAGGGAGCAATGTTTGCTGTCCTTGTCTGACCTCTAAACACGGTCAAGCTCTGCTCTGCACACACTTTTTCCACCATTGACCAGGCAGCCTCGTTCAACATTGTCTGTTTAGTCAACACAGAGCTGCAGGAGGCCACAGCAGTTGATTATGTTTGTGTTTATAAGGTTGAGCTATTTTAGCATTGTTTGTTTTTTTTTAAGATTGCATCCTCCTGATAAACATGGTGGTTGTGTTTGCACCTTACACATTTTCTTGGAGCATGTATTTTTTATTTTAATTTTATTTATATATATATATATATATATATATATATATATATATATATTTTTTTTTTTTTTTTTTTTTTTTCGGGGCATTTTCGCCTTTGTAAAGGACAGTACAGTTAAGTGTGAAAGGGGGAGTGAGAGTGGGGATGACATGCAGCAAAGGGCTACAGGCTGGACTCAAACCTGGGCCTCTGCGGCAACAGCCTTGTACATGGGGTGCCTGCTCTATCCACTAAGCCACCGACACCCTGGAGCATGTCTTTTTAAGTGTGGTAAATGTGAAGGCTTGTGTATGGGACATTTCTACCAGCAGTCCTGTTTGTATAACTGTCGTCCAATCCCCACCCCTATAAACATTTGTAGTGTCTTTATTTTTCCAGTTTTAAATCTTCATTGTTTATTTCTTTTTCTGGTTTACTGGTGCATAACTGGCTTTTAAGGCACATTACTGCCAACAAATGTTGATACATATGCTGAAATACTGAACCTTAGGATCGGGTTTTGCTTGAGGACAACTAGTTTTAAATGTCATTCTTGGAAATGGTCGGACCCAGTCCCCTCAACTAAAGGGAGACGATGCCCCTCCTCAAAATTGATACATTATTCCTGTGGTCTAAGACGGTAAAATATAAGTAAACCTCAACAATTCTCTCCCAAATCCTACCTAAAACTCAAACTTGTGATGTCATAGTGTTTAAAGTCTGGAGCTGCTCCACAGACAGTGACTTGGGAAAGGTGTTAAAGCTGACAATGCACCCAGGGGAATGTTCCCAGTGTATGGGTGCATGTTCTGTCAGAGGACGAGGAATACTACAATAGAGTAAAGCTCGTTTGGGTGTAAAAAAAGAAATCAAAAATTCTGTGGGTCACAAAATCAGGCTCCCATTCATCGTCTCTGGAGCAGCTCCAGACTTTATGCACTATAACATCACAAGTTTTAGACTCACTTATCTGGTTCAGAAATATTGATTGAACTTTCCTCAGCCATGGAAACAAATAACATATTGGAATTGATCATTTAGGTGGTGTTCCCCTTTAAGACATCAGAAAAGAGTGGGTAGAGAGAGTTCCTGAAGCTATTCGACCGCCTGACAAGCCGTTACTGAAGCGTACTTGCAACTTTGCAGCAAAGATATTACTTCCTCTTGACATTTGTCCTTGTCTCTCCACCCTGTGTGGTCAAGACAGGAATGAAAAATGTTGCATAAATACAAACTATCATCAAGTTATTTAGCGATAAACTTCCATTCCCTGTTATTGTTTACTAGCCCCTCTCCTCCTCTTCCATCTGCCTCAATAGCAGGAAATACTAGTGTGTTGACTGCCTTGACTGTGTGTGTGTCTAGCTGTGTGTGCGCGCCAGTTGCCTTGTTGAGGTTTTGACAGGATGCCGGCATCCTAATCGGAACCTGATTCAGAGATGTATGAAGTTATTTTTAAACTGCCGTTTGTGTGCCACATGTTTTGCTAATATCTACAAATCCTGCTGCTCCCCAGTTTCCTGCATCGAGCAACTAGATACATAGGGTGATAACGAATTTGGAGAAGTTGGGTAGTACACGTCACAGTTACAGATGTTTATACAGTGAGAAAGTAGAGACTTGATTGCAGTCTGTGATTGATGATGGATATGGGTCTGTGCCCTGAGTGTGTGGTGAGAGAGATCAAGAGCGGTGTATCCGTGTGAACTTTGCTACTTGGCTTCATTTCTCAGCAGCACACATTGTTTTATAATGTGTAACTATGAGTCAGATCTGATGCCCTTCCTCCCAGATTTGTCTTCCTAGTGCCGAGAGACCATTACACTTTCATCACTACCAAGCAGTTTACCTCCTCCAAATATACAATGGACACATTTGAAGGTTAAATGAGACCAGACAGACAGATTTATTTACAGGGAAAATGGGGAAAGAGGGAGAGCGAGGTCTTGCATCTGTCTAAGAGCTGGACCAAACACACAGAGCGAGGAAGAATGATCCTCATTGTGCCACAATGAGTTTGAGCTCCCAGTGCCTTTTACAGCTCGCCCCCGCCAGATTTACCAGTCCAGCTTTAATGTAATTCATTCCCATGGTGTCGAAAGGAAATAGAGGAGACACAGGGATGGTTTGAGCTGCAGAATCGAAGGATTTATGACAGAGGGAGAGAATGAGCGACTTGAGTTCTTTCAGCTCCTAAATCCTGATCCATAGCTAATCAGCATTTGACCCAAAAATTTCTTTGTGACTGAAAATGGGGTACGCTCATGTTCACATGGGTGTGAAAATGTGCGAGGATATTTGGTGGTTGGTGTGTTTTTGTTGTTTTTTTTCCCCTCCCAGTCATGGTTAGGAGTGGGAAGGTAGTGGCAGACTGAGACAGCTGGGTCATCATCCACATGCAGTGGGAATGCTGCTGGTAGTGTGTGGGAGAGTCCCTTGGCTCAGTTGTTTTTCACTTCCAGAGAAATCTGTGGCAGTGGATCTGCTCTGCTGACGCTCCATCATATTTTCTGTACAAGAAAGGCCAAATGTGCAATTAGCACCCACTTCATAGTACCTCTTTGTTCTTGCAGTGGCCATTTGCATGTGATTCATATCAAACACAGAATGAATCAGTTGATGTAGTCTGGAGAATGTAGTCTGGCTGTCTGAATATACTTTCACTCTTTTTATGATTCCCACTGCTTTTTTTTATGATCCATTAGTCATCAATGCTGGGATGAGGAAGTTCTTCCTGCAGGCCAACGATCAGCAGGATCTTGTGGACTGGGTCAACGCTCTCAATAAAGCCACTAAGATCACTGTAAGACAAACGCACGCACACAGTCACAGATAAACATGGGACTTACAGTACATCCCTGAGTCAGCTGTACTAATTTGTTCTCTTTGGCTCAAGTTTTATCTCTTGGAGAAACTTTCATTTCTTCCCCTTCTGTAGAAATGAGTGAGTGGACTGTCAAGAAACTAGATAGGAGTGAGTCAGAGCATGACTAACAGGATGCTGTATTGTTGTAATAAGTGCTGGGATAAAGGACTGTTTTCATTGTTCTCCGTGAAGCCACAACGATCCAGAAAGGAAATGGATATTAAGTGTGTTAAAGGCTAGTCAACTCCTGCATACATAGAAGTTACACACTGTATTTTAACTGTAGAGAAAAGGGGGTATATTAAACCCAAAAGCTGAATCTGTTCAGAATCTGTGTTTTATTTAACTTACCAAGTCTGATATGGGTGTATTTCCCTAAGGTGCCAAAGTTGCCTGATGGGCAGCAGAATGCAGAGAACCAGAAGACTTTGCCGGACGTGGTAGGGCCCAAGAAACAAGTCTCCTATAAGACGGAGATCATTGGAGGAGTCCCCATCGTCACCCAGACACAGGTAAAAGATTTAAACATTTCAGTGCTTACAGTGAAACACACCGGTGTCAAACTATACTAGTGTCGTCAATGAAAGTAAACAAATGTTTATTATTTTGAAAAAAAAAAAACAACTTCAGCTGTAAATACGCTTGTGAATTTTAACATAACTCCCACAGTACTCTGCAGTGGGCTATTTATAATTTTTTTTTTCTGGTACTTTAAGTTTGCCAGTTACTTTATTTTTGGTGCCTTTTCGCCTCAAGCACGACGGTGGTGATGGTGCAGACAGAGCAGAGCGTGAGGCCATGCATCGGTCCCACAGCCAGCTGCCGTATTTCCTGGGCAGGCCGACTCAGGAGCACACCGTCATCAAGTCGGGCTACTGCGTCAAGCAGGGAGCTGTGGTGGGTACCTGCCACTCTGTTGGTTTCAGTTGAGGTTTGTCAACACAGTCAGGATTGTGACTCTTGAGGTATCTTCCAATCAGGCATGTGGAGGTGGCTGGCGTCCCTGCTGGCTGCATACAGTCCAACAACAAGCTTTTCCTAAACACACTGCATTTAGTAAGCCTCACCGTGGCCATGCAACACCACTTATTAATGGCAACCTTACAATTACGGTAACATCCAGAAATAGCACCTTCATGTGGGAGGGAATGTAAAGTCTTATGACTTGTGGAATGTCAGATGATGAGATTTCAGCTTGATTGTAACAAGGAATTGCCTCAGGAAATACACAATTCTGTACTTCATACATGGCCAAGTATAATGAGTGTCACCTGCTACACATAGACATTGTAAACTGTGTTATATTACAGCTAGAATTAAAACTGTGCTTTAACCAGTGTAGCAAATTGACAAATATGACAGATTTTATTTTGTCTGGAAATTCTACAAAAGGTCTGAACATCTTTTACCTTCTCCCCCCAGATGAGGAACTGGAAACGGCGCTACTTCCTACTGGAAGAAAACTCAATGAGTTACTTCAAGTCAGACTTGGTAATTAACTTAAAGTTATGTGAAGCCTTTGAGGAATGTTTTTATTGTGAATTGAATTCACCCCCTCGGTCTGAGGCAGAGTAACAGCAAACACACTGTCCTGAGTTCTGACATGTTTTATCTGCAGTCTGTGGAATTCAATGCTTTCACTTCACGTGTCCTATCATGCCTTGTTCCCCCCGTCTTTTCTTACACACACACATACACACAAAAACACACACAGACTGTCCTCAGGAAAATACTGCACGTCCCATACCCTGTCCTTGTCCGGGTCTGCCCTTATTTGACAGCTCTATCTGTCTATTTGGCTATCAACAGACCCCAAGGACACAGACTCTCTGTCTGCTGTATCAAATGGCCAGGTCAAGAAAGTTACAACCATCAGGGTTTTTAGTTGCAGTTTGCTTCTTCTAGGAAAGTTCGCTGTCTTCTGTCCCTGTGAAACAGAACACACAGCCAAGACGGACTCGTTTTTAGACAAGAAAAAACATTTATCCTGTGTGTTTCCGTTGACAAGTTTTGACTCCTTTAAGTATTATAAAGAGATGTTTTCTTGCCTTCAGGAGAAGGAGCCTCTAAGAATGATCCCACTGAAGGAAGTTCACAAAGTCCAGGAGTGCAAACAGAGGTATTTAACATGCCCCAGCATTTTCCCATTATACAAAAATATGTCTATTGTCCATGGTGGACTGTGTTTACCTTTTCTGACTCAGATAAAGATACAGATGAGATTAATATGATCTGATCTGTTTCCCTCTTTGGTTGTAGTGACATTATGATGAGAGATAATCTGTTTGAAGTCGTCACCACATCAAGGACGTTTTACATACAGGTAGGATGTTTTCTGTGAGGAATGTACAGTCAGTCAGTCACAAACACTGGGGGGAAACACTGCTAACAGTACGTACAGTCTCACTCTCCTCTCTTTGCTCCTTGTTCTTTTTGTTTGTGTGTTCACTAGGCGGACAGCCCAGAGGAGATGCACAGCTGGATCAAGGCAGTCTCAGGGGCCATAGTGGCCCAGCGGGGGCCTGGGAGGTCTGCCGCTACAGTATGTATCTTGCTCTACACTACAACACACATATTACTAAAGTAGGATTCAAGTCATTAAAAAATCTGACTGGATACACAAATTTAGATACCTCAAATGTACAATTGAGAAGTGACCTCAGACTCGACTTGCATGTGCAGAACTTGAGACTTACTGAGTGACGTGGTGGTACGAGGAGGACTGTTCATGAGACTTATCTGTGTTGTTTCACTCATGTCATTTCTTGATTTATGTTTCAGTTTCTCGCTCTCATACAGCAGCAAGCTACAGAGATGCAGAGAAAATCCTTTTTTGAGATCATCTTAAACAGATGCAGAGTAGCAGAAACAGTAGTTTGGCAGTGTGTGTCGGATGAGTTTGCCCTATAACCTCATTATTGTGTTTTAAATATATTGAGCCCAGCTGTTCTAGCTGTGTAATCTAAAAACAAGATTGATGGAGATAAATTCTGCTCTGTAGTCTACACTAGTAGTTCCTAAACTCCCTAGATGTGGACTGGTACAGGGCCTTGGGACATTTGCTACCACAAGGAAACAATGTGAATTGGCAAGAAGAAAGTTGGTTATATAACTTTATAGGCTATTTTAGCATTTTTACCTTGAACCTCATCCGTCCTCGTCACTATGTTAGCAAAATAAAGATTTTTTTTTTCCCCTTTTTTGGCCGTGTTGTGTCTTCTGTAAGACAATCAACAGATGACAGAATACAGGAAATGAGGGGAGGGAGAGACAAATGTCCCCAGCTGGATGCAAACTTGGGACGGTTCATGTTTGGCACCTTAACCCCTGAGCCACCAGGCGCCCCTACACTGATTTTTAACTTAAGTGGGTCATCAGTACGTAGGATAACCAGTGCGTCATAACCACTTAAATAATAGAGGACTAGTGTACTCACACAGACCACCAAATCTGTGTGAGAATGTTTTAGAACCGGTTAATGAGTTTAATAAGCAGCCTGCATGCACAGAAACAGGCAGCTAGACTTGAGCAGGTGACAAGAGAGAAGTAAACCAGTTCTGTAGTCCTGACTGCAGAGGAGACAGTGTCCTCTGATGCAGTCGGTCCCTTCTGGTTAGACTGGAATTATTCTCAACACCTCTGCGCTGTCTGTTTCCCTACAGTTCCCTCTTTTCTTCCCTCCTGTGTCTTTCTCTCTCTCTCTCTCTTGCTTGTTTTTCCTCTCACCTCCCCTTTTCCTCTCCTGTGCCTCTTCTCTCTCTCCTATTTTCCCCCTTTCTTTCTTTGTCACATTCTCTCCACCTCCTCCTCTCCCTGTGGGCAGACAGCCCATCTGCTCTAATACTGCTTTGCACTGTGTTGTTGCAGATGCGGCAGGCCAGACGGCTGTCGAACCCCTGTATACAGAGGTATACGTCTCGAATCGGGGAGTGCAGCAGCACGTATGTCAGCTCGTCTAAATCCCCCCCTTTAAACTATAAGTTCACCTTTTTTTAATACTGTTTTCCACTCACTGGCTGGCCCCTCTGTGGTTGTAGACATGATGAGAGCAGATCAGATCTGACTGCACATCTGATGCTCCCTTTTTTTTCCCAAAAGCCAACCACATCCTAAGTATGGCTGTGATAACCCAACAAGCGCTCCTCCCTTCACGCCCTCGTCCTTGCTGCTTCTCTCATCCACTTCTCCTCCTTTGCTTTCCTTTTCTTTTTGCCGCACTGTCACTTTAAGCTCAGCTCAGATTTGTGAGCTCATTACATTCAGTGCGCTCAGACAGTTCCCGGTTAAAAAAAATAAATCTTCTTCCAGGAATTTTAAGAGTTGAGGTGTGCTTGATTTAGCTTCTCTCGCATGTGATGACTGTCGAGCATGGCAACTGAAATCAAGAACACCTCAAGTCGCTCAAATACTTCAAAGTAATATTTTTGCACAAGTACAGAATGACACTGAACAACTGGAATATGACCATCTAACCATTGGAAAGAACTGCAATCACTGCCTCCCTCCCTCCCTTATAGCTTCACCTGCACAGCTTTTACCTGTCCTCACCATGATGATGATGCTCCAGTGTAAAAATATAGATATACCTGATTTCATGTACGATCCATGCACAAACATACACTCACTGCATGACCTACCTGAGCAGCTTAGCTATGAATACCTAAAGCCTGTTTCTGTCTCTGTCTTTATTACTGGGTACATGTGTCTTTCACACCTTCTGTTTCTCTTCCCTTCGTGCTCTGTTATCTCTGCAGTCTGCTGCAGCTGTGTACCTGTCTTAGATGTGTGACATCCTGCTTGTCTCTCCTCCTCCCTCCTGTTCGCTGCCTGTATGTTTTTTTTTCTCTTTCTCATACACACAATAATGAGATACTTGTTTCCATGTTGACTTCCTGTAACTTTTGTGTGCTCAATGTTCTTTAACAGCTTTGAAATGAGGACTCGCTAATGCTGAATTCACACGTCCAGAGTCACAAACTACTGATTTTCATAGGGATTTGTTGATTCATTTACATTAGGGATGTCCCGATCTGGTATTAGGGCAGATCAAGGCGTTTTCTAATTAACCAGGATCTGCTATATTGAGCATTATAGAGCCTGACCTGATCCTTTGTATTACGTCGGCTATCACCCAAGCTTCTGTGCACAACAACGCAATGAGTCCAGCCTAAATCAACTCTCCCACACTCTGCTGTCTCTCAGTCTCCACTCCATGTGTCAAAGAGCAGGGACTGAACCCCGCCTGTGCTGAAACACTATAAACAACAGCAAAATGCAGTATGAAACCATTTATTTATGTCATTTACCTAATTTATCTGACTCGTTTCAAGACGCTTGCGTTTTACTGTCATCTGTGGTACGTGGCGTTCACTGCCCTGCTCAGAGCAGAGACAAACAGCTCTGTTGAGCCGACAACACCCACACTCACCACACCACTGCAAGTCCAACAAAAGCCCCCGCGAGTAAGAAGCCAATTAAAGTAATTCATTAATGTAGCCTTGCAAACAGTGTATAGACAACAAAAATAAACACGTAACTGAATACATTTAATTCAGGTAACTCAGGCAAAGGCTGAACCAAAGCAACAAACACTCAGAATACTCTCTTAAAAGGGTAGAGACATTCAGCGACTCTGTGCAGATGTATTATCTAGAAAAATAGAAATATCAGATCGGGCTCGATACCAGCAGATTGGGGGCAAAAAACCTGATTGGGTAATCCCTTATTTACGCATGAATATTTAGGTTTCTAGGAGCTATTTGAGTGTGCAAAGGGCTGATGGGACATTTCTTCAGTGTGGGCTATTATCTGATTTTCTGTCTAATCACATAAAATTCAGCATAATCTTGATTTTGGACTTTTGGATTCAGCATAAAGTATCTCTTAATACGTGTGGCTCTCCCGAGGATTTTTAGACATGTTTGTGCTAGGAAACTGATTCTTTAATCTTGTGATGCTTAGTGATACTTTGTGGATTTACTGATCAGAATTATCACAAGCCTGCAGAGTCACAGGGTATCACTGTGGAGCATCTCTGTGTCGAAATACAGGATCTCAAAGTTGGCACAGATATTTGTATTTGAGTCTTGATGTTTCTCTAACCAACATTTCAGCAGCTGCTCAGCGGCTACCCCCTTTTTGCTTTCACTACCTCTGCTGTGTTTTTCCTTTCCTCCCATGCTCCTGTTCTGTGTTTCAGAGATTGAAATCTGACAATGAAAAGCTGTGAAATAATGAGCAACAACCAACCACTGCTTCCTAAGGCACTCTGCTCCTCCACTGCAACCTGTCGAGACTACCAAAACTAAAAACCTGTTGACACTACTTCCACTACTCCCGCTACCTCTACTACTACTACTTCTTCTACTACTACTACTGCTACTACTACTGTTACTACCACCATCTCCACTCTCTAGCAATGCTACATTCTTCAGCACCTACAACCCTTCAGTACCAACTCTGCTAAAGCTGCATCAGGCTCCACATGCTGGTGCTAATTCCAAGTCTGTAACGCACTTTCGCTCTCCTCAAATAAGCTACACACGACAGGATCTCACTTTGCTTACTAACAACCACTCTCTTGTCTTCTCGCTGTCTCTGTGTCCTCCTGCTGTTTCTGCTGCAGGAACACGGCGGCCGCTCCACTTTCTACCGCAGCCACGCGGGTCCCCCCGTCCCTCGCTCGCCCATATCTGCCATGCCACCATGCTACCCAGAGTGGGGGGCTGCTGTCACGTGCGGCACACGCTCGCAGCCTGGCGTGGGACAGCGAGCACTTCATGAGCCTGCTGCCACGGCCCAGTCACAACCACACGCCAGCACGCCTGTCCCTGCAGGAGACGCGCCTGGCAAAGTGACCTGCGAGCCACCTGCGACCACCATCGATAGCTCTGAGGAGTCACCGTGGCGACGGCGGAGCAGCTTTGAGCCCCACATGCCTGAACCACCTCTGGACCTGGATGACGCTGACCTGCCAGTGAGCGAGGTCTGAGCCGTTGAACTGGGCGATAACACTTGCTTATCTGGTTGGATGTTGACAGAGATTCAGAGAGGAGACGGTGCACAACAGGTGTTTGTTTTTTGTTTTTTGTTTTTTGTTTTTTTTAAAAAAAGGGGGCAGGCATTGGTTGTCAAACCAAAGCTGTTGGCGGATGACATTATACAACGTCACAGACTCATGTTCTGAGCTCCTCCGTCAGTGCCGTCAGTGTGCTAGAGAAACAAGTCGGGTCACCACTGAACTGCACTCATGTGCCAAAGACGACCCAGTCTCCACCCACCACCACCTCCACCCCGCCTGCCTGCTGTCGCATTTATAATGGTGTATTTATTTACTAAGAGTTGATGTTGTCAGACAAAACTACAAATTTTAGTTAACTTGTGCTGATTAGGATTCAGTGACAGAGCTTTATTTTAACCTGTACAGGCACGACGATGTGACAGAGGATTTTTGTAAACCACTTTGTGCCAAGACAAATAAGGGAGCTTTCAAGTTTGCAAACTTTTTCCTCTTGACTGAAAAGTGTGTTCAAACTGAGGACTGATTTTTCATCACCTCTTTTATCTACGCAGTTAAACTGTGTGGTCCATTCATACACTCACTGATGTAACCTTGGATTTGTCTACTTTTGTTGGCTTGTGTATGGGTCAAGCGTAGTCTGAGATCAAACTGAAAACAAATTTTAATTTTAAGATTCCAGACAGGGGTGGGACAAGATGCAAAAAAAAAAAAAAAAAAAAAAAAAATCAAAAATATTTTTGTATTATGACCCAGCATGTATGATAATGCAAGACCAGTGTATTGCAGCCACATTTAATCTGATTTTTTTTTATTACAGTTAACAAAACTTTGGTGTAAATTTCTCCTTATTTTTCAGTATTTCTAAGGGTTAAGTGTTCATATAAAGGCATCCCCAGTGAGATTTTAGCTTACTGTAATCGACCACAAGCTAAATTATCTTACATATAAATCTAAAGTGTTAGTCACAGTTAAACATAGTACAGTAGGAGTACTGTGCAGAGGTGCAAAAGATAGAAACGTAGATGCTATCACAGTACATGCATCACTCCACAGCCTGAATCAGCCTCTTCGCAAACTACATTTCAGCATACCAGACTTTACGGACTCACGCTTGGATGATGTGGGAAGTAAACAAGAAGTACAAGGAGTACGCTTGTGTGTGTTTTGTAATTCATAGTAATAAAACCTTCAACAATAGGGCTCTCTTTCAGTTCTAGATAAGCTTCATGTCCCCACGGACAAGGTAATAACATGGTAATAAAGATTAATATACTGTATAAACCCCATGCAAACATTTCGAATAATTGTTTACCAGAAAAAAAACCAAGTTCAGACAGTTCCGTTGCATGTTGACATTTCAATGATTCCTCAGACTGTCTTTCTGTTTTTAGTTCTTATCTACGGCCGCTCTGTGTGTTGTGTGTGTGTGCAGGATAGAGCTGTGTGCAGCAGATTTATTTTTTATATGCTTTTAGATGTTTCTTGATTTTATCACGTGTACGTGTGTTGCCAACCCAGGAGCAGGCAGCCGCCTCATGGTTTTATTTAAACATGTCTCACTGTAGTCCTGCTAAATAATACACACTAATCTTTTTTTTTTTTTTTTTTAAGTGCCTGCTTCATTTCAACCCAACCGAGTCGAGCTGTTTCACCCTCTTTCAGTCTGGTGTAATTGGTTTGAATTGTCTCTATTTATTATGTGGATGACTTGAAAGAAATAAACACTGAAAATGTGCTCAGGTTTCCTGGAGTATTGCTCAGTATCGTGCTTATCTATCTCCGAAGGGCACAGTTAGTGTGTGAGGGTGAAGTGAGAGCTTCAGTTAGGAGGTGTTACTGCTGGTCCACTCACCAAGGCTCCTTCTGCCCTCTTGTGGCGAGAGAAAAAACTTCACCCTGCTTCACTTCCATTAACATGGCAAAGACTGAAACACCAGTTATGTGTTGATCTATATGATTCAGTTATCAAAAAGTAAATTAATTCCACTGGACCAAAACACCAACTAAAATGAAAGCAGATAAAATATCAACAGAAAACACAAGAAGGCAGCATATTGGGCCACAGGAGACACATACAAGCACTGAAAAGGAGAAGAAGCATGCAAAAAAAGGTGTGTGTTGGACCACATATTTCCTCTCAGCACACTGTAATGTGATCTGCAAAGCTTTTAATTACATATTATTACTATAATTAACACAAGGGCACAATATTTATTTTGATTTGGCAAATGTATTCAAAACCACAAATAAGAGAATCAAATTAATGTTAAATTAATTTAACTGCTTTAACTTAATTACTTTGAGTTTAATTGCAATGTGCTTGAACTTATTATTTGTGTGATTGAATCATCTTGATATGATTCCACTGAGAGTTAAAAACCAATAATGTTGATTTAGAGCCCTGAAGAGTTGTTCTTGTGGAGCGCTTGGTTCACCGAGTGGTTACAGTGTGTGCCACGTTACCGCAACATCCAGGGTTTGATTCTGTCCTTGGGATTTTTGTTGCCTATCACACCATCTCTGTTCTCCCATTTTCACAGTGTCTCTATCAAATAAATGCAAAAGTAACAATGAAGAATCTTCAAAAAAAAGAGCTGTCCTTGCAAATCATACAACAAATCAACACAACATAACTTACATGTAAAAAAAATGAGTCACTCTCAAAAGGAAATTAGGTTTTCTCTGCATGTACACAGTGATGGAAGACATTCAGATTGTTAACAGAAGTAAAAGTAGCAATACCACACAAGTACTGCATTGAAAATATCACTTAAATAATAGTAGTGGTACGTAAGAATGAACAAAATGTACTAACAATCATTCAAAATGCAAAATATAGCCCGTGCAAATGTTACATTATTATATGTGTTAGATTAAAAACATGAAAGTAGCAGAGGACTTTTATTTTGACAAAAATTATAGACATTTACTCCATAAATTAATGTTAAAAATGCACAAATTGGTGCATAAAAATTGACCAGAATGCAGGAAATTACATGTTTGATGCTCAAAATTTTCTGGCGAATGAAACCCCCTAATACTGAAACGAAAGCTACGCCCTTGAACACTGTCACTAAATGTAGAAATGAAAATAAAGTACAGTACAAGTACCTCAAATTTATACACTTTTAATGAACTTCAGTTACATTCCACCACTGCACATACATTCTACATATCCTCCTCCGCACTGATGATTCACTCATGTATGTCTTGGTATCTTTCATCAGCTCTTAATGAGGTGCTCGTTACACGCGCAGCCTCTGGCTTTGTACAGTATGTGTAGATGGATCTGCAGAGTGAGGTCATGGAGCAACACTGAATATGTAAAGCTTCTTCAGTCAGTCAGATAACCAGCCGTGACATATTCTGGGCTTCAGCCTTTGTGCGTGCAGCGTATTGTGGATACAGCATGTGTAGGCACAGCGAGTTGATAAGGGTGATGTCAAGAGGTTCAAAGACGGAGAAAAACAACATGTATAGCTGGCTGGTGTCTCGAGGTGGGAAGTGCTGTGTACTGTGAGTTTGTTCTGCTGCATCTTCACATGTACATCTCAGCTCCTCATTGGAGGATCTGAGACTTTGGTGTGGCTGCAGACGTGGAAACTGAGGCCCGTTTTGGACTCTCGAGGGCCTCACTCACAGCCAGAGATATTCATTGCAGACTGGAGTGGAGAGATCACACAGACCTCAATGGCGTCCATCCTCACTGGCCTTGGTTGGAGAATGGGTGTTCCTCAGAGATGAGGTTGTTTTCATGTGCAGATTTTCCCACCATTTCTCGCCTACGTTCCTGTGCTCCATGGGTATTGCCACATAATGGGTCTGATGATGCTGTAAGGTCTCGCTGCTGTTATATAAGTCTCGTTTGTTTTCGGGTCGGTCAGCGGTGCGAGTCGTGCATCAAAATGACACGGTGCTCTAATTTAAAAGAAAACAACCGTGAATTCTGGGTTCTGAATTTCACTTTCACTGTTTCCTGTTCTGCACAAGGCAGTCCAGTCTTTAAGAGCATATGACCACCCTCCAATCCCATAATAATAATCCCATAATGCCCTCTCTAATTGCCTTTTGGATACAAAGCCTTGTGTTACCCCGAGCTCTGGGTGCACCGCAGGGAGCCTCGTCCCTCAAGTCCCTCCATTCCCTGAGAGGTGCTCCCCTGCATCCAGCCACAGCATGTAAACTAAGAGCCATTAATACAACAACACCGCGCCCATAATCAATCACATTATACTGAGGTGTTTTAAGACGCCTCAGTGTTTACTGGATTCTTTTACAGCTCACTGCAGACATCTAAAACTTAACAGAGATTTGTTGTTCGCCAACACTTGATACTTGAAATGTAGCTTACAATTGAGCATGTGGCACAAACGGTTATTGTAAGAAATGTTTAGATTACTCTTTGATTGACTGACACTTGAACTTGGATGCAGTATTGTCATCAAGATGTCCCCATCACATGTTGTTTGTTCCCCCCGCTTGTACCTCACAGAGCTGGGATAAGATCATAAATGATGTTCTCTTGCATTTTTCCAATTAGAACAAATTTAGCTGTTTATAAGGGGCTGTTTAAGTGCTACATTAACTCCACAAATCCCACAATCCACCCAACTTTTTTTCCACCACTGATTTTCCCAATTAGCCATAGGGTTTGTGTGGAAGCCAGGAGTGACTAATTCATAGAGGGAGTAGTAAAAAAAAAAAAAAAAAAACATGTAGGAAATAGGCCTGCAGGATGTGTGGAGAGCTGTGCAGCATATTAAACATCTGGGCTGCGTGGCTCCTTCCACTACAGTGGGTTTGTTTCACTTTTCTATTTTTATGTGTTTGTAAATAATTAAATCAGGGTCAGTGCCAATATCAGCAAACACTGGCACAGCTGAAATGTCCTCCAGCAGTGGTTCCCAACTGGTGGGTTGTGGTCCAAAAGCGGGTCGCGGGTCCATACTGAATGGACCGCAAGTGACTCATGAACATGTCAGGTTTGTAAAAAAAAAAAACAAAACCACAGTTTATTTATAAGTATAATAATTTTCCAGCAAAGAGCACTTATTTGAAGTGCTGTTTCCTGTTGTAGTGAGTGACTAACAGACAGCTACTTGACAGAGACAGCAGACTAGCCCAACAACAAATATGACGCTGAATTCATTAAACTGTGGGACCTCGAACTAATTTCTAAGCAGGATTTATACTAGTGTAGCAGACCCTACGCTGTTGTGAGCATTTGTAGTTGTGCTGGTGTGTCTGTGTCACTCTGCTGTTACACCTCCAAAACACTAGTTGGCAGTGGAAGATTTTGTAAAGCGCTGTAAAGTGTAGTTTATTCAAAAACACATTAAACATGGCTTAATAGAGACCGTTTCAGTACACAAATCAGCTTCACTATAACTCGCAGCATTCGCAGACAAATACTTGTCTTTATTTGGACATATTTTACACACAAATGTTACATGCTAACATTATTAGCATAAGCCTATGGCATTTTACAGTGTGTAAATTAGCCTAGCAGCTGGTGGCCCTCAAATTTTCGAGTGTTTTTTCCTGTTCTCATATAAAACCAGGGACAACAACAACATTTAACAAAGGTAACAGGCTCTATTACAACTCACAAGCTTCACTGACAAAACAACTGTCTTATACTAAACACGTTTCCAAACAAATACAACATGCTAATGTTATTAGCACAAACCTATGGCATTTTACACTGTATACATTAGCCTAGCAGTCAACAGACATTTCCTCTTCTCATATGAAACCAGGGACAACAGCAACATTTAACAAAGGTAATGTTACATAATTTGGCTTCATTACAACTCACAGGATTCACAGACAAAACAACTTAATTGTACTGAACACGTTTTCCAGACATATATAACATGCTAACATTATTAGCACAAGAGTATGGTAGTTGACACTGTATAAATTAGCCTAGCGGTCAACAGACATTTCCTCTTCTCATATGAAACCAGGGACAACAGCAACATTTAACAAAGGTAACAGTATATAATTTGGCTCCATTACAACTCACAAGGTTCACTGACAAAACAACTGTCTTATACTAAACAGGTTTGCCAAACAAATACAACATGCTAACGCTATTAGCACAAGCCTATGACATTTTACATTGTATAAATTAGCCTAGCAACGAGCGGACATTTCCTCCGCCCAAATGAAGCCAGGATAAATCACACCCAAGATTTAAAATGCTATTTTTATGGAGGCTTTATTGTCTTCGTGATTTATTGTTTCTTATCTGTGAAATATAAATAAATAAAAGCTTCTTTTCCACTGAGGGAAATGGTTTTAGCTTACAAAAATAGACAGGAGGTCTGTGGAGGTGAACATAGACAGGTGAACGTCAGGCTATGGCGCAGGTTAGATGACCTTTACCCTCTCATCCCCTTTGGGGGGAAGCAACAGAGAACTACTGCTGTCACTTGATACTGTCAGTTCAGTGTCACAGTTCTTAGATAAATACAGTGTGTTGCCTTTTCCTCTCTTATTTGCATTATTTTATCTTCAATCTTCAATAACCCTCTAGCTCTTCCGTTCAGTACGTCACCTAAACGCACCAATCACAAGGCTTGTTGAGATTATCTAGAAAGTGAGTTGCGTCTGTGATGCGCTGCCAGCACCAACGTAAAGTCGCGTAATTGGTTGCGCAGTGGAGTTTCTGTTAAATGCCTCTCCAGCTGAAGTGACTCCCCTCTCATTACTACTGAGCTCTCTCATCCCATTACACTGCAAGCAGAGAGCGAGCTTCACAAACTCTTTGAAACTTTTTATTTAACTTTTAAAACTTATTTTAGTTTAGTTTTTTAATCATGTTCTGGTCACTGTTGTGCGTAATCGTTGCCTTTGCGTCCTTGCCAGCTGATGCGCAAATCTCCAGCCGGTATGTTATCGGATGTCCTGCTCGGTGTGACAAGTCGATGTGTCCCCGGCTACCGGCGGACTGCCCGGCGGGACAAAGCCTCGACGCCTGCAACTGCTGCACGGTGTGCGCGTCTGGTGAGGGTGAAGCCTGCGGCGGCATTGGGAAGCTCGGGGACCCGTCGTGCGGAGAGGGGCTGGAGTGCTCGGTGTCCGCTGGGGTGGCATACACTATTACGGTCAGGAGGAGAAGCAAGACTGGGACTTGTGTGTGCAAAACCAGCGAGCCGGTGTGTGGAAGCGATGGGGTGTCCTACCGGAATATCTGCGAGCTGAAGAGGGTGAGCCGCCGGGCGCAGAAGCTGCAGCAGCCACCTGTTCTTTTCATTCAGCGGGGAGCCTGCGGGAAAGGTAAGACTCAGGTTCTTCAGATCAGAAGAGACCTCAAAACCAACAAGATGTTGATAAGATTTAGTAGAAAGATGGATGGTTTGGAGAACTTTCTGCCAACATCTCACTTTAAGATGCACTGGGCTGTGACACACAAATCTGCATGTCCAAATTGGCTAAAGCAAATTATTAAATTGCCTTTCTTCACATCGTGATCCCTCAAATCCTCACAGGACGTCTGTGGTTAAACTCCACACAGATGTTAGAGCTGCTTTCAGTGGCACACAATCCTCATGTGTCCAGGATAACAAGAGCCACCATTCAACTGTGTTTCCCTCTTGTTTCTGCATTACAATTAGACTCGATCAGAGAACTGTTTTTTCTGTTTTCTCGGTTGAATGAAGTCATGAGCTCCCTGATGTAAAGCGTTTTCTGAGCCCCCCTTTTTTTTAAATCTCTGGCATGCATAAACATCAGTCACATGGCTGTAATCCTCTTGATTGTTTTATACAACGCAGTTCATGTCAGGGCAGTCTGCATTAGCTGGACCGAAAGGAATGTACAAAGCCTGATAGATATGATATAGGCTGTTATTAAACAGTGCTGCGGTGATACATTAGTGGTTTCAGTATGGACCCACACTTTATCAGTGTCATGTGAAAAGTATTACACCCTAACCAGTGGAGCTCAATAATAAACAGACATCATTCTTCACTTCTGCCGCTCTATTAAACACACCAACTGAGAAAGCTCTGTTCAGTTTAATCAGTGAGTCATCCATCATCATTAATGCTACATGTGTGAGATATCCTCAAATATATGAGATATTCAGGAGTGAAAAAAAACTTGCACACATGTTTGGTTACAGGTGGTAAAGACATTGTATCAGTTTTGGTGTGTGTGTTTTACATACGTCCACCTGAAGTGTGCACCACATCTGCAGTTGAAAACTTCTGAATGAAGAGCTTCCACACCTGTTGCCTCAAAGACCTATAACTTACCTCAAAGCTTGGAAACTTACCTCGTCCCTCTCCCACAGCCCCCCCAGCTCCTTCCTCTCTCCTCTCTCTCTCTGTGTTTCTGTTGTCACTCATAAATCACACTTAACAGTCACATGAAGGAATGCCTGGCACTGATTCAAAGCCATAATTCCTCCTCCGTTGAAGCGAGTTTAAAACAGGCAGGAGACACCGAGGAAAACACAGAATTAGTAACCCGTATTTTTGGGAAAGGTTTACATGTACATCAAAAACTGTGTGGGTACGGTGGTAGGGCAGACTGTATCGCCACATTTGTTTGTGAGTCGTGTAAGCAACTTAAATAGTTAAGTCATGCCCAGGCAGCTAACCATGTCTGAAGCAGAGCACGACTGTGGTGAGGGCCACTGATTTTCCAAGGCACACAGTGAAAATTTCCATGGCTGCAATAAAACGAGTCACATTTCATTTGGTAAATCAGATGCGCAAACTGCTGGCGAATAACGCTGCCTGCAGTAGCATCTCTCCTGTTTTAAATTAACTGCAACATAAGATGTGATCCAAGGCAGTAATTATAGTTTATTGCAGAGGTGGGACCGAGTTATTGTTTTGGAAGTCACAAGTAAGCCTCAAGTCTTTGCACTCAAGTCCCAGAGTCCCAAGATCAAGATGGGCAAGTTCCAAGTCAAGACTGACAAGTCCCTTGTTGAGTTCAAAGCCCTAAATTTTGAGTTTCGAATCCTAAACAAGTCATAATGTGACCTAACATTAGTTCCTCATGGTTCTCTCCTTGCAACTTGATTGTATGCTGTCTCATTGGTTCAGATGAAGTGGATCTGGGGAATTAAGTATTGACTTGCGGCGAATGAATAGTATTAATGTTAGTTGATACAGGATATGTATATGTAAGTCCTAGAGTCCCATATCAAGTCTGAAGTCAAGTCTGACAAGACCCTTGTTGAGTTCCAAGTCCTTAACTTTGAGTTTCGAGTCCTAAACAAGTCATTATTGCACTTTTCACCAAATAAATTGTCATTTAGCAACAGAGTAATACTGTATTACATTTACAAAAATCACGAATGCTTTCCAAATTTAATTTGTTAAAACAAGTTTGAGGAAGTTGTCTCATCTCCATCTAATTTCTGACCTGCACGGTTAGTGCACTTAGTTTTTGTATGCAGACGAAATTATCTTTCCACCTGGCCCTTAATAATGTAATATTAGTTATTCGTGATCCTCTCCTGCAACTTCATTGAGTGTTGTTTGATTGATTCAAACAAAGTGGATCTGGGGAATTAAGTGTTGACTTGCTGGGAATGATTAGCGTTAATGTTAATTGATACAGGGAAATAATTGATTCACGGCACACTTTTAGTTAAACGACATAGGCCTACTTTTTAATCCCTGGGCTCGGGGGAAGGTGTTAGCCTAAGTATTTTCAAGTCAAAAGGCTCTAGTCCAAGTGAAGTCACGAGTCACTGGTGTTAAAGTCAAAGTCGAAATGCAAGTCCTTTTTGATTTTGTCAGGTTGATTCTTACATAATTAAATTTGTGACTCGAGTCTGACTTGAGTCTATGTCATATGACTTGAGTCCACAACTCTGATCGCCTATTTTGGAGGGCCACATCTCCCTCAATATTCCCATGTGCCTAAAATGCTTATCATTAGCAAATGTAATCAGACTCATAATCAAACTTATTAAACTGGCATTACTATTACTATTGGTTCTAGTATTACAGTTTACTGCAGTTCTGCATGTGGTTTGTCCAAGTGGTGTTGCCATACTCTAGCAAAGGACAGCTCAAGGGCATATTC
This sequence comes from Epinephelus fuscoguttatus, assembly GCF_011397635.1. Lineage (NCBI taxonomy): Eukaryota > Metazoa > Chordata > Actinopteri > Perciformes > Serranidae > Epinephelus > Epinephelus fuscoguttatus. Next base: position 14,303,884 of record NC_064767.1, read on the forward strand.
AACTAACATTAATATCTTTATTATGTTATTGTTAAGTCTGAGTGAAGTGTCAGTCATTTATGCTCCTCTGCAGGTGTGACTTATGTACACAGTAGCAGCTTTCATTCATATAGTAACTGTACAGCTGTACTTACCTATTATAAATAAAATACTATAGTAGGAAATGAGCTGAGACACCCCCTGGGCAGATTTGGTCCCTCACTGCTGATTGAATGGCTATGGCCTTGGTGTGACCAAGGCTTTGGGCTTAGAATTGCAGGAGTTGACACTGAAAAGAAACTCAAAGCCCTCTCCGAGCGCCTTTACAGTAATTACCCTGCAACTTGGCCCCATGTTAAGAAAACATATGCAAGTACACTTTGCATGATGTCATTTCGTCTCTGGACCGTAAAGATGTTGATTATGCAAGTTGTTCTTTTTGGCAAAGAAAATTAGGTCAAATATTTCGTATTTGTTTAAGATGACCCACTTTTTTGGCATTTTCAAGCCTTCATTGATATAATTATAATGGAGAGGTTGACAGGAAAAATGTTCAGGATTAGAAAGGGATGACATGCACTTACATGGTGTGCATCTGTGAGATTACCAAATTACCATTTTGACACAGAGCTGCATACAGTGGCTGCAGAAACAACCTAAAAGTTTGCAGTACTTTCTTATAATGTGCTCAGATTGTAATCCAACTCTGAACCCAGTATAGTGTGTAGCTGCTGCACTGCCACAGCCGGTGTTGCAAAATGTACTCTGTGACTCCGGCTGGTGACATGTGCTGAATACGCACATTCTTCCCTGACTTGTCTCAGCCACTCATAATATTAAAAGATCATCTTTGTGAGTGTGTCTTTTCCTTTTTTTTTTTTGTAAATGTTTTTCTATCCGTCTGTCTCTGCTGCTCCTGTTTCTGTCTGTCTGTCTGTCTGTTTTCCTCATCTATTTTGCTTCCTGTTCGTGATGCCTGTAAATCTCTCGCTCATTATTTTTTCATTTCTCTTTCCGCTCGACCATCTTTGCTGCAGCCTCTTTCATAGCTATCCATTCCTTTCATGCTTTTATGAATCGCATCTTAGTCTGCACACAATATGTTTGTGTGTCCTCTTTCCTCAAATCACACTGGTAAGGCAAACCTGGTGTGATTTCTAAAGCTCGCCATACCTCCTGTCTGCTCTGTCTGCCAGTGTAGTCACAGTTGGACCATGATAAATTTGACTAAATGTTGCACAGACACCAAAATCCTTGAGCTGAAATATGAACAGTTTTGAAGTTATCAAATTCAAACTCCAGGGGTTGGAAGGTGGTCAGTGCATTTATAGACTGATGGTAAGTCTGTGCATCTCTTTGATACTCATGCATAATTTTCTAGCAACAAAATGTGGTCCCAACATACTCAGATGTATGTGTGTTTCTTGTTGTATCTGGAGTTCAAACTAAAAAAAAAAGTGGGACAAATTGTGACAAAACTAGACATGGAAAAATGTGATTAATCAGAGTTACTCACACAGTTGCACAGTGGTTCACAAAATGGTGCCAATGTGTCATTGTGATATTATAAATAGCAGAAAAGCTCATCTCTAGATCTTCATAACTGCAGTGAAGCAGAGCTAACAAAACTAAATGAGTCATGATGTTACACTTTACTGCCCAAACATTCACATCTGTTGAGTCATTAAATTTAAATGTGTATTGAGCTAAAATCAATGACTTACTGGAAATATTTTTATAGCACACACATTACCAAGTGACAGGAGTTGCTATGATGCTCAAAGCAAAAGAAAGGTTTGTTTCCATTTCAGTTAGCATAAGCCTGGCTCTGGTGTGCCTCAGATTGGCCAGCAGTAGGGAATCAGTGTGTGTGGTGTGTCAGTGCATGAAGAAGTGGAGCCGACCTTACTGTATTCACATCTAATTTTTCTAGTCAAGGGAATCAGAAAAAAACTGCTTCCGCCTGCAGGCGCCAATAAAACAGTGGGTACTATGTATGGGAAAATTGAAAAGAAAAGAAGCGGAGATCTTGAGCGGGGACCCGTGTGGTGAAGGTCAATGTGTACAGAGGGGAGGGGGTAATGGGTGTATTGGGTGAGGAGGTTAGGGGGCTTTGAGTGTGAGTGTGTGTATGTGTGTGAAAGAGAGCTGGCGAGAAAAACAGATCGCCTTTAGATGAACTTTCTTCTTTAAAATGTTGTTTTTGAATGGTTTCCTGTCACTGAACACTTGATTTGGCTCCAGAAATAATCTCTTTAGACATCTGATTATTGTTAACTGATGCTTAACTTTGTTAGGATCTTTTATTAGAGCCTAATAAAGTAAGTCTCCAACCTCAATATGCCTTCCATATGGGTGAAATCTTTACTTTATTTAAAACTGACTTCAGTTACTGCAAAGTATAATTTGATCATCTCCCACTAAGACTATAGTCTTGAATATTTTTTCATCTTTTACACACCATAAGTTAGTACATACTGCTCTGCCTCCTTGTAGAGCTGGTTGTCGACTAATCACAGGGTTGGTGGTTCGATCCCCAGCTCCTAAATTGAGTACCATCACCAAAGTGTTTGAGACTGGTGGCTGAACAGCTGTTAAGTGTCTGGCACTTACCAGAATCACAGCACTGAAGAAACAGTATTTTGATGTGAAGTGGTGCTGGTGAGTGTGCTGCTATCCTTCTACTGGATCTTAGTGTTATATAATACTGTGTATCACAGTATCATCATTGATAGGCTCAAGGGCTGACATCACAGGAGTTTTTTTTTAGCCTATGTAAGAGATTAATCTGCCTTCCTTTGCGCATCTTTCTCATGGCGTCCCTCAGGGCTCAATACTTGGCCCAGTATTGTACTCTGAATTGGACCGAATCACCAGTAGTTTTGGTTGCATTTTCCACCTTTGTTATGTAAACAACAGACTAGAGTTACAATGGTATGAGATTTTCACAGTACAATAACCATCTGAGAAAATATCATGGTCTCACAGTATGATGGTATTGATGATTTTTTATATTATTATCAGTTAGAATGACCCTTAAAGAATAACACTGGAAGAGTTATTATGGTTGAACATTTTTTTTTATTACTATGATTGAAACTTGGAAACATTTTTATGTGTAAAAAGTCTCCCTTTTGAAAATAACTAAAATAAAGGTGACATTCTCCGTTCAGTTGCATTTTCTTTTTTCAATATCGTAGATCAGCAAATGTGAACGGTATCATAACCGTCAATTTTCATATCACAATATACCTTTAAAACCAGTATACCGTTGCAACCCTACAGACTGTGTAACAGACTGACAGGTTGAATTTTAGCTATTCAAGAGTGCCTATCTGCTAATACTAATTGGATGGCAAACAACTTTCCTCACGTACATCAAATGGGAGCTCTCACTGTGTCTGTCTATGACAAAGTTTCAGGCCACCCCTTGTCCATATATAGTGATATTATTATTAGAACCCACGGGCTACTTTTGACCTTTTTTTGCTTTGTTCCTGTTTTGCAGATGTCACAATAGCCTATTTGCAAATGACTCAGTCAGTTATTCATGCTTTTGTCTGGACCTAGCTCATATGCTTTAATGAATAATCAATATACATGTTGAAATATGGCCAGTAAAATACAAGACTACTGTTGGTCAGGCTGCATGTTGTATTTTTATTTGTTCGGTTTTGTCCTGTTTTTACTGACTTGTGAAGTGCTTTGTGACCCTTACCTTTGCTACAACAAATGAAAAAATTGCTCTCTTACTTAAAGATGCTGTATGTAACTTTGGAGAAATTTTAATGTTGAGACTCATTCCCGGGTCACTTAATACTGATGCTTTAGGTTGGTGGTGGTATTTGATGACCTTGCAGTGAGACTCAACAATCAACTATTGTATCTAAACTTTCTTACTTACTACCAAAAAATAATTTCCACATTGACTTGTACCTAAATCTTGTACAAGCTACATTTGTATAGGCTAATTAAAGATAAAAGTTTGTAACTAAGCTATCTACTCATGTAGCTAACAATGTCTAATGAGCTGTTGAAGTTGAGCTACACTACAGGCAGTCGGCAAGGATGATAAAAAGTTGTTTTCATTGTACTTCGTCTTGTCTCGTCGTCCTCCGCTTATCCGGGTCGCGGGGGTAGCAGCCTCAGCAGAGTAGCCCAGACAGCCCTCTCCCCAGCCACTTCCGTCAGCTCTTCCGAGGGAACCCCGAGGCGTTCCCAGGCCAGCCGGGCAATGTAATCCCTGCAGCGTGTCCTGGGGCAGCCCCGAGGTCTCCTCCCGGTTGAACATGCCCAGAATACCTCCCAAGGGAGGCGTCCAGAAGGCATCCTTACCAGATGCCTGAACCACCTCAACTGGCTTCTCTCGATGTGGAGGAGCAGCGGCTCTACTCCGAGTCCCTCTCGGATGTCCAAGCTCCTCACCCTATCTCTAAGGCTGAGCCCAGCCACCCTACGGAGGAAACTCATTTCAGCCGCTTGTACTTGCGATCTTGTTCTTTCGGTCACTACTCAGAGCTCGTGACCATAGGTGAGGTTTGGATCGTAGATTGACCAGTAAATCGAGTAAATCTCCCTTTTCACCACAACGGACCAGTTAAGCGCCTGCATCACTGCTGACGCCGCCCCAATCCGCCTGTCAATCTCCCGCTCCATACCCTCACTCGCGAACAAGACCCCAAGATACTTAAACTCCTCCACCTGAGGCCCCCGACCTGGAGTGGGCCTTTGTATTTACTTTAGGAATTACTTTACTGACTTATTAATTTCTCCAACTTTCTCATCTCGTCTCACCCCTGGGTGTGTGTGTGTGTGTGTGTGTGTGTGTGTGTGTGTGTGTGTGTGTGTGTGTGCATGTGTGTGTATCTCACTTACTGACTTGAGTTGCACTTCTTCCTGGAATGCACAGATTTGGTTGCCCGATTAGCATCACGTGAGATAAACACATGTAATTGGTCTGGAGTTTCCTGGTCAGCCCTACAAGTCCTACACACAATGTTTTGGTTAAAATAGATACAGTGTTAAAATTGAATAAATCTCAGTAATTATCAGTTATAAGTCTGGGTCTGGATAGGACAGTGTCTGGGTCAGGAGTTAGACCTGGGTCCACCTATTAGTGACGTCAGGGGGGATGGGGAGGGAGAGTGTCTTGCTGCAGGGGGTGTGGTGCACCAATATAGGCCAGTGTACTTTAAGTATACTGTATGTGGATAACCAAAACTACACACAAAATAAATGCTTTTTTCAACAGAAATCACCCAAACTCCTACCAGTGGCACACCAAACTTTAAATTATATCACCACAACTCAACAGGTGAGCTCCCACTACACCAGCCACTCCCGTGACTGGAGGCCAATACCAGCTGCAGCACTAAAAGATAAAACCATACGTTAATAAGTTCAATTTACTAAAATACAAATAAAATAATTTGCAATGAGCCTCGTAACAGCTCAGGTGCTCTCACCTTGACTGGCCAAATTTTGCCTGAGTCCTAGTGTCCCCCTGCTACATATGCAATGGCGTTAGGACTGGGAGAGGTTTGATTTGTCACAGTGACTTACAGCTGGAAGCAAACTTGCCTTATCTGTTCACTTTTACTTGAAACATTTCTGACCTAACATTGTCTGAGATATCTCCCTTTTTCTTGCCATATTATAAACATATTTAATATAAAAATTTTGCATGTGCAGCGGTAGCCAAATATCTGTCTGTTATATGATGGTGCCTGCATCCACAGACCTTCCAGAGTCAGCCTCTGGCAACAATTTAGTAGATGGAGAAATGTTACAAAAGCAATATGTGGATTAGACAATAATCAGAAGGCTCTACTTGCAGACTTTCTCTTCACACATCAGTGACATTCAGGATTTCAAATTTAAGGATGAATTAGCATTTTTCTGGCATTTAAGGAGACATCTGCTCATAAGTCAGCTTAATTCTACAACAGTAAAGCCCCTCTAAGCTCATTTCAGCAGTGAAATAATCTGACAGTGCATAAATCAAGCAACAACGGCTTGGACGGGCTCTTTAATGTAACTGAACTGTGCGTAACTTCTGATTCATGGTTTCCCATCTCTACAAACTCGTCACCAATGGGCCTATAAGTCTACTATCATCACATGGCGTTGCAGTTGTAGTAGTGTGTCTCTGGAAGTCAGTTCCCTCATGTGTGTAAGGAGGCAGCAAGTGGAAGAGACTGAGAGCCTGTACTGACGCTCCAGAAACAACACAAGTTCTGGACACTGGGCCTGCTCTCTCAAACTATAATCCTATCACAGCTGACCACCAACCCCCGGGTGTGAAGCTAGCACAGGGAAAATGACTCCAGTCTTTCCATTACTTCTCTTTCTTACTGTGGTGAGAAACTTGTGTGACATTTATCAGATTTAATGTTTGATTTGTAGCTTTAAAGTTCAACAGGGAAAATATAGGCTGTATGGAGGTTTGGAGAAAAGTAGTTATTCTTTTTTGGTAGCAGCATGGCTCCAGGGATGTAGGTCAATCAGTCCACCACTTCTGCCCAGACCAAGATATCTCAACATGTATTAGATGGATTGTAAGGTTTTTTTGTAGAGACATACATACTTCCTATATTATAAAACCAAGCAGCAACCGCAGGGGCTGAAGAATGAAGCCAATGTCGAGGTGCCAAAAACTGTAGTTCCTTGAATGGCCACTTGAGGCTGACTTGAAAAGCAAGTCAATCCTCATAGACCCCCATATTAAAAAGTCCAAATTTATAGAAGAAAAAAAAAACATGTTTACAGCCTGGATTTGGTGTTTATAGCTTATTTCTTCATGCGTGACAACTGTACAAGAGGTGAATTTTTATATCGAATTTTATTAAGGCTTAAAATTACTCATAATTGAGGCTTCTCCAAGTGACAGGCTGACTGAGACGTTAGTACAGTCTGTGAGGGGGCGTCGGTTGCTTAGTGGTAGAGCAGGCGCCCGATGTACAAGGCTGTTGCCGCAGCGGCCCGGGTTCGAGTCCAGCCTGTGGCCCTTTGCTGCATGTCACTCCCCCTCTCTCTCCCCCCCTCACACTTAACTGTCCTGTCCATTAAAGGCAAAAAATATCTTTAAAAAAGTACAGTCTGTGAGTCAGATCCACCCCTTGCTCCTTCACAGTTCCATTTCTGGTCCAAATATGGTCACTTCTGGCTCCAAGAAAAACAAACAAGATAGCAACAGCCAAAATGCCGAACTCAAGGTTTTAAAAAAAACTGGAGCCTACAACCAGTGGGTGACATCATGGTCGCTATGTCTATTACTTTGTGCAGTCAATGGACTGTATAAAACTGTCCCTCCAGGATTTCGCCTGCTATATTTGTGATTGCCACAGCCTGAAATGTCTGATTTCATGGCAGTCTTTCTAAAGAATTGTGATGCATGTTGTAATGTTTATAGGTGTTTGTATTTTTTTGAATTTTTTTTTTCAATGATATTGTTGAGGCAAGTAAAAAATTGCCTCAATTGCCCTTAATCTCATCCTGACAGTGAAAAGCTTCAAACTGTCGTTAAAGCCCTTAATAACCGCTGGGTAACGTTAGCTGTGTGAGGCTAAAAGTTAGCCCTGTCACTGTGTGTTTGTCACTCAGTCCTCCATGGCAGTTCCCATCCTGCAGCAGTAGTCTCACTATAAACAGAGAGACAGAGGGGCTGACCGAATCAATACGCTGCACGCAGCTCTACAATAAATTAGATTTAACCTGTCTTAATTTGTAAAATTTGCAGTAAAGTTGCAATAATTAGACAAAATTGGTCATGCAGAATTCATGGGGATTGGTTCAACCTAGCCAACATATCTATGTGGGGCCCATGTGGGTAGTAAATGGGCTGAAGAATGGGCCCCATATAGGATTGTCCACAGGTTCTTCAATGGCCCCATGGTTGATTTTACCCATGTGGGATCCAGATATGATCCCCATGTTGGACCCGTACCCACTTGGTGCACAGATAGCCCCAGCATTACCCATGTGTGGCCCATTTGGGTAAGCCCATCCATGTGGGCCATTGGCACGGGACCATTATTGAACCCGTGGACAGTACCATATAGGGTCCATTTTTCAGCCATCAATTGATGATTGCTAGACTTTTCCTCTAGCACCATAATTGGGTCAAAACGTCAATTTGTCAATCCCACTAGCCTCGGCTATACTTTGTGTTTGATGCTAATATGCAAATATTAGCATGCTAACACTCCAAAGTAATTGATGAACATGGTAAATGTTATCAGCCTAGGTGCAGCCTTACATAACATATCTGTAGACTCTCAGGCTTGTCAATGGATGGATGAATGGATGAACAGAATTTATCTGACAGCTGAGTAGACTTGTAGAATTTTATAACACCCGAATTTTCCCCCTGCGGGTTAAGAAATGTTTTCATACTGTATAATTTAGTGGCATTCAGTACGGCAAGACAGTGCTCATTCCATGCTTGTGTTAGCTTAAATGCACCTCAAGCGGAAAGTCTCTTTCTCTCTCCTTAACCCTTCACTGCAATCAATGATATCCCAGGGCTTATGGGTGCCTTTAACTTTCGCAAATTCTGCCCTGTAGGAGAGTGTAATGACTGAAAATTGCCCTTGTGAGACAAAATAGTCCGAGGTACGTGGCAAAATAAGGGTTTACGCATGGAAGGATGAAAAGCTCAGAGGGAAAAGGTCTGGGGAGTCTTGATTCATAGCTTTGGTTAAACTGTCTTCTGGGTAGACCTTAATTACCAGGTAAATCAGTCAACATTTCCTGACTTGCCCAATGCTGTATAGATGGTGGGATGTGTGATTCAGTGAAGTTGGCAGTGCTCTAACATACGGTGTCAGACAGTGTGAGTGTGAGAGTGGTGCTGTGAGGACCAATTTGGCCTTGGCAAAAGACCTGTTGATGGCTAAAGAATTTAAAGTCTGTGTATCCAATTAACCACAGAGTAAGATAAGGGTAAAGGTCAAGGTTAAGTATTTATTCGTGAGGTTTACGGCCAGAGTTAAGGGTTTGTAAATGAGTGTGTGCCTGTGTGTCAGGCCTGCCCTAGACAGTCTCAACCGCAGATGAACTGTCATCTTTTCTTTTCCTCACTGTGTTATGATAAAGGGCAGTTTTATTGGTTGGTTTGCTATTCTCACACAGCTCTTACCTCATGCAGTATTTCAGTGCATCTTTTGTTTGCTTTTACTCGTCTGACATCCTGACGTGTGTGTGTGTGTGTGTGTGTATGTGTGTTGTATTTCCAGCTCAGGAGAACCCAGACAGCCCAAGACACAAATACAACTTCATTGCCGACGTGGTGGAGAAAATTGCCCCGTCTGTGGTTCACATTGAACTTTACCGCAAGTAAGAGCCGTGCACCTGTGTGTGTATGTGTGTGTGGGACAGACTGAAACACACTTTACAGCCCACCTGTGTACTTAACCAGACCACACTAGTTGGTAGAGCACCTTACTCTCCACTTCAGTCTTTCAACATCTTTTCTTTTCATCGTCTCACTAGCTTTTATGCTCTTTTATCTCTGCTTCACGTCCTTCTTTGACACCTCAGTTCTTTGTCTGTGTCGTCTCCGTCGAGTCTGTCACTGTGGCTTGTAAAGTGGCTCTTTGAACGTCTGCGGCACTCTGATTTCTCCGTTTCCATCTTTCCCTCACTCAGATCTGTCTCTTGTCTTTTTCTTCTCTCCTCCGCTATCGCTGCCTCAGGTTGACTTGAAAGCAGTTTTTCACTGAGGCTGTGCTGAATATATTAATGCTACCGTGTGTTTGTTTCCTCCTCTTATTGTTTTTATGTATTCTTAATCTCTCCAGCTCACCTTTAAAAACGTACCTGCCTGCTGTTTGTATATTTACCTCCTGTTCACAAGAGCTGCGCTGACACTCAAATGCTTTAAACTTTGTTTGCTTTCAACTTTTGAGTCTTGCACTGCTGTTACATCAGGTGTTGTTTTTGCTGTCTTTTCAGTTTGTTTTTACAGAAGAAGAGACCTGTTGAAAGGTTGAAGTGAATAGAAATTCTCTAATCCCCTTCTCATCCACCTTCTCACCACCCTATTCTTCCCCCCACAGGATGACTTATTCCAAACGAGAGGTGGCGGTGGCCAGTGGTTCTGGCTTTGTTGTGTCAGACGATGGCCAGATTGTGACCAATGCCCACGTCGTGGCCAATAAGCACCGGGTGAAAGTGGAGCTGAAGAGCGGCGGCTCCTATGATGCCAAAATCAAAGATGTGGATGAGAAATCGGACATCGCCCTCATCAAGATCGAAGCACCGGTCAGTCAAAGTGTCACACAGTCCGAAGGCTAGCAAAGTAACAGAGCTACAGTGGGAGTTAGAGACATCTAGAAAGTGAAATGTTGATGAAACTAAGCGCCTGAGCACATTTTCTGCTCCTTTTTATTGCCTATTATAGCCAGGTCTCCCTCAAAGGAACAGTTCACCCAAAAAATAAATCCAGAATTCATGTTTTTCTGTCTTACTATTTATCGATCTAGATTATTTCAGTGTGTTATTTTGGTAGCCATAGAGATGTCTGCCTTCTCTCAAATATAGTGGAACGGCACTTGTGGATGGCACTCGGCTCAGAGGGCCAAAGAGTATAGATTTGAAAAACTCAACAGCAGTTTCTCCTTCCTGAAATCATGACTTGGAGACTGAAAATAATCTGCAGACCTTGTTCCGAGCATTTTCGTATGAACTATTTTCTCTCTACCAAACTACACCCACCAACTGTATCACCACGCAGAAGGAAGCATGCATCGTGACAGCCCGAGATGTGAACATTAATGACGTCCTCAGCTGAATTGTAACATTAGCTAGGTCAGTGGTGCTCAGTGAGCTAGTAGTATCAGTGTGTGGTGGTATGACTGGCAGCTTTAGTTCAGTAATTTGACATTTTGTGAAATATGTTTATGCACTTTCTCGCCAAGAATGAGATGAAAAATTAGTGCTCTCATGTTCTCTAGCAAGAGCCAGGAGGTGATTGCCCCGTGTTAGCATGAAGATTTGGCATTGGAGATTTCAGGAAGTTGACACGCTCGGCCACAAACAACTTGAGCGCATAACCTCTCTTAAAAAAACAGCTTTTCATTTTTAGATTTCTGTTAATGTACAGATTACACAAACGAGAGCCAGTCTAGCTGTTTCCCTCTTCTTCCAGTCTTTATGCTTAGCTAAGCTAATTGTCTCCGGGCTCTAGCTCCATAATTGGCAAACGGACATGAGAGTATTTTCCCAAATGTCCCACTAGTCCTTTAAAAAAAGATATACTTTCTTATTGAGGTGTGATTAGTTTAATTAAAGCCAGAGAAACAGGCTTACTGGAAAATAAATTTCCTCTGCTTTCCCACTAAACTTTCTCTTATTTTCATTTCCTTTTCTGTTTTTTGGCCCTTGACCCTGAGAATGAAGTTTACTCAACCACCGATGCACGTCAGTACAAAACCATGTTTTTGACCAGGATGAGAACAATAGATGTTGGTTTCACAAAAGACCATTTATGCAAGTTTTACTAGTCAGTTGGAATGAGAAAATATGCAAAGCTACAGAGAATTTTCAGTGCACTCAATCACTGCAACAAGATCAAAACATTAACTTGCTCTTTTGCACTTAAACTGTTGGGACATTTGAAGGCTGTGGGATTGTATTCTGGCATGAGAGTCCTCCAAATCTAGGAGATTATTTAGATTGCAAGTGAAGTAAAGTGAGAATGCAGGTGCAGCCAAATGGGTCTTTAAAAGACAGCTGGCTGGCAGTCGGTCCAGATCCTGTTGGTGTTCAGACACGACAGCCTGCAAATACTCGGCAAGTTGCTCTTCTCACGAGCGTCGTGCAGAGACAATAACAAGCCTGTGGCCAGTTCAAAGCCAGTGATGATATTTAAAGGCAAAAAGTTTGCTGCACAGAACGTTTACTACATTTCTTCTCTTGTTATCGCCATGTCCCTATCTTTCTATGTTTCTTTCTCTATATACTGGACAGAAGGGATCCCTATTACATGTTAATCACAGTCAACAGTCATGTGAAGGAATGCATGGCAGAGATCCAGGGCCCATTGACTGGGAGTCAGAGCAGGGTGCATTATGGTGCTCACTCTCATGCCTGGGTGACACAGCTGAATAGATGCTCATGACAGCAACACAAGGTGTATTACAAAGACTCCCAATTCTGAAAAGAGGTCGAAACATTCAGGTTTTTGTTTGGCCGACAATGTGAGCGAAGAGTGCGGAAAAGAGCAGTGACAGACGCTTTGTTTTTGCTCATCTTATAATGAAAGCTTTTCCGTCTGTTGATGACAGGCTGGTCTTCATTCGGGGGATTTGTTTGCATCACATGCTCAGTGTGTACAGCCCTGCAGATTCAAGACTGACATATACTTTATATTGTAGAAGCATGAAAAAGATCATCATCATTGCAGAAGTTAGTGTTTATATAGCATGCATTTCCAGTGTAAAATGCATTTATAGCATTCCTCTGCATGACTTTGTGACCCAACTGGCTGGTAAACAACAGGTGATTGTGATAAAGCAGGTTAATTGTAATCAAATGACAGCCAGATGTATCCAGGGTGTCACACTGGGAAAAAGCACACTTAGCATCATGAGTATCCTTGTTTTGATAAAGAGTTTAAGTCATTGTGTGAAGTCGGAGCGGGTCATTCAGGCCATGAGTCAGTGATGAAGCCCCAGAGGACATGTGGTCTCTTTGGAAAGGCCACATGATTTAGATGGAGCAGGCATTTCTGCTAATGAGGGGGAGTTGGCGTGTATGTGTGTGTGTGTGGAACTAGCGAGAGTTAATACAGGCTGAAATTAGAGGATGAGTAAGTTATAATGAGAGGGTAGGAGGGCGAGCAAACTTGTCATTTTGGATTACATATAAAAGGGAAAGTGTATTCATCCAGACCTATAGCTACAGGGTATTTGATTTCACTACCTAAAGAGTAATAACTGTAAATTCCAGCTTTGAAAAAAAATCTTTCTTCATTCGACGGCAGTTCACTGAAGGTATGGATAACGGAGTGCTGTCAGAGCAAGTCTCAAATGAAATCTGGCTTCCTTGAGGGCAATTTCCACATCAAGTCAGATTAAAATGGTACAACATTTTCCCTTAAAAGCTTAACAGCTGACAGCTCATTCTTGATTGGAAAAAACAGTTGACAAAGCAATCTTTACTCAAGGCCCACTTACTTGCTTCTTCTGATGCTTTTGACTGTATCACAGTTTTCTTGAGTGAAGATGAAGTGCCCAGAGGTTTGAACATCTACTCTTCATGACAGCTAGACAAACCTCATTTATTGGTGAAGACTGTAATATCGTCAAAAGCTCCAGAGTGCTGCAGCCCAATCCAACCAAAACCCACCACTGTGGTTAACATGTGGTTATATTTAGGCACAAAAGACACTTGGTTATGGTTAGGAAAAGATCATGTTTAGGCTTAAAATACCCCCTAAATCGCTACTGGAAATCCTGCAATGTGTTCCTAAAGAACACCCAAGTTTGACGCCACAATGTGTAGCTAAAGACACTGTCTCTGGAACACTGGAAATGCTGAGATGTCTCACAAATTAACAGCCCATTTTGTTGTTTGTTGGTCTTAAACTCTGCAGCTTGGCAGATGTCTCGCAGAAGTATCGCACCATCCACCATCCCCTCCACCTCTCCATGACAAAGTCAGCTCATATACATGTAATCTGAAGTGTGTCTCTTTGGAAACATTGATATAATATGTATGAAACATATCTGTGCTTTGCAAAAACTTACAATACCAACATTTTCTTCTGGTGACTGGACTGCCAGAATAAGCGAGACCTTGACGATTGATTTGTCAGTTGCAGGCCTATTAATTAATCGTCAATGATTTTGATAATTGATGCATCGTAGTAAGAAAGTACAAAATCCAACCTCATTACTCTGAACATCTTTGGGTATTGGACTGGTGGTTGGACAAAACAAGACACTTGTTAACATTGCCTTGAGCTCTTGAAAATTGTGATGGCCATTTTTAAATATATTCTGATGACAAAAGGTTAAACAGTATATTCAGAAATCATTGGCAGATTGATCAAGTATTGCAGCCAGCGGAAACTGCTAAAACCAGCTCCTTTTAATGTCCATACCTATGAAATATATGAAGGGTAATTAAACAAGTTTTCAAGACTCAAGTCAAGTCTTTACGGAGGCAAGTCTCAAGTAAGCCAAGTCTCCAGTGAAGTCTCAAGTCTTAATTTTTGTGGTTTAAGTTTGGCTTAAGTCTAAGTGTCGATTCTGTCTCTGATAGCTACTAAGCCTGGAGTAACTGCAAGTTCTTCAGAGCAAGAAATGATCAAGATATCCATAATTTCTGAACACACACTGACTCCATAGAGAGGGAAAGACAAATAGAAGTTGTAGATTTGATAGAACCACAACAATAAGATGCTTATCTAGATTTAAAAGTCTAAACAAACATTACATCAGCCAAATTTCGCTTTTCATCTTTAGTTTAAGAGGTTTATTAGAGAAATCTCTGTGCCCGTAAGCATGAATTGGGCTATTTTCTTGCAAAATTACCATATGAGACTTTATGAATTCATATCCTGACTGGTGCTGAATATATCTCGTTAATCTTCCATCCTCCCCTCCCTCATTCCTGTCTGCCTTCGCTCTCTGCTCCTCACTCTTTTCCTCGTAGTGTTCTCTCTGTCAAAGAAAAGCTGACTCCAGAAGCAGCCTGAGATAATCAATAAACAATTGTACCAGTTTATGAGTGAGAAAGTTTAAAGTTAGGTTTTCCCTCAGCCTAATGACTCGCTTCTGTCGCATTTCTCTTTCCTTTTCTGTGTAAAATTGGAGTTTATTGGTAGCAAGACCCAGTCCGTTCTCGGGGCTGTGGTCTACCCCTTGGCTCTGGGGAATACATTAGTCTGTCTACAGCAGCTGGAACTTCAGAGGGGAAGGGAAGGGGGAAAAAGTGCTGCACTCACTTGTTCCTGTGTCGAGAGTAGGGGGGAAAAGAGAAAGCAAAGGGGACAGAGAAAGAGGCAGCGATGTGGTCAAGGCCTGGAAAATGGATCCATATGTCTGGAGGACTATGTGAGCTAATAGGTTGATGAGTGCATTGTGTGATGTGGCAACGGCACAATTATGATAGAACTCATTGTGCCTCAGCTTTTAAAAGGCTTCTCATTAACCTCATTCTCTCACTGAGAACTTGGACACGGTCACACTCACTTGGAAGTGATTACATTGAGTTGGACGCGTTTAGGTTTACCTGCTTTCACTCTTGCTGCTCAAGCTTGCTGTCTTGGAAGGACTTTTGTTTAATCATATTGACCCCTGTGGACTTGGAAGCAACAATGCTGTCTTGGAATGACTTCAACACTCAAATGCACTGTGCTGGGAATTTTCCATATCATTCCAGATCATTTTACTACATGACCTGTGCAGTCATTAACCTTGGCTTGGGTGCTTTATACTGCAAATACAGCTGAATGCAGTAAACCCACTGATCCTTGGCTTTGTTCACACTGCAGCTCAAACATACGCTACTTAGGCACAAGAGGACTTTGGATTTTTCGATAAAACCAAAAGCATAAAAGCATAAGACTTTAAGGAATTGGTTATTTTTTGTGTTTATCTGCTCTACTGTGAGCTGCAAACGTTACTAAGACTTGCTAACTTGCTTTTTATCCACAATAATAACATAACCTAGTGTTACTTCCACGGCCAAGAGTTAGCATTATTATTAGCTAACTAGTGAAGGTAGAGACTTCGTCCCGGTCTTTCTTTAGTTTAGGTTTACAAGTTTCCACAACCACAGCTCAAACTTCCTCAAAGCCCTTTGTCTTTCAGAGTATACATTTCTACTTTGTCCATTTAGGTTTTTTGGTTCTAACCATCCAAACAGGGTTATGTTAGTTTAATCAGACATTTTCCCTTATAAAGCCCTGAAAACATGTTTCCACCGAACACTTTCAGTATTGTACCCTTAGAACTGGTACATAACCCATATGGACATCTACCTAAACCCTAGATCTGTTTAGCGTTTCCACCACAGACAGTGCTCTTAAATGTAGGCAGGGTTGTTACCAATAGTAGTAGCTGCGTCATTGCTCCTTCCAGCTCTTGTTATATTCACTGTAGACATTCGTTGGCAATGTGGAGGAACGTCTGCACCTCGTTGATTGTCCATGGGGTTGCACACACGTTTTCAGAACAATAAAGAGCAGACAGGAATATTTTAAGTCGGGCCCGTAGAGGATGCGCACCAGAGACTAGACCAAACGCTTACCTTCCACCGGCCCAACAGGGTACTTCCAGTTTAGCTTGCTGCTAACTTGCAATAAAATGATATTGGATTGAACGGATCAAATCCCAAGTCAAACGTATCATTTTGCAGGGCTTGTGACACTTAAAATAATGTATCCACTGATTTACATAGATCTCTTTCCCATGTGGGTCTATGGTAAACAGTCTTTTTGGGCCTAATGGCATCACATGATGGACCCAGAAGTTGTAGTTATAAGCTTTCGCTGCTGGGAAAATTGGCTTCAAAGCTATAAGTGCCTTTTCTGGGGGCCTAGTACTAGGTGCCTCAACAGAGGGGTTATGAATAAATGTGACAGAACTAAATGGTCCTGTTGGTACCATCCACCACTTTTGACAATTGAAACACAAAAATAACTGTTCTAATGTGTAACAAGCTGAACTGAACTGGACTGCTTGGTGGAAATGAGGCTTAATGCAAAGAAAAGTTGCTCTTTTATTTGCTAACTTTTTTGCTTAGGACATGTAGCTTTGCCTATCTGTCTTTCAGCAGTCTTCATAGACCTCAAAGACGTATCTATCAAGGTTACATTTATAAGCTTCTTTCAGCATTCTCATTTTAAAACAAGTCAGTCAGAGACAGATAATAACCAACTCATGAATGTTAATTAGCCAGCTAGCTTTGTCTTAGAGAACCAGTCAGCAAGAGTTGTCATTTCAGCTGGCAAAATCAATGTTTGCAATCTAGAAATAAGTTGCTTTTGTCTATTTCTGTCTTAAATCAAGGGCTCGTTGTTTCAAAAATGACTGGCCATGTTGTGTGGTTTATCTGCTACCGTTATTGTGAACTACATATATTCCATGTTAGGAAAAAAAAAAACCTTCCTGTTCCTATTTTTAACACCAGAGGCGGTGTAATGATAAGTTGCCTGAAAAACAATTATATCCCACTGAAACTGTTGAATGTTACTATAAATAAATTAGCCATTAACTTTAAACCTCATGCTACAGTCAGCTTTACAAGACGTGGCAGGAAAAAACTGGCCTCATGTTTCCCATATGGTCCCCTGAAACAATGGCACGGTTTATCCCTGTATTACCCATCACCTACTATTAAGAGTCTCAGCCCGTTCTCTCTGGGAAATTTGCCTGGTGCTGGTTTGGACGGCGCTATTATTGGAATATGTATGTATGTGTGTGTGTGTGTGTGTGTGTGTGTGTGTGTTTATGTGCAGAGAGGAAAGAGAAGGAATGTGCCTCTGTGCAGCCATGTGTTCCTGCATTTATCTGTTTATCAGCAACATTGGGTAAATGTTTCCCCAGGAAGTAGGAGATGTCTACATCCCTAGATGAACAGCACCGACAGAGAAATGCAAGCTTGCAATCAATTATTCAAATCAGTGTATGTGTGTGTGTGTGTGTGTGTGTGTGTGTGTGTGTGTGTGTGTGTGTGTGCATGGACGGGTTTAAGACGGCTCACAGCAGGGACGTAGAGGACACGCTCTATTGCCAGTGGAAAGACACTGCATGTCGTCCTTCAGAGACAGAGGGAGGGGAAATGAATCACATCCTCCTCTCCTCCTGACCCAAACTCTCTCCTTCATCTCTTGCCCCTGTAACTAAAATGGTTCCCATGCTTAAGGATGCAGTGGAGTGGGAAAAGAGCCAAGGAAAATACGCACACATTCACACACTATTTTGCCCTGCTGGGTCTTGATGCACTTTGTCTTGGCCTACTTTTTGGCTGCGTAATCGTTTCCAAGCCTGCTGGACCGGCAGCAGCTTTACCCAGAACTGTTGTGGGTTACCAGCCCATGGCGTCACTGTAGAGTGTCTACTATGAGTTATGATAGAAAAGTTTCAAATCATCCACAGCTATAGTCAGATAGGTGATCGTCAACAGTATATCTGAAACATGCCCTCACTACCAATTCCTGTTTTTGCAATTAATAGAGCCAAGGCTATGATGCATTCTGGGTATTGTAAAGTAGAACAGGGGCCTGGATTACATCATCTCGTCTTGGCTTTAAGGGTTGGTTTACCCAAAAAAGGAAAAAAAACATTTTCAAACTTACTCTCACTGGCACATAGCCATGCAGATAGATTGTGTTTTTCTTGGCCAGGTTTCGTGATCCTTCCCTGAAATCCAATGCACTTGAGGTGAATGGAGTTTAGTTTGTGGTCCTCACAGCAGTGTTGCTACTCGGTTTTGGCCTCAAGACCACTCATCTCTAACTCAACCTAATTTTTACTCAGCCTTGACGAAGAGGACGTGGGATTTATTTCAAGACGAGTGAAGACCACAAGTGCGGCGATACCACTGAATTGCATGTGCAAAAAAAGATGTTGAATAGAGACAATTAAATTGATTTTCGGTGTCGAGTGGTTGTATTTGTTTAATTTTTGAAAGCAAAGGAAAAAATCCCACACATAAAATTCACCTCTGAGCTTTCTTATGGTACACATACACACCTCTACACAGTAGCTATAGCAATAAAAGAGGTGAATGAAGATGAGTCTTTACTTGTTTCCTGTGGGTGTTTTTATGGGAATGTTGATGTTTCAGATCAGTTTGAGGAGTGCCTATGATTTGCATAGGCCACATTTTATCATAAGTGTGTCATGCAGTGTGGGACTCTTGACTTGGTGTCAACCCCTCAAAGTCTGGGTCTTGGTACACTTTTATTTTGGTCATGACTTGGTCTCGGTTTAGGTGATCTTGACTACAACACCGCCTCACAGCATTAACATTTCAGCAGCAATAAATCTTTCCTGAAACAAGTTTATTCTGTCAAATAATCCACATATCTCACTGTACATTAAATAGAGCTAGTTTCTACTGAAGAAATTGTTCCTAGGTAAACTCGTGCCCATTTGTTCTCCTGATTAATCAAACTTTTTAATACTATGGACAAAATTCCCTTCACCTCCATTGTGTTATCAAAAGCAGTTATCTCAAAACCTGGACAAATTAAACTCCCTGCATAGCTAAATGTCATTAGAGGTAACTGGGAGAATATGTTGTTTTGTAATTAAGCCACTTGTGCCTTTTATTATCTACTAACTCATTTATTACCAGTGTCATACTCCACAATTTGGGTGTAGGCTTTTGGAAAGTGCGACACGTACAAGCAGGGCCGTAACCCTCTGGTTTACAAACTGGGATCCAGGGAACCTCTGGGTTGCTTGAGGAGATTCCAGAGTGCTTCCCCAGCCATATAAAGAATAGACTAGACTACAGTATAACTGCCCTAGACATATAAAACCTATAGGAATCAGAATTACTACCATAGGTTTCACTCTTGCCAGTATTATCTCTGCATGCTTAGTGTCAGTTAAACATTCATCTGTTTTCTAAACCTCTTCTCCTGTCCAAGGTCATGGCAAAGGAGAGTTGTAGTTCATATACTTTCGGCAGCCTTCCTGAAGCAAATGAAGACCTCATCTTCTCTCATCATTGGGATTTGTGCAGTTCAAAGTTTTTGTGGTGTCTAGCCAGAGCCGAGACGCCCTTTGAGCTCTCATGCAAAACTGCACAGAGTAGAACATACACACGGAACTCGCAGACATATGTTTGCTCTTATACAGACTAAAAAACCTTCCTGACAACATATGGAAACCATAGTGGTTTCCGTACTGGTGTCAGCAAGGATATGGTTCAGCCAGTGTGATTTGAACATGTTGATGTTACTCACTGTGAAGGGAATTGCTCAGAGGAGCTAAAACCTCGCTCATGTGTGGACTGTGGCTTTGTGCGTAAAAGTCACGGTCACAACATTCACCTACATATCTGTTTTGTTCAGTGCAGACATGCACAAACAGCCACATAAATGAGTCACGGAGATTCCATGCAAGCAAACACACACACAGGGTGTCCCCTCTCTCCAATCAGCTTGATCTTCTAATCGCCTCACCTTATGATATGTATGAACGTGTTGAATCCTGCCCTATTTTTATCTGCATTAAAGCAACCCCGAGGGCTCACATTCAGACATCAGCTGGAAAAACCCTATACCTTTGTGTATTTATCAGTGTTGCAAGGTGGAACTTATAAAAGTATGTTGCCTGCTTTGAAGTCACTTGTATGAAAGGAACTTGAGAGCGTGAAGTGGCTGCAGTTGATCTTATATACAGTTTAGGTCACATGCTGACCCGACCGAAGCAGCTTCCTTGTCTGCACGTGTGTATTTGGAAGTGGTCTGGCTGTATATCTAAGCAGTGCCAGGTGTGTGGGTTTTAATTTACAGACTTCAGTTTGTGAAGTTCATGCCCTGGCAGCCTCCTCCCTCTCTCTGTGAGTTCATATGTGCCTCAGAAACTATTAACCTGCAGTCCATCCCAGCTTGACTGGAGTTAAAGTTTGCACCTGGTCCTCCAGTCATAAAATGGTAGTTAGTGTAATGGCTTTTAAATGAGCCTCCAAACGACCAAGGCTGTAACATTAAACAATGACGCATCGCCATAGCAACTCTGCTGCTATTTCCGCCAGCTTATCTGTCTTACTGTCCCTTCGCCATGGTGTCCATGATAACTGTGACAAAACCTGTCTCTGAGCAGAAGGCTGGATCTAAAGATGGAAAAGAAGTCAGGAATTTTTCACATCATGTGCACCCGTGCAACTACTTTTTGTTTTGGTTGTTTTTTTTTTTTGGTCATAAGCCGGTTTCTTCCAGTGTGCGCTGCATGAAATATCAAACAAAATTGCTCTTGACTCATTCGTCTGACATTCTCAGACTCTTTTCCGGTGGTTTGTGGTGTTTGTTGTTCCCCTCTTTCACCTTGCCTCTTTCCTTTAAGTGTGGCCATAGCGTCTTTGGGTGAAGTACGAGTGCAATCGTAACCTTCGTCTGAAATAGCAGGGTGAGTCACTTGGGTGGTCAGAAGAAGCAGGCTCACATGGTGAGATGATTTTCCACAACTCATTCCAGATTGCTGACTAGTCACAATTAGTAAGTGATATGTAAACTAGGGTCTTTCATAAAGTTTGTCAGTCAGCGTGTTCCCTGTTTGTTCTGCCCTCTCACAGGGGCGCTGTTTGGTTGTCAGCATACTGATGCATTTAGCACTTTTCGTACATGTTTTTTCTGAACGCATTGCGACTTTGTGTGGGTGTGCATGAACCTGGGATGAGTAGAGACATCTATAAGCAGCAATAGCACCCTGCAGAAAGACATTATAATTAAGTGCACTCAAGCTAAAAACAAAGCTGCTCCTTCAAGCTGACATTCTGGCGATACAAGCTTTTCGCCTGATAGCAACAGTCACCATGACACCACAAGTATTGCTGACTGTTATCATAATCACTGTGACGGAGTCCTGAATGTCTTGGCAGGGACTCACATCCACCTGACGTCCTCTCTCTCTCAGCTGTGTGTGTGTTTCTTGCTTCCTCTCTCCATCTGGTTATACTCTTATCTCGCAGGGAGTGTGAAGGGAGAGGGGGTGATTATGCGCTGCTACCCCTGTGTCAGGTGTCTGTGTGTGTGTGTGTGTGTGTGTGTGTGTGTGTTTGCACGAGCCAAATGCATGTTTCCTGGTTTATGGACACACTTCTGCAGCCTGTCTGTGTAAGTTTACCTTTAACACACCCACAGTGTTCAAACAAACCCACAGGAATCAGGAACACTGCCGCAGACATTAGTGTGTTTTGTATTTGTGTATCTCTGTGCGTGTGTGAGGTAAGGTGGAAAGTAGGGTTCTTTCCCCTAGTTACTGGCTGTCACTATCTTTGTCATCTTCTAATAATAGCTTCACCTCAAGAGTCCAGATCGTTTACAGCAAAGTGTGACGCACCAACGACTGAATCAAAAGTGTGTTCGAAATGTTTTCCCACAATCCAATTTTCTAATTTAAAGTTTTGTAGCTGTTGTAGTCGTGCTGTCTTCATCTGCGGACGTGCATGAACACAAAGCAAAATGTGTGCATGTGTTGGCAATGAGGTGTTACGTTTAAGACTGAGAATAAAATGATTTGCCTGCCATGTCTGAGTGTTCGACTGCATACGCATAATTCAAATAGATCCTTTTGTCTGTGTGTGCCAACTTGTGTTGCTGTCTCAGTTACCTTGCAGCCTCCTCCGGCTTCTATTTATAACCCTGTGTAAACAAAATGGATACATAGGAGGAGCACTCGGGAAAGGTCCTTTTTTATGCCTCCACGCCAGCGAAGCCGTGGCTGAACACATATAGTTTTTGGATTGTCCATGTGTCGAATTCTTATGGATGCAATATCTCAGGAAAGCCTCACGGAAGGTTTATTACATTTAGCACAAACGTCCACTTGGACTCAAGGGTGAACCGATTAGAATTTAAAGGTCAAAGGTCAGTTTGACCTCACAAACACACTTTTGGCCATACCTCAAGAATCCATTCGCTAATTATGTCACACAAATGTCTAAAAGAATGAAGTAATGAAGTGATGACTCTTTAAATCCAAAAGGTCAAAGGTCAACTTCACTGTGACATTGTGATGTTCTGCAAAAACTCTTTTCTGGACATTATTAAATGTTATAAACTCAGAGGGGGAGATTATGACCACATTTCACATTTGGTCAGACACTAAATTGTTGAGACTAATCTTGGGTGTTCACCTATAAACTGTGGTGACTGTATAGACCAGTCTAGGGAGCACTGGAAGTTAATAAGTTGTCATTACTGTGGTGGCAACTCCCTACAATACATGCCTGTTAACTGCAAGCTGTCCTAAGAAGTGTGTAATTTTCCACTTTTACCTGTAACGTTACTTTTGACAACATCTAGAGGTACTTGTGTAGCTCTCAGCTGCCCCAACAACAAACTTCAGCTCTGAAAAAAAAAAAGATTGTGAAACAATGCATAGCCAATATACCAATTTAAAAAAAAAGTGCATCATGCATCTTAAAAATGTCACTAGCGATGGCTAAGGTGGCTTTGAGTCTTCCTAGCCAGGCTAGCTGTTGATTCCACATCCAAAAAGAGAAAGGTCTCAGTGGAAAAAAGAGCATTTAATAGTGCATGGACTAATTTGTTTGCTTTCAATGACAACGCTGCATAGTCTAAGCACCAAATAATCAAAGCTAGCCCACTGCAGAGTAGCTAGCTTGTGCTAAAACATAATGAACATTAATGAATGCTGATTTAGATCTATTAGTAATGTTGATAGGCTACATTTGACTTATAAATTCTATGTTGCCTGTATTATGAGGCTCAAATATGTTTTGCTGCTCCTTTTTTTCTTTTTGGGCCAAAAATGGCTCTTTTAAAAGTAAAGGATGTAAATAGGGCAATAAATAGAGCAGTAGACATTATTCTATCTGCATCACAAACAAATCACAAATAGCGTTTAGCTCGTGAGTGATTCCTAGCTGAGTGTGTCATGGTTGGTGAAAACAGGAACAGAGCATGTAGGGGTCCTCGTAAATTTGATTTTATCAGTTTTAAATACGTACTCCTCTGTGTTACTATTTAAGGCGACCAGAAGTTACTTCGAGCAGTTCAGCTTAAAGCCACCAGTTAACATGGTCCTCAAACTGAAACACTAGCAGCTCTGTGTTTAGTAGGAGTGATTTTTTTAACCATGGAAAACTTAAGTACTATTTTGCAGTCAATAATGTCTACATTTTATGCCAAAGTTTGACATCAAATGAGAGACACAATAGATAGACTTGTTGCTGCAGACACTGCGGCCTTCCACCGCAGTAATTGTGGTACTGCAAGATGGCGGAACAAACAAAGTGGTCGCCAGATTTGTGTTTAAATCTTCTGTGCTGTTGGGTTGAAGATTTGTGTGAAGCATCCACGTTTTAAAAGCTTCTTTGCAGCAACATCCACTTTTGAAGCATTCTCTGCTGTCATGGCTACAACTCTGAGTTCTCTCCTCTTCCTCTGGTAGTCCGCCACAAGCTTATTCGTTTAGCTTTAGTTTATTGTTGCACCATGTGATAAAGCTCCCTATCAGTCCTCTGTACTCCTCTTTAAAAATAGTGAAGACAGCATGTTTCCCACTGAACTGTACATGTCAATATAGTGATGACTTCAGTTTCACCAAAAAAATACACTTAATACCTTGTATTGGATTCCTTTAAAGTCTAAACTACATCTAAGTGTGGACAGACAAGGTTGTAAACTGCAACTTTACTGGCTGGCCGAGGCATACAACCGCGAGGCAGTAATTCTGGTTTTGAAGATAGTACTCGCCTGCTGTGAGGGCGTTGGGTCTCTGCGTGGCCTCGACGTGATGTGGTGGTGTGTGGGCTTTGACTACAGGCTGCCCAGCAGAGATGATTTCATTCAGAGAAGAAAACTGTCACTGTGGAAGGATAAATATATATCCTGTCTGTCTGTAGAGGCCAGTTCTCAGTAGCCTGGTTTCCACTGCCCAGTGTAGCAGCTTTAACCAGACCTAAAGGTACTCATTATTTACTGTATATCAGTCAATTTTCCAGCATCTGTGGCTCGTTCGTTACCATAAGGAATGATTTGTCATCAGAGCTACTTTACATTAAACAAAGACGCTTTTGATGTTGACTATTAGCATTTTAGCTGAGTTGTTTGGCGTAAATATCACTTCATACTGCAGTGAAAAAAGGAGTAATTGTTTTTGTGTGGGAGCATTGCCATGCAGCTTTGAGTGGGTTGTGTTTAGAAGACTGTTAGTGGTTTTGCTGTAATTATTTTCCCACTGTCCACTCATAAAACACATGATCATGTGAAGTCCTTAAAGCCCAGGGGAGTCATTGCAGTCGAAGCAATGCTGAGTTTGGGATTTTCTTTTAAAACTTTACTGATTAGAAAAGTTGAATATACGTCACATTACATTGTTTTATGTGAGCACAGTACATCAGTCACCAGAACACATTAATATTTGATGAATTACCTATGAAACAGATTAACAATGTCACAAAACATACTTTTATTACATGCAGAATATAGACAAATATAGCCCATAGAAAGAGCACAACCTCCCAGCATATTCAGTATTTTGATTATAGATTTTGATTTTGAGAAAACCTTCAAAAGTCAGCTCATAGGCATGGGTGTAGATTTCTGGGGGACCACAGGGGACATGTCTCCCTCAATATTTGAAACGTGCATTTGCCCCCTCATATAACAACATGATAGTAGCAAATAACTTTTATTTCAATCAGGGACACTTTAGTCAAAGAAAACTTTCCATTTGCAGTATTATATTTGGTGGTGTGGCTCTGTTCTGGGGCCTCTCTGCCTTTCCTTGGGCCTACGCCGAAAGCATCTTCCACGCACAGCAGAGTGAGCAAACCTCCCTGCCCTTACAGGCACCTACGTAGAAAGCCTGAGGCAGAGAGAGCACACCTCTCTGCCCCTCCATGTGCAAACGAGGAAAGTCTGAGGCAGGGAGAGCAGCAAAGCCCCCCTGGTGAACAGAACAGAGCCAGCATCAGTGACAAAGAGAAATGAGATTGATAAGTCAGACACAGCATGAAAAGGAGGAGCTGGGGTGGAGGCGGGTTGCAAAGCGGCTTGCAGAGGAAGCAGCAACAGTAGGCAGGCCAGAGCAGTTTAAATAGGGTGGCTAAATGAGATCTGCCAATTGGCTGCATAGAAAGTAATCATGTGATCTATCAGCTGACTCCCTTCCATCAGTCAGCTGCTCCATCAGTTGATTGGCTGTTTGAGATCAGCTGATGTAGCTGGGATGTGAGCTGAGCTTGACATTATGTACCGCCTTAACTAAGGCTATGTTCAATATTTGACAGAATTTAAGGTATTTAAACCATAAATTGGTGCAGAAAAGGCACAAATTGGTTCATAAAAATTTACCAGAATGCAGCAAATTAAGTGTTTGATGCTCAAAATTTTGTCCCTCTCCAATTTTGAAACAAAACCTAGGCTCTTGCTAATATGTGCTAGTTTTCTCCTGCAAAGCCTCATGAATAATTGTTTTCTCCGTAACTTTGACCTCAAGCAATATGACCATATTGTCCCTTCTCACTTGCAGACCAAGCTTCCTGTACTGTTGCTGGGCCGTTCATCAGACCTGAGACCAGGGGAGTTTGTGGTTGCTATTGGCAGCCCGTTTTCCCTCCAGAACACAGTGACCACAGGAATTGTCAGCACAACTCAGCGAGGGGGCAGAGAACTGGGCCTTCGCAACTCCGACATGGAGTACATTCAAACTGATGCCATCATAAACGTAAGTGAATGAGGATGCTTTATTATACGCCTTGTTTTTCTCACAGACACAAATAATGAGTGATGTCTCCTTTTGGTTCACAGTACGGCAACTCTGGAGGGCCTCTGGTAAATCTGGTAAGACATATTCTATTTCGATGGCAGATCCATTTTTACATTCCCACAAACATGTTAAAGCCCATATAATAATTTGTTACGAGACACTGAGCTGAGGTTTGCTGTTTTAGGATGGCGAGGTGATTGGGATCAACACATTGAAGGTGACGGCTGGCATCTCCTTCGCTATACCCTCAGACAAAATTCGAGAATTCCTGGCAGAGTCCTATGACAGGCAGTCCAGAGGTATGAGCTCTATCCGACAGAACTTATTATGTTATTATTTTATTGCTTCTATTCAGTCACTAAGACAAATTGTAGGAGGCAAATTTTGAAAATTGGCTGCAAGAGTTGGACCAAGATCCCATGTGCACACACGGTAAAGGAGCATAATATAATTCAGCATGCCTTTTCTTCGGTTATTTCTCATCTCTATGTGCTCTCTTGAGATATATTGACTACATTTTCTAGCTTTATGAATCCATGCCAAGCATTACCCAACAGGATTATGACATTGCAAATAAACTACTAAGAAGAAAACGCCAGTACATGTCAGGCTGTGCTTTTATTTTATTGCTTTGCACTTCACCTGGCGTAATACACACATGTATTTTATATGCAGCTGCCAGCCTGGGTTCTTAATTTGATTTGCTTAAATGATGAAATGACTAAAAAACAAGATGGTGAAACATATGGAAGACGGAGTATGTGGACGCACACACTGTCCTGTGAGACATGTGCAAGATAAACGAGACAATCTGTGATCAGCTCTATGATATATGATATTTCTATCACTCACATAAAGAAAAAAAATACTCTGGAGGATTTTTATTTCTTGGAGTTGAAAACAAACACTCTCATAAAACTAAGAACCCCAACTGTTGCAGGCAGGAGGGTGAATGATTGTATCTGTGCTGTGTTGCTGTGCATCTCTAGGGAGAGGGGCTGCTAAGAAGAAATATATTGGTGTGAGGATGATGACTCTCACTCCAGCGTAAGTTGCATGCCTTTATATACATTGTCAGTGAAATAGCATCGGCACATCTCCAGAAATGTATTAAAGCAGGAGTAGGCAGAAATCTGGACAAGGTAAAAAAAAAAAAAAAAGATGACCATGAACAGTTGAGACCCCCCTGGTCACTCCGTCTCACTCTCCGCCACTGTAGACTTCTTCCCCAGGAGGAGCTCACACATCAGCTTGGGAGATAGACCTTCAGGCAGTGGCTGTAACATCTCAAATTCAGTCAGCGCTGGGTGTCACCGCAGGCTGGTGGCCAGCAGCAGGTCAAGCCTGTGTAACAGCAGCAACAGAAAGTTTGCCAATCCAGCAGGGAATCGGGGCTGTCTGATTCCCCTGGAGCTGGGGTTTGCTCTGGCTGGATTCAGGTTTCTGCAGCCGCTGACTGGGGGTCCATCCCTGGAGCTGCTGCCTGCTCTCCTTTTAGCGAGGTGGTCTGTAGTGGCGGCACTGAGGCAGACGACACACTGTGATTTGAGGCTCTCACTAACACTAGCTATATGAACATGAACTTGGGGGCACACAGTAACTCACTGGTAAGAGTGGGCATCCCACGTATGAAGGCAATGTACTTGTCATGACAACCAGAGGTTTGAGTCCATCCTACGACCCTTCTCCGCCTTTCACACTCAAGTCTGTCCTCTTAAATAAAGGCAAAAGCCATGAAAATCATCTTTAAAGAAAACATGAACTTGTAGCCTTTAGCTCCAGTCAGCAGATGGCCAAGCTATTAGCATTCTTTTCTCTGCGTCCCCGAAATGCTTCGCCGATATCAACACGTTTTATATCATTTACTGTCAGACCTTATTTTAGACTCTCTTTTTGAGACGTCCATCTTCCTTTTATGGCGTTGCTTTGCAGTGTAGGCACACACATTTGTAGGACAGCCAATACAAATGTCCTGTCTCGGCATTGACTCATGACTGGCTAAAGTCTCCTGTCACAGCCTAGATTTTCTAAAGCCTGTTACAGAGCCAACAGTCTGCTTTGGTTCCAACATGTTCAAAATTTATTATGGGATTTCTACCTATCGACGCCAAAATTAAAATGCTACCCCAGCTTTAAATGACTCACCTGACCTTTCTTTTTGGTTTGACATAGGAAATTGCAACATTAACATTTCTTGTTTTCTGCCATATAAAAATGGAGGTTGATTCCTAAACTCTGTGACCTGTTTTCTACCTCTAGGCTGGCGAAAGAGCTGAAGACTCGACACCGTGACTTCCCTGACATCACCTCTGGGGCTTACGTTATGGAGGTCATTGCAAAGACACCAGCTGCAACGTAAGGGTGATATTTTACCCATGTGGCTCCATTAGAGTGGGCTCAGTTTCAAACTAACTTGGTTGTAACATCATGGTTCTTGGTGAAGTGCAAATGCAAATTGTCTCTGACTCTTTCTCAGCCATGGGATATTGTCTTTGGCACATTGTGCTACACATGTGCACCTAATTCACTCTCATCACTCTCAGTGCAGCTCCTGCTCCCCACTCACAACGCAAATAGACAGTATATTTCATTTCCTTCCTTTATTTTAGTTCTCTCCTCTAAATGTCAAGTGTGCACATAGACACACACTCAATCACACACAAAAGCCTCCTACACAACTGTCTTAGTAGAACATAAATTCATGGCTCACTCCGGCGTGCCTGGAGTGCCTGGCCCTCTAAAGTATCCCCCCTCCTCCCACAATCGCAGCCCACTCCAATCAGCCACCACCACAGCTCCAGCAGAGTGGGGCTCGGGAGACGCTGAGGTCAGCTATTTCCTTCAAACCTCATGCAGGGAGGTTACCAGCTACGCTGTGGTTTTCCTGCGCTTGCTCACCCAGCCCGCTCCAGAGTAGTGTCCCCTATAGGACCTCGTCAGAGTTTACTCATTGCTTAAATCACCCTGCTCTTTGCATAATAACATTTCTGTGGTTGCTTTTATAATTTATGTTTTTTTCTAGGCTGCACTTTCACGCTTTTGATCTCACTGTGTTTTGTAATGGTTTGCGGCCTTTGGAAATCTTGACCCTGATGTAGAGAACCGTTCATTTGCTCTGTCGGAGGTGTTGGAGCAGCTGAGCGTAATGAGGAGGATACTGAGCTGGAGTTGTGTTTATGGATGCTATTGCAAGTGAAGGTGTGGTGGTCTGTGTTCACATGTGGCTGTGATTAAGCAGCTGTGTTTAGAGACAGCTTGTGATATCACTGCTGGTTACTGCCTCGGTCTGCGTGTGATTTTAAGTTTACTGGTTTGTTTTTTTCATTATGGTTGTACCGTTAGCCAACATGTTTTTATTTACTTAGCGTGCTAACCTCGCTGTGCTATCATTCATGTCGTGATTGTTCATTAAAATCCTTACAACAGATGTTACATTGATTCAGATTGTGCTCACGCACCTGTAAACAAACCTGAGCAAGTACATGTTTCATGTGTTTGTATAAAGCACAAGCAATCCATGACAAGGACTTAATTTTAACTTCTGTGAGTGAGTAGTTTTTGATACATTACATATGCAGGTCGTTAAATTTATCTTCTGCTTTATTCTTTCAACTAAAATCCAAAAGAGGAAATAATCGTTACACATTGTACAAGCAGAGGAAAGAAACTATTATAAAACCAACACATGTAATCATTATTAAAGGATGAGGCTGTTGATTTTACATATTTTTATCATTGGCCACAAATGAAAAGACTAAAACCAATAATGCTTTTGTCCGTCTCTCAAGCTTATGGGTTCTGACTGAAGATGTAAATCTTTACGAATGGGTCATGAATAATTTCCCTTTTTAATTTCCTGAAACAGCAGGGCACTGTAGTTTTTCCCAAAGGTTACTCAAACGGGGGGAAATGGTGGCATTTGTTGGGAACTATTTTTAGTGGTGGAAAAATACATGTTTGGCGCTCTAGTGAGTATTTCGAGCAGCAGGATGTTGTATGTGGGATTGACTCAAAATAAATTATAGTGCCCGTGTTCATTGAAAAGAAGGAACATGTCACCCAGTGCAACAGTTTGGCTCACTGATGTGTTTTTACATCATTTTTTGACACTAGTGGAAGAATAAGAACAGAGGAATGACATAAATCAGGCTTTAAAGGCGCTTTATACAATATTCAGAGTGTATCTATGATTCAGAGGTTGCCTGCACACAGGTAGCTCAGCCGGCGACTAGTAGCTGATGCCAACAGAGCAAACAGTGCTGACAGAGTTAACAGTAGCCGTTTTTACACCGAGATCGCACAATAGTCCTGCTATGAAGTGGCACACTGGCGTTGTGGCAGTTTGTTACCTTCCAGTCCCACACACCTTCTTAGTAGCAAAAACTCTGCCATGATATCTCTGCTAAGATAATCAGGTGCGGAAAACAAAAATGCCAGATTTTGTTGCTGTTATCAACACATTTATGAGACCATCTATCAATCCTCTCTTCCTCTTCTCTCCTCCAGTGCTGGACTCAAAGAGCACGACGTCATCATCTCAATCAACGGCCAGAGGATCTCATCAGCTACTGATGTTAGTAACGCCATCAAGCGGGATGGCACCCTGAGAGTAGTTGTGCGTCGTGGAAATGAGGACGCGATCCTCACGGTTGTCCCCATGGAGATCGACCCATGACCTTCCTCAAATCCCACCGCAGGAGCTGGAGCTAAGTTTAACTTATCACCAGTGGACCTTACATTGGAGGAGGGCTCCTACTGACACACCCTCTCTCCCTGTGGCCAAAGGCCAGTGACCCCACACATCCAGGAAAACTCTGGCTTTGCCTTGAAAGGAACAGCTGTACAGATGCTCTAAAAGCAGCACTGTACTTTGTTCTCCATGTGTGTTTTCACTTTTAGTCTTCAATGCTTTGATCAATGCTACTACTGTTTGGTCACAAACATAAGAAGCTGGTTACTGGCATCTTGTTTTTATCTGCTCTCTCTTGTTTTGTGTCTTTTTTAATATGGACTTCTGCTCAGTCAGACCTTCCACTGCAATTTTAAGCAATTTAGAGACTCGCTGGGCAAATCTGATTTGTATAATTGTTGTTTTCTAAACTCCTTTTTTAAAAGTACTGTAGAATGTTGTTGTTGATTACTTGATGTATACTGAGAAAAAAATAAAGGGTTCTTCTGTTTTGACACTCACTGTGCTGGATTTCTCATTTTCTTCAATCTCACTTTTAAACACACATTTAAACACACACATTTTGAGATGGACTGCAACCAGGCTGACATTACAATATTTTCTTTGTGTGTGTGCAGAGTTTGCTTAACCATCGCTCGTGTACACACAGAGGGGACATAAAACCAATCGGGATCTGGTTTGAGTTTGATTTTATTGCCTTCATATGGGCTTGATAGTGGTGTGGTGTGATTGTTGGGCCAGGGGCTCTGCAGGCCGACCTCAGAGACAGGAGTGCGAGCCAAGCAGAGATCCGACCCATGATGCAGTGGCCACATATGTGGGGCTCGCATGAATACACTCAATGTTTTGGTAGAGATTTTTGTTTACCACATAAATTTTGGATGAAGATGATGAAGTAGACCTCATGAGGACTACAGAAACCAGCACACATTGAGAACAACTTTGCGATTTACAAGAAGGCCTCCGACTGAAAACTTTCGATAAATGTAAAATCGGCAGTGGAAAAACTGTCCAGAAGCTTTTGTTTTTTCTTCATTGTAAGCCACCATAACTTCAAATAAGGTCTACTATGCTCCACAGTCGACAGAGAGATTAAAATGGAACTTCAGCAGCTTTACAAGTGTGTTTAAAAGACAGAGGAACATATTTTGTCATGCAGCAGAGCCAGTTTTAACATTTGAATTTCACACCATGCCTCTAATAACCACTGTATGTTTATCCTTCACACCCCATTTTCCATTCCCACCACATGGAAGCTACATTACAGATGCTTTCCCATGATGCTAAGCAACCCACAGGCATGCACCATAATCACACATATTAAATATTAGGAAATATTTTGACTTGTTTAGGTTAAATATTATCACATACTGGACACCCAGTTGATAGATGTTTTCATTCAAAGGCCAAAGGTGTAATTTTGAAAAACAAATAAACAAAAAAAGCACTGAGACAGAAGCATGACAGCAAGTGTTGCTGCCATCTCATGGCTCTGTATCAGTGTTGCAGTCTCTCGTCCTAATTTACCCATCCGACCATGTTGCAAACATCTCAGGCAGATGTTCCACACAGAGTTAAAATTCTTTGTTTTTATTTCACTTGGCACTGGCACCGATTCCTGACTCATTTATTCCAAGACTGCAAAACATTCAGAGAGATTACAGTATGTGTAGCATAAAGTTTGCCTGTCGAATGAAGTAATGACTGCAAAACTGCCAAAACCTGAGCTCAAAGCCATCAGTCATCGAGGGCTTGGCCATATTACCTCACCACCCCTGAGCCTTGATGTGAAGTGACAGTCTCACTGTCAGCCCAAATACATGCCGATGCCAAAACAATCTGTATGTTAAACACTGACTGAATATAATGTGTGTTTTTCATACTTTTCACTGTCCAAATGTTGCCTAATGATGATTGACACTGAGTGACTGAGAAAACCTTTGGGTGTTTGATTAACTGTGATCCAAGCAAAGGCTCCTCCTCATCTGAAGCATGGATAAAAGTACAGAGCTATACAGTGGGAGTTATTCTATTTTCTGTGGGTCAGATGGAAAAATAAAAATAAATATACCTCAAAACATTTCAGTACCTCCCGTGGGAAATTAGCATCCCTCTGTTCCTGGACTCAGAGCAGCTATTTCCACACAGCTGACCCATTGCCACTTCTTTATAAGGACTTCCATGCTTTGAAGGGGATGTTGTGATGTCTGTCTCGGCTGAGTAATGGTCATTTCACTGTTGATACAGTTGGGACCACTTTGCCCTGCAGACCCGAGCTGTTTATAACACACTATTCATTCATTTGACACCATCTGTGCCCCGGACCAGTGCCAGGGTTGGTGATCTATGCTTTCTGTTTCCAGCATGCTGCAGGTGTCTGAACGTTCAGTCCAGTAAGCACAAAATGACCAAATGTGGCTGTATAGAATTATATTTCTATTGATTGTATAAGGTATAGTTTATTATATTTTATTACAACCACAGGTAGATCATTTGTTAAAACAGTACACTTAATTTGTTTAATGTTCTGTCGTGTTTTTGATGGGGCAATCAAGATAGTAATAATGTGGTGAACAGAATGAACAGAAGCACCTAATGATGTGGTTAAAGTGAATTGAGCATGAAATAGCTTAAGTAACTTGAAGAGGTAAAACAAGATCCTTTTTTTCCCTTTTGCAGACCAAGTCAACCCCTAAATGCTGCTTATGTGCTGTAGGGGTTTAAAGGGTTGGTTCATCCAAATGACAGAAAATAAAAAAACAAACACACCTATTTTCTTACTAACATCTTGTGGTATCTAGCCATGCACTGTTCCGATTTTATTTTCCTATGGTTTTGAGATATAGAAACTCACAATACAATAGCAGCAAAATGTGTTTGTGGAACACACAACACTTAAAAAAAAAATTGTATAAAAAAACATAATAAAATAAACCGGAAATGACCTGGTTAGGCTAGATGCATAGATGGCATAATGCAGTGGCACGCTATCATGCATGTATTATCTTGACACAAATAGAGACTTGACATTGAAGGACATTAACATACATATGACTCAGCAATCATCATTGCATATCTGACAAAAATGTCAAAGAAAGTAAGACATGAATCATTTAATTGAATAGTTTGCATAGTACATTTATAGATTTTATAGCTTGTATAGAAAAAGCATAGAATTTTGTTTTAGATAGCTACTGACTATTTCAAAAAAGAAAAAGAAAACCATGAAGCCGGTTTGCCTTTTTTGAGGACATATACAGCAAGTGGCGCCGTTTTTAAATTAATGATATTCTTTCTTTTTAAAATCATTTATCTTTGAACACAGGTATATTTCCAAGGTGGCAGTCTGAATCACTTGCAAGAGTCCGCTCACTCTACGGGCCCCTCCACCCCAATGCAGTCACACTGCCTGCACTGTCTATATTTACACCCCTGCTATAATATGAACAGTTTGAAACCAACTCATAGTCCCTATGAAAACTGCTAATTTGAGTGAACCGACCCTTTAAACTGATTCTGATCGTGTTATTTACTGATTACAGGGTAAATATTAATGAATATTATGAAGCCATCTATTTAGCTCCCTTGTTTTAAACAATATCTAAATTATAATTTGAAGAATAATGAAAGCATTTTAAAGTACAGGATTTTTTAAATGGTTTATCTGGATGAATTCAGTTGGGCCTATTTGCTGCTAAAGTTGCCTAAAAACCAGAGGGTGTGAGATAAACACGAGAAGCAGACGACACCATCTGCACCGTTTGCTTTCTCTTTGGCACGTCTTCAAGTTTGTACTAACTAACGTGGTCCTCCAGCGCCCCCTATCTCTTGTTATGGTTTCACTTTTTAACCAATCAGAGTCACGTTTGCTGACGGACTCTTAAAGCACATGTGGATATTCTCGCCGCTGATTGGCTATTCCCCTTCTTGCAGCGCACTACAAGGGGGTCTTGCCAGGGAACGAGGAGGGAGGGGATATTTTAATGGCCGTCAGTAGCACTACAAAATGCATAAAGTCCGGATTATCCGCTATATTTAGACTATACTAGCTACTGGTGCGTTTTTGATTCTTTTCGTTGATAAGCAGCGTTGCTCTTTGGACATATAATGTGTTAATAGTGTTGTTTCTTCTGCGCTAAAAGGACTTTACCCGCTTGATTTGTGCGCGAGTGGGAGATCAGGCCTAGCCGGCTGGCTAAAAAACAAGCGGACGTTTAGCTAGTCGCCGGAGTTGAAAGGTAACAGTGTGTGCTGCTATTCTTTTGTACTCACGACGATTTTTAAACCTCAATGTATGTATTCACATGTTTGTGTTAAATTACTTAACCCCTTTTAAAACGCGAAATTGTTAGCATTTGATGCAGTAAGTGTGAAATGTAAACAGGGGGACTAGCGTTAGCATAGTTTAGCAGTGTTGAAGCTAACGGCTAACTTTATAGTAACTTTACAAGCAGGAGCAGGCCTAGCTAGGGTTAACAAACGTAGGTAAGTTAACCGTCCTGTAAGTTGGACTTTAGGTAATGCAATTGAGTCAAAGTTTTACTAAAGTTAATGCAAGTTGCTCTAGCTTCTTACAGCATTGCACATATACCACCGATAATGTTATTTGTACGCTTTGCTGCTCGAGCTAACAAGCTAGCTATGCGAACTTGGTGTGCTATCAACCAATAGTTCACACATAATTTATGAGCTAGTGCCAAGCTAATTAATGCACTCTTGCCGGTGTGATTGTGGGGGAATACTTCTACTGAAATGCTGTACTATGCTGCGCCTTGAGCCTTATATTTACCATTATCTGTCAGGCAGTAGTTGAGCTATGTGTTGCCTGACGTTTGCACAATTTACTTGACGCTTGAGTGATGTGTTAGCCTAAATGTTGTCTCCTTCTATTCACAGGGAATATGTAACATAAAGCCACCGACATGACATCCAGGTTCGGTAAAACATACAACCGCAAGGGAGGGGAGGCTAATTCGAAATTTGACGAGGTCTTCTCCAATAAAAAGCCCACATTGACCACCAAATGGGGGGAGACCACCTACAAGGCTCAGCTGGGGGGCAAAAGGCCTGTTTTAAAACCTGATGTGTCTGAGCTGTCCAAAAGGCCAAGGCTTGAGGACAGTGACAGTGACGAAGACCCTTTTGGGTTTGACAGTGATGATGAGTTGAAGACAGAAGCCTCTCACAGCGTGTCCCCATCAACAGTCAATGAAGGGGCTGTGGCAAAGACAGCTGCAGTGCAAGGTGGTGGGACAGCCACTGTTGTTACTTCTGCTCCAGCCTCTGCAAGCTCAACAGCCACTTTCACAAGTAAGTAATCAAAACATAAACCACAGCAACCTACTCAGATTGTCTTGAGAATCAATTGTCTGCAGTGTACATGTCATCCCATTATTTATTTCCATCTGTTTATTTAATTGATAGAGTCTGCCAGCCCTTTTGTTGCAGTGTCAGCTGACTGTGTAACCGTCTGTCATTTTCTTCTCCATTCACAGCTAAGCAAACATCAGAAGAGATGGCTGTTAAGAATAACCAGTCCTGGTACAAAAGTACATCAGATAGCGACCAGAAACCTGCATGCAAGCCATCTTTGTCAAATACAGCCCCCTCTAATAATCAGAACTTCTCAGTGCCCCAGAAGCCCATCTTCTCCTCTCCTAATATAGCCACCTCCCTTAAACTGTCCACTGATGCACCAGGTGGTAGCAGAGACTTCCAAACCTCTTCCTCTTATGATGGACTGCCGTCAGAAGAAATGACAAGTACTGATCTGGAGCCTCCCACAGAGCCTCCACCAGAACCAGTGGACAACATTCCCCCTTCCCCATTTACCCTAAGGGCCTCAAACTGCAAGAAATACGTGCGACCCTCCAGGTCTAACAAAACGTCCTCTGAACCTGCTGAAAACGACAGCAACAAGCCCACTGAAACAGTGAGTGCCCAAGATAAACCCAACAGTGTCCTTTCTGCTAGCGCAAGTAGTACTGCTGCCAATGCCAAGCCCGCAGCCAAGCCCGCAGGCAGGGGTGGCGGGAGGGTACGGGACTACACAGTTCTGCACCCTTCCTGTCTGTCAGTGTGCAATGTCACCATCCAGGACTCAATCGAGCGGAGCATTGATGAACTGGTCACCCCAGCTGCCCCTGCTGACCTTGGAGAAGCAGGCCAGATGAAGAAGAAGTCAGACGCTCCCCCACCCAAACCTACAAGGTAAGTTGGCTTCAGAATCTCTTCATCAAAGACTGTAGTCACTCATGCTTTCGTAATTATCGGAATGGGTGATGTGAGCAAAAATAATATCCCAACATTTTCTTACAGTTTGACAACACTGATTTGTTAGTTAATTAATTAGTGCTATTCAGCTTCCATAAATGTCGTGTCATGTGTGAGTCATTCAGGATTTTGCATTTGTGAAGTATTGAGATTTGTACCTTGCATACAAAGTGAAATGAGTCAGCCACAAATAATTAACATCACTTCTGGATTGCTCTTCACACACACTTTACAGCAGTGTGGCTTTGAACACGCTGTCTTCATCTTGACTGGATTCACCAGTAGGACTGAATTGTGTGAAATATAATGTTTTCAGCCGCTGAGTAGTGAAATGCACACTGACTGTATAATAGGAATAGGCCTTAATATCGATGTCTGAAAAGGAAACATTCTGACTATAAGCTACATAATCAAGCATCGCAATTTCATACAGTCTTTGCATGGACAAAATGAAGTTGAACTTGAAGTGGTATTTAAGTAATATTACAGTGCTGCAAGGCTTTTTATTCCAAAGGCCCGTCATGTACTTGGAGGTGTTACTAGCTGCTGAAGTCTAAGTTGTTACTTCATGGTAATTTGAAATTGAATGCAAGTTTGAGATCTGTAACCGTTTTTAAGTGCATGGGTTTTTTTGTGTGAGACCCATTAACAGCCTATGACCAAGACCTAAATCTAAAACGATACTCAAGTTGCAGAATATAGCACAAATGTATACTCCATATGTCTAGATGGATATCTTAAAATCAGTATCATTGCATACAATGTCACATCACCCACCCTGACTGAATTTACGGAAATAATTACAAATAATCATTTTCAGTTTGACTGTCTAGGCCAGCTCTTTGGACACACAGTCATTTGTGTAGCATGTGTGGTCTCTTACAGTTTTATCATGCATTATGTTTTAGTGGTTTCTAGTGAAGATAACACTGTGGTGTCTTCTTTGTGTTCAACTTTAAGAGGTTTTCTGTTCATTGAGTTGTACCAAATTCTGAGCCCCTATTTCTGAATCCTGTTTTCTTTTGATATGTTTAGCTTCAATGGGTTTTGCTTGTCCTGCTCCAAATCTCCCCTCTTTCCTACAATCTCAGTAAAAAACATCACAAACAAATAAGAAACAAATCCTCTCACTTTATCTCCCCAGGTTCAGACCCACCCAGACAAAGACCAAGAAGACCAAGACTGAGACCAAGCTAGAGTTTTTTGGCTTTGAGGACAAAGAGGACCAGGGGGACGAGGAGGGCCAAGAAGCTGGCATGGCAGGCAAGAGTAGCTACAAGATCAAGTACTTCGGTTTCGACGACCTGAGCGAGAGTGATAGCGATGACGAGAGCTCTCATGCTAAAGACAAGAAGGCCAAGAAGGCGGCTGCAGCCTTAGCTGCTCTGAGCTCCAGTGTGGACAGCCCTCATACCAGTGACTCTCAGGACAGTCAGGCCAGCAGCAATACAGGTGAGCTGATTCTTAACTTGTAAAGACATGGTAACCTTAATACTCATAATTAAGAGTTAACTTCTGTGCAGTTTTGTTGATAATGTGATCAAGATATTTGTTTACTTGTTGTTTACTTAGCTTTTAAAACATGCACATTGTTTCAAAACCTGGGAGAGGTTGGATTTATTACAGTATAGTGACCAAACAAAAGATAAAACACATCATTCGGGTCCATTCACGAATTTGTGCTCGTTTCTAGCCATCAACAATGTGTTTTATCCAACAGATGCTTTTGACTTCTCCGATGACTCCAGTCCTGGCGGCGCTGAGGGGCAGAGAGGACGCTCAGGGAAGCCAGCTGACAAATCCAAGGACATTGGCAGTGGACCCAAAAAGATCTTCAGTGGTCCCAAAAAGGTATATGACAGAGTACGGCAGAAATATTGTCTCTCTCTGCCTGCTTTTACTCCAAACCAATTTTGTCATCTAACCTTTCTTCATAACCTTCCTCCTGGCCAGGGTTGGTCTCGGTTCTGACGCTGCTTAACTTTGAAAAGGAATTTCTTTTAACGTTATTGATGTTTAAATGGCATTTACATAAAAGTATACCCAGCTCATTTAAGACAGACTGAGATAATGGGAGAGAGGGGAGCACCAGAGGGAAACTGAGCAAAGGGGCAAACAGAAGCTTAACTGAAATCTACATTTATTCAGTTGCCATTTTATGGAGTAATTCTGTGATTCAGCAGTAATGTGTGCTAGAAGTTGCAGACTTGCAGAGGCTCTGAATTGAGATGCCCAGGGATTAACTTGTGACAGCAGTCTCGCATGAATGAGTTAAATGTGTGTCCAGTAGTACGCACCCTATGTTCTCTTCAGCATGAAGGGGCTTTGAATATTACCTCTTGGTCAGGGTCATATTTATCTGAACAACTCAGCTTTGATTTGTGGTGTTTTGTGCCCACATTTACTCTGTGAATCTAGATCATGTTTTGCAGTGGCTTTGGGTTATTTGTGGTCTGTCTTCTTAATTCTTTGTGTTTACTGTTTCTACATCATCGACAAAACTCCGTACTCCTATTGTCTTTGCAATATATAATTGAGTCACACAATGTGTCGTTTTCAGTAAAATGTTTTGTGCTGCTTTGGGACTGTTATGCTCCACGCTGGGGCTGCTGTTGTCTCAGTCTATCATCATGATTGCAGCATGCAATATTTATGTGCTCAGTCGTGCTAATTCACAGTAATAACGTAAGCTTTGTGCTAGAATGGTTTATGGAGATTAACATGCAAATATTTCTACATTGTCTTTGTTTGTGTATGCGTGACAATGCTTTTGGCATTTTGAGCTTTGCGTGTGTGAATATTTTTGCAGTTATGGCAGTTATCCATCAGTAAATGAATGAACAAATGTAACTGGTACACTGATATCATGTCAGGTATTATGCTTTGTTGCTCTCAAACTAAGTAACTAATTCTTAAATTCTTATTGGGTGCCAGTCCCCTGC
Organism: Epinephelus fuscoguttatus; assembly: GCF_011397635.1. Lineage (NCBI taxonomy): Eukaryota > Metazoa > Chordata > Actinopteri > Perciformes > Serranidae > Epinephelus > Epinephelus fuscoguttatus. The sequence goes on from NC_064767.1 coordinate 14,344,194, forward strand.
TAAAGCTGTGTACAACGCCCGCCACTGGAACCAACCTGAGCCTGAAGAGGTGCCTGTGCCTCCGCTCCCTCGATCTCAAACTGCTCCGGTAAGATATTGCTGTTTTAGTGGTTATTGTGTGTGTGACTTCATTGCTTTACTAGCACAATAAAAACAACTGTCATTGAACTAAAAGTGTGAATTTGTAATCTTTTAAATTCTCATTTTAAACGTATGCATTCATTTTGCGCACAAAGCAGGCAAACAATATTACAGGATATTATGTTAAGCGAATGCTAATGACTAGCACCATTTGTTTACACAATTCCCCATTTCCTGCTGTCCAGACCCAGAATATTGTTTATTGGTCTCTTAGTGCTCAACAGTTTCATTTAATTGCTCTAATTAGTCTCTCTCTATTCACATAGTAATTTTCCCAGACAAGTGAACCTGGGTTCATTTGTATATTCTGTGTTGAATTCCCCCCATGGAAATAAGTGCTTGTACAGAGACAAGCTAATCAGACTCTGGCAACCGGGATTTAAAAGTTGTTTTTAACTTTGCACTACCTCATCTGACATCTGTTAACAACACTTATTAAAGACTTGTGTGCTTAACAGACTGTTCAGCTGTGGTAAATCTTGCGGACACGTCGTTAAACAGATTTTGTTACTTTGGTATGAGCCCTGTTTCTCCGCCTCTTTTCTTCCTCAGGCCATTTTATCGAGCAGCAGCAAGGACAGCAACTCCCATAAAGATGATGGCTTGTTTAAAGCCCCTCCACCGCCGCCCAAAGTCATCAAGTCAGAGACCATCCCCACGCGACTCAACCAGGATATTGTCACTGCGCTCAAATGCAGGAAAGAGCACAAGGAGGTGAGTCTGGAGCACACTGAGATGTTTGAGATGTCTGCTGAGAAATAGAGGGGAGGAGGCACTGCTGTTTGCAGCTATAGGCTTATTTGTGCTCAGTTTTTACTACATTGTGTGCATGCTGCTATGAATTGAATTTCTCTTTTTTAGAATTCAGTCAAGCTGCCGTTACCCATTAAATGCAGGGTTTGCAGTAAAGGGATGGCATTCATTGATGCATGACAAGCTCACTAGGCCCGCCATGATAATAACGTTATTGACTTGTCGTCCGATACGTGGACATGACCGGGATCATTTTGCAGACCTCTTTTGCCTGTGGTGTTAACGTGCATGCCTATTTACATTAGGATGTCCTGAACATTTTGGCCAACATGATATTAGCATAAACAGCAGGGTTTTTCTGACCGCTATAAGACGCTATGTATTTCTTTATACCTTTGCCTACTTGTGCTGGTTTGAAGGGGAAAAAAAACACACTTCAGTGACGACACAGCATAGCTTACAGGTAGCCTGCATCTGCACTTTTGGAATGGAAGCCGCATAGTCCTGATAGTTGTGAGCTTCCCAGCTGCTGGCAATGAGCCAGAAGTCTGTCGTATGTAGTTCTAACCTTCAACAACTTCATCCACCACTCTGTAAATCCATCAGCAAACCAGCAGGGTTATGGAGGTAAATGCAGTGTACCTGGAGCTTCGCTAAGTTTGTGTATTAGTCGCAAGCGTCATATCTTAGTTTTGTTTTTTTTTTGTTGGCCGGATTTCGTATTTAGTCTCAAACTGAATAATTTGGGGCTACTCATATAAAGGTACAATAATTGTATGCATGCATTCTTGCATATATTGTATATATTCTTGTATATATTATGTGTTACTTTAGTATTTTTTAGAAATGTATTTATATTCTAATTCCAATGTCTGGATATTTGTAAGACTTAAAGGTCACTGTCACTGGAAAGGGTGTATTTGCATTATTATGCTATTATATTCTAATCATCAGTGGCATTAAATGGTCACACAGTGGCTATAATGATATTGTTTGTCTCAGTTATTTCTGGGACAATATGTTGTCCAACAAAAATAGTTATTGTGACTGGCCTAAAGCTCACTTTTGTTTATTAGAACCTCTGTGTGGATTGGAGGTAACAATGAGGAATGTAGCTGTTAATTTAAACTCCCCTACAGCCTCGTGTCATTTACAGATGGCCCTTCTGGCCCCAGATCAGGCTGTTAGTCACAGATCCCCTGAGGTAAAAATGGCTTCGGCTAAGCTGTCACTACACACTGGTGTTATCTTAAACCTGGGTCCTCCTTCCTGTGTCGTGCTGAGTGCACACACAGCATGACTGTTGATATGGGTAAACATACCGAGCTAACTGCTGATCAGGCCCTAACTCTACATGCTGAGCTTTTATTGATGAGGGGTATTAGCGCAGTCAGCTATTGCTGGTAATGGAACCAAGAGAGAGTGGTTTAACAATAAGCGCTCAGCTCTCACTGTGTTTGTGTTCGTGTGAGTTGATTGTGACTCTGGACAGATGCACTGCTTCCCAATTAGCTGTAATTAACCCCATTCCCCTTCCACCAGCTGTACACGGTGGTGCAGCATGTGAAGCACTTCAATGATGTCGTGGAGTTCGGAGAGAATCAGGAGTTCACAGATGATTTTGAGTACCTGGAGACGGGGCTGAAAAGCAGTCAGCCACTTAACACAAGATGCCTTAGGTAAGTGAAATAAAACACTTAGTGTTGCCTTTTTTGTACAGGTCTGCAGAGGAGCACTTAGATGCTCTAAGTCTGCTCAGAAATTGGTGGGTTTTTTTCTAGTGGTTCGCTGGTGGTACTGATTTATATGAGTACCAAGTACGTCACTAAGTTGATTGAATGATACAGGCACCTGTCACCTCATGTTTGTTCATATTGTCGCCTGTTTATACAGGAATTAGACGAACAGCTGCTCAAGTTAATCAAAGCTTTGAAATTTGATCTTTAATTAAATAAAAAAATTATTATTTTTACAGAGAGCTGCAGGATGTAGAGATGCTCTCAATTGCTATGTTTACATACAATGCACTAACAGTGACAGCTTTTGTAATTTGTGATGAACACTTCCAGTATTCTTGTGGTTTTCTTTTTTTTTTTTAAATGAATATATATTTTATAATTAATGCAAAATAATGAGCCCTAGAGAGGCATTGTGACTGTCTTTTTATTGAGCTTTCCTCTCTGTCCTTTTCTGCTTATGTGTCTCAATTTTATTCCCACCATCTGTTGGAGTAATATGCTGAGATAAAGCTTGTGTTTTTGTGCAGTCTGATAAAGCACGTAGCCATTCTGTTGTGAAAATGAAATCCACTCAAGAGAGACAACCTTGACTTCAGAAAAAGCCGCATGGAGTCCAGCCTCCTTTAGCCTGTTTTTAGTTTAACACATGCAGAGAGAAGAGAGTGAACAGACGAGAGTCAAAAAACAGAACATGATGGAAATCGCAAATGTTGATACTGATTTGGAAGTAGGCTGTACCCCGTTCTGTCTTATTTATTTTAGTTTTCAGCACAAGACTGATAAATATTTGACTCATCATTCCTGTAATCTTTCCTGTCACTCCCTTTGTTTCTCTTCCTCTTTCACTCCCTCCAGTATAATCAGCCTGGCCACAAAGTGTGCCATGCCCAGTTTCAGGATGCACCTGCGGGCCAGAGGGAAAGTGGCGCAGGTCTTCAAAATGCTCAGTGATGCTCCGCAACATCCGGTCAGTAAAACTCACTAAGTCATCTCCCTCAAAATGCTTGCCAGTTGGGAATAATTACTGCTTTTGTTGTTTACTTTGTCCCCGATGGAAATGTTATTGAGTCAAGGCCTTGTATCAGAGTTTGAACAGTGCACCTTAGTCGATACTAGGGCTGTGAACGGATGGATTTCTTCTCATTTTGTTGACAGTTTATCACCATTTTTATAAAATATGGTAATCTGGCCACATCTCTCACCTGCGTCCAGGCACTGTCTCACTTCCTCTCCTTGTAGTACTTAGACAACTGAAGTTACATCCAGTAACTACTTTTACTAATAGCAGAACGTTACCTAGTGTGAACACTGGTCAGTTTTTGCAGTTTTTTTTGTTAGAAATTGTGATGTTTACAACTTCAGTAGTATCTGCTGTATGTTATGAGTTTGCGTGCTCATTGGGGCAGCTCCAGTTTCCGTCTTTGCCGTCTGTGGCACGACAGCCTTCAGTGTTGAAAGGCAATTACTTTTGACTTGAAGATAATGCTGTGGAGAGGACATTGATCGAGTTGACTGCAGATAGAGGGGCTGCATCAGAGCCAAAGTAAAACATTTCTCTTCTCTGACAAAAAATTGCATTGGTGATGTTGATGACGGTGATGACTAGACCGCTGCAGTAGCGTCACATGACCTTGGTATCACGGCAGTTCAGTTATCATCACAGCATTACCTGGTGCAATTAACTTCTTGATAACTCGAAAGTAACAAAAGTGCAGGGAGACCCCCACACTTACTCCAAAAACTGGACGAGAATAGACAGACCCAATCTGTTCAACACTACACATACATTTATCTCAGAAGCTAATGCCCAGTGTGCTTGTCTTTAATTCAGTGTTTTCCTTGAGATGTGCAAATGATTGCTTCAGATTAACATTTAATGTGTTGTTCAACACATATCATCACCATGCAGATCTGCATTTGTAGTCTGTACTGTCAATTTTTTCTAAATAGTATCTTTACTTAACTGGCTTTAAGTACCTCACAATTGCAGTGAGATATGTACATTACAGAGCAGCTTCATAAAAATGCTGCATTAATCTGAAGAGGGTGATGTTTGTTTTATGTCTAGATCCACACCTCCGCAATATTTGCTAATCAAGATGATGTTTAATAACTACTCTACATGCCTGCAGTTATTTAAAAGCCATAATTTCTATTTAATTATTACATTCAAGTCAAAGCCTTGAGGTCTTCAGTACAGTTTCAGTTTTCCTTCAAGTGTAACCTTTTCTTAGTGAGCAGTATTTCTAGTGAGCAATTTTCTTGGATGCACAGATGCACACACATCTGTTTGTTAGCCTCCAAGCTAAGTTTCCTAACTTGGAGAATGCTGTCGTGATAATGTGCAGGTATTCAGATTTGTCCAGCTGGTCCAGGGCATCAGAACCATCGGCCATCATGTTTCACCTCTGTATGCTTCTCATCACCTCCAGCGCTCTGTAAAAGCCTTTCTCTGTCGTTCCATCAGAACCTTGCTCTGTGCACGGCTGCCCTGATGTACATTTTGAGCCGGGATCGTCTTAATATGGATCTGGACAGGGCCTGTCTGGAGCTTATGATCAAGCTGCTGGAACTGGACCAGGACTATTCTGCCCACCAGGATCAGCTCACGGCGAAGGAGGTGGAAAAGGTCAAGGAGAAGATCAGGAAGCTGTGTGAGACCGTGCACAACAAGCATCTCGACTTGGAAAACATCACGGTTGGTTGTCCTTAAATTTTAAATACATAGCAAAAACTTCCCCCCCGGATGTGCCTTCACCTTGTAGCGTGTAATAAGTAACCACCGCTCTGTAATGATTCTTTCCTTAACAAGCAAAACTTTATAAATACTTAAATGGGTTCATTGGAAATGTTTTAGTAAAAGCCTAGTCTGTCAATTTCGCATGAAATGTTAATGCTGTCTAATTCGTTTTTAATGCACCTCACTCTCTCCTCCTCTCTTGTTCCAAACCTTATTTAAAGAATTTACAAAGCACCTGTTTGTGGAAGATATATTATGTTACCTGTAAAGGTATTAGTGTCTTTAATTATGTTTACACAGAGGTTGCACTGTAGGGCCGCTACAAAGTCCCTTCTTCATGCTGCCTTTACATCTTTACACAGAACCAAATGACGGCAGCATCACGTTGCTCCAGTGTGTGATTTTAGACAGTATACTGACATTGAGGAATCAAAAGAGGCGTGATTGGTGTGACATGTAACATAACAGCGTCAGCCTCTAGAGTGACATATGCATCAGCAGCGCTTGAAAAACAAAAATAATGGCATAACCTTGCAATGACAGTTGTTAACCATCTCTGTTGTATGGCGGCTGATCTTGTCCTCTGCTCAGAGGATAAGAAGCTCCTGGACCTCATGTTTTTTTGCCAATTTGCGGTCATTTTCGGCAGCTGTTCATGCATAACATGGTCAAAACTTAACACTTGTGCTGGCCATGATCCCGTCCTACCAGCTGTCATTTTGGCACTATTACTGCCTTGGATGTTGGCTTAAAGGTGACACCACTTTGTCCCCCCATTCTGCGGTTGTACCTATTATAACGAGTGGCAAGGCAGCGTTAAAGTGTGAAATTTTGTTTTATATTCCTTATTATGCACCTTAAATGAATAGAAAGGTTAGATTATATTTTGAGTAGAGGACATAATTATGTAACAGTCAACTTGTAATGCAGGCATCCAGGGCAATGTAATCAAATATTTATTAAAAATGTGCTCATGTCCTGATTACACTGTCGGATTTCTGGTTTCCCAGTGGGAAAAAGGTGTCGTGCCAAATTACAAAATGTGTTCAGAATATTGCAGATTTGACATGCTGTTTTCTCTGTTGTAGACGGGCCACCTTGCCATGGAGACATTGCTCTCGCTAACCTCCAAGAGAGCCGGGGATTGGTTCAAAGAAGAACTGCGACTACTGGGAGGTCTGGACCACATTGTAGATAAAGGTAGGTGTGTCAGATGCATAGCACGTCGATGGGCGGTTTGCAAGTCTCTATACTTATGTATATGTGCAAAGTGTCACAGCTGTTGACTTTCATGTGTCTGTCAGGATGTGTAACAGTCATGTGCCTTGTGTATTTTGTGTTGCCACAGTTAAAGAGTGTGTGCAGAACCTGAGCCAAGAGGACGACAAGGAGAACCTTGTGGCGTCTTTATGGGGGGCTGAGAGGTGTCTGAGAGTGCTCGAAAGTGTAAGTACTGCGCTGTCAAGTTGGGTTTCCTCTTTCACCAAAGTCATACAAGAGTGACACTCCAGGACAAGAGTAATTGAGAAACGAGAGCTTTGAAGGGGATGGTAACTTTTTACTGTTGCATTTTATAAAAGGCTTTGTTTAAAACAGAAAACGCACAATGTGTCTTATCAACTATCTTCCAAAATGTCACTGATCAAAAGTCTGAACCAAACAAAAGTGTCTCCCCTCATTTTCTGTTTCTTGATTTCTTTTCAAGCCTTTCAATGTACCTTCCTCTCCACTGATTTTATTTCTCTTTCATCTTCTGCGTACAGGTGACAGTGCAAAACCCAGAAAACCAGGGTTACTTGATTGCCTACAAAGACTCACAGCTCATCGTCTCCTCTGCCAGGTGAGCGCCAGATACAGCTCAGAGCTATTATTGACTGGACACAGACACATACTGAGACACTGACTGATATAACAACAGTTTACCTTTATACTTTTTGTAACTCTGTTGTGCCTATCACATTAAACAGTGTCCTCAGGGGGTCCTTCTTTTTACTTGGTTGTCTGCTAATGAAAACATCTTCCCCTTATTGAAGCACAGGGATAATTAGTGAAGCACAGACCTTACAGTAATAAACCGTAACATAACTAGCTCCCTGATTACCATAAATGCTAGCATCACAGCAAGTTGAGATTTATCAGCACATTTGGATCTAATTAGTATTTCTGTATTGTTTGAGACACAATGGCACTCAAGGTTGTGTCAAGTGAAGGTAATGAGTGTATTTAAATCTCTTGCTCTTCGTCTCTGTTTATGTTCATCTCCTCCTTCTTTGTCCTTCACCCTCGTGCTTGTTTTTTCATTTCTCAAACTGTGCCTTGTTTCTGCCATTTGCTCTTTACTCTCTCTCATCAGTGTGTTTTTCTTACTTTCACCAGAGCTTTGCGATACTGTGAGGATATGATTCAGCGATACAGCAGGGCGTTAAACAACAGCTCTTTGTCATTGTCGGGTGCAACGCTGCCCCACTGCAGCTTCAGCAACGTGGGCAAGGCTGTGGAGGACTGCATGAGGGCCATCATAGGAGTGCTGCTCAACCTTACCCACGACAATGGTATTCCCATTTACTGCTTTATGTTTTTCTGCATTTGCTTTTGTTTTGCTTTTGTTCTGCGTTTGATGCTTTTATCTGGCATTTCTGGATATTAAGAGCTGGGCAGTGACTCATTGTTGCGGCTTATTGTTTGTCTGATGTGATGCATAACAATGACGCACAGTTCATTGCATTAAAGCTACAGCTGGTAACTTATGAAAATATCTTTGTCATAATAGCTGAGACTATTTCTGTATTCTGAAAGAAGAGACACATAGTCGTGAAGAAAGTCATGTCCCTCCTCCTTTTTCTGCTGCATCTTATGGCATCTGATAGAAAGTTCCACGGCTCACTGTGAAACAACCAATCAGAGCCACTGCTTGTGAACTGCAGCCAAACTGTCAAACTAGGCAGCGCTGGAAAAATATGCATTAAGATTCTGTTAATGTATTAACTATTTCTCATTTCAAATGTTTTCAGAACCATTTTAGTGCACCCTTTAGCTGTAGAATAATAAAAAAATTGTGAATGCTGGTGGGCTAAACAGCACACTAAAATATGTTTTCAACATTCAAAGTAAAAAATAGGCAGCAGCTTGACAGTTTGACCGCAGCTCAGGAGCAGTGATTGACATGATTGACAGATGTGTTAGAGACTCCTTTTTGTTCTCGTGCAGTAAGGCCTTTGGAAATACTACAAGGCAATAGAGTTGGCAGAGAAATATGACTACCTGTCTCATTTAGTGCTGTGTGCATATAGTGACAGCTTCATTACATATGACAAAAATAAATTTTTATAAAAGTTACCAGCTACAGTTATAAACAGCAAATGGAGTTATACATATACTTCTTCAATTTTGTGATGTATATAGTGCCAGTATTAGTCAATATACTCTTATTAATGTGCTCATATAGACTTCAATCATGTCATTCAGACATCAGGTGCTTAGCAGAGTATTGACGAGTATGAGCAGAGGTTAATGATGATCTTCTTGTCTGCAGAGTGGGGAAGCACTAAGACAGGTGAGCAGGAACAGCTAACCCTAACAGCTCTGAATTGCGTCCTCCGAGTTCCACGCTACATCCCCCAGGAGCAGCGCTTTGATGTGCGAGTACTGGTAAGGCGAACACAATGAAACGCATCATCATTTTAAAAAAGATACTGTCATAGCCTATGGGCGCTCTGTGCATATCTGTGCCCGCATGTGTCTTACTTGTGTGTTTTGTTGTGTATACCAGGGTCTGGGTCTACTAATTAACCTTGTGGAGTATAGCTCCAGAAACCGCCACTGTCTGGTGGAGATGGAGTACAAAGTCGAGGACACCTGTCTGGAAGACAGCCTGATGCAGCCTGCTGACCCAACACAATCAGACACAGTGGCAGCGTCAGCACCACCAAGCACAGCTGAGACTCAGGAAGACGGCGCTGTCAAGCCCAAGCCCTCTGGTGCTTTGGCTGCCCTGGTGCAGGTAGGAATTGTGCTAGGACTCATTAATAAATAATTTAGCAGTCTTTTGGTTTGGCTGCTGTTTTTTTTTTGGTTTTTTTCCATGATTTCTTTTGAAATAAGACCGTGAGCAGAATCGGTTAGTGATGAGCAGTCATGAGGAGAAATCAATGTTTTACTGTTCAGAGGACTCTTTGTAATATATAAACAGGTGAGAGAGTGTTTCACCTGTTCTTCTTTTTCTGGGAGACAGTTGAGAGTTGAAACATCACCCTGATGCGTTCATGAATATGGATGATGCTATATTGCTGAATCATCATTTCACATTTCTCCTCAGTGCTACATGCTCTACCACACAACCATAAGCTGCACCCCAGAGTGCATTTTAAGTAAAGCCTGAAGTTGCATACATTTGACAGCCTGAATACTAAGTAATAAACAAGTGCATCGATTCACGCCCATTTGTGGATCTGAATTTTAAGATAAAAATGTCATTTTATTAATATTCTGCTGTATTATTGATATTACTTTAACCAAACTCCTTGCCCAACTGACTCATTAGCATGAAGTTTTCTGAAAGCTTGAAATGAACCTTTGAGAGTGAAGTAGTGATTAACTTTAAAATTACCTCTCGCTGTCAAGTGAGGTTTTGGCATCCCCGCTGCTGTCTGACCTTGCCATGAAGGAAGTACCTTGGCTATCAAGCTTAACTGCTATCCCTTTATTCCTGTTAAATTATAAAAAAATCTACTGTGTTACTTGGCTCCAATTAAAAAGTTTGCGCTTGTAGTTCACATCTGTTTATTTTTCTCTAACCGTAGCTTTTCCTGGAGAGGGAGCGTGCTGCTATCCTGGCTGAGGCTAAGACTGACGACCTCATCAGCGAGGCGCCCAAGCCGGCACTGGACCAAAGCGGAGAGTGGCAGGAGACGTCGGGAGAGATCCAGTGGGTGGCAGCCGAAACCAACGACAGCCAAACCGAGAAGAAAGAGAATGAGAAGAAAGAGGAGGAGGATGAAGAGTTGGATCTAAATAAAGGTAGACGTTTGTGTGTGTTTGAAGTTGTGTGTGTGTGCACGTAAGAGAAGCTGTTTTTAGCTCTGGCTAAAATCATAATCTGGATAAATGTGTTTACGGTCATGATTATTGTGTGGCAACGACTTCATTACCTCTTTTGCTTAACTAATTAAGATTGGAGCAGGGAAAACTATCAGCAGGGTGGGGTTTCTTTCTCCTCCACAAAACTGCAGTATGTCTCTGAATTACAAAGCAGCGTATTAACCCCCCAGAGCTAAAGCGAATAGTCGAATTAGTGATGGACATAAATTCAGTTGATTGCTATTTGTCAAGCAAAATTTACCCAGCATTAGTTCTAGTTTCTAAACTGATATTTTCCACCATTTTGTGATATTGTGAAGATCAAAAGATGATCAAGAAAGTAATCGGCAGATTAATTAGTGAAAATCATTATTTACAGCCCTAATAGCCAAACTGTTTATTTCCCTAGATCACTGCAGAGTACTGCAATTGAGCTGTTCTTATATTGTGTTTTTGTGAATTTAATCGGCTGTAAAAGTCAGTTGACCATAGCTTCAGCCTGTTGTGAATGTGTGTTTGTCCTGTTGCCTAAGCCTGCAACTAATAAATGGTCATCATTTGTATTTGTATGTATAGTGATAAACAGGGTTCCCACAGTCCTGGAAAAACTGGAAAAGTCATTGTTTTTCAAAGTCTAATTTTGCTGTGTTGTGATATACTTATATAGACAATAACGTAGATATTTTAAGAAATGAAATATTGATTTAATGTTAATAATACACATATGGTTATATTGTGTAAATAATCCAGCACTTCCTAAATCATTTCTGTTTCATTCGGTCCCGGCTTTTTCTCCCCCCTATACACAACTACACACACATTTGGGTGCACTGGCAATACTAAAAAAGAGACAAAATGCACTATAACTAAAGTTAAAGACTAATTTGATTTTTCAGTAGATATTGCGATATTATTGTTACCCTGAATTCTTCTGGCCTCAATAATTATGCAGTGACAATTTGATACTGTGCAAGCTCTCATCTCATTTTTTCAGGAATGGAAAAGTCGTACTATTAGTCAAAATCCTTACAGCTTTGGGAAAGTCATGGAATTTTTCTTTTTTTGGTTAAGTGAATGTACGGTTGCAGTTACCTTCCATGGATAACCTTCATAGTGTAACATAACAGCAAATTTGTGTGGCTGCTGATGTAACGAAGCTCTAATGTGTTGAAGGGTGTCAACTTTTTCTTTACTATAACATTTCTTAATTTTCTCCCTGTGTTCTATCCCTAACTCAAACCATCACCTGTCCACAGTGTATTAGCATTTTTCTTGTGTCTCAATGGAGAGCGATTTAAAAAAAAAAAAAAAAAAAAAAAAAAAAAGTTGCACTGGTGAACAGTTGAACATATGTACAAACGTGCATGTGTACAGTAACCCCCCACCTCCCAGCCCCCCAAATTAGGGCTCCCCTGAAAGCCACAGTGAAATTCAAACACTGCCTGTATACATAAGGTGCTGCATTGTTTTTCAGACTTGCATCCAGAAATGAGTTTATGATCAAATACATTAAGACCACACTGATCGTACGAGCCATCCTGTTTCCCCTCATGCTTGAAAGCCAGTGCCAGACTGATGTAAGAGCTTGTAAAGCTAGTTTTTTTTTTTTTTTTTTCCCCAGATAAATGACAGTGTATTGACTCCTGCCCATAGTTTGAACTATTTGAAGCGAATATGAACATAACCGTCTATTACTACATTTTGTAGTGAATTAAACCTTACACTTCTGTTATAGGGTGTTGATGGTCATGGGCATTTCCATTAGTCCTTGAAAAGTCACGGAATGGTTTTGCAATTTTGTCCATGAACATTTGGGAACCCTGGATAAAATAATGAGTTCACAGTAAGGGTGCTTTCAGACCTAGAGTTCGCTTTGGTCCGGATCAGGGACTAATTTTGTTCCAAAGTTGCATAATTGCCGAGAGTTGGTTCGTGTTCTCACGGCAGCATTTACAAGCGGACCAGATATGATGCCTTGCACGAGAAAGCTGCTCTTGATTGGTCAGAATTTCCATGCGGGAAAAATCCAGGAAGTAAACAAAACGTTGAAGAAGAGTACACTTGCAAGATAAATGTGACACTTTCTAATGTCACAATGGGGGGACAACTACGCAGGTTGATTTTAGCGCTGCTCATCGTGGACTATATTGCTGTCATTGTTCATTTTAGTCAAACCATACAGTTTGAAAACGAGGCGCGGCTCCAACTAGAAAACAATGTTTTGATGCATTGGATGTGCTGAATGTGCATATTAAGGCAGTACAGGAGGAGGTACACATTAATAATCCTCCAGGACTGTAACATGCTCATGTTTAACCCAAACAATGGGTCATGTGACTGCAGTTGGTTCAGATCCAGGTCGGAACACCTTCTCACCACAAACAAACCGCACTTAGGGGGCAAACAAACTTGAGTTAGATTGAACCAAACCAAACAGGGCAGGTATGAAAGCACCCTAAAATGAATCATTCACTGAATAGCTGTGTCGTTCCAATGGTTGAATACAAGTTCAGAAATGCCAGTCTGTTCTTCATGTTTTTGCTGCTCCGTTCTTTGTGGCACCAACAAGCCCAGAAAACATTAAGGACTTATTGGCACTGTTAGTGAATCTCCCTGAGTGTTTCAGCCAGTAGCCACAGTGCAGTCTGTTGGGTAACTGAGCAGTGAATTACAGCTACAAAGTCCTTCTCACAGGAATGTTTCCAGCCAATGTTTCTATTCAGAAACTAAATGCCACCAGAGTTTCTCCTCTGAAAGAGGCAGTATGTATCTGTAATCGTGAATCTTTTTCTTTCTCCCTTGTGATCACTGTAGCTCTGCAGCACGCAGGCAAGCATATGGAGGACAGTATTGTTGCCTCCTACACTGCTCTGCTGCTGGGCTGCCTCTGCCAGGGCAGCCAGGTGAGAATATCAGACACACACAAACGCAGTATGATTTACGATTTTTTTTTATTTTTAATTTTTTTTTTTTTTTTTGAATCCAAGATATTCATGTCGATGCTCACCCTCCTTTCTGTGCCTCTCAGATAAACGTGACTACTGTGAGAAAGCATCTACCTAAAGGGGATTTCTCCATCATGACAGAAATGCTGAAGAAGTTCTTGAGTTTCATGAACCTCACTGTGAGTATGACAGCGCTTCTTTTAACAGCACTGCATGATGATACCGTCACCATTATGATGAAAGAAACATATACATTAGAATTAAATTAAACGCTTATACCTAAATTGATTTCCTTCCTAAGAGATAAGCCATCATTTTCATGCTGAGATCAGAGATTTTTCTTTTTTTAATAAACACCTAAGAATGTTTATGCGATCATAGCTCCAGGCAAATTGTATTGAAGTTACAAAAAGCTTTTTTAATTGGACTCACCGAGGGAAAAGAACATTTTGTGCGGTGTTGGGGCCTGGATCACATCTTTGAGGGCCACTTATTCCACATTTCCTTTTAGATTCAAATATAATCGCAGTTCTTGCTCTCTTTTTCTGCACCTTTATTTAGCTCCTCTCTGAGAAAATACCACAATTTGGATGAAAATGGAAGCTTTTATTTTTGTTTATTTCAGTAAGGTGGAGATTGAAGAATGCATAATGTCTGAAACGGCTGTAAAAACCGATATGCAAAAAGGCTCCCTGATTGTCTCTCATTTAAAATATCTCAATAGCTTCTTAGCCAGCCTAAAATCACTTGCATAGCCTCTAGTGGCACTCAGCTTTTATAAAGCTTTTGTGGCAGTAATGTGCCATTATAATACAAAATGTGACCAATATATTGTTATCAATTAAATATGATTCTTGTGTATCCAAGCAGCATAATTCAAATAGTGATATGAAGGGTAATTTACGAATAAGTCAAGCATTAATATTAAACTGAACAGTTACACAGCCACAGATGTGCATTTTGCAGCAGCTTTGAAAGTGACTCATCCTGTCAGAGCCGAAGACTGGAACCATCTGTTTCATAAATATCGCCTTTTCAAGTGAACAGAAGCTCAAACAGCCTCAAAGATTCTCACTGTCTGTGCCTCGAGACCTCACAAGTACAGTAGTACATTTCGGCACCCTCACACTCTTTGTTTTTCTTGTCTCCACACACAGTGTGCGATGGGCACCACAGGACAGAAGTCCATCTCGCGGGTCATCGACTACCTGGAACACTGTTAACAGACAGCCAGACAGGGAACTCACACTCTGCACATTAAAGGGAACCCAGGCTATTCTGGTGCCCCCCTGTCCGACAGGAGCCACCAGGGGTCATTGGAGACAGCATTCCTCTGACTTCACCGGATCACCCGATGCTGTGATCACCCTGAATTGTTACCGTTAAAGGCACGTGAACACACAGATATAAAAGTTTCACTCCCTCTCTCTGGAGCACAGCCTGAACCAAAGCCCTGCGAGCCGACAGACATGCAGATTCCTCCAGTTCCACTCAACTAGCGCTGCAGAGTCAGATCAAGATTCATCCTCAGGTTACTGGGAAAAGTTTAAAAATACTCCGTGGAATGTCAACTATAAGGACGGGCTGGAAGCAGACCTCTTCCTGAAACGTCCCAAATGATATGAGAGCAACCAGCCGCCGAGGTGGAGTCCCCCGTTCCCGCTGCCTGGTCTTGATTTCTGGCCGCTCAGCTGGAGTGTGAACCACTGAATTAAATTTTATGGATCATTACATTTTAATCTCTACTCATCCACATCAAAGCCAAGGGTGAAATCATTGATTAGCATGAAAAACAATCATTCTCATGGATGTTAGAATGATGTCTCTATGTGTAAACTCGTGTGGAATGATTTTGAATGCGTACATCCATTTACCTAAATGTTTGCAGTTGGCTTGAATGTTTAAGGGAAGGAGAGTATTTTTAATCTTTGATTTTTATGTTCTCGTCATGCCCGTTTCATTTTATAAACTGTGCGAGATAGCACATCATGTAGGCGTTCTCTTTGTTTTTAGATATTTCTTTTATCCTTGAGGGCATTTTTTTTTCTTTTCTCACCCAAATTATGAATTGCTCTTTTAAAGAGGCATGTTGTGCATCAGGACTGCACGACATGCCGGCTTTGATGGGATGTCCTTTATTTGACTGATAATGGCACTTGGAAATGACATGCTATTATGAATTTTAGATTTCCTTCTCACCCATTATCAATTTGGTCATATTTTACTTTGTTTAGCTTATTTAAATTTTAATTAATTCAAGAGTATGTAATTACAGTATGCATTGAAACTCACAGCTATAACAGATGTGATGAATTACTCAAAAAAACGATGGTTGTGCTTCCTTTTTTGAATTTGTAATGAAGTTAATTTTTAAAAATGTATTTAATTTAATGCTTTCTCCTCCTTTGTAAATGTTAAGTCCCCACATAGTGAGATCATGTTTCATAGAAGTATATCCCATGTGACACAGCTCAGTGGCTGGACATCATTACACGTATGTGACAGATTTAGCTGAATTATTGTTTCATCTTAAACACGCAACATTTCATCAAAATTTGCTGCATTTATTAAAATAGAAAGTCTCATGTTTATGAACGTGGGAATTTCGTGATGGCTTCATGTCTCTGTATGTCCAGCCACATGTAGCTTCATGTTTTTATTCTCCTTGTATCATCATGTGTCTGCATCGCACGACACTCATTAAGCTCCCATTTATTTATTCTTTTGTGGTGTCATTTGTACCTGTAATGATGCACATGAACCTTCGAAAACTCCTCCGTCTTGTACTGCTCACATGTACGATCACTGATTTGAACGACAGCCATACCTGTATACGCAGATTACCTGGTTTGTAGGGCTGCAGTGAACATAGTCGCAACTGTGTTTGCCGTTTAATTACTTTGCAAAGTTCTGGTCTGAATGGAATTTTAGAATGTAAATACTCCTGTACATAGCGGTTAATGGACATTTAAAAAAAATGCTTAGACTACTTTTTTTCCCTGAAGCTGATATTTTTATTTTATACAATATTTCTGAGTTGTCATTTGGAAAAACAAAAAATTGCAGGAAGAGGCAAAAAAAATGTTTGTACCCGTTTCAAGGACATTGTCTTTGGTTACATGTAAATAGTTGTATCTCGAAAATGGAAAAAAAAAAGTTGCTACTTTCAGTACACTCACGATGTGTTTTCTTCCTTTGAAATGCTTCAACAACAGCAATGCTGTCTTTCATTTTTTTTTAGTCATGTTTAGGCTTTTTGTCCATGCGTTCAGTGATACAGGAGGTAAACACTTTCCCAAACAGAAGTGATGCTTAGTTTCCTTTTAGTATTCATGCATGTGGCAGCCACTGAATGCTTAACTTTGTATTCTCGCCTGCCTCTGTGCCTGTAACCCTTCAAGGCTTTAAGTGAAAGTGTGTGTGGTGAGGGAGGCCTGTGTGAGTGTGTGTGCGCGCAACCCGTTTCTCTCTCATCCCTGACAAACTGGCTGGGATGGAGTGAGAGTCCAAAGCGTGGTCGGTATACTTAACAGCACTCAGTGGTGACAGTTTGTGGACACGGCCCCTCAGCTTGACTGACTGCTGCATAATGGAAACAAAAGATTCTTGTTGCAGTTGCTAGCCGAGAGTCAAACTTACAAATAGCTCGGGGAGCCTGGGGAATGTAGTGAAATACTATCTGGCAACGCTGATTCCGTGCAGCCGACAGCTGTGTCAACCGTGATACAACAAGCGGTTGGGACAAACGCAGTCTTTGAATCTGAAACGTTGGGAATTGTCATAACGGGGGTAACGCGTCTGGTAAACATTGCACAAATAACATGTAATTATACCTTTATGTCTCGTCGCGCCATATGCAAATATATGATTAGACAGAGGTGGTGGTGGTGGTGGTGCAGATTTAAATTCCAAAGAGCTGTTATGTAGATGACAAGCACCTCTGCCTTTCATCCGCCTCTATACATTATACATGACGGTTCTTCAGTTGTAGGAAGTCAAAGGCAGAGGGAGCATTCCCCCTGTGATGATCAGTGACAAGGAGGTGGATGAGGCTAAACACGAGGTGGAGAGCGAACCGCAGCGCTTCCTCTATAGGTATACAAGATTGATAAGATGTCCTCAGCTGAGACAGAATGCGAGGGAGGGCAGAGGGAAAGAATGAGGGAGAAAAGGATGCAGAACATGGGATTAACGGTTTCCACCTGCCAATCAAAAGCCTCTCGGTGAAGCAGCGCAGCCTGAGGGGGAGAGCTACAGCTGAATGTTGCAGCTTCCCCAGCAGTCGTGCTTTCATCTCCCTCTGTCTCTGGATGCGTTTCTCCCTCACTCGACTCATTTGTCTTTGCAGCCTTGCCTCTCCCCCATGCACATGCTGTTTTACTTTTTCATAACCTGTTGTCTTCCCGTTTCTGTGGCGTTGTTTATTGCAAGATGTGATCCAGCACAAATTATCCCTTTAACTCCATGTGAATCCTTTCTGATGTCCTATCCCATGGCTGCTTTTTGTGAATGACAAGTTTGATTAGTCGACAGGTGTAAATATTGTTTTGTTTGTCTTTTCATCTTCTTGCTGTTTCCTGTGTAGTCAGGATGATACAGGGGCCTCAGTGCCACTAGGTGGAGTGAGTACTCAGCCTCTGACCGCAGTGCCTGAACAGCTGAAGTGAAGTGCACACACCCACGCATATTATTGTGTACTAGCACACACACGCACGCGCACACACACAAGTATCTTCTCATCAGTGCTGTTGCCTACTGATTTCCCCTCAAGCTGTAAGAACTCTGCTGTCTTTGGAGAGATAAACGCCCTCGCCTCGGTGATGCAGTCACACGCACGCTCGCGCACGCCCCGCAGAGTGGTGAAACATTTATGAAGAGGCTCAATAGTTACTTTGCTGACCATCGACACCCTTTATTCAGTAAATTTAAATCAAGCTGTCACACGTTGGAAACATTTTCCTGGCTGTGTACCAACACATGAAACTCAGATGGGAACGTGCACAAGCATTCATCTGTTAAATCTGCAGCGCTCTGAGTGCTTTTGATGACAGTTGTGTGGGTGAAGATTTTTTTTTTTTCCTTCAATTTGGCTTTTTTTTTTATTCTTTCAGAGAAGTTTTATTCATATCACAGCATATCTAATGGGTGTTTAACAGATGTAATTCTTCAAGGATACCTCTTAGAAAATCAACAGGAGCCTTTAGGCGTAGAGAAAAGCAGGTTTTAAAACAGCACTGAGAGAAGCATTCAGATCTATTGCTAATGCAAAAGTAGCAAAACCAAAATGTAAAAATACTCCTTTACAAGTAAAATTCCCGCATTCAGAATTTTACTCCAGGAAATGTACAAAAGTATTGGCAACAAATGTAAATAAAGGATAAGACTGGCAGCATGTACATTCATCACATCACCAACAGATCCCACAAACAGGCCAAACCCAACAGTGTGTCAGTCTGTCTCAATACTTTCAGACTTCCCTCAGTCTGTCTGTGGCTCCACAGCCACATTCACGTCATGTCGGATGGATGGCGAAGGTTCCTATGGTAATGACTTGTGAGTGCTCACCTCACAGGACAACTCATGACAGTTTTGTGGCTGCAGAGATGGTCATGGGAGAGTTAAAATAGTGACAGCACTTTGGCTGACGTTTGCTGCTTTTTTGGGCTAGCCCATATTAGTCAGATCCAAGTCAGATACTGGAGCTCTCTTAAAAGAAATGTTTCCCATTCATAATTACAACTTCTAAATTAGCATGAATGTTATTTATAATTTCAAAGCTCCTAATTACAAGAATTCCAATAGGGCGTGAACACAGCATAAACACCAAGCCCATTGGGGCCATTAGATATTTAGGGACTGCTCACAAATAACATTTTTTAAAAGGGTAATTTATTTCCTAATCAACCTTGGCACTCTGGGTTTTCTCAAACGTTACATTGCAGTTGTTGGCGACTGCTTTATGGTGTGGAGTTGGTGCGCTCGTGATGAGGCAGCGTGTGAAGGACTCAGTCATAACAAATTACAGAACCCATGTTCAACGTAATGAAGGGACACAGCGTGACTTACTGGTGTGTTTTTAATAGTTCTGACAACAATGCAGGTCTATGGGACAGAGACATGTAACTATCAGGCAGTACCAGGATCAGCTCATGGTCACCAGACTTGACCTTTACTATAAAAAGTGAACGTTCTCATTATGCAGAAGACTGTCTTCTTTCAGTGCTATACTGTTATCTCATTGGAGTATGAATACTGATGCATCATGCAACATGTAAGAGATAATAATAATAATAAGAGCCCTGGTCCTGGACCCCCTGGTGTACAGGTGACACAGGTCCTGAATCACCCTGTTGGAGTCCATTTTGTAGTATTGACCCACTTGCTGTACATTATCCTGCTCACCACAAAACTTTAATGAATAGCCCGGGCTATTGTTTGCTTAAATCAGTGGTTCCCAACTGGTGGGTCACCATCCAAAAGTGGGTCGTGGGTGGAACGCAAGTGACGCACAAACATGTCAAGTTTAATGACTGTTAAGGGCTTATTGTTGTAACATTTGAGACATTGTAAGACTATAAGAACCTGTAGACACCCTGGTAGAGTCATTAGTCCCTTTTACACTGCCAGATTTTCCACGAATGTTGGGCAGTTTTGCCGGCAAGCTGCGAGCGTTTAGACACACAGAGCCGTATTGGTGAGGTGATCCGAGGCGCCCAATTTTCCGCCTTGTGGGGTAGATGTATTGGCAGAGCCCTTTAAGTTTAAAAAGACAGAGGCGGCCTTCCGCAATGGGAGGTGCTGTTGATGACATCGCACGTGTGACCCACTGGCGGTGGATAAACAGGAAACAGTTGATAGTAGGAATGAGCAGCTAGTACTAGTAGCAAGAGGGAAATGCAAACCTGACAGACACTGTAAAGACAAGCAACTGGGGAGACAAGGAATTGTGCGCCCTCCTTGCCCTCGCAAACAAAGAGGCCATTAACATCAAATGACGAATCGCCAAAGGACTGACCAGTCGAGGCTTCCCTCCCACGTCACTGTTTACGTCACATGCTGAGCTACACATTTTGTTACTTGCTCATGCCCCTGTCAAAAACCTGACAACTTATACACTTAAGTAGTTGGATTTCCATCTAAATGTTGCACAAATTTAAGACCATTTGGAAAAAGAAAATGCAAATGTATGCGCTTTTCTACCCACTACTGTTAATGCAAATATTGGGAATGCATTCTCCAGTCAGGAGCCACTACAGAAGAAGAGGGCGCAACAAGTTGAGGTAACTAAAAGAGCGCCAATGAAATCTTAAAAAAGGAAAAAATGGATGTGTAATAACGAAAAGCACAACGCATCAGAGAGAGTTCCTTCATCCTGTTCAAACAATGCTCACAACTTGAGTTAATTTTTATGAAAAATGAAAAACCCTCTTGACTTTTTTGATCTGAGGACCCTTACAGACTAAAGGATAATGAAAAACTCACTGGGTAATTATGAGGCTAGTAAAAGGGACTGGGCGCTAATTGGGACCAGGCTTTTAATTAAAGTTTAACAATATTACACGGCTTCTTATTAAAGAAATCAATTATTTAAAGCAAACTATTGATTCAAAGATGATTCTATTGCTTTGGTATGTGTCTATAATGAGAGCTGCATCCACAGCAATGGTCTGTTGCTCATAGCAACGACTGCTATTCAGAAAAAGCAGACCACAGGATGCGATACTGACGAGTATTCAACAGTGCCGTATAATTAGCAAGCAGTAGGCCTATTTTTATATTGTAGCTGGTTGGTTTGAAGCTAATCAAGCAAACCGTATTCTGTTTTGGCATGTATGACTATTTTTATATAACAGCTGTCAAATGATTGTACTGTAATAAATAGTGCAACATGTACCTCTTACATGTAGTCAGGTAGTGACGTGTAAGTATGAAGTGGCATTAAGGAGACGTGATCGGTACTTAACGACAGTTGGGGAGTAATTGTACTTGGTTACTTTCCACCGCTGCTGTTAAAACCAAGAACAACTCTTTTCCCTCCAACTCCTGCTCTTCAATTTGTACGTCAGGACAGATTAAGTCAGGGAGTAAACAGCGAGGCTGAACTGAGCGTATTATCTTGAAACTGCAGGAGAACCTAGAGCCAACCCTGAGCGTCACACTGACAACCAAATGAGGATCTTTGCACTTGACCACACTCCCGAGCGGGTGATGGATGTACTGATTTGTGTACAGGTCTTGGATTATTTCGCTTTTACTAAAAGGGCTTTATTCAAACAATTTGTCCAGCAGTGTTGCCCTATTCTGCTGCCACAGCATCACTGTGCCTCTGCAGCCTAAATGGATGTTTGTGCTGGTGTCGTGTTTACTCACACACACGTACACATTTGCAGGTATACACGCAGGCATTCAGGCGTATGAAAAAGCACACACAGGCCTGCAAACACCTCACAATAAAAGCGGCAAACAAAGGCACAACAGTGGGCTACACGTGCGCCGCGTCGAATGTGTAAACACACTGCCACAAATACATTCACACCCTAACAAAACAAAGCTGGTACACATCCATCTCTGCTCATGCACGTGCAGGGCACTCCTCTTGTTTAATCTTGCCCCTTAAATCATTGAGTGGCAGGACAGAAAGACTCAGCAGCCCATCTGTATTCCTGGGTGTGCGTGACCTGCACTCTAACGGATAGGCTTTGTCCACGGGCGAGCCAGATGAGGAGCAGAGCAGAGTGGTAGTACTGCTACCCCACACTGCCTCTGCCTTTTGCTATTCTCCACCTCCAGGCTCAGTCTGCCGTCTCTCTGTCTGTGGCGGCGGGGTGGAGGCTGATGAGTGTTGTGTGGAGTCGGTTGGGTTGCTGTTTGTGTGCGTGAGAGTCTTTCTGTCCATCTGTGTGTATGCATTAGAGCTGGGAGCAGTGTGTGTGTGCTTGTTTGTGTGTGTGTTAAGGGACTCATTTGAGACATCATTGCAGGCTCCTTTCAGCTGGTCCCGCTTGGAAGTTCTTGGGGTCAACTGGAAAGAAAGTGTTTCATTTCAATGCATTGGAGAAATCACTCACACACATACACTGCATATATTCCCACAGCATACCCGAGCACCATCAGAATACACATTCACAAATCAGCAGCTAAATAATAATCTATCTCTGATTTTCTTTAGTGTTTTGAGTTTTCTGTTTTTTTCCTGCCACAGCTGAGTCTGCGGCTGGTTGCTGTGTGAAAGTAGGATAAGTGTGTGGGTTGGGTTGCAAGAACGTTATGAGGAGCATGGGGACGCTTGCTCATTCACAGCATCTGTGCCTGTGCGTCGGTCCCGAGTTCATAAGATCAAGGGGGAGATGAAGAGAAAGTTGTTCAACAGAGGGAATAAATTAACGGCAATTAACGAGACGTGAAGATTTCTCCTGCTGTGAACAACATAACTGTTCCATGCTGCAAAGCGGAGCCAACCAGGCCATGCATGCAGAATGTTTGCCTGTACTTATTACTTGGCCTTTATGTCGATAGTGGAGACGTACATAGAGAGAGAGGTTGAAGACATGCGACACAGGTCCCCGGCTGCTCCGATTTTAATCAGGCTGTTTTGGTGTATCTTATCTTAGATATGATTATCCTCTCTGTATTTTCGATCCCTAACCCTCCACGGTGCCTGCCTGAACTCATAATTTCCTGCCATGTTTAACTACTGAAGCACATTTATTTTCACAGTAGATGGTAGATAATAGGGTACAGCACAGTCCCAGGTTCTCTTCGGTGGAAGATTATTTCTGTCTGCTGTGGCTATCGTTTTTTAAAAGGGGCACTCCAGTGATATAGAATTTCACTTCTATAAAGTCAAGAGACTCACAGGAGACATGGTTTTTAAAAGGACTTGTAAAAATCGATGCAGCAGAGGCCGAGATATCCTGACCTTTAGTCCCCATGTGTCAGGCTCCAGAAACACTAAATAACACACTTACCATAGTGCAATAGCGAGTGCAAGCAGACAGGACTGAAGTGATGTATAGAAATTTCACAGACTTGACAGTCCTGTTCCAGAACCACAAAAGACATTGCACAACTACATTTTCACAGGTTGAGTAGTCCTCCCCATGACTTGATTAAAAGCCTGCCCGCACCACAGTGTGCAGCAAAATGTGTCTCTGGAAAATATGTCGTTTTTGAAGTTTTGTAATGTGGTAACTATAGAAAAAAATTACCTCCGACACGGAAAAGTGCGATGGAAGAGTTGGAATTGGAAACTCAAGACCCATGAAGCCCGAGTTCACCAACATAAACAGGTCAAATGTCACGGCAACATGGCAGCGCACACACTGAACCTTAAGTAGAATCAGTTTGTACTTTAAGTAGTGTTTTATAAAGTGCTCGTGTTGTTCATTCATGTTCCGTAACTGCTATCCTGTTAGGGTCCAGCGAGGCGAAACAGCAAGTGGACAAAGCTTGTTCCAACACGAGTGTGAATCTGGGGTTGGCTTTCACGTTACACTTTTAAGATACTGTTTATGAACAGCAGCCAGCAATTCCTGAATATACCTTTAATTAATGAAGTGCTATTTGCCAGCAAAACCAGGTCACGTCTTGTCGGCCGCTTTCCTACTGAGGGAGTGCTGCAATAGCCTAGAAAATGTCATTTTTGATGTTGAAAAATACATATATATCGATAAAACTCACAATTAAAGTTTGTCATGTTGCACTACATCACTTTCTTCACCTTTTTCCTCCCCTCTCGGCTGTCTGTCTCTCCCCACTTTTCTCTGTCATGGTCTTTCCTCTTTTATATATTTCTTTCTTACTTGGCCTGGCTGCTTCTTTTTTTTTTTTTTTTTTTGTTTCTGCAGATCCAAGTGATTAACTGCCAGTGTGAAGCATTTGAGGGCATGCCAGCCCAACTAGCAGAGACCCCTGTGGCTTCAGAAAAGCAAACCAAAACATCAGCAGCACAAGCCTCTAAACGGAGTTTGAAGACCTCTTTTTTTCCGATCTAATGGCCCCTGTGATACTTCCCCCGAGGCTGGCGTTCAGCTAGGCAAAAAACTTTCAATGCAGCACTGAGAGATGACAGGGCGAAAAGTCCTTTTGATACTGAAGCTGTATTTGACGGCAAAGTTTTGGTTGCATTATACATTAGCAGTGGCAACATTTCCCAGATATCATTTCCCCTACACTCAAATATTTCACCAACACACAGAGGAGGCCAGCTCACTGAAGCTACACGCACGTAGAAAGGAAAAAAAAACAGCTGTGTCAGACAATGCTGCTCCAACTGGCAGATTTTTTCTTTTGTGTGTGTAGGAAGTAAATCAGAATTGAAAGACTTAGTATTTGCTTTATCTTGCATAATTGAATCTCTGAGTAATTTGGAAGGAATTAATATTAATCCTTTCCTGTGGCAGGGTGCCCTGAAAGGCTGTAGCGCCTGAGGGAGAACAGAGACACACTGGGAAGAACATGCCAAGATCCTCTTCAAGTGAAACATTCAGCATCATAGGGATGGTGTCTAAATGGTGCTATGCAGGGGTTTGACTTAAAAAGCCCTCAAGAGTCTGGGCTTGATGGGAGGGAGGTGTAATAAAGCTTCACTTCACACCATCCTCCAGATCTGGAGCACCGTTAGGTTAAACGTGCACATTTGTAGAAGAAAACAGCAGCGGTAAGCTGCCACAGGACAGGGAAACGCTTATATATGTGCTGTGAAATGTAGGCTACAGATTCTGTTTTGTTAGCCAATTTTGTGAACACTACACTCTTGGGATACCGCAACACTTTGCACTGTAGTCTGCAGAGGGAATAACATTTCCTGGAGGATTTGCTGAATCCTTTCAATGTAAAATGTGTAAAGGGAATGAGAGGGAGCCAATATCACAAGCCAGGATGCTCACACCTAAAGACTTTTTCTTTTTTGATACTTACTTTCTATTTCATATCAGTTTATAAAGCTTTACAGGTAACCCTTCAGTTAAACCCTGCTATTTATCCTTTTCAAACAATGTATGAACACTTAATAAATCGTTTTTGATACACTCTAATGTAGTTTAAACAGAAATTATTTTGTTCATTGATGTTTTTTGTCCATAACTATAACTTTTCTTATAAAATAACTGGTGTGTAAGGTTAATGAATGTTTGATAACACAGTACAACGGCTGTAATCATGTTAACTAATATAAGATTACACAAATGAATACATCCTTAAAGCATTTTTTAATTGTTCATTTATGTACCAATACTTCAGAGCAGTGGTGTAAGGAAGTTATGACAGGCCCCAGTGTACACAAATATGACTGGCCCTAGTTCACGCTATCGTGCATGTGTTGTCTTGACACAAATAGAGATTTGACATTGGACAACATCAACATACTATCCAGCAATCATCATTGCATATCTGACAAAAACATCTAAGACAAGAGGAAATTAAATATTTAACTGAATAGGTTTTATAGCTTATGTAGAAAAAGCATATCATTTTGTTATTGACCATTTAAAAAAAATAAAAATAAAGCCATGATGCAGATGGGTTTGCCTTTGTGATGACATATATAGCAAATAGCACTATTTTTAAATTAATAATATTCTCTTTTTTGTCACTGATCTTTGAACACAGGTAAATTTCCAAGGTGGCAATCTGAATCCCTTGCAATTCGCCCGCTCTCTCTATGGGCCCCTTCTGACCAGGGGCCCCAGTGCAATCACACTGCCTGCACTGTCTATATTTATGCTCCAGCTTCAGAGGAAGAAGGTTTGTAACTGTTTACAAATGTATTTAAAACTCATGCAGACATGTTGAGCTTGAGGGTTAATTTTAGAGCTTGGATAATGAAGTTTGACAAAAATGCTTTTTCTTTTCTTTTTTGTTTGTTTTTTTAAATCCACTTAGTAGAGTTTTCCTTGAGCTTCTATTAGCACCTTATGACCTTCATCAGCAGATGGAGTTCACTCAGTTGTCATAAAGAGTGAAGATGTTTCACATTCATTTAAAATTTGAGGTCATATTTAATGCAGTTACAAAAGCCTTACATTGACAAATAGTCAATATCTGTTTATATCACTTACAGATGCTTTACAGGGGGAGTTAGTGGTTGAGAAATACATTTAGCACTCAAACACTGCATCAACTACTCGACATACCTTTTGTTTAAGTGGTAGTATTGTTGAAGCTGCTGTCACAAAGACAACCAGATGGCTTTCTGTTTACCTCAGAGCATAGCAACTACCAACAACAGGAGATTGGTGCCAGTGGCCCAACCAGAATAAATGTTGGCATTTTGTGTTTCTACAAACCACAAATATGTCACACTTTGAGTTATGAAGAAGCAGATATGCTACAGCTTTAGTTGTCTTTAGATTACGTTATAGGCACAAAAAATACTTGGTTATAGTTTGGAGAAGATCATGTTTTGGCCTAAAATACCCAGTTCAGTCAGGAACACTTTAATCAAAGAAAACTTTATTTCCTTTTGCAGTATTATATTTGGCGGTACGGCTCTGCTCTGGGGCCTCTCTGTCTTGTGGAAAGCCTGAGGCAGAGAAAGCACACCTCCCTGCTCTTCCATGCGCCTACATGGAAAGCCTTAAGGCAGAGAGAGCACACCTGTCTGCCCTTCCACGTGCAAACGAGGAAAGCCTGAGGCAGAGAGGCAAACCTCTCTCCCTGCCCTTCCATGCGCCTACATGAAAAGTCTAAGGCAGAAAGAGCAGCAGCAAAGACCCCCCCAGGAACAGAGCAAGCATCAGTGACAAAGAGAAATGACATTGATAAATCAGACACAACATAAAAAAGGAGGAGCTGGGGTGGAGGCAGGTTGCAAAGCTGCTTGCAGAGGAAGCAGCAACAGTCGGCAGGCCAGAGCAGTTTGAATGAGATTCGCCAGTTGGTTGCATAGAAAGGAATCACGTGATCTATCAGCTGACTCCCTTCCATCAGTCAGCTGCTCCATCAGTTGATTGGGCTGTTTGAGATCAGCTGATGTAGCTGGGATGTGAGCTGAGCTTGACATCGTGTCCTGCCTGAACTAACGCTATGCTCAATTTTTTCGTGGCACAATCACAGCTTGCAATGCCGCCAATGTCTCGCTAAGAACAACCAGTACACAAATGTAACATATCCATGATTTGCAAAAACACACAATGCCAGCATTTTACCAATGGGCTGCAGTGGCAGGCAGAACTGCATAATGAAAGCGAGGCTCATCAATCTAAGCACAGATGGTGTCATTATTCCATGGTCATTACATTGTGCAATAAACATTAAACTCATAATGATAATTAAAGCAAAAAAGCTTGTTTGTTTCCACTTAGTGTTTAAGTAGATTAAAATAAAGTTTTACAGGTTTGAAAAATACCTGCATGAATGGATGGAGGTGGATTAATGGTGAATCAGTGCCGCAGTACACTGAATGAAGCTTTCAATATGTTTATGAGAAATTTCTTAACCTTATTGAATGTGGAAATATAGATAAACCGATTCCTTGTTGGTGGGGGACAGCAATACTCCTGAGATGCATATTCTTGGCTACAAAGGTAGAGAAATAAGAAAGAGGGGGAAATAAGGAAGAAAGGAGTTGTGAAACTTTGAGTTAGGAAATAAAATAAAAACAGTTTAGCCCCCGGGGGTGAGGAAAAGTTTGTGGTTATGCTTTCAACAAAGGAAAGCATCAATCTGGGAGTATTTTGTCTCCTCTGTCGCTAAGTGGAATATGTTTTGCATTTTATTTTGCCTGAATGGATTCGCTGCTGGAGTGCTTAGGATTTTCTTAACACTCTATACTGAACTAACCTGCAGAGAGCTTTTACTCTGAGAAACTTTTTCTTTTTGGACCCTGTTTTGGATTTTGGATTTCCCTTTAAGCTGATGACACTTGCACACAAGCAGTTAATTCCCTGTGAGAGTGTTAACAGTTTAGAGTGAGGCAAACTTTCAGGCCGGCATCTCCCAAGTGTGGTATTTTGCTTCTAGCCTTGCTGATTACAACTTCTAGCTTCATGACAACACTAGAACTTATTCAGATTTCTACAGCATGGGAGTACATCTAACCCCGCTCCCTGTTACTCCATTTCAGGTCATGCAGGCAACTTTTTTTCTCTTTGCATTCATCATGTCTTTCAGACGTATAATAAGGAATCCAGGGAAAAGGCGCAGTTTTTTAATCAGCACAAATTTGTTGTTGTGCACATTGTACACTGACAGCACATAAAAACTTGAATACCAGTCGAAGATTGGTGTGTTCACCAGAGCCTGAATGGAGTGAGGGGATGATGAACACCCTGTGGGCATGTTATGCTCCTCAGTTCAGCATTGTTACCTTCTGTATTTTCAGGTAACTCATTTTCCATTCTCGGCTGCGCGGTCAGGGGCACATTATGAGGAAATTTGAAATTCACCATTTGCTGGTGAGAGCTCCCCCGCCATTACAATTAAAGCACAGATCCATTATAAATAAGAAGGTCTCACTCTCATGTTTATTTTAAGACCTTGGGCAGCTGTAATTCAAATTTGTAAACATGACTGACTACCCTCAAGGCTACCAATCAAACATTCAAGATTTTAATTTGTGATGTAATTTAGCAAGAGACAAAATCATGAATCTCCTCAATTCAGGAAAGTATTGGTGTATAGATTTATACTTTAATGCCTAATTATTTATATTTTTAAGCCATGGTAGCTTTAAGTTTTAACGTGTTCATATGTATAAGTTATAGATCCAACACTGGTCACAATTTTGTTTTAATCTGTTTTAGTGCTACATAGGTGTGCCTTGAGATGGTCACAACAAAATGTGCAGTTTCATCACACAACACAATGCTAAGCAGAGCTTTTGTCTTGAAACTGAATGTTCATTTCACTACCATAAGCTGCCTCCAATGTCGTTTCATTGAATTTGGCAGTACATCCAACCAGCCTGTTAACCACACCAGCTCAGGACCTCCACATCCTGTGTCTTCACCTGCAAGATCGTCTTGGACCTCCCACGCTAACAGCTGATGCATCAATTGTTTTGAATTTCTGCACAAACTATAAGACACCGGCTCAGTGACGCTACTCTGTGTGCTCGTTGTTCTCAGCAGGGTCTTGACCTGACAGCAGTTCTTCATTGTGACCAACTTGGGTGGGCAAATACTCACTGTCGAAGGCATCTTCTGGCACAGATAAATCCCGCTTTACACTGCACCGGGCAGATGGCAGACAGCATGTATAGCGTCGTGCAGGCAAATGTTATGAACAGAATGCCCCATGGTGGCGAGGGGATTATGGTATGGGCTGGCATAAGCTACGGACAACAGTGCGTTTTGTTGAAGGGAATTTGAAAACACAGAGACACCATGATGAGATCCTGGGACCCATTGACATGCCATTATTCCACCACCATGACCCAATGTTGCAGCGTGATAGTGCACGGCCCCGTGTCGCAAGGATCTGTACACAATTCCTGGAAGCCGAAAACATCCCAGTTCTTACATGGCCTGCACACTCACCAGACATATCACCCACTGAGCATGTTTGGGATGCCATGACAGCATGTTCCAATTCCTGCCAACAACTTCACACAGCCATTGAAGAGGAATGAGCCAACATTGTACAGACCACAATCAACAACATGATCATCTCCATGCAAAGGAGATGTGTCTCACTGCATGAGACTAATGGCGGCCACACCAGATACATGAGCAGCTCATGAGTGGATAATAGCAAAAAGAAAAATAATGGCACCAAATGTGTACTCACAGCATAATCATCTTATTTTTGCAAAAACAAAACTATTCTGAATCCATTTGTATTGTGTTTTAACTTGATTTTGAATGCGAGACATTTTGTTTGCTGCTGTCACACCGATGAAAATGCATTTTCAGTCATCTAAAGCAACATAATCAGAAGGTTTAAAGGTTATTTAAACACAATTTTCTTTTTAGACTCAACAGTTTTACCAACAGTCAACAATAATGCCGAGAGAAATCTATCACCACCACTGACTGTATATAATAGATCATAACAGCAGCAGAGATGCCAGTTTCTCCTCCAGCAGCAACTTTAACAGACCATGATGCAATTGAGAAGACATGCAGTGTTGGAGTAAAACAAACTACACTTTTCTCACTGGTCTCATTATGCCATTACTGTACCTATCTGTGCACTAGTTCGCTCTTCAACTAAATTCAACAATTTCACACAATTTTTTTCCACGAGTTGAAAGTCGCTGTAGGAGATGTTGGAAGTCGCTGTCTGAAGTAAAGAATGTAGACATGAATTTGGTTTTGGAAAAGTGGTAAAAAAAAAAAAAAAAAGTGAAGTTCATCCTAGAATATACTGAGCGTCACAGATTTGTGGCATGTGGTGCTCTCTGCACACTGTCATCCTCTGCAGTGGTAAAAGATAATTGAAATAATGTTCACACTACACCAAAAATGGAGGCATTGTTTTGGATGGCCGAGGAGAGGGTTGTCATTTTCGATGAGCGAAAATACAAACGCGGTGTGAAACTTGTTATTTCCAGTTTGTCGACTGTACCAAACACACTTTATTGGCATCATAAGTTTAATGGGCCATTGCAGCTGTGGTTAATGTGCTGGTGGCTGTGTTTTTTATTACTCAACCATGGAGATAAATTTATATTTACCAGAACTGACACCAGCTATTAGAAGATCCAGGGGTGTACCTTTTAGAGGATATTTGTACTGCATTAATATAGTATATTGTAGACTAAAAGGCATACTGAAAATATGCATTCAAGATCACAGCCACATGAGCTGCTTTGTGAGGCTGCACACAACTTGACGCGTAATGCTAACTTAAGCATACTAACACGCTCACCATGACTATGCTGACATGCATGTTAAGCAGGTATGAAGTTGCCATTGTTCTCTAAGACCTTTGCATTTATATACTGAAAGTATTTCCTCCCCGTAGTGGTTGTTTGTGAGTAATTCACTCATATCCTCATGTTATTTGCTGCTACAGTTTTCATTGGTTGTTTGAGTCACATGACACAGACAGGTGATCATTTCGAGACTTCATCAGGGAAATGCTTCATTTGTGACGTGGTCAGCTTACAGCTACAGCTACCCTGTCTTTTCCTTCCTCTGTTGTGCCTTGGAAAGCCCCACTTGTAAGTAAAGTTCATGTAGAGAGTTAATTATAAGCACCATGTTTGTATTCTGTAGGGCATTATTTGCATTTAAATGTTTAGTTGATCTACATGTGAACATTAAACTAGCTTAGACTAGCCATTCAATAGCTTTCTGCTACAAGCCTGCCAGATTGTCATTCTGTGCTTTTAACTGCTGACTGGGCAAGTGATGGTGAAATGAAGCTTCATGAAGCATTGAAGCTTTCCAGCAGATTGGTTCAGAAAAGGGTTCATTACTCGAGGCTTCATGTGCACACGAAACCACCTGCTGGCCAAAGTGTGTAAAACAGGCAGCTGTGATCTTAACCATGTAATCTGTGATACATGGTATTTTGTGTCAGTAACAGCTGTTGGGAATGACTATAAATAATAAGATATAATAATAATAATAACAACAACAATAATAATGATAATATATACTAAAATATGATACAAAAAATGTATACCACATATATATGTACATATATAGGCTGTATATCAATATAGTGTATTTTCTATTATGACTATACTGTATCACTTACATGTATAATAAACTGTAATTGTTTTGTGAATGCATCCTGTGTGTGTAAACCAATCATTTAGGCAAAAACTGTATTGTGGTGTAGTGTCATATAATACAATAATGGAAAGAGGGGTGCTATTCGTGTTCTGTGTCATTTCTGTGCAAACCTCGCGCCAAGATCTGAACCACTTCCTGAGCCAGTCATGTAGTACAGCCGGGCAGCGAGGCTTCAGACGTCATCAATGACGTCACTCGTCTGAAACGATACAAGCCTCGATACGCGCATCACAGAAACACTTCCTGGATTACTCAACGCACGCTTCGAATCATCAGCACAGCACCTAACATCACTATTAATGACGTAACTGTATGTCAAGGGCACAACATCATTGATGGGGCGCAATATCATAGGATATCATACGAACCGTTCTATGATGATATGTTGCTTGGTTATTTTTGCAGGTATTTGGTTGTTAACTTAAAAGTATACAAACTGAAATCCTCCTGATGTTGTGTGATTATCCATGTCCAAATTTGGCAATCCATCCATTTCTTGTTGAGACATTTCACTCAAATCCACAAACATGAACCTCAAAGGTCAGGGGGTCCAAAGTCATTAAGGAACATGGATGTTTGTACAAAATTTCATGGCAGTCCATCCCAATAGCTGTTGAGATATTTCAGTCTGGGCCAAAGTTGTGGACCGACTGGTGCCACCCCTACAGGCATGCTGCCAGTGCGGCTAAAATAGTTTGGAAGTGACCTTTATGCTACTGGGATCTGATGAATGGTCACACTGAATAAGGATGGCATGGTCAGCCCTTACAAGAAAACATATTATAATGTGTTCCTAATGCGCAGCAGCAGGCAAAGAAACAAATGTGTTTGGAAAACCTGAAAAATGGTGAAGCCTGAAACACATTTGTTTCTGGTTGCTGCTGAGCCGTTTAAAAGTATGCAGTGATGAACAACCAACCAGCTATAGGAGTGTCGTATACTGGCCTCTCCTTTTTTAATCTGTGATGCTCATTTCCAGTACATATTGATAGATTCTTTGCATTACATCTTCATGGTTTTCTTTACATATGTACATTAAAAGAAGCCTGAAAGTCTAGAAGTGACTACCAATTAGGCTGAGTGGAGAGTTTCCATTTACCACCAAGAAATGAACATACATACATATAAGTATTAACTTGCTCTGCTCCGCTGTTGCATCTCTCCATACAGACAACAGCTCTGGGGATCTTGAACCTTTGCATTGAAACTTTTGATTGATATGATCTGGGTCTGAGCCATAAGACCTCGAGGGACGGAGAGAATGACAAATGAGTCGACTTATCATCCAGATCACATCTCTGGATAAAAATATCAGAAAAGATGTTGCCTTTGGTGAATCATTAATGTGGAGGAAAACTTGCATATGCAACTACAACTCTCACTCACTCCTGTCTCACAGTGAATATCAACTAGGAAGAGGTCTTATCTGCTTGTAAGGGTAAAGCTGTCCATTTTCCCTCAGAGTTATTCCATCATTGATCAACACAGGGCAACACGATGGTTGCTGACACTTTGCCGTACCTTTTTAAGAGCTGAGGTGAGCCCGCCAGGCGTGAAAACATTTTAAACTGAGGTTGCCAGTGTTAAAGTGGCTTTGTTGTTCTTATCCATGCGTGACTAAAAACATTTGCATGGTAAATCCAGAACAACAATGTGTGCCTCCCTTGCTCTCCCTAAGCTCTCGCTCGTATTAAAAGAGCCTGGTAGACTTTGCAAAGTTCACTTAGAGTTTCTGCATCTCTGCTCTGATTATCCTCGCTTGTCCAGGCAGAGCTACACCTGAACCCAAAAAAAATCCAAATCTGTCCTTAAGAACAAATTATGCGCCGGGGGAAAGAATACATATCCATTTTTTTTAAACTCCCCTCTGTCTCTCTACCGCCGATTCTGACTGCTTCACACTTTCTTATTCATTCTCACAATCACTATGTCCGCAGTGTTTCCAGTCTCTTTTCTCATATTCTGTTCTAGCTCAGACTCTGACAGCACACAGACAGAGAAAGTATAGCCATAGGCTGCAGAAACAAGAATCCATGAAACATATTGGACAGAGAAAACACTTGCTTTTGCACATATATTGTTACCCGCTGTGTATGAAATTACACGTGCATGTCTTCCTATTGAAGTGAGCCCCTTTTGTTGTGTGTCATCTCTGTGTGTTTTCATGTGAATGCACTCTGTGTGTTTCATTGGTTATTGGTGGTAGCCATGGAAGCAGCTGCAGTAGAGGATGTTAATGTAAGAGGCAGACCCCAGCATGACAGAGAGACAGACCCTTCCTCTTCACAAGTATGCTTTATGAAAGGTTGTGTGAATGTGCTTCAAGTCTGAAGCCTTTTGTATGTTCTTACTGTCACATGTATCCTGACAGAGAGACATAATGTGTTAAACATGAGATCTATCCCTCCTGTTAACCTGCACACACACACACACACACACACACACACACACACACACACACACACACACTGTCTCATGCACTATTAATGCTCTCATCTCTTTTAATTACCCTCTCCATCAGAGCTTCAGTTCAGCAATCAGCCAAGGGACCACATGCCTCAGGGGCTCACCGGCCTCGGCCTCCTGCTGGCATGCTGCACTTAATTCCAGACCTGCTGGGTTGCTCGGTTGTTGGGGGGTGACAATGACGACTGCGCGCAGTGTATAGACTCACACTGTGACAGTGATAATGACAGCAATGCTGATGACCAATGGATGGTGCTGTGAGCCCTGTGGATCAGATAGCAGAGGTTATCTTGTGGTGTGAAGGGCAAAAAGCGATTTGGATTTTAAATATGGGAGTAACACCTGGGGAGGATATGCATGAGTCCTCTGGTTTTGGTGAGGCAGTCGATTCATTAGCTTTTTTAACGAGACAGAAACAGAATGTACACTGCACTGCGTGAAATCACTAATCAAACAGCTAATTTCATTAAGGTCGCCTCAGGAATGTCATAATCATCCCCGTGAATTAAAACATAATTAGATCTGATTTACTTGACTCAAATGTGAGCACTGATGGACTGATGAAATAGTAAATATGAACAATTATGCAAAGCTTTTTTAAAGGTGTTAAAAACACTTGACAGGTGTTACCTTCATACAAAAGCAACGTGGAGGCCAGTCCTAATCAATAGGCACCATGCATTGCTAATGCAGCAAAATGCATAAACAGTTCCTTTGAGACAAACACATTTTCCTTTGAAGCTGTTTTGCAGATTGCGATGCAGAGCTGC
The DNA here is from genome assembly GCF_011397635.1 of Epinephelus fuscoguttatus. Lineage (NCBI taxonomy): Eukaryota > Metazoa > Chordata > Actinopteri > Perciformes > Serranidae > Epinephelus > Epinephelus fuscoguttatus. The sequence continues at coordinate 14,379,510 of NC_064767.1, forward strand.
CTGAAAGACAGGCACTGCAATACAAGAGTGGTTTTGAGGAACTGCCACACTTAAACCTATTGACCTGACTCCTGACAGAGTTGATGCCTAGGGGTTGTAAAAGTACTGGTCGCTGTTGTCATGCTGTACAAGCGTTCAAAAGCACCTATCACTTGTAATGTTTCTGTTAAAAGATGCCTGCGCACAAAAGCAAGAGTCAGGAAACAGAGCAGGTTTATTTGATTGAAATTCAGGCAAAGTTCACCATCGTGCAGGCAGCCAACAAAGGCCAACCCTGTCTTTTAGAAATTACCCTTGTATATTGCTGAATTGACCCAAAATCAAACCCTGAAAAGTGTAGGGTTAGCTAGCTAGCTACTGAACATATAGCCTACTGAATGTATACACATGCTGCTTTTGCTTTTTAATGATTATAACAGTGAAACAAAGACCGACCCTGCTGGACAGGAACCAGTGAAGGGAAGCAGGGAAACTTTGCTGATATTCAACCAGCTGTGTGTCGTCACATTATGCACAGATGAGCACTGTTTGATTTCCCTTCCCTGACTTTGCCCATCTGGTGGCGGATATCCGGGTGCTGGCTGCAGCACAGGGGCAAAGCCAAACACTGTTTATCTGCACACACTGTGATGCCACACAGCTGGTTCAATATCAGCAAAGTTTCCCTTTATATTCATTGTCTTCTGTGGCGATCAGCAGTGATGTGGTGGTTCACTTTTACACTGAGATCTGTAGCCTATAGTTCGGCTTTAGCTTCTAACTATCTTTGTCTTTTTAACCTGTTGTTGCTGCTGAGTCAGTTTGACATCCTGGATATATCCTTCAAACACAGACTGTAGACCCCTCTGTCTGCTTCTCTCTGGAATCACCGTTTCAGTTTTCCAAAAATATGATAATATTTCTTCAGGGAGTGCAGTTAGTTGGAGTGTGGGCTCCATGCTTACTCCGACAGCTTGTCGGACCATCACAAAGGGGCGGGGCTTAGCGAAGGGTCAATTGCATTCATAATTACATGGTGGTGACAACATAATCACTGTATGACTTAATGAAACAGTACATTTATGCACTGCGCTGGATTCACAGAGAGGTGGGTCAAAGTCTCAGGTTTGTGTTTAGACTCCTGTCTTAGCAGCTTGTTTAGGGAAACATTGTAATTTCAGTTAAATGGTAATAAAAAGGTAACAATTAAAATGATAATGCTGTTGTCACAGAGGATACTATATTGCAAGGTTGCCTATTTTGGTGGAACATTTTTAGTGAAGATTTTGCTGATAGGTTCAGTATCAACATTTTTGTGACTGGCCTGGTTCATTAATTAGCAACATTATGTTAATAGAAAGAGTAATTTGTAATTATGTTTCCCTAAAAAACATATTTGCTGTTTCAAATTAGTTGTATGTGAGCGTACTTTCGGAGCAAAGGCAGACAGGTAAATGAGAGCAGAGGCTGGACCACTATGGCGGCAGTGAGAAAACAGACAATCTGGCAGGGGGCCAGTCAGTCTTTGTGAGCAGGTGTATGTACTGGGAAGCTGGTGAGGAAATTGGGAGCAGGTGTGCAGGCAGGTGGTAATCAGGTGGAATGGCTGAGGAGTACGGTTGGGAAGGCAGAGAGTGAACTGCATACTTTTTCTTTACACTTTAAGTATGTACTGCAGCTTCCCTTACAAAGGATGTACTGTTGTATGGAGTATGTACACAGCTGGGACATACCACTGCCCCTTGAACTTTGACCTTCTTGCTCATATATCTGTCGCAGTCCATTAGTTCAGGCAGCTGGCAGTTATTGTGGTTAAGAACAAGAGAGAGGAGGTAGAAGAGGAAAGGGTCAAGGTTGCGGGGTTTGAGCAGGTGTAACGGTTTGTCTGATCTGTGTTTGGACTTCACTGAAGTTACGAGAAAAGCCAGAACTTGTTGGACTGTTATATTCCGTCTCACACCCACGTCACTTACATTAGCTTCATGGAGCAATAGCATATTAATGTATTAATTCCAGTTAGACTTGGCTGATGGCTCCACTCTTAAGATGCTCCCTGGGTCAGACAAGCAGTATGCTAAACCAATACAGGGAGCACAGGATGTACAAGAGTCGGCCCAAAGCAAGGCATAGAATATCCTTTCAACCTTTAATCCATGTTAGGGGTCTGAATCAGAAAGGTGAAGGCTGGGGTGGAGGAGGTAAAGCTTTGCCAGCAGCAGCAGCAGCAGCAGCAGCAGATGAGGCCATCAACGAGAGCAGAAGAAACAATAAACATAGATCGAGAACAAATTGCAGCACAAGAAAAGAAGAAGTCAATTGAGGTTCTAGGATCAATTCAGTCGTACACGAACAAGAAGAGGTGGATCGGCAGCAGCTTAAACGTTAAACTTAAATGTTTCTGTTGATATAAGTAGGCAGGCTGTTTTAGATTCAAGTTGCAGCCACCACAAGGGCTCTATGCAACTGTTTTTGTGTTCTCTTCTGGGAACATCGAGGAGCATCTGATCGGTCAACCTTAGTGTTCCAGCTGTATTATGAAGAAACAAAAGTCTTGCTCGATAAGGTAGTGCCAGATCATTTAAAACCTTAAAAACAAGCAATACAATTTTAAAATCAATCCTAAAACGGACAGGAAGTCAGTGGAAAGAGGCCATACCTGGTGTTATGGAGTTATGATTTCTTTTTCCAGTTGGAAGACTGCATTTTGTACTAACTGTAGACAATGACGGTAAATGGTAAATGGACCTGTTCTTGTATAGCACCTTCCTCGTCTTCCAACCACTCAAAGTGCTTTTTACACTACAAGTCACATTCACCCATTCACACACTGGTGGCCGAGGCTACCATATAAAGTGTTTCTCAGTTTGTAACACACTCACACACTGATTGAACAGCCATTGGGAGAAATTGGGAGTTCTGTGGAGGAGGAGGAGCCGGGGATCGAACTGCTCATTTTCTAATCAGTGGACGGCCCGCTCCATCTTCTGAGGCACAGCCGCCCCATTAACAAATTGTTCTACACTATTGTGGCACCATCGCGGCCTCTGTCAGTCCTTGTGACACATCTTCCGCTGTGCAGAGGATTGTGGGTCAGAGCAGCCAGAAAAGCATGCTGGCTTGCATACCCCAAAATGCAACTGGATGCAGTAGGACATCCTGGTATTTTTGGCATACTGCATTTGACATGCTATGTATTGGGACAAACTAAATGTTTTTCAGGCATAGTATGGTAGTATGGGCATTGGAATGCACCAAAGTTTTCAAAGTCAGACTAAACCAAGCCCCTCTGTTCAGTAAAAAAGAGGAGGGATCTCGATATATGTGTTGGTTTCCTCTGGGTGCCCTGGTTTTCCCCCACAGTGTGAAGACCTTGAGCTTGAGCATGAAGTGGTGACTCTAAACTCACCAATAGGTGTCAAGATGTGTGCTGTAGATAACAATGAGGTACTTAAAAAGAGACTGTTAGGCACTGCGTTAATGAACCAATTTTTAAATCCAAAATCTTTAGAGCACTTTCTTAATTAATCATTCCTAATTAGCTCTGAATCAGCTGCTTAGTGGCACCCAATGCAATAATCAATCATCACTTCCTTATCACGCACAAATAATTTCTATTTTCGAGCCTCCTCAAATAAAGCGATGCATCATGCTGAGTTTCTAAGAACGCATCATTACTCTATGGTTACCTCACCATTACTAAACAGTTCTGTTTCCACTCATTCTACCAAACTGACAAATTAGTTTCTGATTGTTTTTTCTTTCTCGTGACTGCTCTGGATTTTGTGTATTTTCATGTGAGCAGAGTTCAACACTAACAGGCTCCCTATCAAGATGAATTGCTGGATTTGTCTGTGTGATTGTTATTTTTGGCTGCATGCCTTTTTTCTTCTCTCGTGTTTCATAATTTAATTCTAAACCTCTCATTAATTTTTCGCTCGCTCTCCTTCTCTCTGTCTCCTCCTGTTTTATTGCTTGAGCCGCCGCTCGGTATGCTGCTCACACCGACGCTCAGTCTGGGCCTCACCTGAAGCCATCCCACACTATAAGACCAAAATAATGTTCAACCTCACAGGGCCTTCGAAATATATTGTGAAAAATCCAATGGCCATCAGTGATGGAGAAAAAAAACCTTGAGCTTTCATGTTGAGGCTTCAGAGGCAGTGATGATAATTTCCACCCTGCGGTAAACTCAGATTTGATTGAGGAGGGAGATAGGAAAAAACCTAGACTCACTTAATGTTGGAGTGGAGAATCAGAGTTTACGGGTGCATGCAGCAATCGAGGTGCTTTCGGATGTTTAATCAACACTGACTGTACTCCAGTGAATCTATCATGAAATTGACCTGGATATGTTGGATTCTTTGATACTGTGATTGCAGGAAATCTTTGCATAGTTAGACACAAGCACCTGCCTCACTGCTGTTTGAGCTCCTACTTTTGCTAAATGAATTAGAGGCTCACCTGCTGTGAAAGAATAAAACAGTTAACCAAAGGGTGTGGAATTTTATTGAAAAACAAAATGTGAAATGTGTTTTATTCCAAAGAGATTTTTTATAAAGTCTAACACTGCTATGTCTCATTCTCACTGTGACATAGTTTCATTTTTCAGTTTGAGTTTTTCAGAAGACCTGAAATATATTTCTGTCCGTAATCTATGCTTAATGGGAATCTGCTACGACTAGTGACTCGTGATTTGTAAAATATCAGGTGTTCAGATCCTGTGACTGGTGCAGGCAGTTTTAGTGGATATTTGTTTTATCTTGAAAAGAGGTCAAAAACCCACACTTGAAAAAAATAAGTGGAGGTCAAATTCATGGGCAGATTATGAGACATTGGGCCCCTGGGCAAAGACATGCAAAAGACCCCACCACCTCCCCTACACAGGAGCAAGGCACACAGACTCTGTGCTGGGTTTGCCTCTTTTTGCTTCTGTTGTTTTGCATCTCTTTGTAGCTGTCAGCATTCTTTTTTTTTTTTTGGTTTTGTGTCTCTTTGTAGTCATTTTGTGTGTCTTTGTAGTTCCTTTGTCTTCATGTTCATTTTGTATGTTTTTATGGTTGTTTTTTGTTTCTTTGTAGGTCCTTCCCATATCTTTGTTGTTGTTTTGTGTCTTTCTAAAAGTCAGTTTGTGTCTATTTAAGGTAAAATTGTGTCTTTTTCTGTATTTTTGCATCTCTCTGTGGTCACTTTGTGTCTCGTTTTAATTTCTTTGCATGTCTTTGTTGTAGTTTTGTGTCTCTTTATAGGTAAATTTGTGTCTATTTAATGTATATTTGCATCTTATCTTGCCACTTTGTGTCTCTCTGCTGTCCTTTTTTGTTTCAAAAAGTCAGTCTTTTTTAAAGGGCCAGTGTGTAAAATGGGTTGAAAACAGTGACATCAGTGGTCAAATTCTAGATTGCACGGCAACTGGATAAAGGCAACACCGCCATCTCACAAACGATGGATGGAGGAGGTGATGGCACACCTTAAATTAGAGCACCTTAGATTTACGTTGCAGGGCAACACTAAGAGATTCTTTAAGGTCTGGCAGCCGTTTATTTCTTTATTTCTCTTCTCTGGTATTAGTATGATTTGTCTTGTCACTGTTTTGTCTGTAGTTTAGACCTGTATTTGTGATGTATATATTGAGTCCCATTATCTTGTTTTGAATGGGATGTTTGATGTTTGAATATGAAAATCAATAAAAACACTTTGATTATTAAATTCTAGATTGCAGGGCTCACTCACTCACCCCTCCCATCGGATAAATGACGGTGGCCTCGTAGGGACAAAAAGCCTCGCGCAGACACAAGTTTTTCAGGAGTAGGTCTATCTAGCAACGAGGTGAATGTTTATTTAGAAATCTAAGCCATGTTACGATATTGTAATGGATCCCTCACGCACAGGAGACCAGAGTAGTGTTCGGGAAAAATGCCAGTTTATTTGAGCACTCCAAAAACTCCAGTAACACTCCAGGGGGTAAAAGACTCCGTCCCAAACTCTGACTCTTCTGGTGTAATGACTGACAGCGTAGCCGGTAAACAGCGCTCATCTGTTTATTTAGCCTAGCAATATCTCTGGACTATAGTAGCTGCAATGGATGACTTTGAACGCGATTTTGAAGAGTTTCTTGTAGCGGACACAGTCCCACAGCCATACCTGTTTGAGCCGGAGCATACAGATGAGGAACTTAGATGCTGAGCGGGCGAGAAGAGAGGCTGAATCCTCCGCTCCCATTTTGCTGCACAGAATGGGATTCGGTGCTACCATTGTTGGGGAGATATATCATCAGGAGGGAAAGCGCCGCAGAGAGTGCATCACAAGGAGCGAAGATGCGTCTTCTTTTCCTCGCAGATGACGGTTCGGGTTCATTCTCTCCTGTTGCGTGGTAAGTGTGGTCCATTCGCAAACTTTATAACTAAAAAAACTTTTCACTACTCTCTACTGACAAACTACTAACACTCTCTGCTGTTTCCTCCTTCTTCCGTCCGCTGTCTTCGTTGGTTTATTTATACACGCGGCTGGCTGGATTGTCCGCTCAGGCTGCCGTACATACATGGCGGCACAAGATGGCGACCTCTCTAAAGCAAGGCCCTTGCTATATATATATATATATATAAAAGCATAATTATAAGGCTACAAAAACCAAACGAATTTTATTTCATAGTGATTATACACTTACATAAACATATTAATGGGTAGAATATTCAGATTCAGATTTGACAATAAACCATGCCAAATATTACACACTGGCCCTTTAAGGTGTATTTGTGTATTTTTTGGTCATTTTGTGTCACGTGTCAATTTGAGTGACATTTTGTAGGTGAAGGCCAGAGAGCCCCCAAACTGTATGTTCACACCAAAAGCTGCCAGGGCTGCAAAATAGCTGAATTCACTCCAGCAGCACCGCTGGTAAAATATTTGTGGCAGCGAAAGCAGCTCAAGTTGCTCATGATGTCAAATTCTGAATGTTCGATCATGCTTCTCAATTGAAAGGAGCTGCAAAGCAGGTTACTGGCTGGAGCACAGAAATGTGACTTTGTGTATTTGCCTGAGTACAGAAACTTTGACGTTTGGACAGGATAAAAAGTCTAAATAGGTCTGACATTAAACATTAAACACACACAGCCTGTGTTGCGTTCAGGCGTTGTCATGTAAATAACAAATTCCAGTACTTGAATACACCATAGCACAACACAGCAGCATGTTAAGTGGGCCGAACCCCAGCTGAATATGAGCAACATTTTTTAATTTGTTATCCCCCCCAAAGCTGTAAACCTTGGCAAAACACGGTCCATGGTTTGGGTTAGAGTGCCTACAGTGCGATTAGTTAAACTGGTGGTAAGGAGAGTAAATGAATTGCATTCCTGCTGATAAGAAGCGTTCCAGAACACAAAGAAATTGTATAAGTACGTGCGCTTGTCCACACTTGTGTATCGATTCAATATGGAAGAAGACACTTTTGTAATTTGTGCGTTGTTCCAGCGCTACTTCAGGCTGAACATATCAGTTTGACAGCTTGCTGCTTGTTTTGAAGTAGGAACGGATGTGTGGTAGGAACTAAAAGTTTCCGAGGATGTTCTCTGGGTTCAACACAAGTGATGGACATCTACTTTTCGATTGGTGCCTGGTCATTTACAGTTCAAACGCCTCATTGCTAATTTGCATAAAGTCAACCAGTCTTCAGCTTTCATTTGCAGCTCAATTCGCTGAATGCTGCCACTCATCGCTTTTGCAGCTCAAAACGCCTCTGGTCGCCACTGTCTATTGAAAATGAATTAGACCTGATGCCTTTGCAGCTCTGGCAGCTTTTGGTGTGAACACACAGTAACACTTTGGGCCCCTGGGCCTGTAACTGGCAGGCCATGTCAGTAATCCATTCATGGTCATGTTAAATTCTGGGATTAGACATTTCTTATTTACACCATGGGTGCTCTCTTTTAATGAGGTAAATAACTCTTGTGCTAACATGGGCTCATTACAGAGTGTGTCTGTCACTTTAAGAGAGCATTGAATTATGGGTGCATCAGTTGTTGTGTGTCTGCTTGAGTTACAGCATGTGTCCAATTAACTCCTGGCATAAGATTTAAAATGCTATTAGTTACAGGAAATCCTGCAATGCCACACACACAGGTGAGTTGTATGTTTTATTTTAAGGTAAACAAATAATGACATTTTTGTTTTAGTGGTTTGCTGCTACATTTTAAGCTCTTGCACACGCACAGGTGTTTTTATTTCCCCTGGCTGTGCAGACTGCTGTTAGGTTAAGTGGAAACACCTGTGAGACTGTAATATGCACCTCCTTTAAAGGATGTTAAGCATAGCATGTGTGCTTATCTAGTTTCACTTTAAGTGTTCTTATCTTTAAAAAGTTTTTATCCAAAACTAGGCATTGTAAAAAGGGACAGGGTATCATCTACAAAATCTGGCCAAGTGAAATAGAGAGCACAACTTGAGCTCTGTGTTTTTATTCTGAAGGTGTTTCATGCTCTCTCTACCATCCAGAGCTTCTCTGCTGAACAGAGATTCACACACATCTTTATCTGTCACTGTCGCTGCAGCTTGTTGTTGGCTTCAAGGAAGTGTCTAAACTGCCTTGACTGAACTCAGTCTGCAGTGCCTTTTCTCAGTGGGGGTATTTCCTAAAATATTGGTTTTGATTTGGTTGGTGATGTGATTCTTGCTTACCTTCCAACACCCCCGTGCACACGCTCACCAATACTCCCATGCATCATTTGCAAGTATGATTTTTGAGAAGGCCTATGCTGCCTTGGTGAATTGCAAATAAGTACAAAGAGAGAAATCCTGTGGAAACTCTGATTTCAGCTTCGTATTTAAATTTTTCTTTTTCAGCCGTGGTTGACAGTAGAGAGGGTACAGTGTGTTGCTCAGTTGTTGTGTTGCTGCTAATGTTGAATACACATCAGGGGCGAGCTAAGATGTAGAAGCAGCCAGCTGTATCCTCTTCCAAAACGTCTGTTTGTTTTACTTCTCATTCCAAGGCACCGTGGCTTCGCCCCTCCACTCTCACTCTCAGATCCCGAGCTCCCAAAGTGAAAGCGGCACAGCAATCTCTGGGCTCATTGACTGTGGGGCCTGAGGGGGTTTGTGGTAAAAGTCTAGGCACGTATTAGCTCTGCAGTGCTGGCTGACCCAGACTGGTCCCTGGCCACATAACCACAGTCTCATGCCTACTCAAAGGGCCTCTGTGTGGGAATGTGCCGCCACGGAGCCTGGCCCCTCTGGAACATCATCCGTGGGATATGCAGAGCTGGCCAGTTGACGGGCAGGTATGTAAGCACAAGGTGGCTGGAAGGCTGCCCCGCTGCCTTCTCGTATCATGTTTAAGAGGCCTGTGTGGGGGGTTTTATTCCCCTGCATCATTCCCTCAATCCAGTCTCATTGCTGCTCTTTTCCATGTGCAAAATTCTGCTTCCAATCTCTTCTTGTGCAAATCTCTATCCATGTCCAAATCTCCATATACCTCTGGTTTCTTTCTGAGCGTCTGTGCCACTCTCCCCATCGCTGCGGCTCCTTTGCTCTGTGCTGTTCCTCCGACTGTCTCTAGCTGCTGTGGCGTTATAATTAATTGATAAGTCCCCAGTCTTCCTGTCATCTAATGCTGTTCCTTCCTTCCGTCTTCTCCCTCTTCCCACCTCTCTCCTGTTATTTGCTTCCTCTCTCTTCATTCCCCAATCAGCCCTCTCCTCCACACTTCCTCCCTCTCATCCCATCTTCCACTCGCAGTGTTGTGCCTGTTTCCTTACCTAATTAGGAATCCCCTGTAGGTTTTGGTTACAAAGCAGAATATTTACTGTGAGCAGTTCAGCCATGGGTTTCTGGGTCACGTAAGGAGAAAGGGAGGCTGATCCGCCTAAAGATTGAGGCTTAACATCACTAATTCATTACCGGCCTAAGTAACACATTAGTGTGATTATATTACCCTCCTTACTAATAAAGTAGTGTAAAGCATTATAGTTTAATTTTTGGTAATCGTATTAAAGTCCTGGACTAGCTGAAGCAACTTGCCTTACATATAGGATGTCTTTATTTAATCGCCGATTCATTGCACGCTGAACATTGTTTTGAAATTACACTTAATATGCACATGCAGGCGTGAGCTGTTACCTAGCAACAGCCGCTGTAAGTGGGTGAAGACAGATGAGTGAGGGGAGGACAGATGCTGAAGTTGGAGCTGGAAGTTTAAGAATGGCAGAGGATATTGGGTGCTTCCAAATGTGGAGAGACGCTCATTATTTTGAATTGACTTCCTAGAGAGACAATAATTTGAGCTGGAAGTTAGCTGTAAGCTATTTCCATGTCAGGAAGTCTCGTGGCGGTTCTTAGCTGTGAACTTAATATACTTCATTGAGATGTCTGAGTTTGAGGCAGTAGTTTGAGTCAGTGTTTGCTCTGTACGCGGGCAACGATATGCACATACTATTTATACAGTCTGACTTTCTACTGACTTTGCAGTGATTTACTTTCTTGAAAATGCAGTGTTAGTTTCATGGAAATGTAAATGCGCAAATTCCCTTTGTTTCTGAGCATATTGAGGACTTCTTGTTCAACCCTGAAATACATACTGTGAGCAAACCTTTTCTCTTTGTGACTGACTTCTCGCTCATGTTTTTCTGCTGGTTTTCTAATGTAGTTAAAGGGACTATTTCGATCTCTTGAAGCTGGGTTGTATGAGGTGCTTCTCCATAGTCAGTGTATTATGTACAGTAGATGTCGGTTGGCACACCCCCAGTTTAGAGAGGCAGGCAGGAATGCCGCCAGGGAAGCCAAGCAATGTAGTGCTGTGGACGGGGGCAGAAGCAAAATGTGTTTTAGCCACCTACACAAACAATCTATATCAGTTTGAGTGTACGCTGTACTGAGAATGTTTTCACTGCCTCACCTTCCTGCAGACAGACCTTTTTGATGGGGAAGCCGTTAATGGCTTCATTAATGTTCCCTGTCAATGCTTGTGTGAAGCCACCAGACTGCATTGAGAAAGACAGTCATTTTAGCTCACTGAACACGGGAGCTGCTGGTCTATTGCTGCCTTGATCAGTGAGTTTGTTTGTGTTATTGTGTGACTTTGGTGAGTCTGAACAAACCCTTTTAAATGGCTAGTCACACAATAGCACAAACAATCAAACTGATCGAGGCAGCGACAGACTTCTGTAATCAGTGATATTAAATTGATGTTTTTCTCAATACAGATTGATATAACTGATGGCAGGGTAAAGTGGTGAAAATATTTTAAATGGTGTAAAATTATATTGTTTTTTTCTTAGTTGGGATTTGTTTAGATGGCTTAGATACATTTTGCTGCTGCCCCCATACATACCAGGACATTGCTTAGCTTTATTGTCAGTACTCCAGCCTGCTTCTATAATCTGGGGGCCTACTGACTGACATCTACTGTATGCAGGCCAGTCATAAGGAAATATGCACAGGGAGACAAAATATAATACATATCACTATGCAAAACTATACACTTCCTGCGAATATGATACAATTAATCATATGTCTGCATGTATTTTGTATCAACTCTGTGCTAAGACCTTATTTTCTTATTTTGGAAAGCAGAGGTAGTCACATGTGTGTCCTGCCCTCCAATGAATGACTAGAGAAAAGTAAAATCAAACATAAATTGAAGAAATTACTGCAAGGTATTAAATCATAACATCAAATAAACTATTTTGACATTGGCAATGTTCCTTTTTAACTTTGGCGCATCATTTAGAGCCTTTCTCACAAGACAGCCCAGTCCTCTGGTTTAATATGATTTATATGTCTTCACTGTAGCTTTAACACTGAGCAGGTTTTTTTTTAGTAAAATTAGTCTGCCTCACTTCTTACCTTCAGCTCTGTCTTTCACACCTGCTGTGTCTTCATATTGTTTTTTGGTCCCAGACATTTGGTCATTGCCTCTCTGCTTCTTTCATTTTCATGTTCTCTCTGCACCCTGGAGTTAATCAGGCAGCAGTCTGCCTCACGTGTTTTACAGGCACTTGTGAGTTTTGCACATGGTGTACCTGACCCATGTCAGATGGGCTGCACCATTTCGTGAAATTCACAAAATGAAATGTGTTTTAATGATAAATTTGTTGTTAGTGATTTAAGTCAGTAAGTAAATTGTTGTACTTGATCCAATTGATCCAATTTAAGGGTCAATCATATACCTTTTCATGGGCCCCCTCTTGCCTTGGGCTGGGGCCATCTGTACCCTTTGACCCCTCTGATGGCAGGCCTGACTATGTATTATATTGACCATGAATAAGAATCTCAACTTCAGGAGATTGTAACTATTCTTGTTGAAGCACAAAATGAAATCACATATCAGAGAAAAGAGATCCCATTATTTATTGAAGAATCTTTTCACTATATAATGACGAAAACTGTCTGTGGGTGTCTCTGTTCCATGTTTTTTTCCTCACTGACTTGGTCAATCCATGTGAAATTTGGCACAGTGGTAGACGGTCATGGGAGGATGTGAATGAAGCAATATTACATCAATTGGCCAAAGGGGGGCGCTGTAGCAACTGATTGAAATTGCAAACTTTGATTGGGCATATCTCATGCCCCGTATGTCGTAGAAACATGAAACTTTGCACAGAGATGCCTCTCCTCATGAGGAACAAATTTGTCTCAAGAACCCATAACTTCCGGTTATATAGATTTTCTGTCATTTTGAATTTTTTTTAAAAACACTTAAAATCGATCTCTTCCTAGGAAGTTTGAGCGATCTGCATGAAACTCTGTGAACATAATCTTGAGACCAATATCTAAAGTTCCCTCTTGGCAAAAGTTGGAAAACTTACTAAAACTGAGCTTCTATAAGGCAATGAATATTGCAGAGGGCGTGGCTCATCACATAAAGGTGTATAACATCTCAAGGGTTTCACCCATCACCATACAACTTTGTAGGCATATGACCACACATAATCTGAGGGGACCCTCCATTATTGACCCCATCAAACAAAATGGGGGCGCTAGAGAGCTAATGTCTTATCTAGGCCTAACCGCCATATTGATTTTTACTAAACTTGGTAGATATGTAGAACAGGACGCCTCAAGGTGACTGGAGAAATTTAACTCTAATTGGCAACTGGGTGGCGCTATAACAACAGAAAAATGCTTAAAAATGGCTAAAATGCGACCAATCGCTGTGGCTCCCCCTGTGGACCAGTGTTGTTGTTTTTTCTAATTTTTGGTATGACTAAGTCATGGTATGGTATGCTGTACATAATCACAGAAACTGTCAGTGTGTCATTCTGTCAGTCAGTCATTCTGTCTGTCCCACGTTTTTCTACTCACTGACGTGGTCAATCTATGTGAAACTGCACATAGGCATTGCGGATTGGCATAGGTAGAAGGTGACAAAGCTACCAATGGGTATGGACTAGTTGTTTATTCTTTGTAAAACAAGGTGATTTCTTTAAATAGAACATTTCATACATAGTGGCAGTTCAAAGGGCTTTACGAACTGTATAATAGAATACAAAACATTAAAGCTAGAAAAGAATGAAAACTCAACTGAGCGTGGTGTAAGTCAGCTGAGGATGTGAATCATCAACTTCAATGAAGAAACCCATATTGATTGTGTTCGTGTTTCGGTGATCACATATCACAAACATAAAACATAAAAGCTAACTGTATACACGCTGGTGAGAATGCAGCGAATAATTAATCATTATTGGAAATCGCTCCAGCTGGCCCATGACACCCACCAAGAGCTCCCCTGTCAGCATCCCTCATTACTTGCAGTGTTTAATCAGATGAGTGACAGGTGACAGAGGTTAAGCACAGCAAATTTGATTGACACAAATGGAAAGAAACACTCATCTTCCCGAGGGGATCAGAGTGTGTCATGATTGCCGAGTGATGCAATTAAAGGATTCCCAGCAGAGGACTTAACTGCTGTGCTGGAGGCACTTTACAGGAGCCGCTTCAGGAGCAGCACCTCCAAGGAAATGGCGGATTAGAAGCAGCTCATTTTCATGTCATGGATGTCATACAGCCTGCCTGTCATAACTGGAAATAGACCTGGGGATGTCGAAGGCACGCACAGTGTTTATATAGCAGGCAGAGGCATGAAGAAAAGACATTTTCATTACACATAGAAGAATCAGATGGCAGGCGCAGGTGCTCTAACATGTTAGCCTCAAGCTGTTTGTTTGGTAAAGTACCTGCATCTTTAATACTGACAAGCCTAATACCTTAATAAATATCTAATTGTGCATGTGGAGGGGTAGTTGGGGGGTCAACAGGTGCAGCCAGTCAGATTCCATCGAGCACAAACCACAGGGTGGTGTCTGATTAAAGATGCAGTAGCCAACATACACAGCTTCACATTCTCATGACAGTGTGTCGTTCCAGTTTACTGTACCTCACTGTTACTTTGCCTTGTGGCAACAGAGAAAGAGAAAAACGATTAGCAAGTACTTGGGTTGTTCAATATTAAGATCCACTTGATGGCGGTAATTATTCAGAAGACTGGGCTGCGACACGGAAGAAATCTGTTTTATTAACAGAGCTGTGACTAACAGTTTTTTGTCAATAATTTAGTGATTAATTATCTGTGGGTTACCAACCTGTATTGCACTGTGGAGCATTTTATATTGATAATGTTACAGTTCAGCTACAGTGCAGCCTGCAGGGGAGCTTTTGAGGGCCAGGGCCACCTAGAGGCTAACATTGGTATTTATCAACCTGGATATTATTTTCCCATGTTTTTGTGTCTAAGTGACTAATCGAGACAACTGTTTTAGAAATTGGTCTGGTGCTGGCAGCGGCAAAACCAGGCTGGAGTGTAATGTTAATTGTGCATTGTTAATATACGTCCACTCAAAGTGCTTGTTTTTACCATTGACAGGTTGAGAGTGTTAATTTTAGTGTCTGACAACATTATGGAAAGGATCCCTACAGGGTGTTAATGATAATAATTTGATTTTTAAATGATATATTTTGGGCGGGGCAACACAATGGTTTGAGTTGAAGGTGTGAAAAAGAATAGTATCAGTCACATTGTTAACACTGTGCTACATTACAGAGAAATACAAACCGTACTAATGAACCTTCATCAATATAGGCCTATATTTTATCTACAAGTGCACGTTACACACTGAGCGAGCCGCCTGTTAATGATGCTGTGGGCTAATGGGCATGTAGCTACTGACATGTTTCAGATGATACGTCATGTTTGTAGTCAACCAATGAAGATGAGTTTACATATCACCTTGGGTTCGTCCTTCACCTTCTCAAAATGATCCCACACTTTGGATTTCCCGGCTGACATGTTATTAACTAGCCTGTGGAATAACCGCAGGTACCAGCCCTGGAAATGAGAGGCTGTACACATGCCATGTCCTTACCCACCTGGAAAACAAGGTCGGGTCCTACTCGGTGTGGCGGCAGGTTGCGTCTGGCACCACATTCCCTATTTACCTGAAATCCTGAGTGCAGAGCTTAACTTCTTCCAGGCGCTGTTTATAAGTGTGTAGGCCTATCATCTGTGGGACAGATGTAAAGCTCTGGGTAGCCCTGCACTATAACATGATCAACTTTTCCGTATTTATCAGACTGAATGTTTATAGAAGAAGGGAAAGATATCTGTCAGCTGTGATTGGTTTGTAACGTGACTCCTGTCTGACTGCATGGCCTCTTCCTGTGTCTGTCCTTTCAAATTAAATTCACACATGGTCCAGTCACATAGGTTTTGATTTATTTTGACTAAGCACAACTCCTAATAGAGTTTCATGTTTGTTTATTTTTTTCTGCGAGTAAGCGGATCAATGAAACCTTGCAGACTAATGACCTTTGTGGTCGACTAATGTTTTGTTGACTATTAGGGGGCAGCCATACTACAGAGACAGACCATTGTGTTGAAGAGAAAACTCCTTTTTGTTTAACCAGAAACAGCCCCAAAATCACCAAACCTACCAGATTCTATTTAAATTAACAGTTATTTTATCATTGTAAAACTTCATTTAAAGTTGGCAGAAACAAAATAAAACTCACTAAAGCCATCTTGATTCGTCTTTCCACTTTTCCAACAACCACCAGCGCTGGTTTAGTTAAAATAAACCCTTAATTTACACAGTTAGATGTGAAAATACGTTGGCTCTGTACACACTAAAATAACTGTTTATTTAAATAGAGTTTGGTGGGTTTGCTGATGGTGCTTTTAAGGCCATTTTGGGTTAAACAAAAAGGATCTTAGTCTTTAAGAAAATGGTCTTTGTCTGTAGGGATCCTTTCCATAATGTCAGAGAAAACAATCCGAGCCTGTTAGCAGCATAAACAAACACTTTTGGTGGACGTAAGTTGATGGTGCCGAAATGCCCCGCGTGGTTACACTGCAGCCTGTTTCTCTGCTGCTGACTGCAGAACTCTCGCTCAATACTGTGCCTATTGCAAAAATAATTTTCTCTGTTAGTCACTCAGACAGAAAAACATGGGAAAATAGTGTCCAGACTGAAAATACTAAAGTTACCCTTTAACACAGAAGACTAAAGCTTTAAGGTCAGGGTACGCTTGGTATGAAGTCGATTGTACAAAGAGCTGTTAAAAGCACGTGGAGGAAAAATAAGCATTCAGACCTGTACAAAGGCGGGGTGAAAATCTTAAAATGATGATACACACTTTAAGGCCGTCTCTCCTTGAAGGCATTGATGGTGTCGACTCTTCTGTGCACACAAAGTGACAGTGACTGTCTGGAGAATAAGAAAAGAACGTTTTAGAGAGAATATATTAAAATGTCCTGCTCTCCTTTAGCACTAGTCGTATATTGTTGATGCAGCGTGTACGGCATTTGGTTTCTTGTTTGGGGTCTTGCAAACGCAGCCATGTGATTTATTCAAGGTATATGATAGACACTTCTCCTCTCACATTGCTGTTGAGAGCATGGCATTGTGTTTGATGTATAGCAGTATATGGATCTTAAAAGTGTGTCCCCTGTCAATACGCATTGCCTCTTCTTTCACAAAGCAATTGCTTCAATGTTCAATTCATTATCTCATTATAAAAGCTGCCGTGCTGACAAAAGAAAAAAATAATTCTTTGTAGGTTTCTATCTAGTGTTGTTGATTAAATATGTTGTCTTTAAGGGTTTCACTTCTTGACACAATTGTCTCTGCTGTTCTGTACATTTTATTGATCTCATTACCTGCATGCTAATGCTGTAGACATTTGCACAAGACGTGTTTTCACACATGACTGCCTGCCTGTAACACTGCTCAAGGAAGCAGGTTCTCTTTATAGAAATGCAGTAGATGAGGGATAGGTGTAGGTGTATCATGTCAGATTTATACCTCGTCTATCAGGGATGGGAGGGTGTTTTCATGCTGTTCACCAAAACCCACAGTAGACTACCTCGTGAATAATGCAGTGCCTTAGGTGGAAATACAGCCTTGGGCATTTTTATTTCCCATGCAGTTTGAATCTCCAGAGAATTTGCATTTCAGCCAGTTGTTTTTCATGTGGATTGCGAGTAATACTACAAATTGGAGTACTCCAGTGTGCCTTGTTGGGTGTTCTATAATGGCATTCATAGTCTTTTTAAATTACACAAATAATTGCACACGCGGCGCTGAATAGTGATGGCAGAGTGGGACACTCAAGGTGCTATACACAAGCTGAAACATAGATTTTAAAGTTCAGTCGAGGCAAGAAAACTCTCTGCTCCTGTTTGAAAAGCATCAGGCCTGCCCTAAAATGGTTCAATCAGAAGCCTCACAATGAGAGACTGGATTCAAATCAAAGGATCTCAAAGTCCTCTCATCTTTTGTGTACTGGCCAGCTCTATCTGAGCCTGCATCTCTAAAAGAAAAAAAAAAAAAAAAAAAAGACGCCTTTTTTTTTCTCCTCCTCTTCTGATGCAGTGAAGAACATGCCTTCAGCGCTTCCTCAGAATTCAGAGGAGATTTCCGCTGAGTAGCTCGACCTCACAGCCTAATCACCAGATCTAAAACTCCAGCAGAGCTCCAGGCCGCACCGAGAGGGATAAAACCCCCTCCTGCTCTTGCTTCCTCCGGCCCCACATGCCAGGACACAATTAATTCATACTGCTGGCAGCCTTGGTCCGTCCCAATAGTACAACTCTCATCCCTTGCGCTCATTTCTGTCTGTATTTGCATAATATCAATTTGGTTTGTAATGGCCTATTGGGGAACACAGTCTGCAAGTTTGCATAAATAAGAGGAGAAAAAAAATGCATATGCCTCATTCAAGTGATGTTTATGGTCAAAGAACAGAACTAAATATTCTCCTCTTACAGTGGAGGTGGTGAGGGAATTCATTCTTAACTGGGCAAAGTGTAGACTTTGACTGAACTTGATGTGAAGGAAGTTTCTGCGTGTGAAGCTTTTTTCTAACAGAGTTGCCATCAGAGGTCTCCTGCTCTCTGAGGAGTATTGTATATGTGTGTGTGTGTGTGTGTGTGTGTGTGTGTGTGTGTGTAGAGAGAGAGAGAGAGAAGAAGGGTGTTGATGAATTTAATCACATATAGGCAAACTGGATGTGGGCTGAGTAGGTGAGTGAATAAGTGGAAAACACTCTCTACCTTTTTTCCTGGATGAATAATCATACAGTCCTGCCACACTCCTCCTCTGTTGGCAGCTTCTGAGAAACACACACACACACACACACACACACACACACACACACACACAAAAAGAGATAGGGAGTCACAGTCAGAGAAACAGAAAGAGAGACAGACAGGAAGAGGGAGATGAAGAGAAATAGAGCGAGAGTGATGAGATGGGATGAAACGGTGCAACAGCGCAGAGGAGAAGATTAGGTGAGGGCCAAACTAAATCTAGAAAGCAATCCCCCCTCTCTGCGGGCATTTACAGTAGAGCCAGAATCTGTATTAACGAAGCTTGTAGGAACGAGAACTGAAAGCATCATAGCACGTTGCATGACTAAATATAAATCGGCAGCTTGGTTCGAATATCATTTATAGAAGACAGACGAGGAAATAAGACAAAGGGAAAACATCTACTTGAGGTGTGGATGGTGTACGTGGCTCATGATGAAACAGATCCCCTCCCTGCAGGCGGAGTACTGAAACAAGCACCGTGTGACTGATGTGTGCTCCCGTGCAGAGGGCATTTACAAACCGTACAGGGTGATGGGATGTGTTTCTGCAATGTGTTGGTGCCTGAAAGGGAGAATGCTCTTTTCACATGTCTCTCCTCCATGAGGAGGTCAGGGATCAAGACCAGCGTCGGAGGATCAACACTTGAGGGAGGAGAAATTCAGTTTCTTGCCAACACTTTTTTATTTATTTCTCTACTCACCAGGTCAGTGGTGTCCGGTCTTTTTCGACCCCCACAGCACCTTCACATGAGCTCAGGTTGCCCTGCGTGATGTAAGACAGACTTGTCTACTTGTTATATTCGCTTTCCATCTTCAGTTTGACAGTGCGTCCACTCTAACTGATATTTGTGGGGAGGGGGAATTCAATTTTCCCAAACCAGACACCAACATATCAACTTCAACATTTTGTCATTTTGAGTCCACTCTGATGCGTAGCCATGGCAACATACTTGTTTTGCCTGGGTTTTAAAAGTGGAGTGAAACAAAGTTCATGTTCGTGTTATTCCCAGAATATTTTATTCTCATATGATGCCGCTTGCAAATCCCATGTGTCATATCCAAGTCCTCCTTAACTTCTGTCTTAAAAAATCCCAAATAAGTGCAGACGTTTGATTTAAACGTTGATGGCTCATTTCTGATTTTCTTTCTCCGCTGCCTCCATCTTGGTTTTGGTAAACTTTCTGCCAGATGCTGCTGACTGTGACCTCTGCTGACCTCATCAGGAAAAAAAATCATCACCATCTAGTGGACTGAAAAAGCAATTGATTTTATTATGCTCGTACCAAAAGTTGTATTAAAATGTGTATGTGCAAAAATGAATGATGTATATAATAAAAAGATCAATACTTGGTGTCCGTGTATCGATACAAAATCGCCATGCAAAATATCGTGATGCTATGCTGCATCAATTTTTCCCTCCATCCCTACTTGATAGCAGCATTTATCTCGTCTATAGCGCTTTCCATTGTTATGTAGTTCTCAGTTGTTACATCGTACACCTTGACAACGACTTGACAATGGCGTTAGTCCCGCCTCTGGCGCTAATTGGCTAATTAAGTCCAACCATGGCACTCATTGGTTGCTTTTTATTTCAACTGAGAAACTGCTGATGCTAGATGGGTCCCTGAATCCCTCAACTTGAAATCGTTGGAGTGAATGGATTTAAAGATCTTAACCCAGGCAACAAGTTACCTCTTTATTCATAAAAAGTGGATATTGTTACAGGTTTTTTTTTTTAAAAAAATATAGTGATCCTGGAATTGTGCGTAAATGAGTATCCCTGGCCTCTGTTTTTTTCAGTAGGTTCGGTCAAGATTGGGCTCGGTCTACTTCCACTTGTGTAGCAGCTGGTAGTTCCCAACATGTCATCATTACAGTTACCTCTGTCATCTTCTCTGCCTGCTTGTTAACTAGTTTTCATTTACTCTGTCATAGCATGTGATGTTAAGGTCTTACTACTAGGTCTAAAACCAACAATGATTATCATCACTGATTGATCTACACATTATTATCTTGACTCATTGATCCTTCAGTCTATCAAATGTTAAAAAAAAATTACAATTAAGAGATTTCTGATTTTGTCAGATTGACAGTTCAAAACCCAACGAGTTCAAACCAGTTCACTGTCAAAGAAACGCAGCAAATGCTCAGCTGGAGACGAAACTTCTGAAGATTTGGGATTTTTGCTTGAAAATTAATCAATTATCAAAATAGTTGCAGATTAATCTCTGAACTGATTGAATAATGGATTCTTTTTTTGCTCTAGTGGCAACTGACTCAGAGCAGTGGGAGGTTTGTTATGATATGAATCATAATTTCTATTTTTACAAATTAGCTGTGGCAACTGCAGACGTCCTCCCCATGTTACAAGAGGGTATCACTGGGAATCACTGCACTAGATAACCTTATGACCCTCTGTGCATTATCCTGTTTGTTTGTCGTCAATAATTGATATGCAGAACCCACAAGCCTCTGAGAAAATGGTTTAAGAGAGGCTGCAGATAACATCTTCAAATAAGGTCACTGTAGATTTTTTTGTTTGTTTTTCTTTTAAAGAAAATACTTATATTATTATTTATTTACTGGCATTTATCTGTGCAAGTGGATTGTTGTTATGGGATGTGGCATGTATGTCCTCTGCTTTGGACACTGAATGGCTGTCTTCATCTTGTTGTGACGAGGAAGGACTGATGAAACGTCAGGGATCATGATGGAAATAAGTCCTGGACATAGCTGAAATTTTTAATACTCTATTTGAATTTTGTCAGAGATACTACACCAGGCTATCTTTTGTTTTATTGTTGCAGTTATTCGACCTCAAAGTTAAACGATTGTTTACAACTTTCCCACTGTGCTGCTAATAAGCTTCTTCACTCCCTTGTATGTTTGAAAATGGACTCCCACATCCTAATCAAATATTTGTAGCAGCCTCCTAATGCAGTTACAGAGAGATCTGATGGAGGCTTTGCTTGCATATTCTAATTATGTGAATAAGAACAGCGTGGTGGTGCATTTTAATATGAGACTTTGCCTGCGCTAATTAAATTGCACAAGTGTCTGCACCAGAAATACATGATATCTAAATGAATTAAAAACATCTATGGACTATCACATTTAAAGACACATAGTTTTTATTAGAATAATGATAATTTTAAAAACTTTTTTTTACACTTTAGCTAAAAAAATATCAGCCATACAATTTGCATTTCAGATACACATTTAAACAAATCTACATATCTTGTCAGATTTCCCCTGCAGCATTGTAGGCTGTTGTTTAGAGGTCATAGTTTAATCATTTTTATGTACCTTAATATTCAGTAAACACTAGTACTTGGTAAGGTATCACATGCAGGGCCACTAAGAAATTAGTAACTCGAGTAAACAATTCATAAACATTCGAGGGTGCATATTCTGAAAAAAGTAGTCCAAGCTTTCAGATGTTGAAGTTCTGCAGTGAACTGCTGCTTGCAGCCTCAGTCTGCTTTGTGTAATCTTTTTAAATGTCAAATCAAAAACTAAAACGGAGTCGTGTAGAGGATCAGACGGTAGAAACGTGTGAGATGATTCACCTTGAATAAAAGTGGAAATATAAAGTAATGAAGCTCATTAGCACATAAAAGTAGGACGTGGCAAGAAAAGAAAAATGAAGAAGACATAAAGCTTGTTAAAATAAAACTCCAGATATCTGCTGCATTACTGTGCACAACATGATTTATGAAACAAATCTAATGTTTTATGTTGGTCCAGTGAGACGATGATGTTGTTTGTTGCTTTTAGCCAAGCTAGCAGCATAGCTCTATAGTTGGCAATATCGGTCTGACTTTGGGTTTAATGCTAATTAGCAAATGTTAGCATGCTTAAATATGGTGATGGAGCATTGTCACTGTGAGTGTGCTACCATGCTGATGTTAGCATTTAGCTCAAAGCATTGCTGCGTCTCAGTAAGGCCTCAGAAAGCCATTAGCATGTACTCTCTTGGGGCCCAAATGACCTATAGTCCATGATCTACAGCAGTGGTCCCCTACTGGTCCAGATTTCTCTGTAGTCATTAGTTAAAGGTCCACACAGTTTAATGAATTCAGCATCATACTTGCGTTTGGCCATGTCATGGAGCTAGTGTTGTTTCTTAAATAGCGATGATGTGAAGGTGATGAAGAAGACTCCGATGACACCATCTTGCTTGCATAAAGAAAAGGTTTATTAGAAGAAGTACAGCATGTATCAAGCATCTAGAATGCTTGGAGAGGGTTCGAAGCCAATATGAACTGCTCTGAAACACAGTCCCAAATTACTCCCATTATATAGACTCGCTGTTTCTGTGAAATGTGAGACAAAGTCAAACAGACAACAGAGAGTCACCCTAGTTGGACTTCACCAAACCTACACCTTGGGCCATAAATATCTTCTTGACCCTGACCATATATGCTTTTGACCCTGGGCCCCTTACTGGTCATCTGTTCCAAAACTTCAGAGCAAATGATAATACACTACACTAGTTTGCTGTCTCTGTCAAGTAGCTGTGCGTTAGTCACTCACTCTACAGCAGGAAACAGCACTTCGAAATAAAAGCTCTGTATTGGAAATTCACTGTACTTAAAAATAATGTGTGTTTTTTACAAACTTGACATGTTTGTGAGTTACTTGCAGTCCAATCAGAATGGACCCACTTTTAGACCATGACCCACCACTTGGGAACCACTGGTCTAAAGCGCATAGCACAGGGCGCATGGCACAAGAGGCAAAGGTAATGTCACTGCTACAAATATTGTGGGACATTTAAGCAGCAAAATTAAAAACTGTTGTTATAACCTTGACAGTGGAAACAGAACTAAACTTTTAGCTTCTGAAATAATCAATGAAGTTACGCTGCTCCTCGTGGGTAAATGCACACTGCGCCTCTCTTAATGGGGAGTCTGCAGCGAAACAGCAGCAGACAACAGCTCTGTTTACATTTGGAGAATGTAATTAAGATTTCCTTTTATATATTTATGTATAGGCCTATAATTTTCCCTCTCCTCCCTTACAATTTCTTTTGTGCTTTCATTTCACCTGTGTGTGAAATTGATTGTAAAAGCTTTGTGACCCTGTGTATGTAAGCACATGTATTATCTATATAATGGGCCCTTTAAGAAGCAGGAAAACACTGCACCATTCTGATGTTAGACCAGGTTTTTGTTGGTCAATGACACAGTTGCTTTCTGCAGCCCTTATAATAGCAATACGCCAACAATACGCCTGAACACACCTCATTGTAAGACTGGCTGTGAAAATGACAGCGCTTTGTTGTGCGCCATTTTTTGGCACGTGCAAGATCGGGCCCTTAGTCTTATAACAGTGCATTATTACAAAATATGAGTTAAAAGACAAGAGGGCCTCCCAGACTTTTTTAGCATCCAGCAGGGCCCGTGTGTAAACCCAGTGGTCACTTTTAAGGGTCACAGCCTGCCTAGCTCCCACACTGTCGCACTGATCCGACTGCAGTGACCTTTAATGGACCACACCATTCTGCTGCACCTCAGAGACCAGTTAGTGACAACAGGACCTTACACTGTCCATGCAGCCACACTACCATCACAGCAACAGGGGACACTCTGACACACTCTCCCTGACTCGCCTCCCTAGTAGCTGTATTGCACCCCACTGAGCAACAGACATAGATCCCCATAACCTTTCCTTACACACACATGCACACACTTGCTCTACAAAGCCTTCAGTGTTTTATTCAGCACACATCTTTGCTCCCCAGCACGTCGTTTTGTCGAATCCTCTTGTCGTGCTCTTGCTTTTGAAGATCTCATTTCTGACCAGGAGTGATGAGGATGTTAATAATAACCCCATGCAGTGTTATCATAACCCTGAATAGAATACTCGAGGCAACAGACTCCCTCTCCTCCTGTCCAATTTCTTTGGTGTTTTTTCAGCAATTTGCCACTGGGACTCTGCAGGGCAGCACACTAGAGAAGACAGGCGACAAAATGGGCATAATGACTGGCCTGAGGGGGGAGACGGAGACAAAGAGCGGTGAACTGTTAGACAGTTTTAACCTCATCAACAATGAGGCCACATCTGAGGGCAACAAGGTGACTTGAGACTGATTAAAGGATGAAAGGTTACTAAACAAGTTGCATGGGGTGCTTACCTATGGAGACCAAACAGAGAGGAAATGTGGTTTAGTTGAGATAAGAGGAGCATCTCGATGCGGATGATAGAAGGGACATGATTGTCATTCACCTCTCTACTAATGTGATTATCATCCGAAATACGGCAGCCATTGAACATAACCCCACACCCCCTAGCGTATTGCTTAACACCATCTTTTTTGATAAAGTGTTAATTGTGCGTTAGTCCTCTGACACATGGAAGCATTTCATATGCAATGTTACTTTTTAAATCCCCCACATGCTGCATTATGCATAAACCCAACATAAACATATAAGTGCATTGAAGCTGACGCATACATTTATCAGAACATATGGAAACAAGGCGTTTTAAAACATCAAAACATGTAACTACCCACTCAGACATCTCCGCCTTTTTTGTGTCAACACATATTTTCTGTCTTTATAGGCACTGACATTTATATTTTACAGTCAGATCCTATTTTTCTAACCCCAAACACTGCAGCCAACCCAAACATTAAACCTTTGGATAACCCAAAAGCCTAAAGCTGAAACCAATTTGAATGCCCAACTTCACGCCTATCCTTAATCCAAAACCAAATTTTAATCCTATTGTTGTGTGGACATCTGGTCCTCATAGAGATAGACGTCCAAAAGCATCCACACACATATGCACCGCAGACACTCACGAGTGCACATCTATACAAGGACACCTACTGTATAAGCCAAGGTAAATCTATTTTATTGTGCTGTTAATCTGCTCTTGCTTTTGTACCTTCAAGCCCATTTGGGAAATCTAGATGACATATACATATAATTAAATCCTCATGCACATGCAACTGCTTTCAAGTAATGCGTTCCTGTTGGAAATTCTCTGCTGTGCAAACATAAAGAGGACGATCACTACCATTTCTCGACTATATCATACTTGAGCTCAAAATGAGCTGAAGGTACAGAAGGTGAAGTGAACGGTTGAATGGCTTATTATATTTCACTTTACCCTGTAAGTGATATTTTCAACATGTCTGCCCACGCACTTGAACAAATAGATACATACAGTATACAGTAGTACATGCAAGAAGGTGATGTAGTCACACATTTATGCCTGAATAGATATGAATAAATAAATGTGTGGATAAGTCAGGTAAATGCAGCAATTACTCTCTCAGAACCATAGACTGTATATAAAGACCCACAATGCATCTCCACTTACTCACACGGTACAAAAATGAAGCTAAAATATCCCTAATACTGTCGGTGCCATCTTGAGCTTGTGATGTCATTTGGAGCCAGAGTCTGTGCTGTAGCGATTTCTGCGGTATTGAGTTTCCACCCTTACACCCATCCAACCAATCACAAGCCGCAGTATTGATCGCAAGCACACCAATTGGCACGCACAGCTGTCATTCATGACATTAACACCCCTTTTTATAGCATCAAATAATAGTTAAAACCAAACTTATCAGAGAAATAAACACTTGAACATACATCAGCGTGATAAGAATTTTAGGCACAGGGAAATGGAGATATGTGTGACACCCTAAAAAAGAGGGCGGATCATTGGGAGCACCACCAGTTGGTCCAGGAGCTTCGCCTCGATGATGGCCGTTTACTGGCATATTTTAGGATGACTCTTGGGCAGTTTGACAACCTGCTGTCTATCAGTGGGCTGCATAGCTCTGGGTATCCAGAAATGGCAACCACCACTTTCTCCTCCATTATTTACCAACTATAAACTTGTTGTCGTGACTACCACAGTAGACCCGCCACCTCTTAAATCAACCTATTGGACAATGGGCAACAAGATGACAACAAAAAAGAGATGACATGGGCCGTTTTTCCGCTTTGAGTTGAAGTTTTTTTAATTGGAGGAGTTCAGAGCGCTCCTGCAAAAACGGCAGGTGCATAGAGCACAGAAACGTGAGGCGCATTGCAACGTAAAAACCATAAACGAAAAGCTTCATTCTCATTAAAACAGATACAAAAAGGCACCTCCAGCTGCTAAAACGCCATCTGTGAGATCAGGGCCTAAAATGACAGAAAACATCTTTGGGGAAAATTTATAGATTTCATTTATTTTTAGATGGCCTACATCCCATCAGCTAACATGGAGGGGTGGGGTTTATGACCTATACTGCAACCAGCCAATGATTAAGATGTTTTAGCTTCACTTGTGGGAAGCTGTCATGTCATCCGTCTTTATTATTAAGTTCCATGCTTTGGTACTGACTACCATTTAGCCTCTGGGGGCAACAGCCAATATATCAAGGGTTGTGGTGTAGCCAGCAGATATCTGGTTAATGGATAGCCTGGCCAAATCCGCCTCTTCCCTGCACCAGTCATTGTTTAGCGTTTGATTAGCAACTTGAGAGAACACCAGACGGCATTTTGGCTAATCTCCATACACAGGTATCTGCATATGAATGAAGATAAATTACAAAAAAGCTAATAAAAAGCAAAATGTCATCAGATGATAGCTGCTGGCTTCTCAGAATGCATTTCGGCCAATGCGATATGGCTCTTTTGCTCCCCACACAGACTGTTTACGTGCATGCAACCAAAGCTCGCTCAAACGTGATAAGTCAAAGCTACTCGGACTACCGACGGACAACAAAAGAAAAATCAGATTGCTTCTGATACCAAAATCTTGCCCTGTTGCCTCAGATGCTGCATTCATATGAAGAGATCTGTGTATAGAGATTATATATATGTTTATGCATTCAGACAGAGGAACGGCACAAATGCACACTCTATGTATTATGCACATTCACTCACCAATGCATGCACACTGTGCCCCATATGCACATGCAAACTTGCTTGTGCAAACTAACGCCTCTTGAGGTGGAGATATGCTGTGACAGTATGGCTCTGGATTCAAAGCATCTGCTTAAAAGGCCAAAGGCGGCAGCGTGCAACGTGCAGCGAGCGATGACGGAGGGGAACGGGGCAGTCTAGTCACACACTTATTCTCCTCACAGTTTCATCTATATCTGCACTTTCAACCGCACTCACCCACCTGTTTAACCCATAAATAACCAGCAGCCATACAGGGTTTTCACACATGTAGACCTTTAGATTAGACGTAGTTCAGAGTATCAAAGCCTCCCGAGGCTGTGATATTACCCACACATCAGATAACAATTGTTGGATGGATGAAAGATGGAAAGACAGTTTTGCTAATGTTAGATCCTGAACACCAGTCGGGCAAAAAAAAAGGTAAAGTTCGGCCTGAGGATGGCACCGAAGCAAAGGGCAAATTGTTATGATGAATCAAAGAGTTTATTATCTGTACTGCAGCTGTTTTACATCACAGACACAATCATTACATAACAAATGTCTGTAATATGAACTGTTTGTATTATCAAAACTTGAGTCAAAGGTCCAATAATAAAACAGTATCAAAGAGCTTTATTAGTAAATTGTTTTCATGCCATTCATGTGCGCAGCCAGCCAACAGGGAAGCTTGGCCAGAAAAGGACTCCAATGTCCGTGATCTATGGGCTCAAAAGTGATGAGCTATGAGGAGTTCCCAAAGTCCCAAACTCCTTTAGCTATTCAAAGCAACATCCCCTGCAGAGGAAAGCAGGTCTCTAAACTGAAAACCACATTTTCAAATAAACTCTTTTATTTCGCCCAGAAAGACTAATAGATACCAAGTAAGTGGCGATTTATATTTCTCCAAGGCTGTTCTTAGTGCATTAATGTGACCAAATGAAGTAACTGGCAATTGAACAATGCGGTCTGGTCCTGTAAAATATACTGTAAGCACAGCATGGAATGGCATAGCTAATGGGTCCTCTTTGTTGGACAAAGGGGGGAAATGAAGGTTATTGGCTCTGGTCCCTTTCTTTGGTTATAGCAGTAATAAATATCACCTAAGCAGATATATAACATGAGCAAGAGTTGCTCAATAACTCTGGCTGGCCTATGGGGAGACAATGTCTCAGCCAGGTCTTGCTTTAGGCTTTATATCAGGTATAGGGAAAGGGAAACGTATGCATAGTCTGGCGCCCATCGTTACACTGTTTTCCCTGTGGCAATGTGTATCTGGCAGAGATGGATAGAGGTTTCTGGGATATACTACCGCACAGATCAAAGATCAATTACTCAAATAAACACAGCTTTCTCATCAAAGCATTTAGAGTATTGCACTTTGGCCAATTATCCAATTCCCTCTTCAGCATCAGTGTTTTTTTGCCACCTGTGTACCCTGCTAAAATAGATTTTAACCGACCATTGAGTGGATGTTGGTAAAACTCAGCCAATACTGGACTTTTGAGGTTGATACAGATATTTCATGGCCTTCAAAACTACAGTACATTTATTTGCTACTCATTTATAACAGCAAATAAATTGTGATGGAAATAAAATGCCTTCCAGGTTGCATTTCTTATTGACATAATGGCCATGTTACCCAGGGGTGGGGGAAAATCGATACAGCACAGTATCGCAATATTTCTGCGCAGCAATATCGGCTCTTCACGCTGTGCCAAGTATCGATTTTTTTTTTTTTTTTTTTTTTTTTTTTTTAACTATATGAATTATTAATATGACAAATACAAATTAAACTTTAGGTAGCTTACTAAAATAATTTAATCAGGGGTGGATTGGCCATTGGGAGTACATTGGGATTTTTCCCGGTGGGCCGATCAATAATGGGCCGATGGCTGCCCGTTGTTTTTTTTGTTGCTGTGCCTTGCCATGGTAACTCTCCCGGCCCAGGGAAAGAGACATGCACCAGCCCACAGAGCTCAGCTGCAGCCTGCAGACACAGCATAGGCCCAGTGGCTTGTCTGTCAAAAGAATACCTGACCCAATGTGGCCCTATGATGGGCCCAGGAGTCCCACCCACGCATGTCAGAGTGGATAGTGAAAGTGGAGGTGAGGCTCCCGCTGCCATGGAGGTGGTACAGAAGCAGGAGGAGATTGGTGGTGGTGGTGATAGCAGGAGTGTGCCAGCATGGTGTGGATAAACACTCATTCATATAACTGTTTAGCCTTGGACCAAGACGTTCATTGCATGAACGTCTTGAAAATGGCCCCCCCCTTTTCCGGTTGCACCTACGGGTCTAAAGAGATTTACGTCTCCATAAACGTTCAAATCAAACATGTAATGTACTTACCTCCAAGGCTAATAAATGCTCAGAAGGGTTGCTTAACTGTCTATGAACTTTACTTGACATAATAAATAGCAAACTCTGCACATTGTGGTGTGTTACAACTAAATTTAGTAAAGTATTGGAAAACAATAACCACATTCATATCCTGATTAACTGATTAGTTGCTTTTATTAATAACCACTTAACCACTATTTTATACTTTCATCAAAGGATGCCACACATAATTGCAGATCTACAAGCTTACAACTTACATGTTGCAATGTGATGTGGTTTGAGCATGTAGATCTGCTATTTTCACAATGTGTGATCATTTCTACCTATAATGACATCCCCCAAATCAGGTCACCAGAGATAAAGTGTTTAAAGTGTCAGCATGCACCTTTCTTTGTGCCCAAAGTCCAATTTATTCATGAAGGACATTGACCTAACAACATAACAAATATGTATGCTTTACATATTTTTTTCAGTCAGTGTTTATGGTTTATTGTCCTTTCAGCAATTTCACATTATACAGTTAAAACTAATAAAACACTGATTACATTAGTAGTGTTATTAAGGGCTTGTGTGTTTATATGTACTTCAACAGGGGGCGAGTTGGCACAGTATATGCACGCGGATTGTTGTGGTGGGCCAGTCTGGACCAAAAAGCCCAGGGCTGAATTTTTGTCCCAGTCCAGCCCTGAATTGAATCAATTGCTTTTTCAGACCATTGGATACATTTTGTTGCTGCAAAAATGGCTGAAGTGACATGAACAGACTGAACACTTTATCTTATTAGATAAAACAGCTGTTGACAGTTTTTCTTTAGGGACATAATTTACAGTTGAAAAAAGGTAATGAATCACAATATGTATTTTATCGCAATACTTAGCATATCACAACATATTTAGAATTGCGATAATAATGTATCATGACTTAAGTATCGTGATAATATCGTATTGTGGATCTTCTGGTAATTCACCCCTAATATCTATCTTGTTGCAAAATGTTCATGACAGTGCCTTTCATTTGTTCATCTTGCATATATGCTCGTGTTTAGGCACTCAAAAGCACTCAGTTAAGGTTATGGAAAAATTGTGGTGCTGGTAATATTGAAAAAGAGGCTTGAAGCATGAGACTAGACACGTTTAGTTCATTCGCTTCTCCTAACTTTGCTCATTGTGATGAACCTACAGAGAATTATCCTGGAATATACCTGGAATGTGCAGCTCTCCTCAGCTTTACAGCGCTTATATGTGAGCTTTAGCTTATGTTTATGTTTATTTTGTTTAGAAAGGAACTGTGCACATTAATTAACATGATCACTTAAGTCATGTAAATGTGCCAGATTTAGCCACACAGGCTAATTTTCATCTGCAGTCCCTGGCAGGTTGATGATAAGAAAAAGACATTAAAAATAACATAAAAGCACATAAACATGGATAAAAGCAGATTGATTGCATGTCCATAGAGGGGCACATAAGCACAGAGCAAGCATATAACCACTGACAAAAGCTGTCTGACTCACAACTTTACCTCTTTGCTACATTCTCACCACTCTTGTATTGTTGTTTTTGGCTGCAGCTGCTTTCGGTGAAAAAGCTCTAAAAACGCTCTGCACACCGGGACATGTGAGTGGAGTGTGATTGAGCAGGTAGCAGGAGTGGAAGGATTTTGGATGCAGACAGAACTGATTTTTTTTTAAGTTGGAGAGAGTTGCCATATCTCCCGCTCCATCCTGCTCCTATTTTGCTTTGGTACCGCTCACACCATGAATTCAAGGCATGCCCCACCTAGAAATGCATATGTGTTGTGCACACACACATTTTTTTTTGTCAAAAATCCGCTGCCGTGAGTTCGACAATATAGTTTAGAAAGTATTTTCAATAGAAAACTGAACAAGCGGTGAACCATTTGAGTGGAGTGGGGTGAAATCTGAGTTGGGCAAGGAACAATATTGAGCGGAGCAGCTGTGAGCTCCGTAAGCGAGGAGTGGAAATTCTCACCACTCCACTCTGCTCACATGTGCTCTGCTGTACACTACTCGCTCAGTGCTGCCAGTCTGGGGAACATACCTGATATTTTAGAAGCTAAAGAGGCCGCTTCTTTTTTTCAGGAGTTTGTGGAGATCAAAATTAGAGCTAACAGGGAGTTGGAACACTCCAAGTCTAAATAAAAGATAATGTTGCTCCGTAACTTCTTGTTGTGTGAATAAGCAACTGCTTGCTAATCAGTTGGAAAGAAAGAACTTGTATAATCATAGTCATAGATATTACCAAAGTGCTTTTGTTGCCTAAGGCTAACCAGATGTGGGACTCTAGTGTCAAAGTTCTGCACTGTAGCCTGTGAACATAATCTAGGCAGCAATTACATTTCCTTCTAATTATTAATGGCCAAACAAAGTAGAGTAATAAATTGTAATTTCAAGGCAGGGTTGTTGTCTGAAATATGTCGTTAGGAACATTCTGGTGTTTAGTATTCAGAGTCCCATTCAGTTTGAATGCTCATGTCATCCATCTGTGACAGTAACCAGTATGTTTGCTGGTCACTTGATATCATAATAATCAGACTCTATTAGACCTGACAGAACTCACCCTAAAAGACAGATGTGCCCATTAGCTAGTAGCTTGCAAAAAAAAAAAAGACAGAAAAAAAAAACTTTTGCAGCACGCTCTTCTTTTCAGAAGCGATTGCCTCAGATACCTCACACTGTTTCAGGGAAGAGTGACACACACTGAGCCTTTACGATTTTATGGATTGTAGCCGTATCTAAGCCTTCTCTTAAAACATGTAGCTTTTCTAGGAGTAACATTTCACTTTGCTGCACAACAGAAAGTACAAGTGATACATTTTGCATCGTGTTGCAGACATGATTTATTAATAGACGATTCTTGGTGATCTATCAATAGCACCCTGATTGCTGTGTCAGTCAGTTGTTGGCTTGGTTATTTTTAAATTTGTCTTCAAACAGAAAAGTGGAGCAGAGATGGTATTTGGTCTACTTAGATACTTAGATGTGTGGAAGTTCAAACTGAAAATAGATCTGGATTAAAGAATGTCTCTTTTCTCTCTCACACACACTCCCTCTCATACACACACGCACATTTACCTAGGTCAGTTTTGGGAAAATTATAGATTTAAATTAATTTCCTGGAGACTTAGACTCAATCCTGATGCACCCTTTGCCCCTACCACTTAGCCTTACCCCTCCATTTTGCACATTCATGCCTTGGGGTAGGGTTTCCTGATTCTTGTTGGGATTTAGGGGTAGGGGAAGGGCTAAGTGTTAATTGCATCTCTGCTTTTCGCAGATGATGTGATTCTGTTGGCTTCATCACACCATGACCTCCAGCATGCACTGGGGTAGTTTACAGCCAAGTGTGAAGTAGTTGGGATGAGAGTCAGCACCTCCAAGTCTGGGGCCATGAGGTTGTGGTTACAAGTGGCCAAAATGAGTTTCGTGAGAAGGATGGCTGAGCTGAGCCTTAGAGATAGGGTAAGGAGCTCAGACATCTGGAGGGAGCTCGAAGTAGAGCTGCTGCTTCTTCGCGTCGAAAGGTGCCAGTTGAGGTGATACAGGCATCTGATCAGGCTGCCTCCTGGGCGCCTTCCCTTAGAGGTATTGCAGGTACATCCCACTGGTAGGAGGCCCCAGGGAGGACCCAGAATACATGGAGGGATTATATATCTCGTCTGGCCTGGGAATGCCTTGTGGTCCCCCAGGAGGAGCTAAAAAGTGTGGGGAAAGGGAATGTTTGCAATGCCTTGCTCGACCTGCCCCTGTGACCTGACCGGATAATGTTTGATAATGAATGGATTGCTATATGTTAGGGCTACATGTCCCTACCAGCGTAGGTTTTTCAGAGATGAACGTTTGTGCCAAATTTGAGGAAATTCTCTGAAAGCCTTCTTGAGATATTGCTTTCACGAGATTGAGATGGATGCAAGGTCACATTGAACTTGACCTTTTTACAACCAAAATCAAATCAATTTATCCTTCAGTCCAAGTTGACGTTTGTGCCAAATTTAAGGAAATTCCCTCAAACCATTCTTGAGATATTGCGTTTATGAGAATGAGACATAAGGCCACAGTGACCTTGACCTTTGACCACTAAAATCTAATTTCTTCATCGCTGAGTGAGTGAACGTTTGTGCCAAATTCGAAGAAATTCTCCCAAGGTGTTCTTGAGATATTGCATTCATGAGAATGGGACAGACCAGGTCACAGTTTATTGGTAAGTCCAAGTAGACGTTTGTGCCAAATTCGAAGAAATTCTCCCAAGGTGTTCTTGAGATATTGCATTCATGAGAATGGGACGGACCAGGTCACAGTTTATTGGTAAGTCCAAGTAGACGTTTGTGCCAAATTCTTTAGATATTGAGATATTGTGTTCATGTGAATGGGATATGCTGACGGACGTATGGATATACATACAGATGGACGGACAGACAACCCAAAAACATAATGCCTGGGTGCAGAGGCATAATAAGAAATGTGACTGGGCATTACTCTAACCATAACCATAACCACTGACCCCAAAACAAGTTTTTTCCCAACTAGTGACCCCACTATTGTCCCCACTTGCACGAGTCGTCCCCAATGAGCTGGTCTGTAGTCAGAAATGTGCCCCTAAAGGTAGCCTAAATTAAACACACACAGATTATAGCTGTAAAATCAATAAACTTGCTGCTTGATCTGTTCTCTGGTCACACATGTGCACTTTAAACTAACACTGATGTGGTTTTCAATTTTTTTTTTTTTTTAAGAAACTCATTTAGTTTGTGTTTTATATTTGAAAAGGTGGACATGTCAATAATATGACCCTCGTGTTACATACTGCACACAAATTCACTCTCTCAATGAAATGCTTTTTATTGGAGGCTACATATCAGGCCTGACAGGAAATCAAAGGATATTTATTAGTGCTCATGTGGTGTAGCTGAGTAAAATATTTAACCGTGCATTTATACTATTGTGCGACAGTTCGCAGAATGTAGCTCACTTTTTACAATTTTAACTTGACTTGAATACTGACCTGTGGCTGAGCGCACAACAGGCCATTTAATGAGCTTGCAGGATCTGGCTCTTCTAATGGCTTTTCTTTTTTCCCTCCATCATATGGACATCGATCAGGTTAGCCAGAACAGATACACACCTTCAAACACACTGTGTCCATCTGGTCTGAATATAAATTAGGTCCAGTGAGTAACAGTAAGCGTTTGTGGCTCTAATTAATTCCAATGTTCTCAGATTATACTTGCCCTCTTTGAATGCATGCGTCAGTAATTTAGTGCACTCTCTTTTCTTCATCACTGTGGAGGTTGTCGTGGAGACTGGTTGCGACATTTCAACCATTCAATAGACCCTTATTAGAAAGAAAAATTGGAGGTCACAACAGCCTGCGCTTGGAGTACCTGCACATGGCAGATATGTTGTTCTCCCAAATTGAGAGATTTAATTCATGAACACTTTGGTCATGTTTTATCAAGAAGCAGCTTCTTTTCCTGATAAGCCATTTCACACAGGACAAAAACACAACCTTCTGCTGGGAACTGAGTAAATCTCCACACAAATGTAATCACAATATCTGGATGAAATACAGGTCCAAATGTCTGATGTGTTTTTATCTGAAGATTAAACAACAGTAAATGAGTCAGCTTAATCAAATAACATATGGCTGAAGGCTGGAGGTGTGGGTGGCCACTGGTCTTGTGTTGGCAGCAGTGATAGTAGTCAGATATGAATATGGCCTTGTGTGAATGGGGGTGTAGCTGGCGATCAGAGAGATATGTTT
Organism: Epinephelus fuscoguttatus; assembly: GCF_011397635.1. Classification (NCBI taxonomy): domain Eukaryota; kingdom Metazoa; phylum Chordata; class Actinopteri; order Perciformes; family Serranidae; genus Epinephelus; species Epinephelus fuscoguttatus. The sequence goes on from NC_064767.1 coordinate 14,415,078, forward strand.
ACAATGAGTGGATGAAATTACTAAATGTTTAAAGGGCTGCAGCCAACTCAGAAATATGTCAGTTAAATCAGATTTGACTATAGTACAGTGTACTATTGGACTACTGTACTGTACTGTACGACTGTAGTGTACTACAGTATCTGCTCCTTTTTTCCATATAGAGTTTGAACAGGATTCAGCAGGACATTCAGTGTGACAGTGACATTTATGTACTGCAGTAACTTGGCTAAGGACAGATTGAAAATGTGCAATTATTTGCCAATGCTGGATATCAAACAAAAACCAGGGATTGTATTGTATTTAGTTGCTGTGAGCTGTAAATTCACCACTTCTAAGCAGAAGGCGGAAGATAATGTTATCTCGGAGCAGCTGCCTCCATGTACCTCCTGCTTGTACTGAGGAGCAGCATGAAAGTGAAAAGCGCTCGCTCTGCAGCTAAATTTGGGGACCAAAACGTCACCAGAAGTATGAGACACACTGACAAACAAAAAAAAAAACCCAAATACCGCTCAACCTAAAGGAATCTCAGTCAACTGAGGGATCTCCGACTGATGATTTGAACCTCCAGCCTTACATGGTCATGTTTTAAACTTGCACTCTAGTCTAAGCTTAATTTAAAGCTGATAACGCAAATGTCATCTTGTCTGTGGTTTGCCTGTTCAGAGCATGATGGTTTATGTTATTGTCACTTGTGTGTTAATTTGTAGTTTGCACCATTAGTGAGTTTGCTATCCCTTTTCATGACCCCAGCTATTTTCCCTACTGAGTTTTGACTCTGTTGTTCATCAACTAAATGGCAATAAAGTTTGACAGTGGTTGGAGCTGCACCGTGTCCTTTGTGAAGCAGAAGTTGTCGTAATATTTTTTGGCCACTTGGGGGCAGCAGAAACAAGTGGTGAGCACAACATTAACATATCATCACTGGGGTTGGGTACTGAACCAAATCGGACCAAATCATGACACAGATTCCAGTGTCTCATTATTGGTGTCAAATTATGTGTGTAGTGAGTGTGCGCTCGAGAGAGAGAACATGTGTGTGCCGATGATGGTGATGGTAACAGTGAGGCTGCAGCGACCGGAGCAGAGAGTAGACTGTTACCTTAAATGTGTGAACACTGTAGGCTTTTGGTCAGTGAATAAATGCTACAGCTCCTCAAGACCCAAGACAAGTTCCCCTGTCTTGCTTGCCACCTGCTGATTAAAGTGAAGGGAGTTAGCTCAACCGTTAGCGAGCAAAGTTAGCCTCCCACTGGAATCTGACTCTCATTGTATTACCCATCACAGTCACTCTTAAACAGATGTCTGGATGCTGAGTATCTTGATTATTTGTCCCAACTCAAAATTAATTCTGCTGTTATTAGTACTGTAATTAGGTTAGATTTTATTTATTATGTGAATGTGTTGGCAGAGATTTGTATTTATTCACATTTATATATTTAAGTATACTTTAAACTGTTAAGAGTTGATATATTGTTCAATTTAAAGTTCATATTTGCTTTTGCAATTTAAAAAAAAAGGTGTTCTTTAATGTCGTTGACTGTCGCTTTGTGCTTTACTTTTTAAAAGTATCAGTTAAGGCACAGTTTAGGCATCAATGCCATTTTGAAAGTATAATTTTAACATTGTTATAGGAAAAATTCCAACCCTAATAATCACCTTTTTATGATGATATGACTCATGAAACGTGCATTTGGAGGCGTGTTGCTGGCCACCTGCCGAATGCAAGTTCTGTATTCACTCACTTTCAACTGTGTGTTTTTGGTTTCTATCAAGTCTGAATCTTTGGCTGCTAAATGCTCCACTATGTTGAACATCTAGTCGCTGACTGCAGACTTTAGTCTGTCTGCTGTTTGGTGTTGGGCAGGTAGTGTTCAGTAGGGTTTTGTTAGAGCCTTCTCACTATGGCTGTTTCATTTGTAGCAATAGAAGAAAATTGACAGGCTTGTAGCATCGCTTAAGAAGAGCTGACCTGGGGTCCTCATTTAAACCTGCTAGCATGTCCAGCTGTTATGCATTAATTCCCAACATCATTTGGCCGATAGTTCTTATCCCACACACTGTTCCTCTGTTTGCTCTCACTTCTCTCCCGGTTTATATTTTCTCCATCTCTTGGCCTCTTTTCAGCTCATTTTTTTGGGTTTCCAAATCCACCATAGCCCTGCAAGCATTATTTTTTTATGTTAAAGAGATTGAAAAACAGCGAACCATTTCTTAAATGAGAATTGTAGTGCCCTTTGATGTCCTTTATGTGTGCCACAGCTGGTTCACATCCCTGTGCTTAAGATGCCTGCAGAGCCTCCATAAGCTCCTGAGACCACACTCCCAGGCTATGTCCACACTAATGTGGAAAAATTTTAAAGAGCAATTCACAGCTCAAAATGGCCTCTCCATTCTGCAGTTTGAGAATTCCTCCTAAAAGCTTATCATCCACATTGAGACTAAAATAACTGAAACAAAAACTTTAAAACTGCACTAATCAATAATTGCTATGTTAAAGAATTACACGACTATGACTCCACACAGCTCTGCGGAGGCTTTTATGCTATTTTAAAACATTATTTTAGTTCTCTTGCCCGCGGCTCTGCTCTCATCAGCATTCTTTCCTTTCAGAAAAGAGGCTCTAAAAACTGCATAGTACCTGCCCAGCACCAAAATGTATGCATGACAGACACAGTTAGGGAGTAGCTGTGGAGGAATGTGTGGCATTAAGCAGCTTAAGAGAAAAATATTTCCCTTAGGACATGGTTGAGAACAAAAATAGAGTTGAAAGAGGGTGAATATTGGACTTATTTTCATCAGTGAGCAAGAACACAACTTCATTTAAGCCTTAACAACTTATGGTGATAATATGTCAATGTTCTGTTTCTATTTTTTTTCTCAATGTTCCAATGTGTTAAAAGCCAAAGAAAAAACATCTTTAAAGGCATGCTATGCAGGATTTTCCCTAAAAAAAACAACAACAACAAACTATATATAGACACTAGGGCTGCTGCCAATTAAAAATTTTCCTAGTTGACCAATAGTTGTCATTTATGGCCATTAGTTGACTAGTCACCCACATGTTTACAATATTAATGTAATTATTAAATGATATATTTTGGGCGGGGCAACACAATGGTTTGAGTTGAAGGTGTGAGAAAGAATAGTATCAGTAACATTGTTAACACTGTGCTACATTACAGAGAAATACAAAACTGTACTAATGAACCTTCATTAATATAGGCCTATATTTTATCTACAAGTGCACGTCACACACTGAGTGAGCCGCCTGTTAATGACGCTGTTGTTAAGCAGTCTTAATAGACTGAATATTTACAGAAGAATGGAAAGATATCTGTCGGCTGTGATTGGTTTGTAACGTGACTCCTGTCTGACTGCTGAGTGTGACCACTTCCTGTATCTGTCCTTTCAAATTAAATTCCCACATGGTCCAGTCATATAGGTTTGGATTTATTTAGACAAGGCGCAGCTCCTAATAGAGTTTCACATTTGTTTGTTTGATTGTTTTTCTTTTTTTTTCTGTGACTACGCGACCAATGAAATGGTCAAGTCAATGGTCGACTAATGTTTGAAAGACTATTAGGGGGCAGCCCAAATAGACAAACTAATAGTAATCCCTCCCAGTCATGACTTATGACCCACTAGCAGTGCGTGAAGGTCTCTGTATCTGCAGAGGACCTGCCCACTGCACCTATTTTCTAATTTTCTCCTTATTTTGGTTTGTTGGGACACTTCTGGCTGTTTGCTTTTGAGTAGTGGTGTGTAGCCCCGAGCCAATAGCTGCACAAGTTCAGGACTTTTATAAATCCACAACCTCGGCCCTCCATACCTCTCTGACCTCCTTCCTATCCCCATACCTGCTCGCACCCTCAGATCCTCTTATTCTATTCACCTCACTGTCCCCTCCGTTCGCCTCACTACCATGGGGGGCAGAGCATTCAACCGCTCTGCTCCCCAACTCTGGAATTCACTCCCCCCTGACCTCCGAAATATTGATTCACTACCACAATTTAAATCCAGGCTGAAAACTCACCTGTTCAGGCTTTCCTACTCTCTGAGTGGGTACGCCTGAACACATGTTTTGTTTATGTTTGTTTTGTTTGCTTTTTAAACTGATATTTGTTTGTTTGTTGTTAAATGTTGAATTATCTTGTACTTTGTATTTTATTGTATTTTACTCTGTAAGGCGACCTTGAGTGTCATGAAAGGCACCCTGAAATAAAATGTATTATTAGTATTATTATTATTATTAAAAAAGTAGCGACCACACTGTCTTTGTCTCTCTCCTCTGCTCTCTAGATGTGAGCTGCGTGTCTGTGCGTCTGTTTGATCAAGGGCAAAGTTGTGACACACACAGCAGCGGACAGGATGAAGCACGCGTTTGAGCTAAATTCACACAGAATTTGGTAACACAGCAGCTTCCTGCAGTGTTGTGCGGAGGTTTGGGTGTGTGCATAGAATGTATCTGCCATGAAACAATCAGAAAGTAGATTTTTATTTCTCTGATTCACTGCTTTGTTCTCATTAACATAGCTCCTTCTCTTCATTCACTCTAGCTGTCTTGATCACTGCTGAGCTGAGGAGGAGGAGGAGGAGGAGGGTCCATGTTTGAACGTTGTGTTTGCAAACAGTAAGTGACAAATCTTGTGCAGTACACCTTTAAATCTTTGCTGAAAAGAACATGCAGCTCTGTGAAATCAAAACAGATTATTATCGTTCCTGCCAAGTGACTGTCTGCTGTTTTCAAAATTGTTATTCATTTACAGGGCAGGAGGCAGCAGCAAGTCAAGATTCTCAAAAATGGTTTAAGAACTCAGGTTTTCAGATAGCATAAACACTGCTGCTTGCACATTTCTGAGAGCATTTTAAGAAAAGATTTGTTTCCAGTAGTTAGTGCCACCTTCATGTGGATGGATGTTGATGGAATTTACTGAGAGCTGTGTCAAGATCTTGAACAGTCTTACTCATGTATTACATGTGTAATGCATGTATGTTCAAAGAAGCTCCGTGAGTGAAATGCTGAGAACGTCTGCACAAATATAGCTTATTATCTGTTGTGGGGGTGTTGTGTGCACGATTCCTCTGACTGATGAAGACCTAACCCATCGTGTATTTGATCTGAGGATAGACTTTGTAGCATAAAAAGCCCCGGGCAACACTTTTAAGAAGAACAGTTCTCTCGCTGTCTTTATTTCCATATCTGTCTCACACACACGTGTGTGTGCGTGTGTGTGTGTGTGTGTGTGCAGAAGTGTGTGTGTGTGTATATATATATATATATATTCTTCTCCCATGAAGGACCTTTCTTCAAAGGTTCAAAGTTTACTGCAGACAGTGTTTGATCACATTTTGATCTGGCTCATGAAAAGGAGATGAAGGAACACATAATTTTCACTTCATTTGCTTTGACTGCAAAACTTTTAAAAATCAACCAGTCAACAGCAGACAAAAATAAGCTTATTTCATACTTATTCTCGCCTACTATTTTTACTGGGTTGCAAAATGTAATCAGACTAGTCACTTGTTACAAAATGCTATATCATGAGACATATTGATTTTCAATTTTTTGATCTGTAGTGACACAACTGCAGTGCAAACATCACATGAAACCTTTAATCTAGTTACATCTCCATCGGTGCTGAATCGACAGGTTATTTTTTCCCTCTGCCGTAATGACCTCTTATCTAGAACGAGTAATAATCACATTAAGCCTGTCAGTCTGCTAGCTTTGGCATCATCGCCGGGGTGATGCAAACCTAACAAACACCACATGTTTTTGCGTGTAATTAAGTAGCAGAGAGAATATCTCTTCACTGCAGCAACTGAATGACAGCCAGTAATGACTGGATGGATAGGAGGGAGGTGTGAAATCTCCTGACTGTGTGGGTGGGGGCGAGTGTTTTCACACTTACAGACATTATATATTAATACACTTGTTGATAATTCATGCACAGTCGTCTAGGGGGTTCTGCAGTTATTACAACTGGATAACCAACTGGCCCATGAGGTAGCTCATATGCATTTGTTCATGCAGCAAATGCCTCCAAGTCCTTCTTCAAGGATGATGAAAAAGAAAATATCCAAGGCCAACACCTTTCTGCACTGAAGCCTCTCCCTGCAGCAGGTTCAGTCTCCTCATCTACATGTGTGCTTCTTACATGTATGCTGTACACGGATAGCTTTATACTATACCATACTACACAGGTGCCACAACCATTAGAGTTCCACAAATCAGCATGAAATAATGGAGGATTAATTACAGAAGGATGAATTAGATTAGTTGTTAGAGATGATTTATCCAGTTACTTCACCAAACAAATGAAAATGTTGATTTGATTCAGTAAAAAGCTCGAAATGCCAACATTTTTTTAAAAAAATTCTAAGTTATCTGAGCATTGCAGCTGTGGTATGGGTAAGGTATTGTAAAAATCGTAGTTATGGTAGATAAACTATTATTTAGGCAGCTAATACACTAGTAGATGTTATGGAAAATATTGTTAATTGTAGATCTGTAGTGAGACAAAAACTCTTTAAGTTTAAAAAACTACAAGTTAAAAAGCAGCGCTCTGAGTAATGACTAACAAAAACATTACATACAATAGTCCACCTTTCACCTTTTTCCACCCTCTCTCTGTCTTTTTCCACTCTTTCAAACAGACACACACTTTGGAGGGTGCTGCAGTGCTCAGTCATGTCTCTGTCCTTGTCTCAGTTCTCAGTCATGACACTTTTAGCACTATAATGCATAAAGCTGGCTTTTAAAGAGGCGTTCGGTGGGGTATTAAAGATCCTTGACCCGCATATGCATTAACATTCAGCTCTCTGCCTGCTCTCTGCTGTGCAGGGGCAACTCCACAATATAGCGATGGCTTTTATGTGTAGTGACTAATACGGATCAGTGTTAGTAGAGTCAAAGTCCTACGTGGCATTTTTTATCTTGTGGTCATTCACGATGATGTGAAGTGAACTCAGAGCTCGTCAGTCATGATTTTTTTTCTGAATAGTAAAGAGCAGCTTCAAGTAGAGAGAATATCTGTTTCCATTTCATTATTTGTGCTTTCCACGATAACGCTTTTGGGTTTAGAGTACATCCGTAGTGGGCAGGGCAGAGCTAGAAATAAACATTGGAGGGGGTCGAGGGTCATGCTTCCATGGGGAGTTTTTTTTTTCATTTACTGCAGCTATAAGCTTATGCGCTATTTTCCCTGCCATTTGAGATAGAATTCCTGAAAATCTGCACATCCTTTGGAAAAAAACACCCTGTAGAGCCTGGTCTTCATGATTTAAAAAAAACCAATGCACAATAAAGGGCGGCACAGTTGTACAGTGGGTATCATTGTCGCCTCACATTAAGAGGGTTCCTAGTTGTAACCTGGGTTAAGGGGAGCCCTCCTGTGTGGAGTCTGCATGTTCTCTCCATGTCAGTGTGGGCTTTATCCAGGTACTCCAGCTTCCTCCCACAGTCCAAAGTCATGCAGATTAGTCTGTGGATATTCTCATTTATCCAGGTCAATTCCATTTTGGCAACAATTAAATCGTAGGCAACTGGACTTTGATTTTGTCTAGAAGACGTTTCGCCTCTTATCCAAGCGGCTTCATCAGTTCTCAATGCATCGGTCTGACTAGTCCTCACTAGTCTGACAAACAGTGGAGTAAGACTCAGGTTTTTAACCTCTGTGGAGGTGTACACCCACCACCCTCATAAGACAATACTTTGTTAGTGGAGTTTCACTGGACCATTGTTTGGGTCAGGTGAGTCACACTAGTGAACGACAGTCGTTAGGAGTGAGTGGGGCCACTGGTGAGCAACAGTCGTTAGGCATAATGTGTGGTTACCAGTGAACGACTGTCGTTGTGTTTCTTTGAGCCACTTGAGGTTAGTTTCGGGCAGTCTTTGTTGTTCAATTTCTTAGGTACAGCAGCAAGGGCCGCATTGTAAATGGGGGATAGGTGGTGTCTCAGGCCACCTCCCCTATTTAGAGATGGCTTCTCTTAGAGAAGCCATCTCTAAATAGGGGCTTCTCTAAGGGAAGTTGCTCACCAGTGGCCCCACTCACTCCTAACGACTGTCGTTCACTAGTGTGACTCACCTGACCCAAACAATGGTCCAGTGAAACTCCACTAACGAAGTATTGTCTTATGAGGGTGGTGGGTGTACACCTCCACAGAGGTTAAAAACCTGAGACTTACTCCACTGTTTGTCAGACTAGTGAGGACTAGTCAGACCGATGCATTGAGAACTGATGAAGCCGCTTGGATAAGAGGCGAAACGTCTTCTAGACAAAATCAAAGTCCAGTTGCCTACGATTTAATTGTTGCCAAAACATGCAGATTAGGTTAACCGGTGACTCTAAATTTTCTGTAGGTGTGAATGTGAGTCTTAATGGTTGTCTGTCTCTATGTGTCAGCCCTGTGATAATCTGGCACACCCCACCTTTTGCCCAACGACAGCTGGGATAGGCTGCAGCCCCCCCGCAACCCCCACCATAAGTGGTTACGTAAATGAATCAATTGCACAATAAATGTTGAGGATGATTAATTTTCACTCATTTGGCATGAGCAGCATTACTAATCTTGAAACCTATTTTTGTTATACTATGCTGGAATTCACAGAATGAATATTAAACTGAAAAATCTGCTACATTTGACTCTATGCCATAATAACCTGGGCTGCTTTGATAGGACCTCTATGAGTGTGGTCTTTGATACTCTGAATTGAATATTAAGTAGGGCTGTCAAAGTTAACACCCTAATAACAAGTTAAAGCAAATTCCTTTTAACGCCACTACATTTTTTTGACACATCTGTAATTATTACCCTTGACCTACCTGTAACGTTATGGATGACAAGCAGAAGCAAACCTCCTTGAGCAGAAATCAATAGAGAAAGGGATCTTTTGAATGGCAAGTTAAGCCTCAAAGCCCCACCACATGGTTCTCTTGGCAAGACCAAGGTTATTTGCATTTACTGTCAATGTGAACTAAGTTACTGCTGGTGTACGTTAAGCTGCTTAAAAAACGGGATGTTTAGTTGGACGCTATATTGTGTTAAATCATATTTGTCCACTCCCATGTTGATAAGAGTAATGAAAACTTGGAAAATATCTCTTCAAGGTACATTTAGAACAGATAAGATATGTGCGATTAATTTGCGATTAAGTGCAAGTTAACTACAATTATGCAATTAATCGTGATTGAATAATGTAAGCAATTGACAGCCCTAGTACTGAGCATACAGAAGAACATTATATTAGATTTCTTGGGGGAACAGAATGGTAGGATGAACAACATAGACATATCTGAATGACACAAAGTTGAAGGCATTTTAAAAGCCTTCAAATTCAGGGCTTTTGAGGAAACACTTGGGGCTGGAGCACCGGAAACCACCACCCTGCTCCACCTCTGACTGTGGGTAATATAGGCGCCAGGTTTTTACAATGAAGAAGAATGCATGGAATAGAAAAAAGATGATATATCTGGTTTTACTGAATTGATACCTTCTAAAAAACTGTCAGTGTTGAGTCTGACAGGAGTGCAATGTTAAATCAGTGGAGTACTCTGTTATTGGAAGATTAGTGTTCCTGGCCAAAACTCTTGTTTCTGCTCAGATTCTTTGAGAGCTGCCTCAAAGAGCAGAGCTGTTTCTACCACTAACTGTGGAACTATTTGCTATAAATAGTCGACTCCTGGTGTAAGTGTTCCTGACTGAAACAGCATCTTCACTCCAAAACTCCTCGTCCATCTGCAGAGCTTTACATCCTGACAAGGCCACGCTAGTGTTCACTTTTTTGTTTCTGCTATCTCTGGTCTCCAAACATCATATTTCTTCCATCTCTCTCCCTTTTTTTCTTATTTTAAGGCATCAGGGTTTCAGTCTTCCCTCTGCTGCTTGCTGCTATGATCTGTCTTCCTGTACTTGACTTACTGGCAGCCAGCACCGAGAAACACGGAAAAGCAGATTTTTTTTTGTCCTGAACTGGTTGGCTCTAGGTCCTAGGTTTGAATCCGCCAGTCTGTTCTTGGAGTTTTCTTGTTCTCCCTGTATCTGCGTGGGTTTTTTCCCAGGTTCTCCAATTTCCAGAGACATGCAGGTTATGTGAATTGGCGTCTAAAAACCGCCTGTGGGTGTGAATGTGAGTGTGAATGGTTATATATGTGATAGACGTGCCCAGGTGGTGCCCTCTCTCCCAGTGTGTGCTGGCATAGACTCCAGCCCTGTATGCAGGTATAGATGATGGATGGATGGATGTGAGTCTCTCAAGCAGCACAGGGATTCAGTTAACAGCCGCCTCTTTAGCCAATAAGCTGAGGGCGCTGCAAGTAATACCTACCGTACACTGGAGGACTTTTAAAGACTTAAGTGTGACCCCTCTTATCTAAGGATGATGTGATTTTTTTAATCACACACTATACGGTTTTTAAAACACACAAAACATCCTTAACCACAGGCCACAGCATTCCAGTCTTTCCCTCTGTATATCTACTAGGTGATCTCCCACCAGTTAAACCACCACTGAAACACGGACAACCCATACTGGTCACCCTAACAGTCGCTAAAAAGACAATTTTACTTAACTGGAAAGACAGACACAGCTTGTCAACACCCCAGTGACATCATCTACTCTCTCAGTACATTTCAATAGAAAGACAGATCGCTTTAAAAAACAACCAACATTCATTAACACCACCTATCTACCCCTGCAACACATACATGCAGACACATGCACACTCTGACCCTGGTAACTACCTTCTCCTCCTACTGCCGGTGACACAGATGCCCCCACCTACACACACCTACACACACCTACACATGCCTCAACTATAGAGTAGCCAGACCTCACCCATCCTCATACTACAGCAGCTGAATATTCATTTATTTACTTCATTTCCTTTCATTTTTCATTACTCCCTTTTCATCACATATTCATTACTTATTAATATCTATTATTTATTTCTGTGGAATTATCCTTATTTGGTTTGCCATGTTTTTTACATTTATACGTCTGTTTTACGTTTATATGTCTGTTTTGTACCTGTAAAGTCACCACTGTGTTAATTTTGCACCAATAATATTAATTTAAAAAAAGGTATATGACATATTAATAACTCCATTTGTGTCTGCAAAAACACACAAGTCTAGAAACACAAGAGAAGTAGCATCATATGTCAGCAGTATTCTTTTTATTTGGCATCAATACAATCCGTAAAGATAAAGTGTGTGTGTGTGTGTGTGTGTGTGTGTGTGTGTGTGTGTGTGTGTGTGTGTGTGTGTGTGTGTGCAAACTTTTCATTTTGGATTTTGTCACCTCAACTGGCTACCAGCCTTTACTGGTCATCTGAGCCCTATTTGTAGGAGGTGACTCTGGGAATGAGAGGCAAGAAGATTTCTCACTCAAATAATTCCTGGCTGAGGCCTTGTGCTATGAAGCACGATTTGGAGTTAGCGAGGTAACTTCGGGCTTAACTCAGGGTTTTCAGTCCTATGAGGCTGCTTCTCTTTTTAAATAACCATTGGCAACCTATGATGAACAGTTGACATTTTACTGACTTGCAGTCCCAGGTACTTGTGGTACAGTTTCATCTCGTATGACATAAAGCAGCCTACTTCATTCATGCTTCTGATGATGTCATAGGAAAACCCAGAGTTGACTGAACTAGTTGATAACCAGCTTTGTAGTTCCTGTTATCCAGACGGCCAGTGTTAGGGTTATTCAAACCACATAATAACGAAAAGATATCCTGGGTAAGTTGAGCTGGCTTCGTAGTAAAGGCCTCTGGTTGATCAGATGCATGCCGAATCAAACACCGACCCTTCTTCAAGCCACAACTCCACCAGTTTCTCCTCTTTTTCCACAGTCCAAAAGAACCGAGATTTGTCAGTGTTCTTGCCTCTCTGCAATCCCCTCCATGTTTACCGTCTACCTAGTTTCTTGCTGCATGTTTGGTGCTGGAAAGAACGAACCTATTCTTTATTGTTTTCCTTAGCCAAGACTAAAAACATTTTTGATTCTGTTGGAACATCAAGACTTGAAAAAGACTGACAGTCAGGATCACGGAAGTGCACACCTACTGAGGTAAAACTGTCTTTTATTTTGACATGGAAATTTGTCTGCGACAGTGAAATTGTTTGAAGAGTCGTTCGGTGTAAGGCCGACATAAGCAAGATGATGATGTTGAGCATGGATGTCGACATAATTGCCTTCATGACTTCCATGCGTAACATTTTCAATCTTGATCCAGTCAGTCGCTGTACATCATTGTAACTATATTTAAGAACCGTCATTTTCATTTATCTCTTTTTTTATATATTCTCTCTCTCTCTTTTTTTTTTTTTTTTTACACAAACATGTCCACGCACACTCACGCACACACACAGTCACACACGTCTGCACACAGATACGCAGCCACTAGAGCCAGGAGAGGTTCTCTGTTGGTGGCATCTGGGCGGGTGGCAGTGCAAGGCTGTCAACTCAAGCGGAGCCCAGGGTGCAGGGCTGCACAACGGAGATAGCGTGGCTCAAACGCGCACGTGCACACACACACACGCACACGCATGCATGCATACATTTAGATCCCACAGCATGGTTGACCTCAGTTGAGCCTCTGACTGAACTTGAATGAGGTTGAAACACTGACAAGAGGGGGAGGCATATTTATTGGCCCTCAGAACAAAATATCATCACTGCATTTTCTGTAGACTGGTGTTACAGCGAGTTTCCGTTCCCCAGATGGTGCGACAAGTTAAGACGGTTTAGCCTGTAGTTGTGCCTGTAACAGAAAAATAAACCTAAAAATGTAAAAACAGATTAAAATCACTAAAGAAAGTGACAAGTCTTTAGAGGGACTTGTAGCAGTCACTTTCAAACTTTCTGTCGTCCTACCCTTTGGAAGCAGAGAAAAAACCCAACAACTGTAAACCCATTTACTTTTATGAACCGCTAACAATGTTTAGGCAATTAGCAGCAAAACGAGTCACATTGAATTGTCTGTTTATTGTTCCCTCATGAAGCAGATTCATTTAACTTCAGTTCTGCTCTGCATTTATCACTTTGGTTATGCGTACTTCTGCTGCAATGCAGGCTTGATAAGGAAGAAGATGGCTCATGTTTATTGGTGGTGGAGTAGCTCCAGATTTGGAGCCTTGCTGTCCTGGTTGGCTTTTGGAGTGAGGATACCGCTGGCAATATTGTGTATTTTCTGACAAGAACAAAACCAACAATATGGTCAAACACTTTAGTCAAGACTCAAATCTCTCAAGAACTATGGCTCTGAAATTTGTTAATGACATTCATGGTGCCCAGAGGATGAACCCTAATGACTTTCCCGATCCCCTGACTTGTCCTCCAGCACCATCAGCAGGCCAAAGTTTTTACTTTTCTACTAAAATACCAATTTGTTTTTTTTTTTTTCTCTATTTCTGGTTTAACATGACAACTACGTGGAGGTTTCCATGAAATTACACACGTTCATGTTCTCCACCAGAATAGCTGCTGTGGTCTGATGAGTCATCATCAGGTCAGCTAATGACACCGGCCTCATCTATAGCAAATGTTACCATGCTAACATGAAGCTAAACATGGTAAACATTAAACCTGGTAAACATCAATATGTTAGCATACTGAAGTTAGCATTTAGCACCTAGAGGGAAACTTTTCAGTGTCTCACCTGAGATGACTTAAATCTGATTCTGATCACTCCGGACTTAGCCTGAGTGGGTGGAAATTCGCTGCATAGATCAGCCTCTCATTGGGCGGAATGAGCCACCCGCTGAAGTCCTGCCCTACCACCTCCGGTTGTGTAGCAGTTTTCAACACGTCCTTTACTAACCTTTGCGGTGTTTGATCTTGCGGGGATGTAGCCATTTTTCTGCCATGGTTCGCGTCCTGTAGGCGATATTTTTGTGGGCGTGTTACACCAAAACCTGTTTCCCCCCAGCAATATTTTTGCAAGTGCACCGTTGCTGTGGCACCGCCCAGAACGATTGTGATTGGTTGAAAGAAATACAAGCAGCTGGGGCGTTTTTTTTTCTCCAGTCTTAAAGTGAGAGTCGGCCCAGCCAGACCTTTCTTTTCTTGAGAAAGGTCTGGTGAGTGAGACTACTCCGGACCCTGCGGCATCTTCTTAGTTACCATTTCACCCTGTGTCAGAAGCAGGAGGATGGTAATGTCACTTCCCAATCCCCCAGTTTACTGCTGGGGGCTGAAGCAGACCCTCAGTATGACTACTTTTAAACCTCTTTCTAACATACAGCATGCAAGCAAACTCTGGTGGATGGAGCCCCAAAAGTTGTCCATCTACACTACGAGTGACAACAACATTCAGGGAGTCTATCAAGCCATGATCAAGCCAAAGCAACAGTTTGCTTTTGCTCTGAAAATAGATTGAAGGTGTGTGAAGCCTCTCAAAAATAGAGCCAGGGCTAGCAATTTTTCAAACAAGCAACATGTCACTTAGCCTGTTTGGTTTATGGCCCAGTAGCCAGTCACTACAACCCAAGGCAGGCAGCTGGCCACAGAGTCTTGATTTCAACAAAAAAATCAGACCTCAGAAATTGTTCAAAGGAAGCATTAGACATATTTTTAGCTTGACTTTTACTGAAGGTGCCTCGTTATTTGTTGCCCAAGTCTGATCTTTGGCCTTTTCTATTTTTTATCCTTTGTGTCTACTCGACTGACATTTTTTTTGAGTCATGCAAAACCTTTTTTTTTTTAATTTGTTTTATTTTTTATTATATTATATTATATTATATTATATTATATTATATTATATTATATCTTTATTTATTTTATTTTATTATTTTTATTTTGTTTTATTATATTATATTATATCTTTATTTATTCTATTTTATTTATTTATTTTTTTATTTTTTATTTTATCTGTAAAGCACTTTGGGCTGTGTTATTGTATGAAAGGTGCTATATTATGTGACCATGACCTTTACACAGTTATATATGTACAACAATGGAGGTCTGTTGCACAAAGAAAACCTTTATCCTTTATCCTTTATCAGGCTTTGGATTCGCAGGCAATACTTGTTAGATCATTCAGTGTATTGTTGGTTTTGGTTTTTTCATGGGATTTTTTTTTAATAAGCAAAATTAGCTTCAGAAGCTGTTGATTATGTTGTTTCAGTGTCGTTCAGCACTACTGATGACTAGCCTGCAAAGACCTCAACATTTACCCACTGCAGGGATCCATTTTTATTGCATTTATATATCAAGGTTATACTTTTTAAATATTCGTTGTGAGCTAAAGCTTAGCTGGGCTCTGGAAATGTCCCCCCAGTGAAAGTCAGATCTTATTTCTCCCCTATGATTCAATGACAGGTTTTCTGATGCACTCAGTTCATAGTCTTTAATCTCCTCTCCCAAGTCGCATATCAAGCTGCAGATGGTGAAAGCGAAATGAAAACACCATACATTTTATTCACCGACTACTGCACAGCTGACATTCAAGCAAGTATGTCATGAACAGCACAGGATCAACTGAATCCCTGTTCTCTGCTGAGACATTTTGGAAATGGAGGCTCTGAGGGGACTCGCTTGTCAGCAACCTCTGTTGCTTCTATTTCCCCAGCGTGAAGCTTGTACAGTATTTCCAGCATGTTCAAAGGTTGTTTTCCATCACTTAAGCTGGTAGACACAGCTTTTGTGGATGTGTTTTCAGAACACAGAGCGAGTTATGTAAGTCCTGAGATGTTTTAGATGTTTTAACCTCCAAACCTGTCACCATAAACGACTGCTGTCATCTTTACTCTTGCATGACCTGTCTTCTCTCTGCCTCTGTAGAATCCGCTGACCTCTTGTTTCTTGTTGCCTCGGAGTTGTGGCCCTCCAGAGTCGCAGCTGCGGTCAAAAATGTGAATGAGCGATTGATGTGTAGTCGTTGACTCAGAGGTGAGCGCCCACCCTCCTCTCCTCTCACCCCGGCAAGTCATGTTGCATTAACCTCGTCACTGTTATATGCCTTTACTCTATCGATTTTAATTCCCCACCCTCATGTTTATTTTTAGACCCTTGGCAATTCATCAGTGTGTGTACGAACACAGCAAATGCAGCTCCACACACGCTGAAAGTGATGCTCATTAATGTTGCTATCAGACGTGCACCTATCTTTTCATCTTTTCCTCTTTCTGTCATACTTTTGACTCATGAAGAAAGTCACAATCACTCAGTTTTCATTTCATCTTTAACGGCTGAAAAACTTCTGTGTGAGGCATTTGCTTGTGGTCAGTTTACTTGAAAGTTATACCTTGTTAGAATATCTAACGGCAGATATGTTACACTGTGGTAAAGACATATTTCTGTCATATTAATAATACATATTCATCTTACACCTTTTCTACCACCTGATGTGACTTCATTACATTTCAGTACAGCTGTGACTGATAAGCAGGTCAGCTTTAAAAAAAGATGAAAAGTGAACATTCCTGCGTTTCTTCCCAGTCACTGTCTTCATGATAGCCGTTTTTACAGATATTTAAATACTGATGATGCATCTCTATGCCCAAAAGAGGCATAAAAAAAGTGTGACATTTTGTATGTGCTGTATATCAAAGAGTTTGACATATTCAAATATATATATTGATGATAAAAATGACCTTATCATCTGCTTTCATGATGAAAATGAAAGGCAAGGAAGCAATAATATTTCCTGGAGTCAACTGGCAGTTTTGCATATTCCAATCTGTGAATGTGTGAATAATGTGCAGTCTTCTTAAAGATAGGATTTATTATTAGATTATATAAAATGAATGTCAAAATTAGGCAATACATCACAAATGGCAGTTTATCTTTACGCGTTGTTAGTTTCAGGGGAATACAAAATGATGCAAAGGCATACTAATCATGCGTCGAGGAGGTACATATATTTTTTAATGTATCTCCTATATGCACAGTGTCACGTGTTTAATATCTACTCTTGTGAGTCGCTGGTCAGACTGCAGGACATTTAGTGGTGAGCATTAATATAAAATAGATTCATGTGTATCGATTTTTTGCTTCTGCTCCTACCTGCATTAAAGTAATTGCTGTCGGGCGAACGGAAGCATGCACAGCAGATAGTTTGCTCCATTAGACAGGTCATGTAGCAGCAGTTATTGAAACAACAAGAGCAAGTTGCTTATTTAAGCCTCTCTAACTCTCCCAGGATGAAAAGGTTAACTATGTACATAAATATCGAATTACTGTGAGAAACTCCTATCATATGAGCCTTCGGCAGATGGTGGAGGTTGTGTGTGTGTGTGTGTATGTGCATGTGTTTGTGTGTGTGTTTGTGTGTGTGTGTGTGTGTGTGTGTGTGTGTGTTTGTGTGATGAGGCGACTGTGTATGTGTATTTGCATTTATATGTCAGTTCATTATCAACTCTTAAAAGTGTATATAGTCTGCACTTGCTGCAAAACTGACTTTCCCATCAGCCTCAGCTTTCAGCTGTGCTTAATTAGCAATGATAGCGTGCTAACATGCTAAACTAAGACATCACTATTATCTTCCCTTCATTCTACTAACAAGAAATACAGTGATAGACTGTACTGATTTCAGCTATTGCAGTGATTAATACCTGCACATCCATTTTGAATCCAGTAATACCACAGTACATTAATAAGAGTAGAAATATCTACAATGGGTAGTTATCATTTTTAATACAACTTGAAAACAGATACAGAAATCAATAATTTATAAACATGCAAGGAACAGAATTGTCTTGGACAACAGTTTGACATTAAACGCTCAATTGTAGCGCCGGTCTCTCCAGTCTGCTCTGATTGGTCAGTGTTTCGGGGTCTTCCAAATCTGTGCTCTCTGGGTCTCTCCCCCTTCGTTGCAGGGACTTATTGACTGGAATGTCACTATACCGGCACTTTCTACCTTTGTAGATCGTTTTATTGCTAAACTGTTGCTAGGGCAGCAGCTTTGGCCCCTGTTTACTTCCTGTCAGCTGCCAAGGAAACTATAAAAGAGGGAAAGGTCATGACGTCGGGGATGGCATTCGAATTTCCAACACGCAAAACAAACCTGCGCAATCGGCATGGGCCGTATTTCTCTGACCAAACCCGTCCCAAATTCAAGACAGTCATAAGCGAGCCCGGCCCGACCCTGACAGATGATTTTTAAGTCCGAACCCGACCCAAGCCAGATGCAGTTTGTTATCCGACATTGTTATTGTTATCATGGTTACAGCTTGTCTGTTTACCGTGATCCCACATGGACAGTGTGTAAATGACCATCAAAAGGCTGTTGTTATGCACAGTCACACACACCACATGCACAGCAGTGCAACACAGCAGAGCAGCACACACACTCAATTGGCCTGTGTTGCATTCAGGCCTTGTCATGTAAATAACAAATTCCAGCACTTGAATAGGCCATAGCACAACACAGCAGCATGTCAAGTGGGCCAAACCTGATCTGAATTGAGCAAATTTTCTGATTTGTTATCCGAACCCGGCCTGGGTTCCGATGTCCGGGTATCCACACTCTAGTTTCCAACACATATATTAACGGCAGACAGCCACGATTAAAACATCTGCCGCCATGTTTTGATTTTCTACTTTTTGAGCTGGCCCGTTCATTAGTAGTGCCCTTAGAATATATGTATCATTTGGTTATTTGGTAATTATTTGCTCCACAGACAAAGGGCCCAGAGGGAGCAACCGAACATCAGATGCAGTAAAAGTAAAACTTTACCTTCAGCGCGCTGGTTCTTAAGTTTGATTTCACTCACAAACAGCTGCTCCTCTCATCTATGGATGTGATCCGATCATCTCTGGTCAGATCGACTGATCAGTTATTCACCCTGTGACTGAAAACTCCACAAACTGCTGCTGGAGGAAAAAAACCTAAATTCTGCCCACACAAGCAAGGACTTGCAAAAATCTCTGAGTTTAGAGAGGGCACACAAACTAATACAAGGACACACAGGCAAGGAAATAAACAAAGACATGATGGGTTATACTGTGATTTGCTGTGCCTGCCCCATTAATTTGCAGAGAACTGGCACCAGAGTCTGGTTCCAATGCAAAATTCCAACACTGTCACTGACGTCATGACCTCTCCTTCTTTTATATTTCCCTTGTCAGCTACTGCAATAACAAAAAGTCCAACAGGAAATTCAAAGGAACATGTTTTGTTCATGTTTTCAAGGTTGAAATGGTCTATATATAATAGTTGTGACATCACAACTTCACAGAAGTCCAGACAGCTTGTTTAAAGGCACAGTTTCTGAATACGGGCTGTGTGCATTTCTCTGTGGATTGGGTTGTTTTGATACTTTCACAGTATTTATATAGCACCAATACCTGCTTTGTAACATAAAAAACGTGGAAATCAGATTTTTTTTTTTATACAATGTGGGACCTTTAATCTTATTTATAAAGTGAAGTTTGTTGGTTGCAGAATGTTTGCAAGTGTAATTATATAAGGATTAAAAGCGGCTAATGTACTAGTAGTGTTGCCACACGAATGCATAAGATGCATGTGTGTGCACATATATGAGTGCAGACAGGCATGTTAATGAGGATATGGACGTTCTGCAGGGTTAATTGTGCGTATTTATGCATTTGTGTGTGCGTGTGCATGATGGGTTGACACTAGCAGAACAATTACTAGCCCTCTGCATAACCCCCGAAGCCATGAAATTCTATTTTATGACCACGTATCCGGAGCTGTGGGGGGTTGGGGGTGTGGGCTGTGGTCTGGAGTCTTCTACAGAAAGTCAGTGTGGAGTAGCTGTCTCCTCAGCAATGGGTTTTGCAGAATATGCATGAGTTTTTTTTCATAATCTGCCGTGTCCTTTGGCAGGGAGGCGAGGCTGTGCTTATCTCCTCCACGTTCTGTCTGCTGCCCACAAGACACCTGGTACCCAATTTGTAACTGCCAGGATGGCCTTGACAAGGGAAGTCAGATTTTAAATGGATGTAGCGTTAATCTTATGGTGCGACAGCATTTCTATAGTGTTTTCTTTTTCTAATTAGCAACGCAGAGCAAAATCTCTCTCTGGAAAATTACAAATGCAACATACATTGTATCTATCTACGGCGATAAGGCTTATCATAATGTAGTATATGTCTGGTAATGCTGGATTTTAAACGTCTGTAAAACTTTACAGAATGGTGTAATCTGCTTAGTGAGCTCTTTCCTATCATGACTCAAGATAAAACTTCAAGTAAGAGTGATCTCGGGGTTAACGTCTCAAACGGTAGAGTGACCTCCTCGACGCTGTAATTTCGTAGGTTTATGAAGTATGGAATATCGCATGTAATGACTTAATGTATCTGAATAAACAGAGATCATAAAATCCCAAACTAGCTTGTAAATGCTTATTGGCCAGCAATGAGGGTGTTGTAAAGAAAGCATCTGTCACAGTTAATGTGTTGCAACTTGGCATCTTGGTGTTGTCACAAAGTAGTGAGGCTTGTAATTAATAAGGTTGGCTGTATTCGGAAAAATTTTTGCATTTAAAGGTCTCTATAAATGTTCTTTTTCTTATGATATTCTGAGCATAATTGACTTTTCTGTTGAAGGCTGGCCTGTTAGACACCTGCCCTCGGGGTCTTTCTTCTATTGTCCCGTCATTCAAGAGCTCTAAAAAAAAACAAAAAAAAAAAACACCAAACACGCTCGGCTGCGCTGAATGATCTCTTCTAAAGGGAAAAATCAATGAGCTTTGTCTCGTTTGTCACTTCTTCTCCCTCCTCCTCACCTCATCTTTCTGCCCCCTCCCTATTTACCTCTCTCCTGCTAATGGAGTGATGATTTGGAAAGTATTATGAGGCTCAAAATCGGCTCAGTGAGCTGCACACGACAGTGTGGCCAGCTCTTTGATGGATATCCCAGTTCTGATTGCCTGAGCTCGGTGCCACAGAAGGAATCTCTTAGCTGTGGCCCTTAAGAGTCAGAGAGACTGATGCTGAGATCAGGCTATCTGGCTACTGTAGGGGATCAGCCAATGGATAATGAAACCCTCCTGCAGACGAGCACGCGGACATGCACGCCCACAAGAAAGCGCGGGCTGCCAGAAAGACACAGTCGCACCAACACACTCACTCACAACTGTTCCATGACTGATCAGCTTTTCTCTCTCAATTGCCAGGTGTGGAGGTGGCAATGGTAGTTGTGCTTCTGCTGCAGGGGGGAGTGGAATAGTGAGAGTAATTTCACCGCTGGTTCATCAAACACCTCCACAGTCAATCTTTGGCTCTCACCAGACTCATCGCTGCATGGAGAAACTCTTTTTTATCTGTGTCCTCTTGATCTTTTTTTCCAATGGACTGCTAGATCACATGTGTCGTGGCCACTTTTTCACAGAACATCTGATAAACGATCTGATCTTGATAGTGCTCTTTTGCTTTTAAATGAACTGTAACAGATTTTCACCCAGTACAGGATATCTACACTTTCACTGTGTGCTCTAGAGGAAGTGTGTAAACTAAGGTTTCTTGGAATATTAGTCATGGAGGAAATAATATTATTCTACTGCTCATCGCACAGTTCATCAGTGCATAAATCAATGCCTAATTGTCAATCATTTGAGATAATAACACAAAGGGGGCTCTTTTATATTAGATGTTAGATGTGTTTGAAACTGATCTCATCTCACACAGATTTAAAATTCAGATGAAAACTGGGACTTTGCTAGATTTCTTTTTGGCTCGCTTCACACAGCTGCGTTAACGCCAGAGATATTGCACAATGTTTTGTTTTTTCCCTCTTAATTAAATACTCCTCACACAACACACAGAATGTCAGGAGGCAGTGGACATGCTAATTGCTTTAGCGCCATTCACTCGGCGAGCTCGCCTCAGCCACCTCGCAGTAGCTCAGCAGCAGAGTGGCTGTTAGCTGTCTGAACACACAACATGATTTCTTTTAAAAAGTCAACTCATTTGCATTAAGTCTCAGGGGGATTTTCAACTTAGAAAACAAATGAAGCACAGTATAACATAACAAAGAGCACTGGTTGAGAGCACACACACAAACACAAACCACTCCACGCCACACCTACATCCACAAATTGATCATTGGAGAAAATAAACTGGCGGTCTTGTTGGTTATCTGCACCTTTGGACCTCTTCAAACTAGCTTCTTTTCTTTAAAGACTTAACAACTCCACACACAGCAGGGCGGTGACTGACAGGAATTGGTCCTTTTTCTTTGCTGTTGTGGTGGCTCAGTTGGTATTTTTCTTTGTCTTCAGAAATCAGACAAAGAACCATAATCAGACTTCGATCTAGCTGTAAATCATTCAGTGCACTGATGCACACCAGCTGTTAGAGAAATCAATTTGGGATGGGAATTGACTTCAGACATTTTGGTAGCTTAGGAAGATTATTCACACTTTTTTAAAAAAGAGAATTTTTACTTGAAGATTGAAAATCTTTGTGTTTTTAGGCTTTGACTGCTTATTTTGGGGTGTTTCTAGGCGTTCAGATTATTTGGCAACTTCTACTTTGAAGCAGAAAGCCAGTGAGGTGCAGACCAGATTGAGCTTCAGTGCAAACACATTAAAATAAAAACACATCGAACAGCTCTTCTCCAATATACCATGCATTATGTATCAAACTTTTTCAGGCCATTTCACTTTCATTAAGACTTTTTGCCTGGTCACAAACTTTCAGTTCAAAAACTCCTACAATGCATGTCTCTGTAAAAAGATGTGTTAGATATAAATAGCTTTGAAGAATGCAAAGACGCTTCATGTTCCAATGCATATTACTGGCTCATGAAACTCATGAAATCCGTCCATACATCCAATTCCTGCAGCTTATCTGTGGCCAGATCACAGTGGCAGCAGGCTCAGCGAGTTAGTCCCTCACTCTGGCAATGTCTTTCATCTCCTCCTGAGAGATCCCCAGGCACTCCCACCAGTTGGTTCTGCAGCAGTTCTACTCTGATCTCCCACCGGATGTCTGAGCTCTTTACCCTATCTCTAAGACTGAGCCAAGCTATCCTACAGAGGAAACTCATTTCAGCCGCTTGTATCTGCAATCGTGTTCTTTTGATCACCACCCAAAGCTCGTGACCATAGGTGAAGGTTGGAACGTAGAGCGACTGGTAAATTGAGAGCTTCGCCTTCAGGCTCAGTTCCCTCTTCACTGCAATGGTCCAATACAATGCCTGCATTACCATTTAGGCCTCTCCAATCTGCCTGCCAGTCCTTACTTTATTCTCAGTGGTACACAAGACAAGGCCTTCCCTTGGGGCAGCAACTCACTCACAGCTTGGAGAGAGCGATCAATCATTGGCATCAAAATTGGAGGCACTGGTTTTCATCCAGACCTCTTTACGTGACTTTAAACAAATTTTCAAACTGGTTTATATTAGTCAAACATGGGCCAGTATGCTAGATTTTTCCACCAGGTGTTGCACTTGACCCAGCAGTTGATCCAGAGGAGAAAGTAATGGAACTAAGGGTGCTTTCAGATCTAGAGTTCGCTTGCTTTGGTCTGAATCAGGGACTAATTTTGTTACACAGTTACATAATTGCCTGGAGTTGGTTCATGTCCTCATGGCAGCATTTACAAGCAGACCAGATAAAATGTGTTGCGTGAGAACGCTGTTTGTTATTGGTCAGAATTTCCATGCTTGAAAACTCCAGGAAGTTAACAAAACGTTGAAGAAGAGTACACTTGCGAGAGAAATGTGACACTTTCTAATGTCACAATGGAGGGACAACTACGCAGGTTGATTTTAGCGCTGCTCATCGTGGACTATATTGCTGTCATTGTTCATTTTAGTCAAACCATACAGTTTGAAAACGAGGCGCGGCTCCAACTAGAAAACAATGTTTTGATGCATTGGATGTGCTGAATGTGCATATTAAGGCAGCACAGGAGGAGGTGCACATTAATAATCCTCAAGGACTGTAACATGCTCATGTTTAACACAAGCAATGCGTAATGTGTCGAGGTCGGAACACGTTCTCGCCACAAACGAACCGCACCAGAGTTAGTTTGTAACTGGACTGAGACCACCTCTTCAAGAAGGTCTCATTCCGGTTCTTTTGGTGCACACTGGAGTGCGATTGCTGTGTTCACACCTGCCCAAACGAACTGCACTTAGGGGGCAAACGATCTTGAGTTGGTTTTGAGTTGGCATCTTGGTTTTTTAAAACCAGCAGTAACTATATTTGGATCCACACGTGAACAAACAAGACCTATACATGCATTAAATGTGAGAGATGTCAGTGTGAGGGGGCTGCCCATGGACAGGTGCCCCGAGCAGTTTGGTGTATGGTGCCTTGATCAAGGGCACCTTAGCAGTGCCCAGGTGGCAAACTGGCACCTCTCCAGCTGTCAGTCCCCACTCCATATTTGGTTGAGACAGGGACTTGAACCAGCGACTCTCCAGTTCCCAACCCAAGTTCCTATGGACCAAGAGGTTAGAGCTGTGGAGGAGCGAGGGGTGGATCTGAGTAATAACATGTTAATCACGTTGCCATATTGCTTATTACTAATGCAATACAAGCTGGATTTAGCACCGTGACACTAACGGCACAGGTTGCTCTTGTGGGTGGCTTTTTATTTTCCATATCATGTCATAATGACAAATGCCATTTCAGCCAGTTTGCCTAACATCAAACCAGTTTAAGCTTGTACATTGGCCTGGCAAAACTGGAAATCAACCCAACTCTGGATCTAGTGCATGCTGAAGGTCACGGCCTGATGAAGCCAGGAGAACCACATTGTCAGTGAAGTGAGCTCCCCATACCGGACACTCTCCTCTCCCCAGCTGTGCCTCGAGATCCCGTCCGTGAATATCATATAGAATCAGTTAAAAGGGACAACCCTGAAGTCCAACACCCACTGAAAACATGTTTGACAGGCCAAGGATACAGCTACAGCTCTCACTTTAGTTCGATACGAATCAAATGGCTCGTGATGACCCCATCCTCTGTCTAGACACCCTGGGGGACACAGTCATGAGTCCTCTCCTTGTCTACAAAACACAAGCAGACTGGATGTGGACAGGCAATCATTAGCAATAATCAGATCAGGTACCAAGAATTAAATACAGTGACTGCAGACAACAAATACATTCCACCATCTGCTGTGTGTATTTACAGATTGCACGCATGTCAAGGTGTGGTTGGTTTAAATGTTTGTGGAACCCTTGACTGTCAATATGACATTTTCAGGGAGGAGGAAAAACATCTTTGCAGTTGTAGCTTGTCATTCGTCACTGAGTGTATTTAATGGGATTTGAAAGACTTATTCATTTTCTGCGCTCTTCAGTTTTAAATGTTTAATAGTCTTCTCTGACTAAGAAGCTGGTGGTTATCATCTTTTAACTGCAATATAAAAAATTACTAAAATTGGAGTCAGAAGGTCTTCACATGCAGGAGTAATAAGCAACTTCTCTACATGCAGCTGTCATAGAACCCCCTTTATCCCTCAGTGTACCAATTAAACAGAACAAGGTGTGAATGTCTGCGCATTCAAGATTCTGCCAGCGATTCACCTGTTTGTATTATCGGCCTCAGCGGGCTGTATTGTGATTCAGCTGCCGGGAGACAATCTCTGTCTGGAGGGAGTGTGTGTGTGTGTGTGTGCGCGAGCGTGTGAAACTGCCAGGGTTCAGACTGGTGCCTTCTCACACACACACACACACAAATAGGAAACATCTGGGGTCCATAACATTTTGAGAATATACTCAGAAGTGTTGGAGCACTGAGGCAAGACGGTGACTGAGCTGGTTAAAGATGCTGCAACCCTGACAACCTCTTTCTGTCTCTCTTTCTCTCTCTCTCACACTCACACACACACACACACACACACACACAAACATACACAGAATTACCACCCCAAACAGAAATGCAGGTGGAGGCTCTGACACTGTGACAACTAAGGGTTAAAACTCTTCAAGGTGTTGGAAAAGGTAGACCCTTTGGACCATTTCTCTTGCTGCTTAGCAACATCCACACACTGCTTGCTTCAAACTACTAAATAATGAAATAACACTGCATCGGTGAAATATTTTGCACACAAATCCTTACTGCATAGATCAGGATATTAGTTTTTCTTTTTCTTTCTATATCTACATTTCATAGATATTTTAATCTGTAGCCTAATGATGACAGAGTCCAGGTTACATTGAAATATCCAGAATAAACATATTTTTAATCAGGTCTCTCCAGGAGCCTTCACAGTTAGGCTTAGGCTAATTTGGCCATTTTAAAGCAAATTGAAAACCCATTTATGCCATTGATTATGTGCCACTGTGTGGCTTAAACTGAATGCTCAGATCTCACCAAAGTATTTATTCAGAATGGTGATCAAACAGTTGTCACAGCACTCCAGTTAAACCGCGCTTTAAACAAATTTAATCGACAACACAGAAGCCTTTTAGAATCAAATATTCCCCCGGGCAAAAGCATAAATGAAAAAATGCACAAGGCTGCACAGACGCACACAAACACACAGTTTCCCCTAACCATACACACGCAATTTCCCTGTCACAGTCATTGTGAATAAAGCTGTTATCATCTGTCAGCAAGAGGCAAGTTGCCTGCAGCTAAACTAGACACGGAGACAAAATAAAATATCCTCCCACAAAAAGCCCGGGGCAGGCCAAAAACACAAGACACCCGTGGTCACACCCAGTGTTTAAATCTTTTTTATTAACCGCAATACATTCACAATCATGCCCATGCTTCTGCTGTCCTGCATACAGACCGGTGTCTTACAAGAAGGTGTCTCATGACAAAATGATAGAGAGGCAGAATAAGCAGATGTTATAACCAAAAATATGCATATTTGCTCTGCAGTTCTTTTTGTTTTCATTTCTGAATTCTGTCTTTTGCATCTGCTGTGTTGCTTTAAAGTTTAAAATGAACTAAAACATGCACTTTGAAGCTGTATTCAGTTCGGCGTTATGTGTTACTTTTGCTGGAAAATGAGCATGTGTCTTCAGCCAAAGTTAAAGGGATACTCCACCAACTTCACACACCAAAATCTGTTTGCTAGTCACAGGCAGTACTACTCTGGCTGTGAAAACAGTTTTGTACACAGTTGTATGTCTTTTGTGGCTCTGCAGGAGCTTTGCACACAGACTTGCAATACATGCATTCAAGCTCAATAAGCGCAAGATCAAAGTGTGTTCAGTGTGTTGCAGTGCAAGTGTGTGGGCTAAGTGCGAGCGTGGGGTGTCTAGGTGATGTCTGACAAAGTTTATTCCACCACTGCAGGGCAGGAGCAAGTTAGAGCCCCCACCATAGAGTCCTCAGAGCGATGGTGCAGACGATCGCCCAGAGGCAAAGGAGCATGATGGTTGTGCTACAGTTTCCTGTAGGCCAGCCCCAGAGTCTTTTAACTAGATGCAAATGGCAAGAGGAAGTCGGTGTGTGTTGAACCACCGGTGTGGAGCAGCCTTTATGACTGCTCGCAGGCGCAGGGGCTGTGGCGTGGAGGGAGTTGCAGTAGTCCGAGTGGGAGAAGGCAAGCACCAGGGTGAGCACCTGGTCTGCTCTTCCTAGTGAGAAGCATGAGGATCATCCTGATGTTGTACAGGAGGCATCTACTGGAGCTCCTGCACGCTTGCTTGCAGAGAGTACATCATCTATGTCTACACCCAGGTTCCTCGCTGTCTGTGTTGACACCACCACAGTTAGGTTTGTTCAAGGTGAGCCAGGCCCACGCCAGAATTGCATCACCTCCACTTGCTCCACGATGCATGCCAGTCAGATTGTGATTAACTTTTTAATAAATTGGAATCAGTTTTAACAGGATGTGAGTGTTTCTATGACTTTCTGTACAGACTGAAGGCTGCTGCATCTGTCTCACTTGACCTTGGCTTTGTGTAACCACCCACCGCTGCGGCGGCCTGATCTCGTTCGCTTTCCAGACGAGGTGCAGTTCATCTCGAACGAGCCTATTGTTAATGTTAATAATGAACAGGTCTCAGATGGATGATCTTACTCCTGAATGAATACAGGTTCAGTTTTCTCCACGTCAAGTTTTATTGTTGTATTATAACCATTCTCTTGAAACTGGGCTTTTAGACAACACATTTGTTTCAGCAGTCTTATTGAATGAGCATTTACCAGATAGAGAGAGTCTATTGAGCGACGTTGTTGAGCTGCATCGTAGGAACTCTAGGATATAACCTCCGGACTTGTTGTTCCTACTATATTGGTCAAGGAGACTGTCCTCCAAAGCAAATGCACAAAAAGTAATATGTTTGCTGTAGTAGTCTAGTCTGTTGGGAACAGAGGAGGAAGTAGCATGATGTTGTTATGGAGACCATAGAGGGAGGAGGTCCGGTCAATGGTAAATGGACTGTATTTATATTGTGCTTTCCCAGTCTTATTGTGACCAATTAGATTGGTTTGCAATACAGACCAGCATTCACCGATTCATGCATACGCACATTCATACAATGCTCATCAGGAGCGATAACAGTTCACACACACACAGCAGTATCTTGCACAAGGACACTATGACGTGGAGACTGCAGGGACCAGAGATTGAACCACTGACCATCTGATTAGTTGCCGACCGCTCTACCTCCTGAGACACAGCAACCCTGGATGGATGTGTCACACAAAATGTGGGACTTCCTCTCTAACACTGGCGACTTTCAATCATGATCATGATTGTACCCTAACCTTTACCCGTTGAATATTGTAACCATGATGGCACAGGTCCCCTAACCATAAGGAGGGAGTAAGCACCATGTTTTTCTAACCCTGATCAAGTCATAACCAGGTGGATTGTTTCTAGAACTGACCAAATCTTAACCATAGTGTCGACACATCAGAAAATTATTTTATTTTTTTCCAATAGTGATTTGTAACAGATATAAGCACTGAAGAATGAACTTTTTCACTGCCTGCCACTGTAACAGGCAAGTCATTTTTTTGTCTGCCACTCAGAAATTTCACCTGCCACTTAAAAAATCTATGTGCTAAATGCAGGAATAACATTTAGATCATTTCTACATATTTAAATGGAAAGAATGATGTCCCTTAATGTTTCGTATACTTACACAAAAAAAACATTTCATGCATGGTAAATTCCAGTGTTTGCTAGCTTTCCTTTCCCTTTGCAAGGTCGGGAGGGCACTGTACTTATGCATGTGCATACTGTACATGAATGTGCCCACCTACAGTATGTGCGAAAATAACTATCAATACAATTCAGTTCATACAGAGATTATTACACTTTGAAAGGAGAAACATTATTCTGTTATACAGAACTATAATTATATTAAACACTATACTGTAACTTGACTGTCAATTAAAACATATACAGTAAGATTCTTAGGTCGGTGTCATTGCTTTTATATAGCAGCTGTGAGTGACTTTCTCATGTGTAGCACTATCAAATCATACGCTGACTTTACTTAACATCTCTTTATGTTGTTAGTTTTCAGTGTTTACCGAAGTGGCTAGTTGTAACCTGCTGCTGCCACTGATTTAACAGCATATGATGGATGGCAGGTGCTAATTACAGACCCTGTGTCCTACTAATAGAGCAGCAGCTCAGAAACTTGTGTCGTTCCATGGAGGCAAAGACAAGCATATTACATTGGGTCAAGATCTATCAGCTGCTTGAATTCTGACTACTATTTTTAATTACTGTTTACAAGTTTCCTAACTTTGTTGAAGTGCAGCACTAAATTGCTGGACTGCCCCTTTAAATCCACCACAGCCAAAATGGCTCCACCTGCCACTACTCGGTCTCATTCAGTGACGCACATGTTCAGAGAGCACAGAAGATAATTGTATGCAAATGACAGAAAGGAGTCTGGTGCTACTGTACTGCGCTTTTCTCCTCTGAGTGAGCGGTCGCTCCTATCTGCAGGGGAGCCCCCGTTTCACTCTGAATGGCAGCTGCACCAAGTAATGTACATTTATCGGACAATTCATGACTTTGTCATTACTGTTAAGTATTTGCAGCGTGTATTTAAAATGATCTAAGGCCTCCCTAAGCGGGATAATATCCTACTCCAATCATGTTTGTGTCACTGAATGGATCGCTTGGCACCTTGTCGTCAAATGCAGTGTGACAGTTAACGTAATAGGCCCGCAACACTAGACTATATCATCTGCCAATTAATTAATCCAATAGAGCCTGGCTAGGCCTATTAAATCCCATTCTAATTAATCAGATGCCACCAGGATACTCTGTCACTTACCCCAAATTTGAAGCATAATTACCCAAATGGAAGCCAGTAATATAACTGCAGAGGGTTTTTTAAATAATATCTGCTTTTAAATAAGGAAATGAGGCATATTCCCACACAGAGTCAGTATGGAAGTGACAGATTTACGAGGGTGTTAATAAATCTTGGCTGCGTGTGGTAACCGGCTGCGGGGGGGACATTTCTGCAAAGGAACCCAGGTAACTATCAGGAAGAGCTTCACATGAAGTGGAGTGGGAATACATTTGGATACATTTGGAGGCACTGCAAGGAAATCCAATTTGGTTTCATATCAGTAACGCTTATTGTGTTAGATTTTGTCATTAGGCCCAAGGCTTTTACTTCTTAAAAGTAGGTTTGAGGGCCAAAGGGAAGGGAGGAACCCCATAGAGTTAAAAGAAGACCAGGGACTGAGCTGAATACTAAGACTCTTGTCATCTCTCCCTCTTACGCACAGTATGAGAGAGAGAGAAAGATCTTTCAAGCACATCTGTGAAGGTGGCAGTGAGGGGACAAGAAAGGAAAAGAGTGAGATTGGGACAGCATGAGGGAGAGTGAAAAGGGAGAGAGGAAAATGGCAGAGGAAGACAGACGCTTTGTTAGTTCACTACACAGGGCCAACTTTCCAGAGCACTGAAACTCAACCTTGACTTCATTATAAATAGATTAAAACTGTCCGTCTTGCTTCTCTCCTTCCTTCTGTTCTGATATATCTGTGTAATAATTTATGTTTTGTATACAATGATAACGACCACAAGCTATAGGCTATCACCTAGGGCTCTGCTCCAGAATCACACCACTGTGTGGAGTGAGCTGCAGTATATTGAACGCCGGGTTTGCATAGCAATATTTTATATACCCGGCTCCTAGACTGCAGCCAGTAATTTGTACATCGCCTTTAGATTCTTTTGTTTTGCATAATGGCCACAGACATGGAGAGCTTTCATAAGCATTTGTCTGCAGACATAATTTTGAGATTTTTTCCTGTGCTCTCAAGCTACAAAATGTGGATAATTGGAATAATAGATGTTTGCCAATAAGCAGGCGAGCTTTTTAAATTTCAGACAGGGCCTCTCTGTGTCTCGCCACTGCGTGCGCTCTCTGGTTACCTTTGAGTTTTCCTCTAATACTGAATTCAATAATGAATCCAATCGACCTGCTCTTAAAGAATCAGAATTCAAGGGATTTTGTTTTCGTGCTCATTTGCAAAGTGTACCTCTTTGCAGGTAGATTTCTAAGCGTGTTTCTGCTAAGTGGCTCCCCTTTAAACAACCTCATCCACTAATGACTGTCTTGCAGGCACAGCTGGAGTGAAATGTAGCTGACACAGGCACTGGGTTCAATAGCGCCGCTCAGGGCATCCAAAACAAATGGCTCAACAGTCGCTATTAGGCGTATAAATTGTAAACTTCTCTGCAGGCGAAATTAGTGCTTTTCAGATTCTGCTAATGCTGGATGATAAGGAGGCTGCATTGGCTCAAACAACAAGTTTTTATTTCATTATGAATTCATGGACAGTTTCTCCACATGAATACCATTATTGAAACAAATGGGAACTTTATGATTCTAAGCTTGCTGGTGGCTTTGGTTTAATGCAGTGAGATGTTTCTGCAGACAGACTGACGGGCGGATAGGTAAACATACCGTCAGTTCGCTGTGTGATGTCCCCACAGATCAGTGTTAACAATGCAATGTGGACAGCCAAAATACAGAAAACACTGACCACATCTGGTATGTGCGCTCTTCTTTTATTTTTAATAGGAGTAACCACAATCCACTCCCAGTCGGACTCCGACATGATGATGAGGCACGTGGTTAGAGAACAGGGGAAAAAGAGCAGAAGAGCAGGGTTCTTTTTTTCCCAGTTGTCATTAGCAGCTTGCTTCAGTCAGGCTCATGCAATAAATCCCACCAGAACGCTTTTGCATTTTTCACACCACATACATATAGTGCCCATCTATTCCGTAGGATATTTCGTGCATATATTTTTTTTGTACATTTGTTCTTTGTGCGAGACTGAGACATGAATGTAAACCACACTGTGTGATTGCCTCTCTAATGATAGGTGTGGCTCTGATAGAAACGGGGTCTTTCCTAGACTAACAAACTGTTGGTCACGTCTGAAATAGGTCTTGCTATACTAACAAGCCTGCAGTACTTGAGCGAAACCGTGTTTGAAGGTTGCATACTTGAATTAGACTGAATCCAGAGTCATGTCCCTGGCTGGAAAACATACAAAACCTCTCCTCTGGCAGCTGTCAAAGTTCTTTGCTCCGGGCTGACATAGAAAGACGGACATTTCCCACAGTTTCAGAGCTGCTGTCCGCCGGTATATTCCTCCAAATATATAATAATTTATATATTCTATCACCTAGTACATATTTCACTGAGTTCGATACGGCGTAATGTTGAAATACATAATGATGCGGGTCGTCAACAATTCACTCATTGAAATGCAGACTCTGTGATGGAGGTTGTGCTTATTCTCCCATAACATGATTAATCTATAATGTTACCTCAGGCTGTGTATTTGGAAGAGAGAGTCTTGCTTATTCACCTCTAGTGCTGCAGACACTTATTGCTATTCCCCGCACAGCTCTGCTTGACATGAATGGGTTTTCAACTTGTCTGAGATTTTAACCCTCCTCCAAATTTGTGCAGGGGGCTTGTGTATCTACATCCAGCGCCACAGTGGGATGGACAGGGCCAACTTCACACCGACAGACTCTTTGAGTCGGCTCATGATATGACAATGTCATCTCTTGCCATATTCTACTGAGAAACTTTGAGAATATGCTCACTTACATCTAGTTGTGGAGTGCTGGTGGGTGCTGCTCTCAGTGCCTTCCTCACTGGTAATACTGAGTGACATTAACATACTGTATGTATGCCAGGCAACCGCTGCAGTAACTAGTCTAATTACGTTGACTCACAGTACATTCGACTGCATGCTGCTGGCCCTGTCCAGTTCTCTCTGTACACCACGGATGTGTTAGTTTGGCTAAGGGCTAATGAAGTGATTAAACTCAGACTTCTTTTAGAGCACATCACTGGATATCAAATCATAGCTCCATATGCAAGGGTAAGGGCAAGCTACGGCAGGGTTAGTTGAGAGGGAGAAAAATTTAATTACACAATATTTCTGACCAAATATTGCAATGATACTGTAGGGTTGACATTTCTGATAAATAATCATGGCTAATGTGGATATAATGACTAAGTGGGTGAAGGCAAATAATAGAAATGCACCCTTTAAAACCAGGAAAAGATGATATCTAATCTCATATCGCGATACCGATACAGTATCAATGTATTGCCCAGCATAAGGGTAAAACAATGAACAGCAAGTAATTACCCATCACTGTGTAAGAATGGATGTATCTGAGTGAAGACGATAATAAATTCCTCCTCATGGAGTCAAAAGCTGATTCAGTGAATATACAATAGCAGCACTAATAGTGCTACTAATCAATGATGACAGAGACCAGCTACTCAGGAGCACTGCATGTGTATCGCACTGTAAACAGCAAACACAGGCAGCAGTTTGCCCCAAGCTATGCATAGGAAAATAATGTAAGATTAAACTGAGAGATGGGACTCATCTGAAAGAACTGAGGACCCAGAACGCAAAGACGCTACAGTATATACAATTAATCATGCCGAGACTTGTGCTGCAGGCTTTTGATCAGAGAAGCTATTATCTTGGATAAAGGAAAAATTAGGTTATCACAGAAGAGTAGGCCATTAGTGAGAGGTCAGTGTGTAGCAGTGGTACTTATCTAATCATGAATAACAGTTTGGGTTTTTCTGGCTCTGATACGTCGGCATGTGACAGCTCCCCTTCATCTAAATTCACTTTCTGGCCGCGTTCCAAAAAGGAGGAGGGAAAACTCTGTCTTTCCGTTTCACTTCATTGCTCACAGCCATAAACATTAATGACTCAGGTTTGTGTGACAATGAAATTCCACCTTCCTCGCTGAGAGCAGGCGTGACCTACCCGCCAATGTCTCGGTGACTGTCTGCAGCACTTTTGAGACTAACTTATGTTGACACCCATGGAGATGCAAGAGGGTGCGCTTCACAACTGGGGCTGAAGGAGCAAAACACCGACAGATGCTGACGATTTTTAGAGTTAGTGAATAATTGTTAGGGGGGTGTTTTTTGGAGTAAAAACAGAGCGGATATGAACCAACTGCATAATGAACCCCAAAATGGGCGATTATCCATTGAATGGCCTACTTTCCATGGAAAGGTATTCCCTCTGTCATTTTAAATCTACTTTCTAATGCATGAAACTCGCCTACTCAGGGCACAAAACACACTGCTGTTCATTCAGATAACTCATAAATACCTTTCTATATGCAGAGAATAAATATTAGAGGACATACATTATTTTCAATATGCCTGTTTGATATATGGTAATGGCTAACATAGGATAAGATAGCAATACATACCATTTGTACTTACATATCCTCACAATATGGAGCCTCGGCTTGTTCAATCACACATCACCTGTGAACCAGAAACACTTACTTGATACATAATGTATTTCACATACAGGTACAACTTTAAAATCAGCGTCACATCCAGTATATTCTTTATTTTTATGGTAGCTTGGAGTGCAAAAAATGTTATTCTCTCTTTAATTATTCATCATCCTAGGTACATAAAACATAAATGTTACTGGACAGCTTCAGCGCAGCTTATAGCTGGCAGTCAGATGTGTTATTCCTGTGCAGATTTTTGGACCAGATGCACATGTATCACAGACGAGGAGAGAGAAAAAAGAAATGGCAGATTTGCATCACACATAAAGAGTTATGCCTTTTTAAAGCCCGTGTGAATTGCCAGTTAAGTCGTCACTTAAAATGAAGTATTTTTTGATGAAACCTCGGCAACATATTGCTTCATAGATCAATGAAATTATGGGATGCATTCCCCTGCTGGGAAGTGATGAATTGTTTATGGTATTGTGGATGCCTGTCAGCTTAAAACCCAAATCTCAAGGTTAATCTTTCTGTTTTGATCCTCTTGGAGTGAAGCTAAATTGAGCTACTGTGTTATGGGAACTGTAATTGGGATCAAACTGCAATAATTCACTCCTTTGCTTTTATGTGTGGCACTGATATGTGGGTTAGCAGACATAAATATCTGCTGTTTTGTTCCACTTTTTAGGTATCAGTGTTATGGATAGAGCTTGTTCTCAAAAGCAGTGTTTTGTAAACTGCTTTTGAAGCTTCTGTTTAGTTAATTTTCTTATCTAAATCACACAGAAATTCCATAAATCGTTATGAAAGGATGGTTTTTGCGCAAACACAGCTGCAGTATCCAGAGATGGCCAGTAGGGGTAGTGTGTGATTTTTCAACAACTTCAGAGGCATGGATGCTTATTCCTCTGCTGCAATGAAAACCAAATGGTTACCATGATACAGAACATGTGAGGCTTTAACATGAGAATGATGTGGATTTATTTAGTGTCTCTGAAAGAAAGAAAAATAAAGGGGACTGCAGTGTGCGTAAAATGTTCCCAGATTTGATTTGCTTCCAAGATTGAAATTAGTCCCTGGAAATACAGTAACACATAAACAAACATGGAGGTATGGAGCAGGCTGTGGTCGCTGAGTGTTTGCTCTACAGGTGCCTCTGTTCTCGTGCAGTTTACAGAGGGAGCTGTCCGCTGCCGGTGGTGCTGAAAGTTTGTGCTCTGCGCCTCTGACAGACTTAACCAAACAATTAAGAGATATTTCCGTTTTGATTGCAGCCACGAGAAATATCCTTTAATTGTAAGATTATGCCTACCGAGAAACTCCGTGTCTTGCAGGACTTCTTCCTCTTCTCCACAGCTCTGCACACGCCTGGCGTTGCTCAAACACTGTGAGGCGTGGATGTGGTACCCAATAGGAATTACTGGCACAAAAAAAAAAAAAAAAAAATCCCTTAAATGAGCCCCAATTTCTGCCATAATCCCGCGATAAAAAAACGAGGGCGTCAATTTTTCTGAAGCAACAATCAATTAATCGAACAACTCATGCCGCTATATACCCAAAAAACACTGAGCTATTTTGTGTTTGCTCCTGTGCAAAATGCTCCTGCGGTAACTCTATCCAGCTGTTCCCCCGGTTCAGTCAGGCGTTGTGGCTTCTGTCACGTCTGTCTCTCATCCATCACAGCCCTCGCCGAGGAACATGGTGTGTAAATCCTTTTCTCTGCCACATCAGCTGCGCTCCGTCGCCACTGAAGTACGCTGAAAATGTCTCTGAGCCGCTGTGCGCCCTCACACCATCCCTGAGAGGAAACACAAATAACGCCAACTTCTCCAAAAGTAAACTGTTTACGCCGCCGTCGACTTTTCATCTCTGGAGCCAATCTATACGTTTGGTTTTTACGCGTGAGCTTTTTGTCACGCACTTGTCGGTCTTTGCAGAGAGGCTCACACACACACACACACACACACACACACACACACACGCACACACACAGACTGATAGAGTTTTTGATACCTTCCAATCATGTGCTTAGATATCGGCTCTCCAAGCGTCTTTCTCCGGCTAGTCCAAATCATTTCTACCCGGCTTGTCGGGACAGCAGCCGAGTCGTGAAGTCTCTGCAGTCACGTGATCGAGACAGGACTGAAGAGTGTGTGTGGGTTTCTTTTTTTTTTCGGAGTGTGTATGTGAGCGTCTCTCCGTGTGTAGTTAGAGGGGTGTCCCTCCTCCGCATTTTTTGCTGCTTGCCATGCTTTAGACGCCGGAGCGCAGGGAGAGAGGCGAGAGTGAGAGAGGTAACGCCGGTCTCTCTCACCGGGCTACCTGTCTTTTCAGTCTTACCTCGGGTCCCCGTCGGTTCTTCCTCGTCTTTTTGAGCCCACCTTCCTGCGGTCGCCTTGTTTTTGTTGCTTTAAAAAATAGAAGAAGAAGAAGAAGCTGAATTTCTGCTGGGTTTGATGCGGGTCTGGTGCGCCAGGAGGAGGACCGCGGTTCTGTTTTGCGCTGGGTTTTGATCATCTTTTCCTTTTTTCTTTTTTCCTTTGGGTGCTCCATTTGGACAGTATAGGACAGCCGAGCGGAGCTTGGATGAGCCGCATCGCTGAAATCCCGAGATGGAGTTGCTGCTGATCTGCCTTTCCCTGTGGATATTGCAATGCAATTCGGCCAAAGCGGACTCCATCATACATATCGGTAAGCGTCCGATGGCACAACATGCTGTTTGGGTTAGACAGGTGTAAAGGCAAAGCGTGCGGGGATAAAGCTCAGCCAGCGCATACTGCGTTGATCACAGGATTTTGGTGAGAGAGGGCGGGATAAATAGTCTATTCAGCTTGCATCCTGTGTTTAAGCAACACTTTGACTCTCAAGCGAGTTGGAAAGTTGGCGTTTTGTAAACGGCCGTGCCTCTGACCTTTACTGCCACTGCTATTTTCTCATTATTTATCGCAGTTATTTATTCATCTGCCTATTTCTGCTGACGTTTCTCACACTTTTCGACGGCAAATCAATCACGCTGGCTTCACATCTAAACCCTCACCACTGCCGGCCTGTAATTTGCAAATTATGCATCCAAAATACCAAGAAGGCCCGTGTCGTGCAAGCTTTGGCGAAATTAATGTCCAACAGCCAAACGGCTGAGGCTTTTTTAGACCAAGCTGCCTATTGTCTGTACCCGACAAGCCTCAACTTTCACCGGAACGTGACTGCAATGTCAATA
Organism: Epinephelus fuscoguttatus; assembly: GCF_011397635.1. NCBI lineage: Eukaryota > Metazoa > Chordata > Actinopteri > Perciformes > Serranidae > Epinephelus > Epinephelus fuscoguttatus. Next base: position 14,452,922 of record NC_064767.1, read on the forward strand.
ACTAGACAGAGGGAATGTCAGTGGAGTTTCGTTTTAGAGATGCAAAACGCATAGAGCCTCTTTGTTCCCAAACTTCAAACCAGAGCTGCTCTTTTATTCACAGATGGGGGATGCTTTAAACTCATCGCGACGTCCAAATGATTCTGATCTGTTTTTTCCTCAAACATCGCATTGCATTTTGACATACATACATGATCTTCCCTCACACATACACACACTCCACACAGACACACACACAGAGTAAGTGCCTTGGTTCATGTGCCCCTTTTTACGCACACGTCACGTAGCCATTTATAATGACTGGCGTTGTAATCTCAGATAAAAATGTCAATGTCACTGTGAGCAAATTTCATCTCGGTGCTCCTACGCTGCTGTTGCTGCTGCTGCTGCTGGTGTTCACAGTTTACTGCAACAGTCTGGCAAGCAGCAGGTGCTCAGTCACTGGCTTAATACAGCGGTGGGACTCCATCCAGATAATATTGGCTGATGCCCCGCATAACGTTAGGGTACCCCAATTATACTTCTCATTTCCCGAAACCTTTTTCTGTGATATATGTGCATCTACCAAAAGCAGCTGATGCCATTTTGATAAACAGGGAAAGAAAGAGGGGAGGGGGGGAGAGAGAGAGACAGAGAGACAGTTAAGCTTCAGTATGCCTCCCACACTAGGCCTGTAATGCTTATTGGGTAGGGTGCCATCGATCTAGTAGACATGACAGCCGTTTCTTTTCTAAGTTTGGCTGCTTTATGCATCAATAATAGTTTGTGTGATGTGGCTGTGTCGCTCTCCGTGGTGCTGAAATCTTGTCCCAGCGCACGTGTTGCCCAACTTCAAGGCTACAAACACCACAAAAAGATACATTTCCAGTCCTGATAATCAATAATGCATCACTTCGACGTGTTTCTGGAGATTAAAAAGCTCACAGTCTGCAACAGCAGTACTCCAACAATGAATGCACAACTCATTCACTACTTCCTCCACCTACAACTCTGCTGTGCAATCACACTTCATCTCCTGCCGTTTCCTCTCTGAATAACCTGTGATTGTTTTATTCAACAGGTGCCATATTCGAGGAAAACGCTGTGAGAGATGACGAGATTTTCCAACTCGCCATCTCAGACCTGAGTCTGAACGATGACATTCTGCAGAGCGAGAAAATCACCCACTCTGTGAAACTTATCGAGCCAAACAACCCCTTCCAGGCTGTGCAGGAAGGTAAGCGCGATTCCCCCTGGATTATTTCGGCAATAAATAGCCCCTGCTATTTTATTTGATTACTTGGAGCTTGCAGGTCACGCCAGGAAGGCAGTCTCCTTGACTCAGCAGCTACTCCCATGCATAGAAGTCTCCACTGCTTTGATCTTGCATGTTTTTTGAGGGGCTGTGAGCTCCACATGTTGGTCAGTGAGGGTGGTCGCTCAGGAAGCAGTCACTGATGATGTTCCATATGTCTCTGTGAGTGCACTGGCTCTGTTTGTGTGTGTGTGTGTGTGTGTGTGTGTGTGTGTGTGTGTGTGTGTGTGTGTGTTTGTGTGTGTTGCCATCTGCAAAGTGCCACTGTACTAAAGCAAGGTGTCTTCTGTGGTTGAAAAGCTAGGTGGAAGCATTGAGTTAGAGCTCAGCAGCTCAGGATGATATGTTATGTGAAGTAAAAAATCATCTGAAGATGATCAAATGTAATTCCAGCACCAATACTCCACTTCTCTAATCGCAGGAGAGAAAAATATTTCAAGCTTTTATGTCTCTTTGAAGGATGAGCACCACAGACTTGTTCATGCACATTTATCACCCTTCAGCTTTTTTCCTTGAAAATGTTTTTGTCTGCCTCATTTGGATTCCCCATAAGTGGCCAGAATGCACATGCCTCCACAAGCCAGATAGGAAATTAGCAATGGAATTATTTTAGTCAAGGTTATCTCTCTCAGCCATTGAAAGGTGGTCCCGTGCAGTTGACTGCAACAGTGATTAAAAATTCTTCTGCTAAAATGAATCATTAAGACTTTAATAGGTTCGTAGGGACCTTCAAAGTCTGTTTATGTCCCCTGCACTTAGTTACCAGCCTGTACTTTTGTCCCCAGTTGCACAAAGGCCTTGATGAGTCATTGCTATTCATAGTGCCCCTGACAGGCACAGAAAGATGGTAATATGTCCTGCCTTTTGCCATAATTATCCCCTGCCATTTAGCTGTGTTTCTCAACAATGACACAGATATCTGCTATTCTAATTCACTTTGCTTTTGTAAACTTAAATCCTCCAAATGAGGCTCACGTGATGCAGAATGGCATTCAGGCTCTTTAAATAAACCTGAAGTACACAGAGAAGATATTCCAGGTTGCTGCCGCAGAGATAAGATAAAGGAGGAATTATTACACACACACACACACGTGACGTGGCATATTTACCCGTCGCTGTTGCTTGAGATGCAAAAGTGTAGTAATTAAACAGACTTGCCAGCAAATCATTTGCCATGCGTGCAGGATTCTGATTACTTTAGCAGCGCAGTCAGAGATGGAGTGTTTAAAACGACACTCGGTGGAGGTTCTACACACTGAACTCTGAATGCCAATTATCTTAAAGTTGTTTTATTTTGACAATCCCCCAGATGATAATACAGCACAGTGCCATGCCTGTACAGAAGCCTAAAGGGACATACAGAAGTTGTTGATGCTCTTAAAGAAAACATGAAAGATGTGAATAGAATTTGTAACTGCAGAGCTTGTTATTGCTCATGGAAAATTATTCAGAGCGTATTTCCTCCGCTTGAACTGCCTTTTGTTAGCCTTGATTGGGTATCCTTTAACATGCTTAATTACTGTTTACGGTTAGGCTCCTCTTAATCAAATATTCGCATAAGTGGGTGATTAGGGGGCATTCAGTTTCTGGAGAGAGTTGGGAGTAATGTGCAGTCGTTGACGTGAGGATCAATGGGTGGCCCCGGACTGTTGCACTACACACGAGGCAGGGTGGCGAGTGTTGAGTGACAACCGGGATAAGTTGACCTTTTGCTTTGCTCTTTTGTTCGCTGCCATCCCACTGAGAGTGGCAGTCAGGACCTTGCCATCGCGTGGTGGAGAAGGAAGGGAGGGTGGGCATAAACAGGGAAGGGAGGGGGAGGTGAGTGAGAGGAATGGGGATGAGATGATAGAGGTGGCTGTAGCAAAGAGGAAGGGAGGGAGATTAAGGGTGAGAAGAGCAATGAGGATAAAAATACCCATGAGGACCAGCAGGGGAAAAACTGGAGAAAAAGAAGAGACTTATGATCAAGACCTGAATAAACATGAGTGGACAAAAGAAGAGCAGGACAAGATAGGAGTGAGGTGATGAGGAAAATTTGCCTGCCTAGTGAAAGGAGGAGTTGCAGCGTCATGTTTGTCCTTATTTGGCTCCCTTTGTCCTTGCACTTGTGGAACCTATATTAACGACTATGTCACACAGACACAATGCACACAGAAACACTCAACTATTCAGTCCACCCACGCTCTTATCGTTTAAAGATGACAGCTCAAGGCTGGCTGGATATACTGCTTGACCACGCAACTGGCAGATGCTGTCCTATTTATAGGCTGGAGCTCCTGGAGAGGATGAATAGGGGCGATTTCAACACCGGGAGCGAAAACTCAGAAGAATATCTATCTTGGTAGCAGTTTATCTGATGCCTGTCATGGGGTTTTTAGATGACATCAGCATGCAATACTGTCACAGAAACAAACAAACAAACATGTGGTCTGTGCAGCAGCTTCATCCCGTATCTATCACATTTCCCTTTCGGTTCTTGTACTTTACAGAGATTAAGATAAGGCACCGGCGAGAATGATAAAAATGGATAAAAATCCTGTCTTTCTAAATCATACACATTTCTCTAAGGTTGAGATGTCTCCCCATAATGTGGCCACGCACGATTTAACTGCATGTGCTGCCATTGTGATTAATTTTAGCGTTAATGCCTCACTTATCTAGTAACAGCCAGTCATCACTCAGGAGAGTCAGTCTGGGTCTTATAAGGATGTGAGCATCAAGTCAGTAATAACCTGGGAATGTTCAGAGCATGACCACAGCCCATATATAGTAAGGTACCAGTGTCTGCATCATACATCTAATGATGACATCTCTGAATCAAGCTATGACAACTGTTACTAGAGAAGTAGTGTGCATTGAGCTGGTTTCTCGCTCATTTTGAGATTTGCCACCCCAGATTTTCCTCCTACCTTGATTTTAAAAGTAGATTTTTGTCCCCAAGGCCAGATAAGAATACACTAGAAACAAAGCGTTAACAGCCATTTCTGTCTTGCATTTTATTCAAAGGAAGTGGCAGAGATGGGACGGCAGAGCTGCCAACTTTGTTGTGTGATTATGTAAATCCGAACCTACTGTATGCATTTTTCAAGAGAAGTTTAGCTTGTGAGGTGGATATCTTTTTTTTCTTTTTCGCCGTAGTTTCTCACAGGATGTGAACTCTCCAATTTCACATAGATTACTAAATGTAAGGATTCCCCCTACTGCACCAGGGCTGAGTTATTCCATTTCTCAGAGCAAGTGGGGGGAAAGGATTGTGGTGGGTTGGGGTTGGACCATATGGTGTTTGTGCAGCATTTGGAATGTTTTCTTGGCATCAAAGCATTTAGGGGGCAGACAAAACAGTGCAAACACCTATAAAAAGATCTAACACACCATAAAACAACTTACAGAAAGCCACAGAGCCAAATCACCGCACCAACTGCAGGTGCATGGTTGCTTGAAATACAGCAAGTTATAACAAGAGTCTGCAGCCATGTTAGAAGTTCTATTTAGGCTGTGCTTATAGGCACAGTGGTGCTTTGAGCTCAATGATAATGTGCTAACAATAAGGGTTGCTAACATGCTGATGTTTAGCAGGTATAATGGTTACCATGGTTACCGTCTAAGTTTAGCATGTTATCATGCTAACATTTGCTTATTATTACTAAACACAAAGTACAGCAGAACACTGCTGGCAGTGTCATTAGTGTGCAGCAAAGCAAAGTATTTGACACATGGGCGGATTATGAGACAGCAGGCCTCTGGGCATAGATATGCAAAGGGGCCCCTCCACCTCTCCTACATAGGTGCAAGACACACAGTCTTTGTGCTGGTTTTGTGTGTCTTTGTAGTAATTTCCTGTCTCCTAGCTGTCGTTGAATGTCTTTTTGTTGTTTTTTCGGTCTCTTTGAGATAAATGTGTGTCTTAGTAAGGACACTTTGTGTTTCTTTTAGGTCATTTTATATCTGTTTTGGCCGTTTTGTGTTTCTTTGCAGTCCCTTTGCATCCCTGCCTGGTCTTTTTGTTGCTCTTTGTAGTCTTTTTGTGTCTCATTGTGGCCATTTTCAGTCTCTTCCTGTTCAGTACGTGTTAATTTGAGAGACATTTTGCATGTGGAGGCCCGGGAATCCCCTGACACTTTGGGCCTCTGGGCTTGTGCCCGGTAGGCCCATTCAGTAATATATCCATTGTCCATGATTGGGCAATTTGAAATTTTGAACTGAGGATTGTGCTTGATAAAAAGTCAGAGTATCACCAAGGTCATTAAAATTTATATTCTAGGGAACTGGAATATCATAAGTTACACATCAATCAACCCAATAGTTGTGAGAATAGTTCACACAAAACCAAAGAGTTAATCCTGCTGGTAGCTGTCAATGAAAAGTCAGGGGATCCCCAAAGTCATTAAGATTCATCCTCTGAGTACTATGAATATCTGTACCAAATTTCATGCCATTCCATGCAACAGTTGTTCAGACATTTTAGTTAGAACCAAAGTGGTGGCCTGAATGACATTAGCTAGTGTGGCTACCAATATGACAAAAGTCTGACACAATCTATAGCCAACAGAGACAAAGTTAAGTTGAAACTAATCAATATAGGCATTTGGGCATGCATTATGTAGGGGGGTTAAAGTTTCTTTCATAGCAGTGATTTTAAAATCCCTTTTTATGAGATGTTCACGCCATTTTGTCAAAGCCCTGCAGGTTCCCACTTCATTTTAAAACATATATTTAGAACGACGCAGGTACAAAACATAGCCATCTGGACACAGTTAGGGGAAGTAGCTTCCTGCTCCTCTAATGCGCAGTCATTTGTTGAGTGTTCTGTCCCACTGAGTCCTCTTCACACACCACACCACTACTGACCCTCCACTTTCAGCTAACCCCTGCCAAGGTAATGTCAAGGAGGATTTAATTCTGTGCTCTTTCTCTCCCTGTAAGCCAATAGACGTTGAGGAGAACTTGCAGTGCACTTTTTTTTCCCCCTCTCTCTTTTTGCTCAATCTGTAATGACAAAAGTTGAAATAATGGTTCCTTTGAAAGTGTTGGCATGGGTAATGTAATATCCTCCATCTGATTCTCTGCTTATGACAACTCATTACTCGTCGTGCTCTAAACGTGATGGAATGCTGCCCTTTCACTATTATTGTCCCGGTGAATTTAATAATGCTGCATAAATCTTGGTAATGGATTTGTTTGTTTTTTTTATGTCTTTTTACCAGCTCTACACAGAGGGGGGATGATCAGGCCATTTTACCGGGCCCTGTTAATTACCCTGTGGTTATTTTAATCCGTCATAAGCTCCTCAATGGGCTGTATAAAGGCCTGCTGGTACCTTAATCAGCTAAGTGATGTTGCAGCAGAGGTATACCCTTCACCATTTAATCCCTCCACAATGTGAGGCCCACTACTCAGCATCCGTGTAGGGTTAACCTTTAGTTGGTTGCACACTGGTGGTCCAGTGTGTTGCGAGGAAATTTTCTTAATTCCCATTTAGGAGCAATTGGTTGGAAAGGTGGAGTCTTACTAATTTCAGGCATTACAAAATAATAATGACAAAAGCAATTTCCAAACTAGCGGGGCTACCTCTGCAGCTGCCAAAGAGGAGCTGGAAAGATGAGCTCAGCCAGTTTGAAAAATATGATTTGGTTAGAATATATACATATTGTGTTTAAGAGGAATGATCCTCATTATATATGTTGTCACAGCTACCAGCTGTGATATGCTGACTCTACAGGAGATGCCCCCCACTAACATGAAAATCCATCCATCCATCCATTTTCATCCTCTATCAGGGGCCGGGCCGGGGGGGCAGCAGGCTGTGCAAGAAACTCCAAACATCCGTCTCCCCAGTAATACTTTCCAGCACCTCCTGGGGGGCCCCAAGGCATTCCCAGGCCAGATGAGACATATAATCCCTCGTGTCCCAGCGTGTTCTGGTACTGCCCCAGGGCCTCCTACCAGTTGGACAGTTTACCCACCTGTCTTATCAGTTTAACATGAAAAGTGATGTAAAATGGTTGAAACGTCTTGCACCTGTCACTCCAAGTGGTTCAGTAGTGGCATGAAAAACAAATAAATAAATAGATGAAAACAAGCAAGAATAGATGATTGTTGCTACTAGCAACCACTACTGGCACAGTTGCATAGCAGCTTAACTGACATTGTTACATCTACCATTTTGTCTGATCTGAGTCCAGGCAAATATTGACAGACAGACACATTTTATCTACTCCCCAAATGCCCTTGTTGGAATATTATCTGTAGCTATTCCTTTTATTGCAGCTCCTTTGAAATTGTTGATTTGTGGTTTAGTAGAATTTAGTCTTTCATCTTACTGCTAACCAAGCTAGCCACTGTGCTAGCTGCCTGCTGTCATTTTGAGTAGTTTGGATCACTGTTGTGTTTTTTACTCGGCTGGCTTTTACTCTTGTGTATGTTTACTTGAAGAATTACTGTGTTGTAAATCCTGTGATAGCTTTGTTGCACAGTGTGACTACTCTAACAGCTTGTCTATACTTTTGTGAAATGTGTTACTATACTAATTCATTTTCATAATATGAATTAGTCAACAAGTCTACTGTTCTACCACACACAGGCTCCATTCTCTACTGGACTCTATGGGTAGCACTCTCCTCCAATCATGAGCATGCATTTTCCAACTGAAATTTGCATAAAATAGCCAGCCAATCAGGACGTGCCTTCCGGAATACCTACCCCCAAGTATATAAGGCAGTATATACACAATGCTGTCCCCATCCTGTTACTTTGAGCAATGGTTATTTGCTTAGTAGTCAGGATCAGTGTGGCTAGGTAATGTTTTGTCACAATATGGCAATCATTTATCAGGCTCCACCTACTGTACTCATAGAGTCCAATAGAGGGCGGAGTCTGTGTGAGATAGAATGAAGGTTACGATGTTGTAACTCTTGTTCTATTAGCAAATCAGCAGTCCTTTAAGGCCTACACTGCTCGCTGAAGAAGGTATAGGATGACAGACGCATTGTGTACTGCCTTTTGTACTGTGGGGTCCCCACATATTTGGGTAGGCATATCCTGATCGGCCAGCAAATTTCAGTGGTTGATCATGTGCTTGCTGTTAGGAGGAAAGAATTACCAAGTAGAGGGCTCCTCCTGTGCCCATAGAAATTGAGCATAGCCTTAGTTCAGGCAGGACATGATGTCAAGCTCAGCTCACATTTCAGCTACATCAGCTGATCTCAAACAGGCCAATCAACTGATGGAGCAGCTGACTGATGGTAGGGAGTCAGCTGATAGATCACATGATTCCTTTCTATGCAACCAATTGGCAAATCTCATTCAGGGCGCCCTATTTAAACTGCTCTGACCTGCCTACTGTTGCTGCTTCCACTGCCAGCTGCTGTGCAGCCAGCCTCCACCCCAGCTCCTCCTTTTCATGCTGTGTCTGACTTATCAATGTCATCTCTGTTTGTCATTGATGCTGCTCTGTTCTGTTCCCAGGGGGTCTTTGCTGCTGCTCTCTTGCCTTAGGCTGTCCGTGTCGGCGCATGGAAGGGCAGAGAGGTTTGCTGTCTCCGCAATAGGCTTTCCTCATTTTTGCACGTGGGAGGGCAGAGAGGTGTGCTCTCTTCGCCTTAGGCTTTCCACGTAGGCCAATGGAAGAGGCTTTCTGCATAGGCCCGAGGAAAGGCAGAGAGGCCCCAGAACAGAGCCATAAGTCCAAATATAATACTGCAAATGGAAATAAAGTTTTCTTCGACTAAAGTTTTCCTGACTGAACTAGGTTGCACCCACATGCACACTGAGGGCAGAGGACTTTGCCTTGTATGTAAAAAATATTCTAACAAAATCCACTTTTGTATAGTAATGTATTAAATTGCATCAATTTTAGTCTCAGTTCAAATAAAAACATTTGGAACGAAACAGGTAGTGTTGATAAAGAGGTCCCAGTTCATCTGAGGTTGGTAAGCACTGCGATATTCAATACATACAAACCATTAAGTAAGCATCCACCATTCAAAACTATACACTCACACTGAGCCATTCCCTTTGGCTTTGCTGTTGCATTGCAATGCAAATCTTATCTGCCATATCAAATATACAGCAGATAAGAATTTGTTCGGATTTTGAATCGGGTGAATGAGCACTGAGACACATGAACACACACACACATACACACTTGAAATGGATGTTCTGCCTCCTGATGACCTGAGAAGTTGTGTCTTGAATTTGTGCCATCCCGCTTGGTTTGAGCCTATGATAACACAGTGAGAGATGCCCACGTTGCCGCTGGGCTCGTGTGGACTGTTCATGCATTCGTTGTGAAAAACTGAAACAAAGAATGTGTGATTAACAGAACATCAAAGGGCTCAGATGTGTTGCTATTGTATTTTGCAAAGTGATATGGATATTATCGCATTACTGTATGTTTAGTGTTGGTCCCCTGCTGATTGCGTACTGTACACCACAGATATACTCATTCACTGCTCAGTCTGCTGCTTTACTGCTCATTTTATCTCGTGGAAGATATTTTAAAGGCAAAAACCTACTTTTGTTGTTGCATGGGTCATTTTTTTGTCACACTGAGACTGTTATGTAACTACCAGTGCAGCTCTATGGATTATACAAACCTCTACTTGTTCCTCTATACCTGTGCCATTGACACCATACAGTGTGGATGACATAGGGGAGGCCCTATGGGACCTGGAGTCCACTGTGAGCTGACAGACACACGAAAGAATATGTATTCCTCCAGCTTTTCTTTTAGAATAGCCAGAGTCAGCAATGTCTGGCAGCTGCTGCAGAGAGAGAGATGAATACAGAAGGGGAGAGACACAGAGAGGTCAAGGCTGTTAAATGCTGGATCTGCGTAGTAGGCCTACAGGTTTTGTCCTCTGTGCTGCACAGGAACAGCCGGTCAGTTTTCCTCTCCTGCAGGGGGATACCTCTGTGTCACATAGTCTCAACATCTGTAACAGATGTCTCATTTGGCAGCTCTCAGACTCCTCTTGAAAGGAGCACAGAGACATTTCAAGACAAGCATCCAGTTATTTAAAAAAAAAAAGTGGAGACTGAGAGTGATTTTGGCTTTTGAGTCAGAAGGCTTGGTCCGCTGATTAACTTCAAGAAAAAAGTCAATTCACTTAAATGCCACGTCTGATCTGTATTCAAAGGAATCATCGGCACCGTGCTAAATGTCACCATGAGCAGGGATTTTAGTAATCTTTTAATTTCAGTAAACAGGGCCAGTCTTGTTGAGAAGCGTGGAGACAAGTTCTTACAGAGTCCCAAAAATGAATAAATAAATAAATATGGAGAGAGAGAGTAATGTGCTGCTTTGCTCGCTGTAATATTTCAACAGATTTTCCTGCAGGTTTTTTAGGAAATGGGGAAGTAGTGTTTGGCGTGTGATGTAAACAGAATTACTGTATTGAGCTAATTAGAGAGAGTGGCAGTCACGTTGGGCCTTTGTGCGTTTATGCATTCATCACACTCCCCATGCTGCCTCGCTGGCAGACAGCTGAGGGCTGATTTCAAAGTATTCTCATCGCTTTTCACTCTGGCACGTTTGATTGAGGATGTTCTGGGGGGTCATTGTGTATAAGGCTGACTAATGGCTTCTGGTGTGGTATGATGGCTGTCTGTTTTTGAAGGACACATGCGGGAAAAACACATTTGAAAAGCGGATACATTTTGAATACGAATCTTGATTGATGTTTTGACTGTTTGTTCCTCCCATGGTGCACACAGGACTCCTAAATTTGGCATCAGAAGAACTATTTGGGTCATTTAGCACTGTCAGACAATGACATCAAACTAGCAGGCAACCAAATTCATCCTGGCTTGTCCCCGTAATTGTTGTTTGAAAGACATTTAGCACCTGTATTGATTTTTACAATATGACAGCAGCATCTGATGAACGATGAATGACTAAAAGAGCAAAGAATGTATGGCTATCAGACCACCTGCGCTCATGCCGCACATAACTCAACATGCCGCCTGTTGTACATACACATGAACACACAGCATATGTTTTCCCATTCACAGGTCTCCCAGCCCCATGTCTTATTCATGTTCCTGTCTTCTCTGGTGTGACAGATTTATAACGAGCTGTAGAGAACACTGTGACAGATGTTAGTGCTTTGCCACGACCCCAAACAGCCCCCAACCACCGCTGGGGATTGGCCATCAATACTACTCTACCTGTTAGAGCGAGAGAGACTGAGTGAGACTGAGATATGGAGAAAGAAAGAGAGAGAGAGATGTCCTGTCCAATCAGATTGATGCTGATGAGGCCCCCGGCCCCAGTCCGTTGTTATACATCGCAGTCCCACACGTTTGTAGCATAATTTCTCTTTGTGCACACTGTTATGCTTCGACTTTATTGAGCTGCTGAGATGAGGGTGGCGGAGGTAGAGTGGGTGTATGAATGGCAGGAGAGGATTTGCTTCTTTGTGCATGGAGGTATGAATATATGCCTTTACATGTGTATGCTGTGATATGTGTGTGAGCGTTTGTCGTGGTTTTATAGACGTGGGTTCGTGTCTGTGGATGTTTTTGAAAAACGGGGCCGGTTTGGTGAGAGGTAGCGTGTGTAATAGTTTGGGGATGGCTCCTTCCACTCACTTCTGATGCTGACTAGCTCAAAGGGAAGTGTGTATAATTTACTACCCACCACCTGCACCATTGGCGGCATGAAGACTTCATTCCAGGAAGGAAGACAAGGAGCAGAAAATCAGCCTCCAAGTAAATCCTATTAGAGGCTAAACAGGAGTCAGCCAAAGAAATGCTGCGCGGCTATCTCCGACTTCACACTCTTTTCAGACAGACGGAGGAGGAAGATGCAGGGGGTGAGGAGAGGGGGTGGAACAGGAGTTTCTTAGTGAGGGTAAAGGGGTGAAGCAGAGTGAACTGGTGAGCGAGCGTGATGATGGGGGAGAAAGCGGGATGATGGAGATGGCAGACGGCAGAGGGGAAGATAATGCAGGAAGAAAAAAGAGCAGAGGCTGTGAAATTTCGGGGCCGTATGGAAGACAAGAGGGGCGAAGTCAATCGAAACCGTGGACTCGGCTCACTAGCCTCATTGATGAAGAGATGCCAAAATGTATTTGGGAGCCATTGTTTGCATTACTGCCCACAGACACGGATACCGAGTGGGACCATCTGTCACAAGAATCCCTCCTCAGTCTTCCTCACTGAGTCTCTGACTCTCTCTCACTGCCATGGGTCCTCTACCATGCCCAGGCAACATGGATTTTATCCAAAGATGAGGCTAAGCTAGTGTGTAAGCCCTCTCTGAGTGAAATCAAAACCCAGCTTAAACCTCATGAGTGAAAGCCTAAAAGAGTGTAGAGGGCGAAACATGCAGGCGTCACCGAAAACTGGGTCAAATATGCATCCTAAGTTTCACTTCAGTCAGTCTGGCTAATGAATAAGTCTTTTACAGCATTTTACAGTGAAAATCGTCTCAAGCAGTATCACTCTTACTTCCATGACTCACTCGTCTCACTGCTCATTCATCGACTGTTTTCCCTCTCACTGTAACAGTACTTTTTCATGGGATGTTTAAAATGTTATTGTCTGTAAATGTGGAGAGGCACTTCTTCAGTTTATTGCAAGAGTAAGAAAAACAGACTAGAGCCCCGAAGATCATCTGTCTCACTCAAAAATAAAGAGATAAGTCTCAGATAATTAATTTGCTATTGTTTCGGAAATGAGCTGAGTACGTATTTCAGTACTACAGTAAGTTGGCCACGTTTTGTTGTGTTACCTCATCCATCACATTACCACATCAAGACAAATCATCCTGCGAGCACTCGTCGGATGTGTAGGCCTGATTCCTGTTGTACTCACCCGTTACAAATACGTGAGTTCACCGTAGGTCATATCAAAGCAAGCCGTCATTGTTGGATTTTAATCATCCCTGGAACAAGCTTTTGAAATCCCACGCCGCTGAATTCAATGAATCTCTCTTTTTGCTTTAATTATCTCAATGTAAAGAGTATTTAATTAGGTGGCCTCATTCAGCACAAACACCCAACACTGTGCCAACGTGACCAACTTATCACATCTAATACCAGGGATAAGAACGGTCTGTTTATTTATTAAGCAAAGGGGCTGTGTTCCTCCAACTGACGACGAGCATCTTTCTTTACAAAAGTGCTTTATTAAAATATGACACCCCTTCATAATGACAAACATGCTTAACCTTAAGCTAGGGAGTATACTATGCATATATGAATATTGCAAATTACTTTGGTCTATGGTCCATTGTGACCGCCACCGCTGCTGTCAGCTGAAGCCACAAAAGCACTCCACGGTGCACTGACATTTAAGCACTGAGCTAGGAGCACAACCTGGACTCTTCTTTCTTTGACAGTGTCATTTCATTAAATGTCATTAAAATAAGTTAAACTTTTGTTAAATTTCATGGTAATCTATCCAATACTTGTGGAGATATTTTACTAAAAAAAAAAAAAACCCACAAATGTCATGGTGGCGTTAGAGGAAATTTCACAGGATCAGTAGAGTCAGTAGGATACATCTTCTGAGGACCACAAATGTCTGTACAAAATTTTGGGCCAATCTGTCAAGTAGATGTCGAGATATTTCACTGGATAATTAAAGTATTTGTCCTGGTGGGGGTGCTGGGTGAAAAGTTGGAGGATCAGCAAAATAATAGAAGTTCATCCTCTGAGCACGGTGGATGTTTGCTCCAAATCTTGTAGTTATTGAGATATTTCAGTCTGGCCAAAGTGATGGACTGAGAGACCAGCATTGTCATCCTTAGAACCACAGCGCTGGTGTGACTAAAAATATATAGATAACAAATAAATCAAAGTGTGAACACTAATATGTCACCCTCATCAGTGTGTGTGTTAATGTGTCAAATTAAAGTGTAAAGAGATTTCTCAAAAACTGAGCACAAATTGTCTGCAGGTCTAGATGTCATAAGAGAGTTTGGGTGAAATGACCCTTTAACAGTATCACAGTGTCAGCTAGGTTTTAATTGACCATTTTAATAAGATTTAAATAAGCAGTAGAAAAAACTAATCCAACAGGATATTTAATACATACTTCCAAAAGAAATGTTCAAAACAGAACAGTGCAATGTGAAAAATACTATTGTTTATAAAAATGGATCCAGCTGTAAATGCATGAACTTGAAGTACAAAATTCTTGCACATAAAAGCACATAACATAACATGCAAAGACAGATTTAACCCATTTGTGCAAACATGACTTTTGTTATCCACATTTAAAATCAGTATCTATGCAGTAGGGTAATGGTGTTGCGGCAGTATGAGTGTGTGTGTGTATATATATATATATATATATATATATGTAGCCTAACAGCTGCCATTAGCATTACACTTAATTTCATTTCATTTACACAAGAACCTCCATGATCTCCTCCTTGCATTCTTTTTGTCAGTCCATAATTTGCCTCAAGTATGTTGTAAAAATTTAACTTTTGCTGCAGATTTCAGACAGACTGTATGCACTGTGCCACTGGAATTTAACATAAACAAATTAGCTAACAGATTGATAAATATAATACAGCTCTATTTACACATTTTTTTGAAGTGAAAAGTTCAACAGCATGTTTTGCTAGCTGACACTGGGTGCATGCTAGCAGTGTGAAATGCAGGTTGCATGCAAAGTAACTACGTATTTCACAAAACACAGTTGACAGGCCAGCCTTCACACTTATTTGTCGCTATGCATTGGTTCTGTTTGAGTTTCTGTGCTGCTCCATGCGTACATGATTGGATGTCGGGAAACACATTTTTTATACTTCTCAAATGAACTTTTCTGCCATTACTGCTTTAGTGTTTCTATTCATCTGTAAAGAGATGCATTTCACTTGTGTTGAACACAGGGGGCGTACTCTGTATAACAGGGGTGTGCCATATCATCTTGTTCACGATAATACTGGTATTATTTTTAATGATATGAAAAATTCATATTGTGATACTTGTTGACATGTTGATGTTATACTGTTACCCATGGCAACAACAAGCATGACTGAAAGCAAAATTATTACCGACTCCGCGTTGGTTCCAAAAAGAGGAGCAGCTTCAGTAGTGTGGAATAAACTGTGGCGTCCTGAATGTTTCATGAACAGCCCCGGACTTCTCAGACTCTTTTAGTGACTTACCGTTCAGAGGGAACTCATTCAGCGGCTCCTCTGGCAGCAGCACAGCGTCTCCCTCTCCTCTCTTGCCATGCGCACACGGGAGTCGGTGTTGTCAAGTGATTTTTATCGTAAACTTTGGTAATGTAAACCTGCGTGACGCTTGCTACATAACTACATTTATGCGAATGTGCAATAGTTGTGGTATCATAACAGCCTGTCACAGGTTACAGCATGATGATTAGAGGAGAAATGGCAGAGCATTTATTAGGCTGAACTAGATTTTCAGTCAGTTGTTTTGTGTACCTTGTAGAAAGTGTGCTGACACTCACAATCGTTTCACTATCTGAGCATTTGTTGTTGTTTTTTAAAGCTTGACCCATGGTCACAGTATAAAAGAAGAAGCTTTAAGCAGCTGTAAGGCCGACTGGGCTACAGACACTTTTTCTTCTTTACCTCAGCTGGATGAAGGTTGCACATGTTAAGGAAAATCACTTTACTGCGGGGAAGAGGTGATGAAGCTGTGTTAATGCACTGTTTGCTTCTCAAAGTCTTTTCAAACCCAAGGCAATGTAAACGATTCTTTATTTCACTTTGAGAAGCACTGTTTGCTTCTCAAAGTCTTTTCAAACCCAAGGCAATGTAAACGATTCTTTATTTCACTTGAATAAGAGACAGCAGGTTCATCATCTCGCATTATCATGTTACCCTGAGACATGCAGTCATTTTGTTTCCCTCAGTCAACATGCATCCAAAGCATTTTGGAGCCACAGTTTTCCGCTGTCACTTCAATCACTGCATGTTTACTTTTCCCACAAACAGATGAAAAGCACATTTGGACTGTGTAAATAATAACAGTGTACATGTCATATCCTTTACTCTCTATGTAACTGATTGTGTGTTTGAGTATCTTTTGCGTGCCAAGCAGGTTTGGTAGATCTTTGCGTGCCTTTCCTTGAATGTTGACATATATTTGTGTGTCACTGTGGGGCTCAAAAGGTTCATGCTTCTAGCTTGGCCTCATGCTCCAACTAACACTACCTCCAAATACTAACAAGTCCAGACAGACATAGACGGAGTTATAGTGAAACTGAAAAGGCCATTTCTATATTTGATAAGCTATTGTCATCATGCATCACTTTGATTGGCACAGCTATTTCAGAACGATTAGACCAGCGATGTAACTCGCTGAGAGTGTATTTATTTATCACCATATCCTCCAATCTAATGTATACTCTAATGTTTCTCTCTCTGTACTCTAATGTCTAACGTATACATTGTTGTTACCCTTGCAAGGTCAAAGGCGAATATATAAAGCCAAAAAATATATCTTTAAAAAGATAATGTTGGATTTTATAGTCACAGAAGACGTCTGGCTCATTTTATGGATTCCAAATCAAAGTCAAACCAAAACACAAACAAACAAAAACAACAAATCTATACACAACTTCAATGGGACTACAACGAACTACAACGGGTCATGCACTAGTGATGTCATAGGTTATAGAAACACACATAAAGTGTAAATATAAACAAATCAGTTGAGTCTTTCTCCTTTGGATGAAATGGCCAGTCAGGCTACATGCTATGGAGAGAGTTTAAGAGGTCCTGATCACCTTCGGTACGACAAGAAAGTGAAAATGATAGGAGGTGTGTGCCCTTTCAGCTGCCAGCCTCTGTGTGGACGAATGACCCCGTCAATTCATTCATTCAATTCATGTCCTATCGATTCATTACTTAACATTCATTAGAATTAACTTCTTGGCTTTGAACATCTCATGTTATTGTTGAGATCAACTGACTTTAGCTAGCTAGCTAACGTTAGCCAACTAACCTGTGATGAAGTGCCTGCCACAGACGTAACGTTAGGTGTAGTGACTGGCTGGATCCCACAGCTTTCCGTCTGTACCCTGCCGTTTGATGGCTGTGAACCACAGATTTCTTCTTTCCCCATTCTTCACTCTATCCGGGAGCAAAGAAAATCGCAATTCTGTTTTTTTTGTTTGTTTTTTTTTGCTGTGCAGTGAACGACGCAGCAACTTTTCGGCATTATGAACTCCTAGCCGCGACTCGCGTCTCTCCCAGGTCGAGTTCTAAACTTTCACCCAAAAGGGGGCGTGGCTGTTGTTACAGCAGTGAGTGACGTTGCGTTGAAGTCATGTATGTTGCATACATGTCCTGAACAGAAATCTGAACATTGGATAAGGTCAGGCTCAAAATTCTTGTTTCATTTTGTTGACACATCAAAGTCAAAGGTTTTTACTGAGGGAATTTTGGATATCTCTTTTTATCACTCCATGAATCAGAAAGTACTGTCACCAGCAGCAAAGAAAAATCAATTTTTGCCACATTTTTAGGACTAAAATGTTATATAAATCAGGCTATAAATGATGTATGAACAAACCCGCCTGTGAAAACCTGCAGAATATAGATAGGAATAAAACTGGAAGGTATTGGTAGAGAGATTTTTAGTTTGCCAAAAAAATGGGAAAAATGGCCTTATGTTTTGCAAAATTCAACACATTTCTTGACAAATTTTATGCTTAAATATGCAAATGAGGTGTCATCTAATGAAATATGTGCATACATTTCCAGAACATAGCTCTGAATTACAATAAATAATTTGTATTTTGGATGTTTCCTTTCCACAAGTCCAAAGGAAGACATGTTTGGAAGCATAATGGCCCAAAATCTTAAAATTGACCAGTGCATTCATCTGTCATATGTCCCCTACAATAAAATCCATGGTAACTGTAAGTTGTCACTGTTAGATTTTGTGACAAAGCCAGTTGTTGTCGAAGCTTCACCACCAGGTTGTCACACCAGTTCTGTTGAAATCTCTCGTTTTATCCACTAAAACTAATTTGGAAGTCTTGTTAATCATTTCATCATTTCCATCCATTCTATATTTAAACTGAAACCCGCTGTCGTCCTCAGAGGGCTGGTCCCGCTGGACTTATAAATAACTGACCCCATGCTGGCCTAAAATAACTCGATGATAGATACCATGCAGAGCAAAGAGCCTTTTTAAGTGTGTCCACAGAAGGAGGTCAGTTATTAGAAACTGGTAACTTCCTGTGATCCTCTGACCTGGGTTAGTCATGTCCTCCAGATAACTGCATACATTTCAAATATGAGCTCAGGATGTGAGGGTACATGACAAGTGGCTTTAAATATTATAAGCATATGCCGAGACACCCACATAAGGGAATTGCATAATGCATTTTCTCATCCATTATATGACTTCCATGTATATATTAGACACACTGTCCCGATTCTCTGCATGCTTCTTGAAAAAGAGTAATATATCAAGCATCACGCCTGAGGAGGATCTTCCTCTGTTTTCCAATAAGAGGGAAAAACCTGCAGGTCTATTCTCTAATGCCTTGAGAAGGAGGATTTAGCTTCATCTTATCCAAACAACATAAAAATTGGCCTTTAAATGACCAGATGGGATCATAGCTTCAGTTCAAACAGCAGATTTTTCCTTTGCAATTATTCACATACAGTCAGTTTGCAGAAAGATAAGGGAAAGGAGCACAAGAACATTTCACACTGGAAAAAGCAACACCCACCCACTTCCAAATGATGATGTGGTTGGCCCTTAGGTATGGTGCACTTAGTAACAGGGTGTCTAAGACTCCATCCAGGTAGAAATTGGACAATGGCAGACACACCAACACACATATATACACAGCAAAACAAACAACCAGCCCGCCCCCGGGCTAAAATAAGATTGGCTCTGGTGATTTTCAGCCACTTAATGCCTTCGTTTTTCGTTGCCTTAACCATTGGCAAAGCAGCAAACACTGTGTCCTGGGCAACAACAACAACAACAAAAAAAAACGTAATGAAATGCTTCGAAGAGCTACATTTTCATGAGGTCAAACACGGGGAACAGGACAAAAACTTTCAGTATGTAGAGGCTTATCTCTCCAGCACAACAACAGTATCACAATCAAAAAAGGATGCCCTTAAGGCACTATGGAAATATACAAAAGAGATGAGTAGGAAGAGAAGAGAAGCAGATTGCCTTGAGGGGCGAAGGAGAGGAACAGCGGTGGAGGAGGAGGTGGCAGCATTTCAGATCATCTCTCTATCTTTTCCCTCTTCTCTTGGACAGCAGGAGGATGTCTATCAAGGCGATGTCATCATTTCTGGCAGCGCCTGCTTCCTCCTAGCAACGCCCTGGCAGGCCGTGCAACCAGGAAGAGTGGCTCGGAAAACGAGGCATCTCCCCATTGTATAGTTGTCCCTCACTGACTCACCGCATGCCCACTCACTGCCATAACAAAGCCTGCTTTTAGCTACACAAAAATGGAAACTCTTGGACACAAATGCAGTCATTCCAGGACCAACAGTGTGTGTGCTTTTATAACAAGCTTGCTGGTGAGAGTTCATTGTCTGTGTGTGTGTGTGTGTGTGTGTGTGTGTACAGGATGTGGGTGTGAATGCACAACAGACTAGCTTGTTCCTGCATTGGCGGCATGTTAATGAATTTCAATTCTTCAAAAAAAACACATAACAAGATGTCAAGATACCACTATGCTGCCGGTGATGATGCACCACACTGTCTTCTTGTTAAACCATGTGTCTTATATCAGATTGCACTTGGACTGAGCAATCTAAAGCCTTGATCCAGTACATCGGTTGATATGGCAACTGCTCCCTATACTCGAGAGAACAAATTTCCCCCATCCACCTGTTGCCGAGGGTGAAGCCGGGCCGACAGACACAAGAACGGAAATGTGGAAATGTGTTGCATTTGCTGGCGAGATAAAAATCAAGGCGCATGCAGAAGCGCGAGAGAGGCATTATCATTTAAAACATCCGTTATAGGCGCAATGATTTTCTCCCTCTCGATAACTGAACTGCATGATAAAATCAGTCACTTGAGGTGAATGTTTGGAGCTTCTTTTTTTATTTTTTTTTGAAATGCCAATTCCGACTCGCGAGGGAATTCATATTCTATTTGTCATCATGACCGCATACTGAGCAGTGCCCTCTTTACCTTCAAATTAGCCACGCTCATTTCACAAACGCTTGATATAATGTGATCCTGTGTTGTGTCTGAAACAGAGATGGTATCAGAGATTAGTGACGGCAATATTCAGCATTGTTGTGTCGTGGAAAAAAAAAAAAAAAAGAAGAGAGCGAGGGAGCAGTAATGACCCTTTCTTCCTTCTTGGCCCAGAGGAGAGAAAATACATCAGGCTGAAAGTCAAAGCTGCTGCATGGCCGTGACTGCTGGGATTTCCTCTGCTTTTCTTGATGGAAACATTTCAGTGTGTGTCAGTATTTCAAGGGCTCACTGCTCTTTGGTTTAGTTTGTCATTAATTCAGCAGAATTTGCGTGACTATATCTCTTGAGACCGCGCATCTGTTTTAGTTTTTCTGGTTAGTTAAGTGGAATTAAGTACTTGAGCTAAATTTGTTTTTAATGCTGGTGTGCCTTCCCTGAAATAGATCTGAACAATATTAATGTGATTCAACCGGGATCAGAGTCGACCTCGACCCCAATAGCCACAAAATCAACACATTATCCATGTTTAATATTTCTCGGGGCAGCTTGCGATGGTTAATTGTTTGGCTCTGTTTGCTTTACCTTCAGAGAGCATTGAGACAAGCTGCTCTCGCTGGGTTAAGAACATTTGGAGAGGATTTTTTTTTTTTTTTTTAGGTTGAAAATTCCTGCATGGCATCAAGTCCATTTGTTAAGGGGCTAATAGCAGCTTTTGTTATGAGCCAGATCAGGATTGAGCTGCTGTTGGTGTTCATTAAAGTGTTTGCAAATAGTAATGCATGTGTTTGGCTGGGTGTGTGCTGGTGTGGAGGCTCAGTGGCATCTCCCCCACCCCACACTACCCCCTCCCCGCACCCCTTAGTGAGGAACTGGCACATAGCTTTTAGGATTTTTGCCTTAAACAGCGTAAATCTCTGATTACGTATCAGAGCACGAGGTCTGAATAGGAAAGGCTTTTGGAATGTGTCATCAATAATCTCAGTAGTCCTGTAATGCCTTTCAATCCTCAATTTTCTGTGCTGTCAATGCCGTTTTAGCTTTTGCTATCCCTTTAAACTAACCCATATCATAGCTGTTCTCACCCTTTCTAATCCAACACAGCCTATCTCAGCTTCTTTTATTGCCTCTTAATGTCACCCCCTATTGCAGTATTTCTGACTGTATGTGCAGTATGAATAGAGTTTATCCCGCTGCTGTGCTGCTGAAGAGGAAGAGGCTTTAAAAACTTTGTAGGAGCTGCTCTCAGCAGAAATGGATTACACCTGGCACTGGTTTTGGTTAGGATCGATGTTGGGCTTGAAATAGGGAGAACAATACCACAGTACCAGGGCTCTGAAGATCCTGTGGTGCTTTCTGACCCTGGACAAGCTGAGCATTGTTGATTATTGATCAGAGTTGGTTGACTATTACTTACCCAAGGACCTCGAATTTAAGAGGGGTGTTATTAGGTTCTTAAATATCAAAGGTACCTCAATAAAAGTGGCGCCGGGAGTAATATGGCTCAATAAATAATGTAGAATGTGCAACGTTTGCTTTGGATACAGGCCACAGTTATATATAAACCTCAACATTATGGTGCTTTGTTTTTTAATTTTGGAGCACATTCATTTTCATTCTGGGTGATGATTTATTTTATGGCAGCTGCTATTAGCACCCAGGTGTTTGAAGACACCAGTCATATTGCACACAGGTTTTAAATAGCCGATGTGGCTAATTAAATCTGGGTGTATAGTCCTGGGCATCCTAGCAAAGTCAAAATATGACGATAAAATGAACTGGTCTGTGAAGCTATTTTGCCAATGTTTATGTGCACAGTGTGCATTCACCAGCAAAATAATAAGTCAACTAAGGGTGTTTTCACACCTGCAACTCAATCAAACTCAAGTTTGTTTGCCCACTAAGTGTGGTTCATTTGGGCAGATGTGAACACTCGGATGTGCTCCAAAACAAACGGACTGAGACCTTCTCAAAGAGGTGGTCTCGGTCCGGTTAGAAACAAACATTTATGGTGAGAACGTGTTCCGACCTGGATCTGAAGCAACTGCAGTCACATGACACATTGTTTGGGTTAAACATGAGCATGTTACAGTCCTGGAGGATTATTAATGCGCACCTCCTCCTGTACTGCCTTAATATGCACATTCAGCACATCCAATGCATCAAAACATTGTTTTCTAGTTGGAGCCGCGCCTCGTTTTCAAACTGTATGGTTTGACTAAAATGAACAATGACAGCAATATAGTCCACGATGACCAGCGCTAAAATCAACCTGCGTAGTTGTCCCTCCATTGAGACATTAGAAAGTGTCACATTTCTCTCGCAAGTGTACTCTTCAACGTTTTGTTAACTTCCTGGTTTTTTCCCACATGGTAATTTTGACCAATCAAGAGCAGCTTCCTCGTGCAAGGCATCTTATCTGGTTCGCTTGTAAATGCTGCCGTGAGAACACGAACCAACTCTTGGTATCAATACAGCTTTTTAACAACATTAGTCCCTGATTTGGACCAAAGCAAAACAACTCGAGGTCTGAAAGCACCCTCAGTCTAAAAAATAAGAAGCAAACATTGACTCCCACAAGACTCAAACCCCAGCCACCTGTGTGAAAGTCCCATGCTTTACCCTTTCAATCACCACATGTTACCTCCTGTATGGACTGTGTCGCTCTTTATACCACATCACCTGACTTTCTGGCAGTACATTTGTGAGTTTTGTCTATCTTGAATTTACCACTTAAATCTCGGAGAATATCAGAGATTGGCTGGCACTGGCCCTAACTGTGACCTCTTTCGTTTCAACTTCGACAACATGACCACTAACCATCACAATACGCAGAGGGATCCATGATAACGCGTCATAGGGATGGGTGTAAATAGCCGAATAGTGGCAGTGGGACTATTCGCACCCAGGTGCAAAGAGACACTGATAATTTTAATCGTTAATCAAGTTTAAGCAGAATCATATCATCATATCATCATATGTATGATCTTTTTATGTTATCTTTACACAGGTTTCTGCTGTATAAATTAATGGTCCTACTTAGCTACCCATGTCATTCCTAGCCTTATGCCAAAGTCCATTAGCATGGATAGCTAGTTTACTGATCCTGTTGCTATGGACTGTGAAGCCATTAACAATCTGAAAAGCTCCGAGGCTTATCAGTACTTCAATAACCTCCAAGTTAAAAAAGCAAAGAACATTGTTTGTGGTTGACCTCCAGAATTGACAAAAATTAGCTTGGGATTTTTCAGTTAACTGTGGGTGGTTGGACGGGTCAACAAAGGGCATTCACTTCCAGTTACTATGACCACAGTTGATCCTTAACTCAAAGTAGTTTAACCATGATGACAGAGGTCCCATAACCTCGATCTTTGTCTTCTCTTTACCAAGTCATACTTGTGTTTAAACTAAACCAAACCTCAACCATAGCAATGTCAGAATTTTTTACAGTGTTCTGGATGCTAAAGTCACATAATCATAGGTCATAAAATATGTGAAAATTGAACAGAAACTATAAAAGCATTTGGCCTTTAGGCATTTAAATAATCTGATACTTTTTTTTATTTATTTAAAAGCATAGCACAAAGTTACCATATATATCTGTGGGGGTCCAATACTTCAGAAAATAATGATGACCCAACAGCTGGCTGAGATTTCTGGTTTACAAAATGTTCACTTTTCAGACCCAGGTGCTAAAAGTCACAGCAGCAGTTTCAGAGTAAAAGAGATCCACTTTCATCTACTTTCTCTGCCTGAGGATTTCATCTCATGAACTCACTCCTTGAACCTTGAGGCTACCACTGTCTCTCTAATGATGTGTGCATTTGCTCATTGTAGACAGGGTAGGTTAACGCGTAGGTCTCTTCACACAGAGGGTCAGTGGACCCTGCAGAGGAGTTTGTGCCTATAGGGCGTGAAGTTCTGTTCATCTTACCCCGGAGCTGCCTTGTCCTCATCAGGATTGGGTGTCAATGCTGGGCTCATTGCGGGACTCATCACAGGCTCACAGTGTAACGATCCTGTGATTAAGTCCGATCAGCAGTGTTTGAGCAACAGGATTTGACCGTGCTGTCTGAATTGATGATTCCCTCGTTTAATTCCCCGAAGGGCTCCAGCTTCTAAATGACCTCACCTCCCTCCCCTAAAAGCTGTAATGATCAAAGGAAGGGGTGTCTTTCTATCCACTCAGCACAAATCACTGGACTCCTCAGTTCAGGCACTACAATTAATAAAGAAGCTTTGAAGTTCCCTTTTATAACATATGGGATATTTCAGGAGGAGATTATAGCCTTCTATGAAACATGAATGCACAGTACATGCCAGGCAGTGTAAAACATTCACACTGGACAGCTCTGTGCTGCAATAAAGAGCTTTTTATGATGCCATTAACATTACATTGCATAATAAATTAAACTGTGTTCTTTGTTTGTTTCTGTGTGTAGGAAAAAAGCCTTGTGGTCATGCTGGCCTCAACCTCAAATTGCAATTGTACATGTATGTAGGGTTAGAAATGGAATTCATTCATTATATTTATGTAGGAAAATTATGATCATTCATGTAAGAAAACATATCTCTGGTCTTTCAGTTATGATGACAGATGAAGTGAATATTTATCGTCTTGTTACAGTTGTTGTGCTGGGAAACCTTTGGTCCTCATGTGGATGTCACTTGACAAGCATCACCCACACAAACATCGTAGCAGCCCAAGTACACCTCCTACAGTACAGTGGCACTCCCATGTGACTGTGCCTCCCCATCAGTAGAACAATGTGTCGTGTCACACTGTAAAACCTGCTCAGAATTAGCCCGAGGAATGTGACAAAAAGCTTGAGGCCTCCGAATTCCCTAGATCCCAATCCCATTGAGCATCCATGAGATGTGCCGCTACCCCACCTTGCAACCCACAGGACTCAAAGGATCTGCCACTGACGCCCTTGTGCCAGACACCATAGGACATCCTCAGAGGTCCTGTGTGCAGGCCTAAATTGGTCGAAGGCCCCACTGTGAATTGGACTCGGTGTTGCCCTGTCAAATCATGGACACAGGACCCCTGGGGTACGGGCATGGCCCATGCTCCTCAGGCAGTTCCTGAGCAGCTTTGCGTGGCATGAGGCATTGATCTGCTGGGGGGAGGCACTGCAGTCAGGGAGAGTCTGCAATGATGTTGCATGTAGGTGTCACTTGACATGCACCACCCACCCAAACACTGTTGCAGACCAAGTACACCCCCTCATGGTAGTGGCACTCCCTGATGGCATTGGCCCCCTCAGCAGATCAATGCTTCATGCCACACTGCAAGAACTGCTTTGGAATTGCCTGAGGAACGTGACAAAGAGCTCAAGGTGTTGACCTGGCCTCCAAAGTCCCCAGATTCCAATCCGACCAAGCATCTATGGGGCATGCCGGTACCCCTGAGGTCCTGTGTACATACCTCAATGGGTCAGAGTCAAATCCAGTCCATGCTGGGGCCTCTGACTTGTTGAGGCATGGACACAGGACCTCTTGTGTGTGGCATCAGGGCATTCGTGGTGGATCGTTTGAGTCCTGTGGGCTGCAAGGTGGGGTACTGGCCTGTCACACGGATGCTTGATCAGATCTGGATCTGGAGAATTTGGGGGCCAGATTGACGCCTTGAGCTCTTCTTCACTTCCCTTGGGCCATTCTTGAGCAGTTTTTGCATTTGGCAAGCACATTGTCCTGCTGGGATGGGGGGCCTCTGCCACCAGGGAGTGCCGTTGTCATGAGGGGGTGTACTTGGTCTGCACTGCATTCACGTGGATCAATGTCATTCACATGAATGCCAGGATCCAAGGTTTCCCAGTAGACCAATGCACTGTAACATGATGATGAACAGTGTTATTCACTACACCTGTCAGTGGTTTTATTGTTGTGGCTGATTGGTGCATATCAAAGAAAATAAGAAGTAATGCACCTTGTTATTTAGACTTAACGAAGACAAGCAGTTCTTTGCTTTGTCTACAAATCTCTGCTATAGACAGAAAGACAAATGAAGAAGTATGTATAAATATATATGTACTGTTTAAACTTATTGTCTTATGTCCACATTTCTTCCTGTATAAGTTGCTCTTGGCACAGCAGTGTGGAGGCACATTGAGAGCTACTTAAAACCAGAGTCAAATTTATTGTACGTGTCAACACCCTTGGCAAATAAAGCGGATTCTGATGTTTAAAAAAAATGGCCCCTCCACCCACAATGAAGCAGCTTAGCATTTCACTCACCGCGTCCAATCATCACAGTCAGTCAGTGGCGCTACAACCTCTTTGGTATTTACTTCACATGCTTCATTACAAACGACAAGATATAACCTGACGAGCGTGACCTTTCCATCACACCTGGTAATTGTGCCAAAAAAAGGTGGATGACTCCTTCCTTCATCAACGGAAAAATGGATTAGTTGCCTGGCAGCACTTCCCCCCCCGCTTCTAACATGTACTGCACAAAGTTAGTAAAAGCAGCCTTCTGAGGCGCCAACCTATTTGTGGTTCTCCTTCTTCACTGCTGAACACTGTTGACCCTGCCAAGAAGAGAGAGCGAGTGGCGCTACACTTTGCTTCTTGTTGATGCATGTTTATTTTTACATTTTCTTCTCCTTTGCCCATGTTTGGTCTCAAGGGGGGATCTCATTATAGACTAAATGTTAAGATCCAGTTCCACTTGTTTTCTCATTACGTTTTTTATATCTCTCTCTGTTCCTCTGTCTAATGGTGTGCTCTGTTTCTGCATTTTTTCTCATCATGTACCTCCCTGCTCGTATGGATTAGTTCTGGGGTCGATTTCCCTGAGGGTTGTGGGTAATGCTAAAGCCTGTCAGAGGTCTTACCTGGAAGCTAGCTCTGCCTGTATCGCATAGATCAGAAATTGAGTTGATGCTAATTAATTCCACCATGTTATACTTTGTGCATGAGCTGCCTCTGATTCATGGGATGCTGGCAGTTTTCGCTCTGTCTGGTGCAGATATACAGCCTGTGTAAATAACTAAAACCCTCTCTGCTTACGAGGGAGAATAAAGTACTGGTGTTCTGCCATAAGCTTTTCTGATGTGATTAGGCTTTCATTAAGTGATATATACACCCACAATTGCGCGGTTTATGTCCAACAAATCTGTTCACTTTACCACTCCCAGCTTCTGTATATGTCGGGCACACAGACAAGCACACATACACGTGAATTCACTTTAGTACACAAGCTTTTGCACACGTTTACATGCTTTTGAAGTCCTGTGCATGTTGCACAAGGTTTCATAAAGCGATTTTACAATCTTTCACCCCACGACTCAGCCCTTCACAAGCAGTCATTATTGTGTTATTTGAAGCCGAGCTAATATTTGCTCAGGGTTATTAACCTCATTGTAACATTCATGAGGTCTCAACCTTGCTGTGTGTTTTCGGGTTTGCAGCCTTTTAGGTTACTTTGAAGGCATATAATCATGCAGGATAAAAGATACATTTTTAACAATTTATGATCCAGATTTATTGTCAGTGGTTTTTATATTTTAAATTGGGAGTGGGATATCGAGATCTAGGTCGCACAGGGGTTAAAAAATCAGATTGTTCTTGTGTAAATCCAGCCAAAGGGTAAAACCGTGTCCTTTAGGGTGGGAAATGGGCTGTGATTTATGTCCAGATCATGCAGCCATTTGGTATGGGCTATTATCCTGCATATGATTATCATTATTCTCTTTTGCCTGTTAATCATGGCAATCTCCCAGGGTATGTTGGCAAGGTGATCACATTTAATCTGGCTGTGTAAAGACCACTCCACAGAGGTTGTTTTATCACTTAGGAGAGGAGGCTAGCATTATCCAAATGAAAAACAAGCTGGAGAAGAGGCTGATTTGTCACAGGCTGATTAGACCTCTCTCAGGCACTCCTCTTTGCTCCTCCAGGAGCTCTTCAAGGGCATGGTGAGACACAGAGGGGGCCCTGAGAAGCACAAGATCACTGTTTATTTTCACATCGAAGCATTCAACGCAGAAAATCTCCCATCCACTCATGGCTTTCTTTCCTCTACGGTGGCATGTTCACCAGAAAAACAAGAGAAGAAGAACTGTAATTGCAGCATGCATATTTGCTTTTCTAAGTACAACTTTGTCATCATTAAGTGAGGTATTCAGTTTGGGATGAATAATACTTTTATAGATGCCCTTGAATGAAGAGCTCGGAGGCAGCAGATGGAAAGTTTTACAATAAACAGAACAGCGGGTGTCAGACATCAAAATTGAAAACAATGGGCACACAACAAATGACGAACAAGAGCGTAAGGAAACATCCATTCTTACTCTCTTATTTATGAATTGTACAGAGCTGTCAACGCAGCCATGTTCACTCATTTTTTTTTCTTAGAGGCTGTGTTGTGAAAGAGTCAAGCTATTGTTATGGCACAGATTTTTATGTAATTTTTTATAGAAACATGACCCAAAAGATTGCCTTTGTTTTATAATGGATGTAGGGGAATTTGACAGTGTATGACTCACTGCTCATGTTTATACGTTTGTGTGTATGTGTGTGTGTGTGTGTGTTTCAGATTAGTTCACCTTGAAGGATGAGAGCATGATCGCACAGTAAAACAGGACCAATTACCAGGTCGCATATTGCATAATAAGGCATCTCTGTCTTCTTTTCCCCGGGGGCTGGGCGCTTGTACAATCCATTAAATATACGATGTTTGAAGGGGTCATACGTCTTCTCCCCTGGAGCAATACCAAGATCGTCCTTACTAATTACTCCTCGCTCTTCTCCCACATCATTGGCCAACAGGTAGTGGAGGTGAGGTTGCCGCTGTCATCATTCTTCCCAGACTCATGTCCAAAGTGGCTCACTGGAGATTTAGAAGTGGCTTCGGGAGTAAAAAAAGCCACTCCTCATCTAGAGGTGCTTGGTGTATGCCCTCAAGTTAGCAAACATCTGCTTCTCTAATGCTGAAGCATCCTTGAACCAGACACCATGTTTCTGCATGTTCTATAAGTGCCAGACTTCAAAAGTAGGCAAGCAAACACTAACTTTAAGCACTGAAGTATCACATGATGATTAGTTATCCAGATATCCTGTTCACTTAAGACATCTGTCTGTCTCTGACATCTGTAGACAACAGGATGATACAAATATGATGCTTGCAATATAAAAGCCAGAATATTTTAGCTGTCAGCTCACGTAAAGAAGATTGTGTCCTAAAATGTGACATCAATTTTTGCTATTAATTTAATTGTAATTATATGTAGCCTATTATAACAAATTTGCCTCGAGGGGCTTTACAGTCTTTACAATCAAACGACACCCTCTGTCAGTGGACCCTCAACTTGTCCTAAATGAAAATAATCATTATTTGCAGCCCGCGTGTAGAGCTGATATTTGGCTGTGACCTCATCACCCCCTGTAACCATACATCGACCTCTGCAGAGAATGGGTAGTGATGATAATAATTCCCCCCCAGGGAAACGTGGACTCAGAGGATACGGGTCGATGCTGAAGTGGATGTGGGAGCTTATGAAACTCTGCATGCAGCATCTCCAGCAGCGCTTTCAGATGAGCAGTGCAGCAGCAAGCTTGGCAGAGATAAAGAATGAGCAGAAGCACCGGGGGTTTAAATAGACTGCCCTATTGCAAAGGGGAGCGTTGGATTTGCAGTATGTTGCAGTGAGCAGAGCGTGCTTAATTATACACTGAATAAAATTTTAAGTGCAATTCTTTTGTTTTTGCTCCCATTTTTCAAGTTAAAGATCTAAGTCTTTTTTTAGAGGATGCAAACGACTTATTTCTCTCAAATTTTGTGCACATTAATCTATTTCAGTGAGCACTTGAACCTTTGCTATGATAATCCATCCACCTGACAGGTGTGGCATATCAAGATGCTAATTACACAACATCATTATTACACGAGTGTGCCTTGGGCGCGTTATAATAAAAAGCCACTCTAAAATTTGCAGTTTTATCTTTAAAAAAAAAAAGACATTCATTTGCATTTTAAATGATTAGCACTACAGAAATACTTTTTTCCTTTCTTTTTGTTTTTTTGCACATCTCCTTCACATAGAGTTGATTGTGGTCTGTCAGTATGGGTCCACTCCTCTTCAATGGCTATGTGAAGTCGCTGTTGTAACACACTGGCCAGGAGCTGGGATGTTCTCATCTTATGGGAATTGCGTAAAGATCCTTGCAACATGGGGCCGTGCTTTGTCGTGCTGCAACAACAGGTCATAGTGGCAGATAAATGGCACAATAATAGGTCTCAGGATCTGATCGAAGTAAATTCACTCTGTTCACACTGTGATCGGGTGACTGTGGCTCAGAGGTAGAGTGGTCCTCCATTAATTGGGTGTTTGGCGGTGCAACCCCCAGCTCCTCCAGTCTGCATGTCTAAGTATCCTTGGCCAAGATAATGTTGCTGTTCCATCAGTGTGTAAGTGTGAGTGGTCAGACGACTAGAAAAGTGCTATACAAGTGCAGTCCATTTACCATTATGACAGTGTAACATTAGACTCAAGGAGCTCACTAGGTGCTCGCTAGATACATTAGGGGTTGTGTCCATACATCTGGAGATAGTACAGCAGAATTCAACTTATCTCCATGGGGACAAAATGATGGACAGTCAGACAACACTTCGTCCATATGATTGTAAAATTACCGAAACAACCACCGTGTCCTCCATTGATGATGTGGTGCAAAAGATATGTGGTCAAATCGCCAAAGATGCATGTTAATACCTGGTATAAATAGGCCCACCTCTAAGGCGTGGCACCATAATGTTAAATAGAAACACACAAATAATGTGTTGTTCCACTGTTTTATAGCCACTTTTATTAACTAAAGGATCTGACTGCGTCTCCCACCAGTGTTTTGTATCGTTCCTTCCTTTTCATCATTTGAAATTGGAATAATATTGGCACTTAGCATTACAGAAGCGCAACCTGTGGTGCCAAGAAGAATAGAAACTAACATCTGAGGAGTTAATAAATGCAGAGATGAGGGTATAATCGCATGAGGGCATGATCGCACAGCAAAACTGAACAAAATGATGAGTTCAGTGAACAGTGGAGAGATCAAGGAACATGATTCTCCTCGTGTTTCAAGCAGTAAGGAAGACAGGGCCGTGACTTTGATCCCTGGTGCGATGGGCACTCGGGCAAGTTTTAGTATGCGGTGGGCTGGCGGTAGGTGGTAAGAG
The DNA here is from genome assembly GCF_011397635.1 of Epinephelus fuscoguttatus. NCBI lineage: Eukaryota > Metazoa > Chordata > Actinopteri > Perciformes > Serranidae > Epinephelus > Epinephelus fuscoguttatus. Next base: position 14,484,522 of record NC_064767.1, read on the forward strand.
AGGGAGGTGACCACCTGAGGGTCTCTGTACCAGAAAAAAAAGATGTTTCACTCGTTTGCTATGTCCTGATTCCTCTTCACTGTTTTCATCTCGCTCCCCATGTCATGCTGTTTTTCTGCAGTTTTCTCCCAGTAGGTGTTCTTTCCAGCGTTAATTCTGCTATTGAGCCCCCTGTACCTATCCCCAGAAGCTCACTTCTTCGTATTGAGAGGACGTGAGCTTCTATTTGTTATCCAGGGTTAGTTGTTCAGATAACAACGAACCATTTTTATGCACACATTTCACGGTAAATGTACTCTCTACACAGAGATTCAGAGTTCATTGCCCCTCTGAGTAGTGTTTGCACTCTCAGAGCCTCCACTGACCCTAATGTTTTTGGCTGCTGCTGGACAGTTCAGTCAGGAGAGACAGGAGAGTGAAGTAAAGATAATATTTAAGAATACACAGAATATGAGTGTACAGATGAACAGATGATTTGTGCTGATTAAGATTTAACAGAAGTCTTGGACACGCTTGGACACCAGAGGGGATATTTTGTGATTGAGGGACATCTGAGTGACAGCAGGACAAATCCCCCCATGGAGTCCAGACACTGGTGGTGGTGGTGGTGGCTGCTGACCCTGAGGATGCTGACTGCTGAGGCGTATGAGGCTGATGAATCCGCAAAGACTGGGTGGTGATGGGGAGGTGGAGGGCACGCACGGCAGCAGCAAGAAGGAACTACGGCAGAGAAAGAACCATATTTAAAGTGAGGAGCAGTAAGATGATATGCTGACAGAGAGGTCAGTGTGTCGTTGTGCCATTGGCTGATTGTACAGACCCTAGAGACAGTGAGTGAGCAAACATGCAAGGAGTGAATGGCAGGGTGAGAAAGAAACTTACAGCCTGAGCATGGAAAGCATTGTCTTCCTGATTGAACTTTCCCTAGAGCCTCAGTAAACGCATACCTGGACACAAGAGGCCATTTTCACAAAACAACCTAAAGCCATAGGTAGCTCCTAACAGGCGGAGTTAGGAGAGCGTCCTAAAAATAAAGTGTGCGTCCCTTTTAGAGCTAAAATAAGCTCCTGAGTCTGCTCATAATCATTCAGCTCCTGCCTGTAATGTGCCTCATAGCATCAGCATTTTGGAAAAAATTGGAACTATAATGAATTTTTAAAACCATATTTTGATGATGGGTGAGTTAATCAGGATTCAGTTGGCTCCCAACAAATCAAAAATAATCCACTAACACCAGAGGTGACAATTTGCACATCTCTCTGGCACTGTGAAAATGCAGTTTGCAGCACTGATGAACTTGGAATATCTCTGCCATCTATCAGAATTATTCATCAAACCAAAATGAGCTCCAGATCCCAGTTGGTTTGACACATCATTACTGTAAGTGTACATGAGATAATCACCAATGTATGATGATTTAATAAAAAAAAAAAACAGGCTATGTAAAGTTGATTTCATGGCCATTCTTGGATTATCTAGTAAAAATGTTGTTATGTAGAATTACCTCATCAAGGGATGAAGAGTTGCTTGATTAACTGCAGGGTGGGAGTATCACAGCATCAAGATGGTGCCAAATACAATTCACTTCACAGTCAATATTTTATACATGTAGAAAATCTGTGAAGCTAATCCACCTAATTTGATCTAAATTAATTTAACTGATCTAATTTAAGATGTCCACTCCTGTATAGTGAATATTTTTTCCACATTCACTGACAGTCTGGTCACATGTTCACCAGTTACTGTAGATATTAAGGCTGGGTATCAGCACTTGATACCTTTTAAGGCTGTGGTTCCCAAATGGGCCAGCCACGGGATCCAGATTTCTCCCTAGTGATTAGTTCACAGTCCACACTATACTTAAAAATAAAGCCTGTTTTTCAAAAACACAGTTTGTAAGTCACTTGTGGTCCAATCAGAATGGGCCTGTGACCCACTTTTGGTCCACGACCCACCAGCTGGGAACCACTGCTTTAAGGTACTGACCAAAATAACCAAGTACTGAGTAGTATTGAATGTCTCCAGTCAAACAATAGCTGCATTCGGTCCTTTTTGTACCAGGGCTCTGATCCTGGGCTGTCCCAACTTGCCACCAGATCATCAAACTTTCTGTTGCTGCCATCTCTGAGTTGGCAGCTCAGCGTGCCAAGACCCCACCAAACGTTGGAAATGGCTATACTACATATCACTCGTTTTACATTATGGGTATCAAATGAAGTACTCTTTTGGTATCGGTATCACTTTAAGGGTACTGGAATCATAGTTTTTTTTAAACGATACCAAGCCGTAGTAGACACAGTGAGTTAATTCAATCATGACACTTGAATTATACTATGCAGGCAGGATGTTGTGAACTGTCAGTCTAGTACTCTGCTAATACCATATAAGCCCTGATTTCACAAAAACCAGAGAGGTTTATGCCTAGGTAGCTGGTGGATTAGTGGCCCTGAAGAGATTCTAAATGGTAGCACAGGGACAGCAGCTATGTTGCAATGAGTGCCAAAGCCATTAGCCAGCTTTGTCGCCTCTGCTCTCCCATGATTAGCTCAGTTTCTTTTCCACCATCTCTTCTGCAGACCTACAAAAATACTTCAAGCCCTGTAATCCACTCGTGTTTCTCTCTTTCTCTCTGCTCTTCCCTGTGAGTGGTCTAAAATTGAGAGTTGCAAAGGTTGCTGGTTAGACAGTGGGAGTTGTTTTCGCATCATGTGGTCTGAAAAAAGTTTACTCAAGGGGATTTTTAAGAACTTAAATGGGATCTTAAGACGTGTTGGTTGATGTAGGCTGGAGGTGATCCCACTCTTTTTATTGATGCTGTGGGTTCTAACTATCAATGCTGGTTGGAGAGTGTTGATCTATGTGGGGTGCAGTCTGTCTTCCATGGGTCTGCAAAGGCAAACAGCAACCCGGCTCTCCAGTTTGCTGACTTTCATACAACATGCAGAGTCGGTGAAATTAGAGTAAAGGGTTGTCATTTGCTCTTTCTCTCTTACACACATGTGTACATTATACATGAATACATATTTAGACATAATCCATGTACATGTCATCACCTTGCCTTTGCGCAAATGTGTTTACAGTATGTTTGAACCTTCTCGGCTTAGAGAGAACACATGCAGGTGAGAGGAGACAATCTACCTTCTATGCACTGGTAGCTAATTGTCAGGCTGTGGCTTAATATGCGTTAGAGGTCATGTACTCATCAGTCCACAGAGATTTCATTATTGTATTTTAGGTAATTGTGCCTTTTTACATGCTAACAGTAAAGAATAGCTGCTAATGATGTATCTCATACACACATGTTCAAAATGAAAAGGGAAGTAATGTAATACTCAAGAGGCAGGCCATGAGTAATAGAGAGGAATAATGATGAAAACTGCATATGTGTATGCCTCTGGTCCCATGTGCATGTGCTGCGGTGCTGAACTGATGCAATGACTGTGTATTGTAAGTGTTTGTGTTCACACCAGTGTTTCACTTAGGCATGTATTTTTGTGTGTCTGTGATGCACATATGATTCAACCCTCTGCATAATTGAATGTGTGTGTGTTGATTGCGTGTACCTTAATGAGGGTCTGACCACTTAACAGCATGCGTCTGTGAATCACAAACTGGCTCTCCCCTGACACAGTGATAAGGCAGCCTGCTTGACTTCAGGAATTAAAAAACGCTGCAGTCCCCTTCGCCCAGTCCTTCCTCAGCACCTCCCCGTTCTCTGGAGTCCACTCTGACGTAGCTGAAAGCAGCTGAGATCTGAGGAGCCGGCTGCCCACACTTCATCCCTCTCTCTATCTCTGTATTGATCACTTTGCTGCAGAAGACCCCTAATCATTTAGATGGCTGGATTTATTGGGATTAACCTGTTGACAGCCTATCACAGAGGTACACAGGCAGGACTTAGACATTCACGAGCACACGTGCATGTTCCTGTGCACACATAGAGACACACATACTGTCGGCATGTTAGCACAGCAGCACAGAGGACTGGACATTTTCTGTATGTCCACACAGACAGTGACAGCTGCAAAGGGACTTGGATGCAGATATTTACCACAATACAGGCAGAGTAGTGCGCAGGTCTGACCTATTAATGCATTCACACACAGTGGTTACCACTATATCCCCTGCTTATATTAATAAGAGTGTGATGATATAGATCCATTAGGCACCCTTGGACACAGGGACAGTCAGGTAGATGATCAAAGTCTGATAATGATGAGATGTGGATAAATATTTGTGGGACTATGATATGAAACACAAATATTGAGGTTAGCACAACAAATGGAATGGCGTATGACTAAGTTACTATGACGAGCACAAATGAATACTCCGGAGCTGGAGGACCCTGTATGCCGGTCCGCTACAGCATCACTGAAGAGAGAGTTATGCATAGGAAAGGGTGCAGTTGTAGGGGATATGAATGGAAACAATACAGCAAATACTAACATCACTTATGTCAATCAATGGGACAAGGAAGTAACAAACTAGAGGCTAGCTCCTTATTCCTATTGCTTTCAAGCAGCCTAGGATCATCTCAGTGATTGACACATCAGGGTTATGCCATCAAATGTCCGTTAGCATGTTGGATGTTTCTCCGCTCACATCCCTTTCAATCATGGAGCAACACCAACAACTGTTCCCTTCTTTCTCATAACTCTGTCTCCAGTACTGTTGTAGATGATCAGCACACCGTTTACCAACAGGCGGGTCTTCTAGCTTGGGTGCATTGATTTGTAACTGACTCACACGCCATTCCATTTGTTGTGCTAACCTTATCATTTGTTCATTGTGTTTAATAGATAGGCCTACTAATATTTATCCATATCTCATAATTGATCAGACTAGATTTGAAATTAACTAATAACCTGGAGCTTCTGTGCTTTGATTATCTGCTATGAAAGAGCATGACCCTGTTCCATTTTATAATGCCTATTCGATCTTCTGAGGTCATTTTGATGAAGGTAACGCAAAAGTAGTGTAATAAGTAACACATTACTCTACACAGAGAGTAATATCTCAATGTAACATACTTTAAAATGACCAGTCATATGTGATGTATTGCATTATGAGAGTAACTTTCCCAGCGCTGAACATATGTAATACCAGCATTTAATATTCATGTCTTTGAAATGGTCACTGTGTCAGATTAGGCAATTATAGAGACAGAAGTACCTGCTTCAAGGGGAGGAGAGCAAGAGACATGCCATAGTACAAATTAGCTTTCCGTCTTTAACAACCTGCAGTGATGTAGGTAGGTGCTCAGCGAGGAGGTGCCAGGCAGATTTCACTCTTCCACTTGACATAAAGGAGGTTGTATAACTAAGCAGGAGAGGGCAAAAAAAAGTTTGACGTGCTGGACTTATGTCGGAATGGCCTCTATGATATACATACAGATATAGCACACAATGCTCAGTTTTCTTCCTGACGCCCCATCTGTGACAGTTTGGGCCACGACAGGCTCATAGTCTGATCCTGGCATAAAAATGAGCATAGCTGTCAAGTCTCCCGTTTTGGCCGGGAAACTACCGTATTTTACCCCTCCTTCCCACCGTCCTCCCGTATTAGTATTTTCCCGTAAATCTCCCATATTATAATATAATAATAATAATAATAATAATAATAATAATAAAAAAAAAAAACAAAACATTCCTCTGCCTCTCCAAACTGAACTCTGTCACTAGCCTCGCAAGAACTGCCACCTGCAGTAGCCTGGGTGGAAGTTGTCGCGAGGTTAGTGTCGACAGTGGGAACAAACCCGGAACAACAAACGAGAGAGACATGGATGGATCATATACCCTTTTGTGTTTTCATTTAGGCTGTATTATAACGTAGGAATGTTCACAGCATTTCAGTGTCAACAAAGGTAGGCCTATCAGATTCTGATCACCTAATTGTATTTAGTAAGTGGTTGACAAGTGTTTTTTTATTTCCTGTACACCTGTCTTAAAATGTAAGGGATACTGGAGCTTGGTTGGGGTGGTGGGACAGCTCACGGCGGGTGCCGGAAAACTTCCCTTATTTTTAAATCCAAAACTTGACAGGTATGAATATGAGAGGTTCATAGTATTGGCCCTATGTACATAGGTTTCGAAGTAAAGTGAAGTTTCATCTCTCTCTTTACATGATTTGTCTTTTTTCTTGTGTTTTGACCTCACAGAAGGAAAAGCACAGGACTGAATAATAATATTGTTAATGTTGGCTGAACTCCATTTAGCTGCTTCCGTTTCAGGGTATTCCTGGTATTGTACATGTTGGCTCATGTGCCATTTTACAGGCATGGCTTATTGGGGCACGAGAATAGAGCCATCATTAAAGGAGCTGTTTGACATTTTGAGAAATAGGCTTATTCACTCAATGTGAGGGGAAACAGCTAGATTGGCTCAGTCCAGAGGTAATTAAGACTCTCCAATTAATCCACCTACTACCTACCTCTAAAGCTCTCTAATTAACACACACACACACACACACACACACACACACACACACACACACTCGCATATTTATATCGAGAGATTTAGAGCTGTAGAGGTAGGTAGTGGGTGGACTAATTAAAAGCTTCATCCACACTAATACGTTGTAATTTTAAAACGCATATCTATTTCTACGTTTACACCTGGCATCCACACTACTGCAGCATCTTGGACCTCCTAAAACGGAGACATTTAAAAATGTTGTTGACCCTGTTTTACTTTAAAAACCCCGGGGTGTGTTTTACTTTGGACTGGTGGAAACAAATACTTTTGAAAGCACCAATGTTCACATCCTGATTGGGTTTTTATCAGTCTCGACGTGTAAAGCAAAAACATTATAGCTAGGCCTACTGACCATTAGTGATTTCATCCTTCTTCTGTGGGTTCTCCTTTCTCTGGCGGTGGATAATGCTCCTGGTACTGCTCTGATATTTCACCTTATTTGCTTTGCAACAACTTCCAATCCATTTTCTGCCATCTTGACTGCTATATCCTCATGTGTTACTTTCAGTTATGCTTCCACCTTGTCATTGGTCCAAGCAAAGAAATCTCTGGTCGCACTTTTCACCACCTTCGTAGTGTTTTCTGTAACTAAGCAATCGACCACAGAGTTCACAACCTTGTTCCTGCTAAGATCAGAATGTGCATACCCAGTTTACGTGAAACCCTGGTTCAGTTCAGTTCAGTTTATTTAGAGTGTAAAATCACCATGGTAGAAACATGGTCTCAATACACTTTACAGAATCAATTACAATATGAAATGATCAAGGGAAAGAGCAGACAGCCAAATAGGTAAAAACACACAAAAAGACAGAGGAAAAACAGACAAGGATATAACAACACCTTTTTACCCTTTTTTAACACTGGGTAAAAAGGTGTGTTTTAAGAAGTGTTTTAAAAATGGCAATGGAAGTGGATTCTTTAATATGTAGCGGGAGGCGATTCCATAAGTAAGGTGCACGGTAGGAAAAGGCCCTGCAACCAATTGATTTTTTATTTACTGAGGGAATAACCAGAAGGTGAGAGTTCAAAGAGCGCAGGGGACGAGGCGGAATATAGGGTGTGAGTAATTCGGATAGGTAGGATGGGGCCAGACCATGTAATGCCTTATAAGTTAAAAGAAGGATCTTAAAATCAGCTCTGGCCTGGACAGGCAACCAGTGCAGAGATGCTAAGACAGGAGTTATATGACTGTAAGGTTGATTTTTCAAAATTCTAGCGGCAGCGTTCTGCACAAGTTGAAGACTACGAGTAGCAGATGCAGGGAGGTCAGAGAAAAGAACATTACAATAATCTAATCTAGAAGACACAAGAGCATGGAGGACAATTTCAGCATTGCGATGAGACAAAACAGGGTGGATTTTAGCAATGTTACGGAGATGGAAAAAGGTTGATTTGGTGATCTCCCTGATATGAGGCTGAAAAGATAAAGTATGGTCAAAGGTCACTCCTAAGTTTCTTATGCACGAACTCTTAAACTCTTTAAAATGAAAACTCATTTCAGTTGACCCCGCTTTAGTCGAAGAAAATTAGATTTCCATTTGCAGTATTATATTTGGCAGTATGGCTTCTGGAGCCACTCTGCCTTTCCTAGGCCTATGCAGAAAGCCTAAGGTGGAGAGAGCACACCTCTCTGCCCTTCCACGCGCCTACATGGAAAGCCTAAGGCGGCTTGCAGAGGAAGCAGCAACAGTAGGCAGGTCAGAGCAGTTTGAATAGGGCGCCCTGAATGAGATTTGCCAATTGGTTGCATAGAAAGGAAACGTGATCTATCAGCTGACTCCCTTCCATCAATCAGCTGCTCCATCAGTTGATTGGGCTGTTTGAGACAGGCCGATGTAGCTGGGATGTGAGCTGAGCTTGACATCCAGTCCTGCCTGAACTAATGCTATGCTCAATTAGTGTGGCCAGAGAGCATTATTTGCCTGTGGACAGAGCCAAGCTAGCTGTTTCCCTCTGTTTGCAGTCTTTTTGCTAAGCTAGGCTAACTCTCTCCCAGCTTCAGTTTCATATTTACCTTCTTCTCATCTAACTTTCATCTCGCAAGACAGCAAATAAGCAAATTGTCGAACTATTCCTTAATATTTGTCACAGCCGCCATGCCTTTCCTACTACCAGCCGTCAAAGTGTCTGCTGTGAAAAAGCTCCATCAGGTTTAAACATCAGTGGCGTTAAAGGCCCTGAGCCTCCACACAGGTGTTATCAGTTATTCTGGCGGGTTCACGCACTGCTCAGGTTGAAGGGAGGTGCAGCTACAGTGTGATGGGAATTCTAGGAGGTCACTAGACTTTATGTATTAATAACAATGATAAAGGTGTAATTTGTCCTGCCCTGACAGCTGCAACAAAGCTGACAGGAGAAGGAGAGGGATTGTCAATCAATCACAGACTGTACACACCCACGCAGTCCTGAGAAGGAGATCAACACATTATTCAGACGTAACACTCCTGCACTAACGCCTGATGTTTCAACATCTGTCGTTGGAGGAAACAACATGAACAAAATATCAGATAAAAAGATCCATAACGTTTCCCATCCTGCATTTTTCTGCCAGTGAGTCAGACTGAAGGATTTTGTTATTCTGTAAGTGTTTGAGGTCAGGTTACACGTCATATAGGTGACTCATTATATAGCTCGATGACGGAAATTGCAGTTTAGAGTATTACTTCAGGAAAGCCTTGAGGGCTACATGCAGGAAGTAGGGGATCAGTTGTGTCATGCTGATCGCAACATGTGAGGAACAGTGCAGAAATAGGATTAAATGCTTCAATGCAAAGTGATTGAGGATTACACACTTCCTCTCACAGTCACACACACACACACACACACACACACACACACACAGAGGAGGCTGTGGTTTGCTTTTATACTATGCCCCAAATGTCAGAGAGCGGATGATGATGGTTATGATGGTGATGATAGAGTGGTCATTTTCTTGTTTGCACCTATTGTCTACATTATTTTTATCTATTCTCCATTCAACAGTAAAATTCATTTTTAAGTGTTTTGAGTTGTTATTGAATATCAAAGCTTTAAGGTTATGATCCTGCAGATATTCATAAACAATGTGGATCTACAGGGGTTTACTGCAAATTGTTTTGTTGTATGTTTATTGTTTTGCATTGTATTGCCTATGCCTATCACTTTGCATTTCTCTCATGTGCTGTTGTCTGAATAAAATGCCATCCAGGGACAAATGAAGCTGAAACAGACACAAACAATGCAATAGTTAATATATAGATGCTCCAGCATAAATGTTATTGGCCACTCCAGACGAAGAATGATCCATCAATCGAGTCCTGGTTCACTTTTAATGTTTGTACACAACAAGTGTTGTTGCTGAGTGGGGACAGGATGAGTCATGTGTTAACAGCACCCATTAATTCTGTCTGTCTGTCTGTCTGTCTATCTGCCTTCCTCTCCTACTTCCTTCCTTCCTTCCTTCCTTCTTTCCTTAACCCCTTACTTTCTTATTTATATTTCCATGCCCTCAACCCCTTTATTACTTCCTTTCGTCCTTCTCTCCTTCCTTCCTTGCTAACTTCCTGTCTCCTCCCTTACTTCCTCACCTCTGAAAGAACTACTCACTTACTTCCTGTCTTACTTACTTAGCCTTTTCTTCTTTCCTTCCTACCTTACCTCCTTCCTTCCTTAACCCCTTACTTCCTTACTTACATTTCTATGTCTTGACTCCTGTATAACTTCCTCCCCCCCCACCCCCCCACCCCCCCCCCCCACCCGCCTTCCTTACCTCCCTCCTTGCTTACCTTACTTCCTGTCTCCTCACTTACTTCTTCATCTCCTCACAACGCTTGCGGAGAGGGGGTATTAACACAACTCCACCTAATGGAGGCTTATGGCGCCCCAGATTCAAACGCCCAAAAACACATAATTGAAACCACGAAATATCTCCATATTGCTCGTCCGTAGTGATCCAAGTGTCCTGAAGCCCCAACATAAAAAGTTGTTTGGAAAAATGTCATTTGAACTCTGTTTTTAGCAGTATGGAGATATTTTGTGGTTTCAATTATGTGTTTTTGGACGTTTAAATCTGGGGCGCCATAAGCCTCCATTAGGTGGAGTTGTGTTGCTACCCCCTCTCCTCTTGGATCTCCGCAAGTATTGTGAGGACTCTAAAACTTCACCTGAGCCTTCCTCGGCATATAGGTGAGTAGATAATGGCTGAATTTTCATTTTTGGGTGCACTATCCCTTTAAGAAGTACTTACTTACTTCCTGTCTTACTTAGCCCTTTCTTGTTTCCTTCTTTCTTACCTTACCTACTTTCTTATTGTATTTCTTACTTAGTTATTTCCTACCTTCACCCTTTCTTAACCGCCTTCCTTTCTTACCTCCTTCCTTCCTTAAAACCTTACTTAAATTTCCATGACCTTAATTCCTTTATAACTTCTTCCTTCCTTTTTCCTCTCCTTCCTTCCTTCCTTACCTTACTTACATCCTGTCTCCTTACTTACTTCCTTGCCTTCTTAAGAAATACGTACTTAATTGGTGTCTTACTTCCTTAGCCCTTTCTTCCTCTTTTCCTTACTAACATTCTTATCTTGTTTCTTAGTATTTCCTCTCCTCCTTCCCCCTTTCTTCACATTCCTACCTCCCTCTTTACTTTCTTAACCCCTTACTTCCTAACTTCCTTCCTTACTTTAATTGAAACTTCCTTCCTTAGCTTCCTCCTTGGTTTCTCTTTAACTTACTTCCTGCCTCTCTTCCTTACGTACTTACTTTTTACTTACTTCCTTTTAACAAGTACCTACTTGCTTCCTGTCTAACTTCCTCAGTCCTTCCTTCTTTCTTTCCTCACTCTTTCTAATCTTGTTTCTTATTGTCTCCTTCCTTCCCCCTTTCTTCACCTCATTTCCTTCCTTAACTTTCTTAACCCCTTACTTTCTAACTTCCTTTCTTACTTTAATCAGAACTTCCTTCCTTAGTTCTGTCCTTTCCTTACCTCCTGCCTCTCTTCCTTATGTACCTACTTACTTACCTCCTTTGTCACCTCCTTCACAAGTACTTACTTACTTCCTGTCTTACTTCTTTAGTCCTTTTTTCTCTCCTTCTTTACTGACTCTCCTATCTTGTTTCTTATGCAGTTATTTCCTTCCTTACCCCTTTCTTTACCTTCTTAATTCCTCCTTTCCTTTTCAACTTCCTTCCTTACTTAAATCATAACTAACTTCATTAGCTTTCTCCTTAGTTTCCTCCTTATCTTACTTACCGCCTCTCTTCCTTACATACATACTAACCTCCTTACTTTCTTGCCTCCTCATGAAATGCTTACTTACTTTCTGTCTGCCTTGTGTAGCCCATCCTTTTCTCCCTTCTTACTTAGTTATTATCTTCCTTCCTCCTTTATTCACCTCACCTCATTATTCTCTAAATCACTCAATTACTTCATAATTTTCTGCATTACTTTAATCATAACCTCCTTTTTTGCTCCTTCCTTAGTTCCCTCTTTACCTTCTTTCCTCCCACTCTTACTTCCCTCTTCACTTACTCACTAATCTTCTTACTTCCTCACCTTATGAAGTACTAACTTACTTCCTGCCATCCTGCCATAGTCCTTTCTTCCTATCATGACTCACTTTTCTCTTTTCATGCTCACTTATTTCCTTCCTTCCCCCTTTCTTTTCCTTCTTACTTATTTTCTTAAACCCTAACCTACTTCCTCACTTCACTCATTATTCCTTCCTTAGTTGTTTCCTTAGTTCTCTTCTTACCTTCCTTCCTTCCTCTCTTCCACCCCTCTTCAGTGACTTACTAACATCCTTACTTAGCCCTTTCTTCCTTCCTGACTTCCTTCCTTCCTCACTCCCTTATCTCTTTTCTTGCTCGTAGCTTTCTTACCTTCCTTCCTTCCTTCCTTCCTTCCTCTCTTCTGTCCCTCTTCACTTAGGCCTACTTGCTAACCTCTGTATTTCCTCACGTCTTAATGAAATACTTAGTTATTTCCTTTCTTCCTTCCATAGCCCTTTCCTGTTTCCTTCCTTCCTGACTCCCTTATCTCAATCATTAATCATTACTTCCGTCCTTCCTTCCTCTCTTCCTTCCCTCTTCACTTACCTTCATACTTCCTCACCTTCCTTCAATAGCCCTTTCTTTCTTCCTTCCTTCCTTCCTGACTCCCTTATTTCCTTCTTACTCAGTTATTTCCTTACTTCTTCATTAACCTTCTTACTTCAATCTTAATTTCCTTGATTTGTCCTTTCCCTAGTTCCCTCTTACCTTACTTTCTTCCTCTCTCCCATACCTCATTTCTTTTGCTCCTTCCTTCCTTCCTTCCTTCCTTCCTTCCTTACCTACTTATAGCCTTTCTTCCTTAACCACTTCCTTCCTGCCTCTCTTCCTCTGTTTTCTTCCTCACTTAATTAGCTCCTTTCATTCTCACTTTCTTCCTTCCTTATCCCTTTCTTTCCTTCCTTCCGTCTGTACCTCCATTCGTCCCTCCTTCCTTTCTTATGACATTCCTTTCTTCCTTCCTCTCTTCTTTCCCTTTTCCCCTGCTTACTAACCTTCATACTTCAGCACCTTCCTTCAATAGCCCTTTCTGTCTTTCTTCCTCCCTCCCTCCCTTTCTTCCTTCCCTCCTGACTCCCTTATTTCCTTTCTTACTCAGTTATTTCCTTCCCTTCTCCTTTTTTACCTCCTCACTTCATCCCTTACTTCCTTAAACCCCGTACTTCTTCATTAAATTCCTTACATCAATCTTAATTTCCTTAATTCCTCCTTTCCCTAGTTCCCTCTTACCTTACTTCCTTCCTCTCTCTGATTCCTCCTTATTTCTTTTGCTCCTTCCTTCCTTCATTACTTACTTCCTACCTTATTTCCTTCCTTAACCACTTCCTTCCTGCCTCCCTTCCTCTCTGTTTTCTTCCTCACTTAATTACCTCCTTTAATTCTCACTTTCTTTCTTCCTTATCAGTTTCTTTCTTTACTTCCTTCTTTCTGTACCTCCATTCGTTCCTCCTGCCTTTCTTATGACATTCCTGACTTCCTTGCTCCTTCCTTTATTCCTTCTTCCTCCCTGTCTTCCCCTCTGTCTCTCTTTTTGTCCTTTCCATAACTCTGTTCAAACATCTTCTCTTGAGCCATCTCCTTCTGTCTGGCATGGAGTGGAGCCTGTAGGTGCTGCATCATCCACTGTCAGTGTGGGTGGGGGGCTGAAATCAATCACTGTGCTTCTAATGCAGTGCTTTAGCATACAAAGAGTGCTTTGAGGTTGATACGGTCCTCAGGGAAATCATGTGATGCACTATTTATACAGAAGGTACCTGTAGCTGGTATTCTCACTCTCCTCTTGTTTTATGTAACCCATCTCTTCTGATTTCTTTCATGGCCAGCATAATATTATTTTTATCAGACATTATGCACTCAACTCAGCCAGAGAAATAAAAGTCAGTCCTTTGAATGGCTTTATTATTATTATTATCCGTCAGTGTCCTGTGGCTCTGAAGCAGCAGGAGCTTTGAAAATGCCGTGAGTCGATACCTGTCTTGTGTTTATTTCTGAAGTCTTGGCAACTCCCCTGGATTCACCGCAGATGACATTTATCTTACTTCTGACCTTTCTCAAGATGGCCGGTGAATCAGATCATTACACCTCAAATCTCCGGCTCCTCTACGCTGATAAATTACTTGCCCAAAATGAAATTGTCATCCCCCTCAACGCCCCTGTGTTTCCTACGTATGAGCCCATCAAAGAAAGTGAATGGGACACGTCATATACTGCTCCTCAGTGTATTTCAAGTAATAAGGTGGTCTAACCAGGAGAAATGAATCCTGTTCTCTTGCCGAGGAAGGACGTTATCTTGCCTTTCACACTGTTTTCACTCATGATCGGATTGGGAGATTTAGTATATTTGGTGTTCACGTCTTATATATGCCAGGTGCACATATAGACTCCTCTGGAAGGATGAACTTCTAACCTGCCAATTATACAGAGAGTTGGATAGGAGCCTGTCTATTCTCTATAGATTTCCTGCTGCTGTGCGGGTCTTGGATTGATCCCATCCAGCAGTTACTTGGAAACGGAAGCTGGAACAGGGATGCTGACAGGCAGATAGCATTTAACACACAAACATGCACACATATACAAATCCCCCTGCATGCATGCACACACATAAACTCATCAGTCACAATGCCTGCCAATGAAGTAAACACTCTTTACCCGTTGTTTTCTTGGATTCCAAAGGTTGCGTTTCTATAGGAGAACTTTATAGGTTATGTGTTGATGTCATAATGATGTCTTTTTACAGACCTGCAGCTTTATGCCCCGCCCTTGAGATAACCATTTATTCATGCTGCCCCTCAGGCAGCACCTCAAACGACAGCTCTAACCTTGTCATGCTCTGCAGGCATCAACCAAATGGCTTATGTTTAGAGAAGATATCTCTGTAGATGACTAACATATGTGCACTGGGCCATTGATTGTATGCATGTATGGGCTGCATGTGTGCTGATAATCCTAACTGTCTTGCAATTATGCAGTAACGCACGAGGTGAAAGGCAGGGCATCCAGATCATTTTTAACCCACTGCATTATTAACATGAGTCTCATCGACTCCCTGAGCTCTCATTTCCATGTTGGAATATTTTTTCTCAATTGTTTAAGCACATTTTGTGAAACAGCTCAAAACATTAAGGCCCTGTCTTACACCTGGCTCACAGCCAGCACCCACCTTGTGTACGTAGCAAATGCACTTGCACCTATGGGGGTGTGTAGCTCCTAAAATAGGGTGTTGTCAGGTGTGTGCTATTTTGAGGCAGCAGAGGGCAGTTGTGCCATTGGCAAACAAAAACCTGGTCTGAAGTCAGAATAATGCAATATTTTTGTGTACACTCATACACGGGCGAATGAGGATGGGTGATATAATACATCATTAATGACAAAAAAATATATTGATTACAGTCTCTAAAATGTGGGCATAGCCAGCTCGTTCTCATCCCAACTCGTTTGCTGCTTTGTCAAAATATGCACTTGATACTGCGTTGTGTCTTTTCAAAATATATTTGTATTTTCATAGGAAATGTAAGTTTCTGCTGCAAAATAAACTTACTATGTGGGTGAAACACTTTATTTTTACATTTATTTACTTAATTGTAGGGAACAGAACTCCTTGGTTATGTTTAGGCAACAAAAGCGTGTGGTTAGATTTACCAAAAACATCATGGTTTGGCTTAAAATAACTACAGTTCTTACGAACATGATGACACGTGACATATGTCTTGTGTCATACGTTACTACTGTAGCATGCTACACATCCTAGCACACTATGTTGTTCTTAAAATAACCCCATCCATCTCCCCTTCTGTCTTCCCAGTTGGGACTTTCTCTTTCTCTATACTACAGTAGTTGCTGCTGCCGGCATCAGAAATAGCTGCTGCTCGATGCATATCATACCACCACGAAAGGTGCCTCTGTATGTTGGTATGTGAAGCCAAAATCATTGACAAAGTGGCAGTATTTAAGAGTTTAGAGTGAGAATGGGCTGACATAGCAGAGAGCAGAGCAGAGCAGAGCTGCTGTCCGACTCTGCATTAAGAAAGAATCTGTGCACATGTAAGCACAAGGAGCGCCATAACTTTATCATTTCAGGAGCTTAACGTTTAGTTGTTTCCTTCGTCAAGTATATAATTACAGTTTTAAGTTCTCAACATTAATTTCACCAGTTTGCCAAATCTGCAATGTAAATAGCAGTGTGTCAGATGCAGGCACACCTGGCTTTTAAAGGGCATGGACACTACACTCTGATTGGTTGATGCTACACCTATAAATAATTGAGGCTTACAATTATGCACCATTTAACTAGGAAAAGTGTTTGGACACACCTCAAATGCACTTTAGATGCCATAGATTGTTTAAAACAATCCCCAAGTGCAATAACTTGTTCAGTTTGTACTGTGCAACACTCACTTGAGTTGCAAAAGGCCATCCCTCACTCAAGACATTTAACTCCTGTGTCAAAAGCAAATTAGTTCCTCAACCAGTTCATCACTGCCATTGAAATGAAATATCATCAAACCTTCAAATGTCTGTGAACTGTGTAATTAAAGTCCACTCTACAGTTTGACTAGTTATTCTCAAGTAGGCTTACAATCAATTACACAGTACAAACTCAGAAAAATGTCTCCGATATCTACATTCACAGGTTTGTCACTGTCAGTGTGCACTTCTCACCTCTAGTCTAAGTAGACACATTACAGTAACACTAATGTGCTTCAGGATTGAAAGATGTCATAACAGTACAGACAAGTGTCTCAACACAACAAATTCAATGTCAGTTAGAAAGTATTGTCAAAATGTTCCCATCTGGTCACAACGTTTCATCTGCTGCACATCTGCTATTTGCTCTTCCAGTACACAAACATCTTGTGTGATGACACAAGCCCTCTCCACTGTGCACGTCTCTGCTGTGACTAGCGCACAGACAGCATGCAGGAACTGTCCTCCCCCTGCCTCTTCCTCTGTGTCCACCCCTCACTCTCAGCAAATCAACACATACGGTCTACTTTAGTCTGCTCCATGTCAGTACAGATGTAAAACTCAGCTTCACCCCTACAGTGTGAATATGTTTGAGAAATGATGGCAGCTGTAAACTGAATTTGGCATTTAAACAGGTTCTTACTCACTGACTGGATTAAATGTAAATATTCATCTGTTTTTTTTTAGTTCTTTTTATGACACCAGCAGATTACCAAAAATCTATGAATATTTATATTTTAAAGCTTCAATGCAAGAATGGAATTCACTTCCAAATCATATTATACAGCAAAATCCTATATGGGGTTTTAATAAATTGCTTAAAGGGCATTACTTAAAAGGAAACTTTTGGAATTGATGGTATTTTTGGTGTGTAAATATTTCATGGGCATTCTATTGTATTGTATGTTAAATGATGATATTTATTTGTTAAGTTACGATGGACTCAGTCAGAGCCGATTTATTTTGTTTTTTTGTGCGTGTGTACATGCGTCATGTAAACTATGGCAGTTGTTAGCATTTCTTTTACAGTGGATGTGCATTATGTTGTGTTATTTAGTGTACTGTGTTGTGTAGTGTGAATGTATGTTCTGTATTGTCACTATGTAACTTTGTAGACCGCAGGAAGAATAGCTGCTGCAATGCAAAAGTTAACAGGGTTCTTAAAAAACAAACAAACAAACAAATACCAGCACTCGGTCAGCAGCCCAACACGTCAAAATATGACATGCTAGGTACCCTCCCGCATCAGTTTTGGACGTTCAGTGACAGTATGTCCATTTAAACTTGTTTCATGCACTTTACAGTTTTTTAAAAATCATAAAACACAGCTAAGTCCGAATAAAACTCAAAAACAGCAATGAAACAGTATAAAACACACAAACTTATACATTAAAAGCTCATTTAAAAAGGTGAGTTTTGAGCATGGTCTTGAATGTTGGGAGGTGTGGTAGATACGGATGGGTTAGGGGAGTGAGTTCCAGAGGGAGGGGGTAGTGATGGAGAAGGCCCTACCCCCCCCCCAGGTTCGGTGCTTGGTCCTTGCATGGACCTGCATGAACAAATACACTTTGTTTTCACAGGAAATGTAGAGCTCTGATTGTCACATGCATACAGTCTCTTTCAGAATGTGGCACGTGGCTAGGTTTAGAAAACAACATCGTGGTTTGGCATAAAATAAGCAGTTGTTACTAAGGTTGTAACATCACAATGATATTATTGACTTTTGGTTTCACACTGGAAATGAACAGCGGTTTCCTAGGTGAAAGTCCAGAGTTTGTTTGACCCATCCACTTCCCCTTCCACCTGACCTATGTGGACTTTCTCACTCAGTCTTTTTTTTCAGATGCATTTTTATAATTTGTCATCCACAAAAAATCAATGTGCACGGAAACCTTGCACACTGATTCTGATGTGTTTTATTTTTCTATTTGTTGCGAAAATTCGCAATACGTGACAAAATTAATGGACACATTTCCTGCCTCTCTCCTCTTGAGTTACCTAACTTGCTGTCACCACTCCCTCCCTGTCTTTCATTTTGCACCGCAGCTGCATGATGGGGCGGAGCTGTCCTCCACATTCTGTGTGTGGTCCACGTCCTCCTCCTCTTCATCATTATTCACCTGAATACTACTATCTGACCTGCTGAAAGTGAGCTGTCTGAGTTATGAAATGATTCTGCTCATCTCGTTCCTCTGTCTTGCCGTGGCTGTGTCCCGCCGCCACATTTTCTTAAGTAATTCTTGGTTAAACAGCTGTCTGAAGGCTTCTGACCAATGCAAAAAATGATGAACGAAACAGGCTCAGTGTGCAAAGGCCTTCAGCTGACTGCAGCGTCAGAAACAGTCGCCACCCGGTCATATCATATTTTGTGGGTGCCTCTGTGTCAGTATCTGCTGCTGAGATCCACTGACAAAGCGGCAGTATTTGACAAGTTGGGAGAGGGAACGAGCTGCTAGTTCAATAAATAAACAGTGACTTTGCATTTTGATCACAGGCTCACTCATGTATGTGTTCTGTATAGCAGCAATAAGAAGTGTATATACTGTTTTGAAAACTTTACTATGGACAACACAACAACTCAGAAAAGCCGTAAAGGGATATGGATGCACATGGAGAATCACTGCATACTGTAGTAAGAAAACAGCAGAATAAACTGTTAATTAGACCTGTTTTAAGTGAGAATAATCTCCTTAAAGTGTGATTCCTCAAACCATGACATAATCATCACCAGGAGTACATCTAGTACAGCTTAATATTCCTCACTTTATGAGAGTTCAATTTAGCAATTGTGGCATTTAGTAAAGGTTGATAATTCATCATCAGCATGTTTAC
Organism: Epinephelus fuscoguttatus; assembly: GCF_011397635.1. Taxonomy (NCBI): domain Eukaryota; kingdom Metazoa; phylum Chordata; class Actinopteri; order Perciformes; family Serranidae; genus Epinephelus; species Epinephelus fuscoguttatus. The sequence goes on from NC_064767.1 coordinate 14,503,816, forward strand.
CGGTGTGTTTGTGCACTCTTGTTGCCACTCACAAGTTTGTTCACCAAGTTAAGGCTCACCTACACATCCTGTCTCGAGGTGGCTTTGCATACAAAGTGGTAACCACCTAGATCAGCAGTATGTTAGTCTAGACTTGTTTCTTCTTTGAAGTCAGCTGCGTGCCTCGTTATCCATCCCTTAGCCCAACGTGGCTTCGCCCCGTATCAGCCTGCATCTGATGAAAAGGCTACACAGCTAGACCCAGCTGAGAGACAGAGAGAGGAATCGGAGGGAGACGTTTAATCACCTTCTCAAACGTCACTTCTCTTTTATTCACTCAAGTATGCGGCTGGTGTGGGAGGCAGGTGGAAAGATGTGCTGAGTGAGTCACATCGACATTTGGTGGATAAAAATAGACTTGTTTTAAATGTTGTGAAATGAAAAACAGGAAGTGATCAAACAACCAAAATATTTAATTCCACTAATACAAAGACTGGCTCATTAAGATCTGATGTGATTTGTAAGTAGGTCTCGGATTTGAATTGGACACTAATTAGGTATTTTAAATGAAATTAAAAAAAAGTTTGCTGATGGTTTAAGCAAATGACAAGTTAAACTTAAAAATATGCAAATAAGGGTTTGGAGGTTATTGAAAGAAAAACAAGCCTGTAATTTTGAAGATGTACCTGATTACACAAACTATTTCCGCACATCTGTTGTAGTCATTTGAAACTTTGACTTAGATCAGTAAAGTCAATCAGCAAAGGGGAGCGGTTTTAATGACAGAGGCAAACAGGCCCTCCTTACTGTAGCCAGTCAGAGGTGGAGATTGTTCTCAAATGATACATCTTTTGCTACTCCAATTTGTTCTTTCTGCTCATTGTACTTATGACTAAAACCAAGATTTTTACTTGTGTGGTGGTGAAAGCCTGCAGCGAAAAAGGAAGGCGAGATAGGCAGTAAAAATACTTGCACATGTAAAGATGCTGTTCTTGTCTTCAGACTATATCATGCGAGAGCATTGTTCTACCCCTTTTTATTTTTGAGATATTGTCAAAGAATGAGGTGGGAAGAGAGTGAAAATATTGATGGGAGTTCTGCGACACAGCGGTGCAGTCAGATTGAATTTTACAGTGTTTTGTTAAGGTGACTTGTAGCGCATTGAAGAGGTGAGAGCTACAGCATTCAGCCTTTTGTTGCCATATAATAAAAAAAAGAAGGATGTGTAGCAGTATATTAGTTTGTCTCCCTGTATGCACGCCCTAATCCCTCTTTGTTTACCTGTAATGGTTTTAAAAATATGTATGTTTCAAGGAGTGGATCGACAAAGGATTATATGTAAGCAGGCCCTGTTTCAGTTTTGGTGTTATTGTGTGGAAAGTGTTTGTTTTTTTTAAATTGCTTTTAGTGTTCAGCTGCTGGAGACTGCATCTCCGCAATTTCCCGTCCTGGCAGAAAAAAAGGTAATGAATTGTCAGGATTATCCTCACACTGTTGAGATGTACATTTTCAAAGCTTTAAAATAGTTCACTTTTGTTCCTCCGCTGAATATATGCAGCTCTGGTTGAAGGTGGTCTTCAGCTCCGTTGGCTGGGTCAGTACCGATTTGCTGTGCAGTGAGAAGCAGGCGTGCGGCAACTGTCTTTGTGTTTCATTGACCTATGCCTGTAATTACAGTGTGAAAATATCAGCTGTCCTCTCACGTAAATGTCGTCCCGGAGTGAGCAAAGTTTAATCGAAACAGAAGCCCTTGCCTGATCTGACACAGAGGTTACGAATGCTGACGGGAATGATGGGCTGGGTGGGGGATATATCCACTTCTTTTAATCCTGCCCAACCAGGAAAAAGAGTCATCAGTATTAAAGGGACAGTTCACCCCAAAATCAGAAATACATATTCACTACTCTTTATTGAGTGCTGATTGTTAGTCTAGATTGTTGTGGGCTGAGTTGCCAGATGTTGGAGATATCAGCCGTAGAGTTGTATGCCAACAAAAAAAGAAGAAGAAAAAAGAACATCTGAAAACCTTGACAGCAGTGTCTCTTTTCAGAAATCATGAACAGGTTATTCAAAATGACCCACAGACCTTGGTGTGAGCAGTTTCATGTAGGAACTATTTCCCTTCTACCAAACTGCGAGGGTAGCGTGCATTCAATGCTACCTCACCTAGCACCACTGAGCTAGCTAACGTCACACCTCAGATAAGAAGGAGGTCCTGCAGTGATACAGAATATACTTAATGTTCTTGCGATTTCATATTCTCAGAGGACGTCAATGGAGGATACGCTATTTTAAAAATGAAACATACCTGTATCTACACGCTAAAAGCCTCTATAAATGTACATTTTGACATGCAATCCTATTTGATGTGGTCCATTGAGCTCTACTGAGCAATTTTGGTGAGCAATTTTTGTTCCAGACCTCATTTTGAAAGCTTGGCCAAATGTTGCAAGATGGAGGCCTGTTTTTAGACTGTCAACACACTCCACATGTAGCTTAGATTTCACAGATATGTGCAGAAGCTTCCTTCCTTCCTAGTCCCAAGTGTAGGAGTGACACAATATTCCTTGGTTTGGTTACAATTGCCATAAAGAGTTTTAACGGGACTGTTCACCACAAAATTAAAAAACACATATCCTTCATCTTACCAGTAGTGCTATTTATCAGCCTAGATTGTTTAGATGTGAGTTGCAGAGTGTTGGAGATATCTGCTGAAGAGATGTCTGCCTTCTCCTGAATATAATGGCACTACATGGCACTTGGCCTGTGGTGCTCAAAACACCCAAAAAATACATTTGAAAAACTTAACAGCAATGGCTCTTTCCAGAAATCATGACGTTGCTCAAGATAATCCACAGACCTTGTTGTGAGCAGTTTCATGTAGGAACTATTTTATTTCTACTGAACTACACCTGGCAACTGTATCACAATGCAGAAGGAAGGAAGCATGCATCTGCTCATGGATTTGACAGTGTAACTGTACATTCAAACCAACAGTGACCAGAGCTTCCAAAACAGTGGAAGTCATTCATTTTCAATGAGAGCCCGGCGACTTGGGCGGCTTGGGCGACCTGGTCGTCAGCCACACGTCTTGGGCGACCAAAGCGACCAGAGCGGGTCCAAAGGGGAGTTAAAACTCATTTTATTTTATGGTAATGAGCTTTGACAACCAATTGGAACACTGACGTGCTTCGATGAAGTGGGTCCCAGAGAACAAGCTATGTAACTTTGGTTCCTACAGCACACTTGTTCCGACAATGGATATCAAGAAGTTGATTAATTGCGTTTGCGCCCACTCAGTCCTTTATAATGTGTTGCTGTTCGGTTACAGAGACCAAAATAAAAAGAATGAGGCTTGGGACTACGTCGCGGAGGTAGTTGGTTGGTCTGGTGAGTTTTAAAATGTCTAATGTTAGTAATAGAGGAGAGAATCATTCGAATGATTCACGTGATGAGCGACTAGAGTGACCAAAGCTGCCACAAATAGTTTTGACAGTCATGCCTCTTGGGCGCAGAGTCCTGCACGGGTCCAGTTTTCAAGATCTGCCCGAACCGACCCGGGGACGTACAAACCCGCACCCGAACCACAAACCCGCGCATCAGGCCAATTAGTACCGCAACCCGGTCCGACCCGTTGAAACACGACCCGCAGCCCGACCCATAACCCAGATTTAAAGTAATCATTTTGGGTCATATTGGCTGAATATTGAACAGCATATCGCCACAGTTAAGGTGCCAGTGAGTAAACAACGACCTGAATGAAGCAGCTCTCACAATAAAAACCTGACTTCAGCTCCATCATCAACCCTCTGTGTTCTTCTCCCATACGAGTGTAAAAGCACTCGTTTGTTACGTTTAATGCTTTTAAACTTTTAATCTATGTAAAGGAACTTTACATGTGTAATAATAGACTTACTTTATGTCCAGAGCGACGATCAGCAGTTACGAGCTGTCACGTGTTTTTAGAATCCATCGAGGAGAGAAGTAATCCATCAGGGAAACACTTCAGAAACATTATAAAGTGATAGTTGTACGTTTTATCCACTTATTTCTCAAATACCTAAATAATTATTTACTGTTTTGGAAGCGGTGTCTGTTAGATGGTGGCAGCCATGTTGATTCTGTCGTCCAATCACAAATTGTGTTATTAGATGGTGAAACGCGTGTAAACAGCTGAACCAATGACCGTTGCGAAATAGCGGAGGCGATCCTCAGAGAGTAAATAATGACCAAGATAGTTATCTGTAGTTTACCAAACTAATGACTGATGTGTTAATCTAAAACCTGCGATCCGACCGGCGTGTTATTTTTTCCACCCAGATCCGAACCCGGGAAAAAATAAAAAAAAATAAAAAAAACACCCGCAAATCAGTTGTTTTTGCGGGTACCCGTTGGGTACTGCTTGGGCGTCCAACAGAGACTTTGCCTCTTTGGAAGCTTCTGGTTTGAACGTACAGTAAGATGTAAACATTAGTGCCTCCTTTTCGGCTAAACTGTAACATTAGTTCGTTCGGTGGTGCTAGTTGAGCTAGCAATGGATGCACGCTTCCATTTGCACGTTGACCAACAGATCGGCTGATATCGCCAACACTCTTTAACTCACATCTAAGCAACCTAGATTGATAAGCAGCACTACAGGTAAGATGTAAGAAATGTATTTTTGATTGTAGGGTGAGCTGTCCCTGTAAGACACTTTTTGCAGATTGCAACCAAACCAAGACTCTAAGGAAAATCCAAGGAATATTGTGTCACTCCTACACTTACAGCTAGTGTTAAAGGGAAATTTCGGTTTATTTCAACCTGTCTCCTATCGTCCTAAATTTGTTTCAAGTGACTAGTGACATAAAAATAATAGCATGTTAGCCGTTAGCCTAGATACAGCCCGGGCGCATAGTAGCGTCAGACCTGTTAAAACTAAGTGAACGGGCATACTTCAAGTGCAAAGTTAGTCCACTAAACAAGCTTTTTTTCCACAAAGACCGCCTCATATCATTAGGATAAATGTCAGAGAACATATAGAAAACAACATGTAAACGTGTTGTCTTACCTTACCAGTGTGATGCCATGTTTGTAAACTGGGACTAGGATGTCACTCTACGCAGAAATCCTGAAGCTTCTGCACGTGTTTGTGAAATCTAAGCTACATTGTGGAGTGTGTTGACGGTCTAAAAACAGGCCTCCATCTTGCAACATTTGGCCAAGCTTTCACTAAGAGGTTTGGAACAGAAATTGCTCATCTAAATTGCTCAGGAGAGCTCAATGGACCACATCAAATAGGATGTCATGTCAGAATTTACATTTATAGAGATTTTTAGCGTGCACCTACAGGTATGTTTCATTCTGAAATAGTGTATCTTCCATTGATGCATCCTCTTGGAATATGAAATTGCAGAGATATTGAGTATATTCTGTATCACTGCAGGACCTTTTTCTGTAGCACACTTAGCAGGATTATGCTTCCATGTTTCATCTCAATCAGAGTAGTTGTCCTAATAACAACAGATAAAGGTCTGGGTGTACTGACATGTGACAGCCCACAAATCAGCACAGAGCAAACAAGCCTTCAGTTGTGAAAGGCGTTCATTAAACACGGAGCTGAGGTTCAGCCAACACTTTTTTTCCCTCCTGTATTTGCAGACTATATGAACATCTTCCAACGATGTTCCTGCTACTGTAAATAGATATAAGGGTGAGTGGTTGTATACGCCTGGAAGTATTCACCACCCACATGATGTACAGTAACTCACTATTCCTCTCATCGCCATTGGCTGTCAGGGAAGTGGAGGCCAAAACAAGATAATAGGATTTATGGTTGGACCATCATTTTGTGGAAATTAGAGAGAAAGCAGTGGAAAAAATGTGGATCTGTTAGCTCTGCTCTCTATCCATTTAAAGGTTCAGCTGAAACTTCTCCCGTGTGCCAAACGTGAATTCCAATTTAGGATTTCGTCAGTGTTCATTGTTTGCGAGGTTTTTACCCTGAGCTGCATTATCCTTAGAGGTCTCCTCTTCTCCAAAACAAGCAGATCTGGTGATTTAAACAAGTAAAAACACAGAAAAAAGCAGTTTTCACGTTACAAATCAGTGTGTCTTCAACACTGTTTGGCCACTAGCCTAGCACCTGCTAACATTTGTTCACCTTTTTTCTCTGGTAACTTATGATCCAGACATTCAGGAGGTTTTTACCCAGAGCCAAATCATCCTTAGAGGTCTCTTCCACTCCAAAACAAACAGACCCAGTGATTAAAAAAAAAAAAAGAGAGAGAGAGAGAGAGCTGTTTTTCCTATGCTCTCCTTGCAGAGGGGCTATGGTGGCTGATGTGAAAATGCACATGGCCCCATCTAGAGCCAGTGTTTGTCCATTCTGGGCTACTGTAGAAACATGGCAATGCAACATGGTGATGTCCATATACAAGGAAAAGATCTGTATGTATGGCTCATTGTGAGGTGAGGAAAACACAGCAATTCTTATTTTATGTGATTATACACTAAAGACAACACACATTAAATCATATTACATTTTTGCCAATATATGCCCCTAAAAACTACACACCTGACCTTTAAAAGTGACATGTCAAACATAAATTTATTGTTTTGTTGGTGTAAAAGTGTTTTTTCTTTTCTTCGTTTGTTCACTGATTTTTTTTTTTTTTTTGGCAGAGATTCTCATGCATATCAATGATATCACCATTTGAAATGTTGGATCGATAGAGTCCCCGTCATTGTTTGAATATGCTTAAACAAATGTCACCTATCTTAGCTTGCATCCCTGCGCAAAGAGCACGGGGGCTTAGTCGTGGCATAGTTGGAGCTCCAAACTCTCTCTGGTCTTTTCTGTGTGTAAGCGAGCTCTGACTTATCTTGGTTGTGAGCTGACATGGTGGGGCGCAGGAATCAAAGCACAATAAATCTCCCCAACAAGGAACTCACACCTTCCACTATCTCAAAAACACCCTTCATCCCTGGATGCTCCACTGAATACGTTGAAATACTTCCACTAATACAACTACAGGACATCTGATGCACTCAGGGATGAAGGTGCTGAATGTGAAATGAGAAAAATATCAGGCACTGTACCGGAGCCATCACAGGAACTGATTAACTTAAATACAGATGCATTAGTTACAGCTGCAGCCATGCTCAGTGTCTGATGGAAATCTTCATCCCTCAGACAGCAGTATGCTTATTGATAATGTACCAGCATGCTTCAGTGCCTCCCACAGAAACACCCAATTAATTCCTTAAACCAGCTCCACAGCATCTTGAACAACGCATTTCCTCCAACACATAATTTATTACCACTGTAACTTGTTGTGTGTGCTTACATCTCAACAAAAAAAAGCCAGTCAATTATACAGTGCGTGGTTGTTGGTAATTTTTATTTATTTGTGTAGAGTAATGCATGGCAGACAGGAAAACAGAAAAAAAAACATCAGTGACATCAGACTCAATTTTTTATATCTCCACGCCCAAGCCTCCCTTCCATTATCTGTACATCCTTTTCATCTCTCTCTCCCTTTCTTCCTCTTTCTCTCCCTCCATCACTCCCTTATCTGTCTGTCCCTCCCTCTTTCCTTCCAGGGAGGCATTGGCCTCACCTGGGGGCTATGATAACACAAGGCCGAGTCATAAATGGCTGCAGAGAGAGGAGGGAAATCAGTAATGGTCAAGCAGTTAGCTGGAGAAAATGCAGCTGTGTGTGTCGACTGCCACGGGGGCCAGTCAAGGTCTTATTGGCTGATTTCACTCAAGCTTGACCTTTGTCACGAGGGAGCAGGGACACCGGAGTGTCTGCTAACCAACTACCCTGGCTAAACCCCGAGATCCGCAAACACCAACCCGAGGAGGAGAAAACAAGTCGCATAAAAACAGTTTCATGCTGGGCTGACTCAGGCACGTCTGCACATCTCTGCGTCCTCCCACTGAATGTATCTCTTACACAAACACTGTGCTCAAGATATTAAAGAGATGTAGAGGTTGCAGCCCTGTTTGCACAATCCAAATGTCATGTGTATCATCCATTTTTGGGGTGGGTATTGACACTAGTGGACAGGAACTTTACCGCGGCGCAGTGTCCCAAATTAACTTTGCGACTCAGCGGCTAAGGGGACGAGTAGATAAGAAAAATCCACTGGCTAAAGATATATTTTTACCTGCCAAAATAAGTGTATTGAGCAGAAGACCAGCAGCAAGTGATAGTTTATTTAGTTTATCTCAAACTTGCCTATTTTTATTTGCTAAAGTGTGTGCACATTGGGTATGACTTTAGTATTTATTTAAAAATGCTGCAGTGAAACAACTTGAAAATGATCATGGAAGCACCTGGGGACCTGTTGTACAAGGACTTTATGGAGTCCGCTGATAACAACTTAATTGTTTTTTAAATAGAATGTTTAAAATCTGCCTATGTAGAAATGAAGGGGATACTGTCGTGAATTTAGCATCTAATTATTAAAAAATATAGTGAAAGAACAAACAAGTCTTTATAGATGTATTTCAACTGAGGAAAATAAGAAAAAAATAGAAACTCTCCCGTTATAAACAACCTTCAAGGCCAGTAGAGTTTAGATTACTGAGCTTATAAGGCGCAATTGACTGCAACAAGGTCGGTCCCCACACGCTTTGCCACACAAAGCAATGTAGATTTCAGAGTTTACAATGTGCAACTGAATGCACCATGAAGTTCCTATCACCGTGTGAGTGTCAAACTCGTCTCCGGCACAAAGAGCACAGGACAGAGGCAGCGTGGTTGTGAATGACAACAAAATGCAGTAGAGACTCCCAGGATATTCATTTCTTTAACCGCTTATCCTGTTAGGGGTCACGGGGGGGCTGGAGCCTTTCACAGCTGACAGAGAGAGGCAGGGTACACCCTGGACAGGTTGCCAATCTATAGCAGGGCAAACACAGAGACAGACAACCATTCACACTCACATTCACACCTACGGACAATTTAGAATCACCACCTACATGTCTTTGGACTGTGGGAGGAAGCTGGAGCACCTGGAGAAAACCAACACTGACACAGGGAGAACATGCAAACTCCACACAGAAGGACTCCCCCACCTTGGGGTTCAAACCAAGAACTCTCTTGCTGTGAGGCCACAATGTTAACCACTGCACCACCATAGTGCTCCCCGGGGGTGCACTGACTGCTTTGGCGACTCTAGATAACCTTGAGCCAATCGCTGGCCCTTGTGGTGGAGTTGTCTCAATTGAACTCCCAGGATACTTTTTCTAAATTGCTTAGCTATTTTAGTGCAACCATTTATCCGCCGCCTCAGAGTCATTTCTGATCAATCTGCCTCAGTTAGACTTCTTCTACAAGCTGAGTACATGTTGACACCAAGACGTCCACATTCCTTCGCGTGAAATTTGTTTTTTTGTGTCAGACCCTTCAAAACAACTCACATGCGCACTGTCAAACAACTCATTTAACCTTTTATTTCTGTGCTTTAGAACAGTGGTTCCTAGCTGGTGGGTGGCACTCCAAAAGTGGGTGGCGGGTCCATTTGGAATGGACTGCGAGTGACTCGCGATTGCCTCAACTTTGTAGAAAACACACGTTATTTTGGAGTACAGTGCATTTTCGGCACAGAGCTTTTATTTTGAAGTGCTGTTTCCTGTTGTGGAGTGAGCAACAAATGGACAGCTACTTGACAGAGACAGCAAACTACCTTGACAACGTGGCCTAACCCGAGTGTGATGTTGAATGTATTAAACTGTGTGGACCTTGAACTAATGACTGAGGAGAAGTCTGTACCCCGTGGCTGGACCAGTTGGGAACCAGCGCTTTAGATTATAAGGTCGCTGTGGTTTTTTTTAAGGTTGTAAAGATCCTCCTAATGTTTAAAGAAACAATTCTTGACTGGTGTGCAAATCCCAGTCTCTGGTCATCACTCCAGCCTCCAGCCTTAAAGGTACACTGTGAAGTTTTTGGCCACTAGTGGCACTATAGAGAGTCTTTACAAGTGGGTCCCTGTTTTGTTTGTATGTCAACATGTGTATGACACACGTGCATGAGTGTGCAGGTGGCACGACTCACATTCTCTGCAGTTGCTTTCATGCTATTCCTCTGATTGACAGATAGTGGTGGTAATGTGCCAACAAAAGCAGGGAAGAAGAAGACTGTCAGCTCAAGTGGTAAACACGGACGTTAACAGTGTGGGATTTAAAACATTGTTTTCTTTCTTGTTTGTTTACAAGAAAACTCCACAGAGCACCTTTAATGTGTGCAAACCGAGCAAGTTTCTCATGTCGTTACTTACGCAAATTTGACCACTGGACCAATCTGTGTTTATTCACCCCAAACAATCAGTGTACTGCCTGCACAGACTTTAACTGTAAGCTAACTAGCTATGAAAACACCAAGAGTGTGTGTGCAGAGTCTGCCTGTGTGTGTCAACAGCTCAGCCTCAGCCTGTGACTGATCTCAAAACATACCAAGAACTCCAGTTGGATCTTTTATGTAATATATCAGAGTTATCGAGCCTCAGAAAGTGTGAATTCCTGCTCAGGGCAAATATTTGCCACTCACGCGGATGTGTCTGCACCTCCGTTTGTGCTGAATTTGCAATCCACTCATATCTTGCATGATATTATATGTAATCACCACTTGTAAGGTGTGAACACACACACACACACACACACACACACACACACACACACACACACACAGTTTTACCTGAGTTATGAGTGCATGCCTACACATCAGCTGTGCATGTCTTGTACATCCACGTGCAGACTTATCTGCATCACACATTTGCATTAACGTATGTGCAAATACACACACACTTCCACACACACACCCGTGCATGTATATTGTATATGGCCTCTGTGGAGCTACTAAAAGAGAACTACATGTAGGATATTCGCTGTCGAGCAAAAACTCTGTGATGTTATGTAAAACGAGATGATGAGAGCGAGACAGAAAAATAAAGAGAAGGGGAGCAGAGAGAACCAGTGAGACGTGAGAAACATGGGATTTAATTCCTCTCCCATAGCGAGACTCAGCCTCTGCTTAATGCAGTTTGCTGAGCCACTTCTCTCCTCTGAACCGCCTGTTGGAGGAGGATGGAGGTGTCTGTCGTGCACATGGCTTTAGATGGAGATAATTGTTGTTCCTGTGCACGCGTGAGAGTAATGGGGCTTATTTCAAACACACTTACTGTAGGAAAGTTGATGCGGAGATGCATCAGTGTGGCCGATCCCCATCTTTTTTCATTCTTTTCCTCTCTGTATCCCTTCTCTTCTCTTCTCTCTGCTTTCTGTCACAGCTCTGGCTCCTGCTGAAGACAGATAACGGTGACTGGAGGTTTATATTTGCTTTATTGAGCGTTAGATTCACAAGTGTGTATTCAGTGCTGATGGATGTTCCTTATGAGCCGTGCCCGATGTGAGTGTGGATCTGTGTGTGTCTATGCAGGAGTTTGCGTGTGTGTGTGTGTGTGTGTGTAGGTTGTTTGAAGTGATCTGCCTAGAGTGTAGAAAGCTAAGGGTGAAAAAAATAAAGGCAACTGGGAATATGTAAGTGTTCGCTATACATAGGCAAATGTGTTCGCACAGTACACAAATACGTGACAGAAAACTGGCTTTACAGCGAGGGTTGTGTAACACAGAGATAACAATGACACCATGCAACAGAATTCAAATGACTCCTTTATGCCATTTTCACTAAAGTGTCCCCCTGCTTGTCATTTTCATCTCGTATCAGCTCAGCTTTCTGAGGTTAGATAATAGATAATCTTCCATCTCATTTCTCCTTACAGCATGATATTAGCACATGGTGCCTTTTACCAGATATTTCTGCTTTCATTTCTGATTTCACTCTCCCCCTCCAGGAGCTGCGGCTTTGTTCAGGAATTACTATTAAATTGGGGGGAAGCTGTTCCCTGATTTTGTTTTTTCTCTTTGACCTTTTCCTGTAAGCAGCGAATGTCGCCCAATATATCGACTATGCCGTTCCTCTCCATCACCAAAATGAGGCCATAATTAAACCATCTATTCCGCCTCGAGTTTAATGTGAAAACGTCTCTTACCGCCTGATCCGCTGATCTGACATTGTAAGTCAAGTGCACTCGGCCATGCCACACGTCACGGCTGCCATCTGCTTAGGCAAGCCTGCTTGTTATAGTAGCTCTCCAGAGAGGGTACCCCACTCCGCTTGGCACTGGTTCTTAGTGGTGCTGCGTAAGGGCCTATATGGTAATAAAATATGCAGCGTGCATTTGATAACATCACAAGTAAAGCCCATGGGGGATTCTGTTCAGGGCTACACATCATTTGTACACTTCATGTAGCTCCAAGGGAAGAGCTAAACATACATAACAAGGAGTCATAAAGACCAGTGGTGGATGAAGTATGTCTATCCTTTACTGCTGGAAAAGTACCAATAATACAGTGTACAAATACTCGGTTACAAGTGAATTCCTGAATTTAAAATCATACTTAAATAAAATTAAAGAAGCGTGAACAACATTTACTTAAAGTATGAACAGTAAAATTGCTCCTGTGATTCACATATAGTATATATAGTTTTTATTAGATTGATTCAGATGTGTCAGTGTATAAGACACATTTTACTATCATAGTTCAGGTGGCACGGTGGTGCAGTGGCTAGCTTTGTTGCCTCACAGGAAGTGGGTTTCCTGGTTCAAACCCAGGGTTGGGGATTCAAATACCCCCTCTGTGCATTGGCATGTTCTCTCCATGTCAGCTTGGGTTTTCTGTGGGTACTGCAGCTTCCTCCCACAGTCCAAAGACATGCAGGTTAATTGGTGTGCCTGAATGGTTGTCTGTCTCTATGTGTCAGCCCTGCAATAGTCTGGTGACCTGTCCAGGGTGTGCCCCGCCTCTCGCCCAGTGTCAGCTAGGATAGGCTCTAGCCTCCCAGGGACCTATAAAAGGGAAAACAAATTAATGAATAAATAGTTTAGTTCAGTGCTTTCCAAGAGGACTTCCTGTAAACTTGGTATTTCAACCAGGGGCAGTGCCCTATGTCCTGCATCATACAGTACTGTGTGTACCTGATGCACATTATCGTCACTTTGCAATGGGTCATCTCATCGCTTTTTGGATAAGCTAGCAAAACTAATCAAGATCTTTCCTCAAATGATCTTTCCCTTAACACCAAGATGAAACTACTGGAGACCTCACATCTAACTGTAACTTCAAACATAGTTTGTTTTTGTCTTTTGTGATCATCTATTTAAAAATATGCCCTTAGATGTTTGTTTCTTGTACTTCTGGTACAGCTGCAATTGGGACGAGACTTCCCTGTAGATTGTGCAATAACTTTAATCTGACTGCCGATAAATACTCAAATTCACCATCGTAATGTTATACTGGAAATATGTATAAATAAATAAAATAAAACTGTCTGATATCAATTTAATATCATTTATAAATAGATCACCAGCCCAAACAAGCTTACAAGCCAGACTATCAGTTTCCATGTACATGGGCGTGAAACCAAATATACAAATCACAGGAAAACATGAGTAGTATTCTGTTTGCCCTCATACTTCACATGACAATAAACTAATCTTATATTGTATGCCTCAATTATGCAGTTTAGTTTGTCTCATTTTTTTAACCCCTTTTTAGAAGTCCAACTCCTCACTTTCATCAAACCAGAATTATTCAGAATTGTTTTTCTTACAAAGGTGTATGCAGGTTATCATATTAAGTATGAATGTACACTGTGCACACGGGCTGAGGCGGTCATTGAGTTCGCTAAGTGTGCACAGCTGCTTCCTGCAAAATCATGCCCATTTGGTTGAAATACCAAGTTTTACCAAAGGAGCCCCAGTTCCCAACTTAGGGGTTTGGTCACCTCTGTAAAGTCACAAGATATTTCGTAGTGGTGGTAAAGAGGAAGGAAGTAAAGAAGGAAAAAAAACATTACTTTTCAGTAAATGTTGGATAATTTTAACCTCTTTGGGTATGAAACAGTTATTTAGATTGAGGAGGAACTGCTTGTAACTCAGATATATGAACTCTGAACTCATAGACACTGCCAAGCCAAGTTTGGAGACAGCTGGGTTAATCTTTCACAATGCATTCTATTTGCCAAGCTTATCAAATGCTTTCAAATGTAAAATCTTAATCTAAAAAGTAGCAGCTATTGCTCTCAAATAAATGTAGTATACAACTGCATCTCTGAAATATGATGGAGTATTAGTATAAAAAAAGAAAAACTAAGTACAAGTACTTAAAATATGTACTTAAGTACAGCACTTGAGTAGATGTACTTTCAGTCAGTGTCCACCGCTGATACATGGAGACCATTTTAGTAAATGTAGTGACCGACAGTACACAAGAAAATCCTTGGACGAGATAAGATAAATAGAAGTGACAAACAAAAGAAGTTGTTCCATGCTCTCATTGGCACCGCTGGCAACATGTCCTAAGCCATAAGTTTAGCCCCATCCATATTTAATTAGCAGTCCCTTTTGTGCTTTTAGGCTCTTTGTTAGACGTGTGAGGCACTAAACTCCGAGGGCGCTGCTCACTCCCAGTCAGTTTGGATGAGCCTGTGCAACCGTGAAGTGATGGAGATAAACACTGCGCTGGGGGAAACATTACAAAAGAGAAAAGCACAGAAATACTTCTTGATTGGAGCTGGCGTACACTTTATGTCACTCCTGTACTCTCTGTCACCACGATTTGTACATATCCCACTGTTCGCCCTACATTGTTTTTTCAAGTTTGTGTGTGAGCTCACTTTGTTGCATGCCCGTGTGTGTTTGGAGGGTTTTTGTTTGTGTGTGTGTGTGCTGCTGTTCAGCTATGCTGGTAAGAAGAGAGAAAAACGGAGAGACAAAGCATCAAAAGATGTAGAGGCCGCTGTAATCCAACTTGGTGGATCTGTTTTCTATCTCTGGTGATTTTCAGAGCTAATCTGTTAATAATTACTGTGACACAGATGCTAAGATCTCAAAGGACCACACACAAACACATCTTCACTTCCCCCTCCGCCTCTCATTTCTCTATCGCTTACATGCACGCATAGGCACTGTACATTAACATATGCACACTCACACTCCAAAGCATAAACAGTAAAACCCCCAGTGGATTGCAGCCGCATGCTTTCAACTTCTAAATCCCTTTCATTTCCTGCCCATCTCAGCCACTTTCTAAGGATGACAGTCATATTTAGTTGAATCTACAGAGAGGTTAAAGGTCACCTGGCACTGTGGCTGTTTCTATTAATATACGTAGATATGGCATTACTGATCAGTGATTGTGTTTACATGCACACAGTTATCCCCTATTAATCTGAGTATGACAGTGTTCTGAATTTGATATGGATCATGTAAACAGCATGTTCTGTTTGGATGTGTCAAATTTCTGGTTAAGACGTGGGTTAGGCTGGTATTATTCATGTTTTAGGGGCCTTCAAAACACAACCTGTTTATAGTTGACTCCATGCATTGTCATGGATGTGTTGTGCACAGCTAGCCAACAGTTTGCAAGGCTGTGGGGGGAGAGATGCAGGCCCACAGAAAAGCCCACATTTCTGTTCTAGAGGAGAAGCCCATCTACTTTTTAAATATTATATATTGGATGTCAACAGGTTTTTGGAGCTGCGCAAATATCCCAGTGCTGACCTTTTAAGGAAGAAGGTTGAAGGGATGAAAGAGAGGGGGGGATGTGTTTTGAAAAAATAAAAAAAATCCTGTTTTGATACAAGACGACCAGCCATTCCAGTTTTTCAAATTTGATGTGATGAAGGTCATGTTATATTGTGTTAATTGGAGTACACATGGCTGTGTGTAAACCGAAGTATCAGTGGAATATTCATTTTCATTAGCCATGTAAACAGCTTAGTAAGAATTAGCACTGCCCCCTAATAGTTGACCGAAGGTTAGTCAACCAGAAAGGTCATTAGGCGGCAAGATTTCATTGGTCGCTTAGTCGCAGAAGAAAAAAACAAAACAAAACGTGAAACTCTATTAGGAGCTGCGCCTTGTCAAAATAAATCAAAACGTGGAATTTAATTTGAAAGGACAGACACAGGAAGAGGCCTCAGTCAAGTTAATTTCCAGGGCTGGTACCTGCGGTTATTCCACAGGCTAGTTAATAACATGTCGGGCAGGAAATCCAAAGTGTGGGATCATTTTGAGAAGGTGAAGGACGAACCCAAGGTGATATGTAAACTCATCTTCATTGGTCGATTACAAACGTGACGTATCATCTGAAACATGTCAGTAGCTACATGCCCATTAGCCCACAGCGTCATTAACAGGCGGCTCGCTCAGTGTGTGACGTGCACTTGTAGATAAAATATAGGCCTATATTAATGAAGGGTCATTAGTACGGTTTGTATTTCTCTGTAATGTAGCACAGTGTTAACAATGTTACTGATACTATTCTTTCTCACACCTTCAACTCAAACCATTGTGTTGCCCCGCCCAAAATATATCATTTAATAATTAAATTAATTTCCTAAACATGCAGGTGACTAGTCGACTAACGGCCCTAAATGATGACTATTGGTTGACTGGGCAAATCCTTGGTCGGCGGCAGTCCTAGTAGGAATTTTGTCTTTTTTGGAATTAGGGCAAAGTTGTCAAAGTTGTAACCTGTCACATCAGATCACAATGACTCTACTCTTCTGCTCATTGACAAGTTGACTATTGATTCTATTGATCACTATTCAAACATTGACTGCAAGGCAACTTTTGGTCATGACGGACTGTGACATGTTCATCGCTTTAGCCAGTTTCCACTCTGCTGCTGCTGTTCTCCAAAGGCAATCAATTGTTAAAGCCCAGCTCACTATAGTAGCTAACCATATCCTCTCTGTTTGTTTTCCCCAAGTCTGCTGCAGAACTCATTATCTCAAAAATACAATGAAATTGATAATCCATTAGTTGCTTTTGTTTTTTGCCTCACCAGAGGCATGCATTTTTGTGATAAGCATCATAGCTTCTGTTGTTTTACATTGCATTTGCCAGTAATAACTTTTTGGGGAAATGACTAACCTCCAATTAAACTGAGTGAATTATGAAGTGTGGGCTGCTGCGCTAAGATTATTACACTGACAGCAATTAGAAGACCTGCAGTCACAGAGAGTGACCTTGGCTACAAAGACGGTATTAGGTAAAGCAAAGATGTTCTGTTATAATTATTTTTAGTTTAACATTTACTCTCTAATGAATTCTCAAATGAAAAACCAAGCATATAATGTCAAAACATAGCAACTTTCTATGGTAAAGTCAGAGCCACACTGCGTCGTAGACACCAGTGCCAAAACAATGATAAAGAAGCTACTCAGTGTCGACTGCAGCTAACAAACAATGGTGAGACTAACGAGTTGAAAAGAGCCAAACAGTGAAAAAAAGAGCAATTCAAGACCCACATCTACATTTCCTCCTCGGGCTTTTCTTATCTTTGAGTGCTTTTCATCCTGGAAAGTCAATGCCAATGTTCACTCCACATTTGGCTTAGAGACAGTTGCTTTCCATTTTAAGCATGCTGGCCTTCTTTTCCCATGAATTTTGTGTTGATGCTGTAAAATGCTCTCCGTTTTCCCTTTCTGTTTTCTTTTTATGTTGGTTTCTACTCTGCTAATTAGTGATGATAAAACAACCAGGGTCTTTGATTTACTCCAGGCTAATCGTCATGGTTTTACCAAACGTAAAACAAACACATTTTTACTGTGTGTTATACTGTCATGTCCTCTTAATCTTAAATATTTAATCATGCCATTTCTATACATTAGCATCGCAATTCAAGGTGGTTTCAGTGTGTTAGGTAAAACTTGCACAGACTGGCAGTTATCTCCTAAAATATGGCACAATAAGCTCACAGCATATTTATGCAGGATGTAACACATACAGAGCGAGAGACAATAAACATGAAGTGAGAGTTCAAACAACTGAAAGTGTTCCAGCAAGCAAGTACGAAGGCCGGCACCAGAGTCTGAAGAAACTTCCCGCAAACCAGCTTCCTCTCACTATAATGTGATGTTGCCATGGTTACACAGCAGGGATGTGCCACCCACCAACACTGTCTAAATGTTTTTTTTGCCTTAAGTGTCACCTTTTGTGCCCCGATCCTTCAAGTATAAATAAAGAGCAAAGCAGAGCAGTTTCCTGCCCACACCAGGTTTTTGAGCCGCGTAGCATCAGGCTGGTTGGCACCGTGACAAAGCATCATTTGGCCGTGGCAGTGCCCTTTCTCTGCTTTCCATGGGATAGGCTCTCCAAATTATACAAACCACTCCATGTCCACCCAAGCCGGACTTAAGTGGGCACAGGTGGGGTTTGTCATTGTAGCACACAGAACATTGGCATGCAGCCCGATCTCACCTGATAAACAAAATGGATCTAAGAGGTCACAGTCATCCCTTTTCTTGGCCAAATGGAGCTGAACAATTAATCTCTTTAATAATTCATAAGACTCAAAAACATTTTTAGCTTGCAAACCGTGCATTTGCTGAATGAAATGCTGCCCACTGTTAAAGAAAAACAACCATATCCCACTCATCTCTCTTCCCAATCAGCTCTTTCTCTCGCTTACCAGAAAAATATATATTTTGTTGATGATATTTGCTGGTATATTTCCCACCAGCATAACATCTTCCTGTAACACACACACACACACACACACACACACACACTGAACCTCTTGACTAAAAGGTGTATTTATCAAGAGCAGTCTCCATATTTATTTTTCGTAAAAGCCTCTTCTTTACGTGACTGAAAGGAAAATGTGATCCAAATAATGGAGTTTCCAGGTTACTAATGGCGAGTAAAATGACATATTTTTTTAATGTGGTCCTGCTCTAAAACAGAATGCACCTACTGCTGCCTTTACAATATATACACAGAGATACAATATTCACCACATTTCACACTTTGATTATTTGTCGCGCATGAGGAAGTGAGTTCACAAAATGAGCCAATGAGCCAGTCTGAAGACACAGCAGAGGCACTTCTTTATTATCACACCAAGGAGGTGTATGCTCAGGTAAAATAATTCAAGCCATTTGTTTATAGTAAAATCATTAATTTACTTCAAATGCTCAAGGTCACCGTATGGGCAAAGATAGAGAAAATATCAGCAGATTATAAAGTCAACTAGATAAGGAATAAAGTCATAAAATACTAATAAGATAATAACCAGTAAATATTCAGCAAAACAAGTTTACAGTGAATACAATTATATGTAAATAGTGGATAGTCAAAGGTAGTTAATATTGCGTAGAAGGAAATAGCCAGACCGAGTGACATTATTGATGTGAGCTTGGAATGAAGTGCTGTCGAGGATGACACTCAGACTCATAACCTGCGGGGAGGGGGAAACAGAGGAGCTGTTAATATCAAGTGCAAACTGACAATTTCTGCTGAGGTGGATTTGGTGTCAATGATGATTAACGCAGTTATAATGCTGTATAATTTGAGAAAGGTACAGAAGAACCAGGATTTGATTTCCTGAAGGCGGACAGAGAGGAAGGAGGGTGGAGGTAGGTTTGGTGGAGAGACAGGGCTGTGTGTCATCGGCATAGCAATGGAAGAAGATGTTAAATTTATAGAAGATGTACCTGAGAAGAGCTGAGTAGATGATAAACAGAAGGGGACCCAAGACAGAACCTTGAGGAACACTGGTAGTAACTGTAAATGGCTGGGATTTGAATGTTTTGAGCTGGATAGACCTTTGTGTCACTATGCTGGCAGTTAAGATGACTTTGGAAAATAAGGTATCGTGGCACAACTCCAGGTGGATAAAAAGCAATGGGTCGCAAAAGACACTCATGTTTGTTGCCTAAAAAGCAGCTTGTGAAACAGCCAAAGGTCACTAAAAGAAGGTTTTGTTGTTTGCTAGTCTCAAACTCTGTAGCTTGGCAGTGTCTCGTCAGGCTAGACACAGCATCCACAGTCCCCTCCACCTCCCCATGACAAAGTCAGCTCATATACTGTACTACTGAAAAAAAAAAAACTGTATAGTTATGCTGCCGCTGGCTCACAAAACATCTGATGAAGGGGCGCACATTCAAATACACAGGATCCAGGGAGCTGTTTCAACATTTTATTGCAGATGGGGTAGTTGAACATTTCAGTGGTGGTTGTCGGATTATTTTTTCTACAACAAGGAATATTAAATATGCACTCACATCAGTCCTCTTTTTGTTCTGCCTGGCACGTTTGGGGGTTAGAAGGGAGTCACATGCAGGCCTGAAGGCTGGAGTTTTATAATCTTGGAGGAGTGGTCCAGTCAGGAGTGCAAGTGATGCAGGTCGGGTGGAGGCTTGTGATTTAACAACTACATCACTTTAGAGATGTTGGTATGATACCTATTAGACATGCAAATGTAATTTAGTATTTGTGGTTTGTAGAAATGTACAATGCTAACATTTTCTTCTGGCAACTGGTCTGTTTATACCCTCACTGCACATAAGGAAGGACTGGATCTGACTGTTGAGCTGCAGCTTTAATAACATAATGATACTCTCTGATAAAGCACATGACATCACTTCCTTATGGCTGGCATATGAACAACCCACAGCTCATTATTTTTAATTAGCCCAGTACCAACAGATTTACAGAGTCTGCGCGTGTTTCAGTGTCTGTAGCACAATTAAGCATTATCCGTCCGAGTGGCCTGAATGTGAGTCGCTTTGACAACATAGACTCTGAAGTTCAGAGAAATGAAAGCTTGAAAAAACGTGTGGATGATGGAGAAGACGGGGGTGGATGAGGGTTGGATGTGAAGTTGTGTACTTCCTGGAAGGAAAAGCATCATTTTTGGCAGTGAAACAAATGAACAGTCAGTAACATGACTGTTGCTGTCCCCCCGTGTGATCTGCCCCATAACCACAGGTTTCCTACATCTGTTGCTGCCTCAAAGCCGTACTATTCGCTCTTGTGTGAGGGTTTGTTTGTCATCCCTCCAGAGGTACAACCAGTGTCCAATTTTACTGCTTTTATTACCCCAGACCGTATGAGAATGCCTGATTGATGTGTGTGAATGTGAGTGTTTGGTGTGATTGGCATTAAGCTTCCTTCGCCACAGAAACTCTCCTGTGGTCCATTTGGGTCTGACGGGTGCTGATTGGGTTCAAGTGCTCCTCGACTGCCGATGCCATTTGAAGATTGCTTTCATCCCCCCTTGAAACACAAGGACAGATAAGAAACAGACTTTTTTTCTCAGGGGCTTTGAAAAGCTGCCTCTTACATAGACACAAATACATGTACACAGCGCAACTTTTCCGCTTACTTCCTCCATTTCTTTCTTGTGCCTTCTGTCAGGAGGGTATACATGCACACACACACACACACACACACACACACACACACACACGGAAAGAAAATACCGCAAATAGTATTTGCTTGCTCCAAGGCAATTCCCTTCAAAAGAGAAAAGATGTTGAGAACGATTGGTCTTGAAAACCCTTTAACTCCCTAGTCGTCCACCACTCCTCCCTGCCATCTTATCTTCCCCATACAGCATGCTAATCAAAAGCGGTCGCGCCCTGCTATCTCTCGATGGGATCAGCAGCTTTGTCTAAGCCCTTGCCATGAATGTCTTAAAAGCAGCACCTTTTAAATTAGGACAGGTGTTGTGTTGGCTTTGTATCCCATGTAACACACATCAAAAGATGAACAAAACTGCCAACAAAGTGACATAACAAATCCTTTTTCAAGGTGTAGGAATGGTGACCATTATGCCAAACAGGCTGCTTCCAGCTTTCATCTCCATTAACAACGTGCATCTGTTCAAAAAACACTCTATTTAAATAGAATTCACATTTTATAAGCTTCTTCGACATGGTTTATAAAGCAGGGTTTAGTGTGAAAAGCCCGACTTAACAATTCAAACCAGAAGCTGTTTTATCAAGCATAGTCATCAAACACAAATCCCATCAGTTTGCAGTGAATAAAACTGAGATGTTAAGATGTTAACTACCATGTTCACAAACACTGAGGAGCACATATTAACACATGAAATGTAACGTGAACCATCCTTTTTTCATAAGTGCTGCAAACTAATGTTTAAAATGCATGATGACATTTAAGCTGGAGTGCAGGACTTTCACATATAAATGAACGTCTATTATACTCAAGCCTGTGCCAAAGGAGTTCACACAATGCTGATTAAGCCCATCATCGCCAGGGAAAGCTCTCTGAATTTTGCAGTATACTGGAGTCAGGGTGTCTGGTGTCTATAGCCATGTTTCCATCAGCCTGTTTAGATGCGCATCTATTAGTATTGCATCGGAAAATTATGATGGAAACGCCAAAATTCAAATTAAAATCCCCTGATTCGCACAAACTAAAATACGCTCGCTTTAGCCGGGTTTTGGTTGATTCGAAAAAATGTTGATTAGCAAAACGGGGGATGGAAACAGTTATGTTCAAATTAAGTCTGACGTAGTGCACCTCTCTCCATGGTGATAGCCACACTCCGGGTCGGGAAGGCGGTAATGCATTAACAAGCTGGTTGCCAACCGCCAGAAAACGTAGAAGAAGAAGAATGTGAGACTTGTTTTGTTTCCGGTTCTGCAGAAAACTCGCGCAAGTTCATGGTTTTCACCAAAGTCCGTACATTTAATGGAAACACACAGGATTCGTATTTCTTTTAATGTACATTTCCCAATGATTTTAATCACTTTTGGATGGAAACATAGCTTATGGCAACTTTTCTGCAATCCATATGCTTACTTCCTATAAAGATTTGACCCAACCAGGGCTTGAACTCCGTTGTCCAGCTGGAAAGTCAGTGTTGTACCTGTGAGCTATCCCACTGCTGTGTATAGGAGTGATGTATAGGATAGGCCAGGGGTCAGCAACCTTTACTTTCAAAAGAGCCATTTTTGGCCAAAAAAGAAAAAAAAAATTGTGTTGAGCTGCAAAACATATTTGGAGCCGAAGGTTGCCTACCCCTGGGATAAACTATAAAGATAGATGAGTATTTTAAAATCAAGAAAAACATATTTTACCATACATGTTATCTTCATAAACTTTCATATATAAATTAAATATGTATTGTATAATATAATACCATTTACATTTCCTCATACAGATACCTTTAATATATGTGCATTAATAATATATGCTGTCATTGTAGACATAAAAGTTATATACATTTATATCCATCCCAAAGCCCGTCAATATATGTTGATATTATGTATGTAAATAGACATGTAGGTCAAAAATTAATATGAGAAACATATGTACATGTTGTTTTCATAAACTTGCATATATAAATTAAATATGTCATTAATATATATATGATATATAACACCATTTAAAATTCATAATATACTTTTAATATATGTATATAATAAATGCTTATAATTTAGGAGTATATGTTATGTCCATATATCCATCCCAAAGCTCATCAATATATGTTATTATTATATATGTAAATATAAAAGATAGGAATATGTGTCAAAAATTAAAATGAAAGACATATTCAAGCATGCAGCATTTTTGTATATATGTTGTTTTCATAAACTTGCACATATAAATTAAATATATATTGTAAAAAAAATATATTTGCAACATATAATTCCATTTAAAAATTCTTCACATAGATACTTTTATAATATGTGCTACAATAGCTCATGTTGTTTTCATGAACTTGCATTCATAAAATAAATATTGTTAACATATGGTGGCAACATATGATACTGTATATCATGTAGATATTTTTAATATATGTACATATATACATTTTACTATGGGGCGTTACATACAGCATATGTTTTGAACTTATATTTTAATATATCCAGAGGATGGTTGTATGTGATACTTACATTATCTTATTGGTAACATATGGCAACATTCCTCTTGATATAGGGGCATATATGTCATATATTATATTTCAGTAATGGGTGAAAAGATTGAAGAGAGCACTCCTGCAGTCTGGGAGATATGCTCACCAACACACGTCAAAAACATCAGTTGATAGCGTTTGTGTAATTACTCTCACTTCCAGAGGGGGGAGACAAAAGTTCTGCACTGCAGCTTTAAATTAGGAGTATCAACTAG
This sequence comes from Epinephelus fuscoguttatus, assembly GCF_011397635.1. Lineage (NCBI taxonomy): Eukaryota > Metazoa > Chordata > Actinopteri > Perciformes > Serranidae > Epinephelus > Epinephelus fuscoguttatus. The sequence goes on from NC_064767.1 coordinate 14,527,797, forward strand.
GAGCCCGGCCAGCTAATATATGTTAGATCAAGATAATAATTTAATTAATATTTTCTGCAGACCAAAGCCTTCTATCAGGCCGATTACAATATGCAACTTTGCATGTATAAGTGACATGAAAGCCTCCATGGTGAACATACTGTTTGAGCATAACTCAGATTGCCCACTCGTCTAATTTCAAAAAGTTATTTTAAAAAGATGAAAAGAGAAGACGAAATTAATAGGCAATGACTGCAGCCCATGTTCAACTTGACATGTGTTTACAGTACAGAGTAACTGTGATGCAATTGAAGTATAGCCTGAAAACTGGTCTTTAAAAATGTGTCGAGGGTTAATTTTCCATTGGTATGACAATTAAGTGAGCCTTTTTTAAACAATCTTTATGCTCCAGTGAATGAGCCTGATTTAAAGACCTGGTTTAAATGGTTATGTTGCAATAAGAAACACCAGTCTGTCTTAGCTAAAGAAAACCCTGAGCGAAGAAATGAAGGTAACAGTTGACAAATGTTGTCTTGTAGTGAAGCCCAAAGTAACACACTGTAGGTACAACTTGCAACCACATTGTACAACCAAATAAATGTTGTTCCACTTTAAATCTGTTTCCATCTCTGTACCGACTTCCTTTGACATCATGCCTGGCATGCAACACTGCTGTCTTTTGATGAAGCGCTACTTCACTCCCTTTGAGTAGATTGTAATAGAAAACTTTACACCCTCTACAACTTTGAAATCCGGCAAAGTACTGAGAGTAGATGCTCGTCAAAGGGAGACGGACTACTCGTGATACTCCTGGGATTTGTGGATGAGCATAGCACAAGCCGTTGGCAGGCGCTGGAGCAGTGTGCACTTCACACTGCAGCAATATTAATAAAATCTGAAGTTCTTTCAGGCAACTCTCACCATTTCCCTCCACGGAAGACTCAAAGCAATAAAGATGTCCACAGATGGGAGTGTGGTGATGGCGGGTAACTCACCAGTTTGGTGGAAAAGCGACATCATAACAACTTGCATTAACCGCTGTTTGAGGGGATTTGTAAGTAGCCCGCATCTGCACTCTCACAAGAGCAGCATGTAGTGTTGTATGAGTTTGTGATAATACAGGCTTTTTGTTGTTTTACAGGCAGAGGAGCCTGACAATGGGGGAGATGCAGAGAGTGGGGAGTGAAAGGAACATCTGTCGTGTCAGGAGTCAGATATTCATGATGAATATATTTCATATCAGCCTCCCACATGTTCAGCGATGGCCTATTTCAGCCATTGTAGGTAAAAGGAAAATATGGAGCTGGCGAAAGGGGGTAATATTCCAATAAAAATCTGAGAATTTTGTAAGATTAAAGTTGTAAATTTACAAGGGAAAAAAAAATCAGTATTCACTGACATTGAAATGGTAAGTTTATGAGAAAAAAGTTGGATATTCTCTGAGATTTTAGTGACTAATTAATGAGAAAATCTCATAAAATTACTGTCAAAAAGTCATAAAGAGCAACTAACTCCATGTAGGGAGGAAGTCATGGTTGATGACTGGATCAAACACATTACTTTCACCCAGGAGAAGACTGGGGTTTAATATTTATTATTATTTTTAGACTTATATAACTTAACAGGCCCTTTTATTTTAACGGCATATTTCCACTTTGCCAAGGAATATAAACCAGGATGTAAATAGCCACACTGACTAGTTACGCCCCAGCTGCAAATAGCATTGCTGGTTACAGACAACTGGGTGCTAATAGCATCTGCCTTAACATAAATTTTTGCCCAGCATAGAAATTAATGTGCTCTAAAGTTGAAAAACAATGCACCACTGTGTTGAAGTTTCTATACAAGTGTGGCCTTTATCCAAAATAAACCTTGCACATTATACATTATTAACTGAGCTATATTACTCCCAGCACCACTTTTATTGAGGTCCCTTTATATTTAAGAACCTAATAACACCCCTTGTTTTTATTTTTTTTTATTTGCACACACATAAAACTGCATAAAATCCAAACAGTGAAAAAAAAGGAAATGTATCAGGAGACGTCAAGAAGCCATAGGATTATACAAAACGGACCTCCCCGCAACTTAAGGACAAAAACAGACTCTGACCAAAAAAAGGGAGAACAGAGACTTAAGAGCTAAACTAATATTATACAGGAAAATGCAACAAAAGATACATTACAAGCACACTGAGCAGTCAATGAGAAATAATTCAATAATAATGAAAATACTAGAGTTGGGCGGTATCCAGATTTTGTTACCGTTAAACCTTCGACACATTTTCCCGGGGTATACGGTATTACCGTGACTAATAAAAAATCACTTTAAAAGGCTCAGAGGGAGTCGCCAAAATGTCGGCTTGTGCCTATACCATTCAGAAACATAATAACAAACATTACATAGGCCTAAGAATACTGAAAAAATAATAACAAAACATTTATAACATTAAAAACTTTTATTAATAAAAAAAAAGTGCAAATGCAACAGTCAACCAAACAGAATGAAATAACAACACTGTCTGTGGGCTACAGTCCACTTCCAAAAAAGTATCAATAAGTAACAACGGTGGTAACGATAATGTGTGCTATACAGCGTATCCGACCACATACAGTACAGGCCAAAAGTTTGGACACACCTTCTCATTCAATGCGTTTTCTTTATTTTCATGACTATTTACATTGTAGATTCTCACTGAAGGCATCAAAACTATGAATGAACACATGTGGAGTTATGTACTTAACAAAAAAGGTGAAATAACTGAAAACATGTTTTATATTCTAGTTTCTTCAAAATAGCCACCCTTTGCTCCGATTACTGCTTTGCACACTCTTGGCATTCTCTCCATGAGCTTCAAGAGGTAGTCACCTGAAATGGTTTTCCAACAGTCTTGAAGGAGTTCCCAGAGGTGTTTAGCACTTGTTGGCCCCTTTGCCTTCACTCTGCGGTCCAGCTCACCCCAAACCATCTCGACTGGGTTCAGGTCCGGTGACTGTGGAGGCCAGGTCATCTGCCGCAGCACTCCATCACTCTCCTTCTTGGTCAAATAGCCCTTACACAGCCTGGAGGTGTGTTTGGGGTCATTGTCCTGTTGAAAAATAAATGATCGTCCAACTAAATGCAAACCGGATGGGATGGCATGTCGCTGCAGGATGCTGTGGTAGCCATGCTGGTTCAGTGTGCCTTCAATTTTGAATAAATCCCCAAGAGTGTCACCAGCAAAACACCCCCACACCATCACACCTCCTCCTCCATGCTTCACAGTGGGAACCAGGCATGTGGAATCCATCCGTTCACCTTTTCTGCATCTCACAAAGACACGGCGGTTGGAACCAAAGATCTCAAATTTGGACTCATCAGACCAAAGCACAGATTTCCACTGGTCTAATGTCCATTCCTTGTGTTTCTTGGCCCAAACAAATCTCTTCTGCTTGTTGCCTCTCCTTAGCAGTGGTTTCCTAGCAGCTATTTGACCATGAAGGCCTGATTCGCGCAGTCTCCTCTTAACAGTTGTTCTAGAGATGGGTCTGCTGCTAGAACTCTGTGTTGCATTCATCTGGTCTCTGATCTGAGCTGCTGTTAACTTGCGATTTCTGAGGCTGGTGACTCGGATGAACTTATCCTCAGAAGCAGAGGCGACTCTTGGTCTTCCTTTCCTGGGTCGGTCCTCATGTGTGCCAGTTTCGTTGTAGCGCTTGATGGTTTTTGCGACTCCACTTGGGGACACATTGAAAGTTTTTGCAATTGTCCGGACTGACTGACCTTCATTTCTTAAAGTAATGATGGCCACTCGTTTTTCTTTAGTTAGCTGATTGGGTCTTGCCATAATATGAATTTTAACAGTTGTCCAATAGGGCTGTCGGCTGTGTATTAACCTGACTTCTGCACAACACAACTGATGGTCCCAACCCCATTGATAAAGCAAGAAATTCCACTAATTAACCCTGATAAGGCACACCTGTGAAGTGGAAACCATTTCAGGTGACTACCTCTTGAAGCGAGAGAATGCCAAGAGTGTGCAAAGCAGTAATCAGAGCAAAGGGTGGCTATTTTGAAGAAACTAGAATATAAAACATGTTTTCAGTTATTTCACCTTTTTTTGTTAAGCACATAACTCCACGTGTTCATTCATAGTTTTGATGCCTTCAGTGAGAATCTACAATGTAAATAGTCATGAAAATAAAGAAAACGCATTGAATGAGAAGGTGTGTCCAAACTTTTGGCCTGTACTGTAAATCAAATACATTAAAAGCACAGCTCTACAGCATCCAGTACTAGGGCTTATCAAATAAGAAAAACAGAACAATAAATAACAAGGCATGACTGAAAATGGACATATATAATCCTATCCTGAGAAGCAACAGGAAATACTATTCGGTTTATTTTTAGAGCCTACCTTTAGTTTGAAAAGTTCACCCTCTCCAAGTCCCAACTGTTTTGACTGTCAGAACAGGCTACTCCTCATTGAAAATGACATAAAAACAAAGTATAATGATAACTATTGCAACATCCTATGCTTCAAAACTATTCAAGGTTTTTCACCAGAAAAACCAGCATGTTTACTTTTTCCAGCTGGAGCAGGGCACATAGTGGATTGACAACTTTGGCCGCGGTGCTGAATATGCACTCTGATGGAGAGCTCGTGGCACAAATGTACAGGTACTTTCAGGCAGCCCTCGACATCAGAGGAAAACGCCTGGCTCCATCACATTTCCACCTGAGAAGGAGGTCTTCATCTCCCTGAATAACAGGCTCACGACAACAAGCAGTTATCTCTGCTCCTGCTCGCTCCTGTGGTGCCGACCGGACCTGCCTCTGCATCTTTTCTTTGAAGGAGACTGCCCACAGTCATCTGTTTTTCGGTGGTTCGGGTACCATTCTGAGGTCATCAAGTACCATTCTGAAGTCATCAAGTACCATTCTGAGGTCATCAAGTACCATTCTGAGGTCATCAAGTACCATTCTGAGGTCATCAAGTACCATTCTGAAGTCATCAAGTACCATTCTGAGGTCATCAAGTACCATTCTGAGGTCATCAAGTACCATTCTGAGGTCATCAAGTACCATCCTGAGGTCATCAAGTACCATTCTGAGGTCATCAAGTACCATCCTGAGGTCATCAAGTACCATCCTGAAGTCATCAAGTACCATTCTGTAGTCATCAAGTACCATTCTGAGGTCATCAAGTACCATTCTGAAGTCATCAAGTACCATCCTGAGGTCATCAAGTACCATTCTGAGGTCATCAAGTACCATTCTGAAGTCATCAAGTACCATTCTGAGTTCATCAAGTACCATTCTGAGGTCATCAAGTACCATTTCGAGGTCATCAAGTACCATTCTTAAGTAATCAAGTACCATTCTGAGGTCATCAAGTACCATTCTGAAGTCATCAAGTACCATTCTGAGTTCATCAAGTACCATCCTGAGGTCATCAAGTACCATTTCGAGGTCATAGAGTACCATTCTTAAGTAATCAAGTACCATTCTGAGGTCATCAAGTACCGTAGCGAGCATAGGCCATGTTTCGTTGTGTAAAAAGGAAGTTTCTTAAATGTCTTAAGTTTGATGTCCATGTAATAATCAACCAACTCTGATCCGTAACCTGAGCTGGTCCAGGGTCAGAAAGCACCACAGAAACTACAATTGTTTAGTAAGACGTCTAGCTGATGGCCAGGTAACATCAGGGACACTGGCACAACTTTTATGTTGGAATTTTAGCATAGCAGATTGTCTTGCACGGAGGTTCAAACAACAGTCAAAGTCCCATTGACCCAGTTTATATACATAGTGTGCACTGTGCACATTTATACATCCTAAAAACTGAAAATAATTAGTTACTTAAGTCTAAAAATAATAAGCTTGTGTTGACTCATGCAGGACACAAACCCAAATCTTCTCCTGGGTGAAAGTCCTGTTCTTATACCTAGTCATCCTGCATGACTTCCACCTTACACGGAAATAGTCTCTCTTTATCACCTGACTTTCTGCCAGTAGTCTTGCAAGGTTGTCTCATAAATTTCCCTCTTTAATCTTTCAATTTATTTTCTAGTAAAATTTTGTTTTTCGGAATATAAGACCCCTTCCCCGCTTCCATATTTTTTCTTTTACCTACAGTAGCTCTTTTAGGCTGTCTTTGAAATGTGGGAGGTTAATATGAAACACTGTACATTAATCATGACTGTGGACTCACACAGGACATAAACCTTAACCTTCTCCTGACCCAGTCATCGACCATGACTTTCTCCTGACATGGACACTGTCGCTCTTCAGACTGTGTCACTTGAATTTCTGGCTTCTATTGTACATAGTAATATGCATACCTTGAATTTCCTGTTTCCTAAGTCCATCACTTTCTATGTCTTGTATTTCTCAACCATCCTCCAGCTCTCATTTTTGTATGTCTCCGTTTCCCTTGCTGCCATCATAACCAGTTATTTATACCTCTTACTCTTTCACTCCATTATCCCATCATTTCTCCTTACAGGTCCATCTCTCCCTTCCCCGCCTCTTTTATCTTCCCTTTCTCTTTTTAATAGCCCCCTGGATGTCAACTGCCTCTTATGGCAATCGTTCTCCATTTCCCCCTCTAGCTTTCTTATTTTTTTTCCTTGTGTTCTCCGCCCATGCCCTATCCTTCCATCTACGAGGATTTATACTGCTGCTCGGAGCAGGCGATACCTGTGAGAAAGAGAGAACAGAGAGGAAATCAGAGTGACCATCAGATGAAGTGCAGGAATGTGCGGATGAATAGTAAACCAGAGAGAGGTCCTGAGGCTGGACTAATTGAATTCCACTCTCCCCTCTGATTCGGGTTAGCTGCAGCGGTCATAAGGAAATTCTCACTGCGATAGAGTGGAAAGAGAAAAGGGGGAGGGAAAAGAGAAAGAACAGGGAGGATGGCAAAAAAGCAAGTTAGAGAGGGGTCGAGAGATTGGATAACAAACATAAAAGAGAGAAAGAGAGAGAGAGATAACTCCTCTGGCCAGACTAATTGAATTCCGATTTTCCCTCTGAGATTGGTTAGCAGCAGCAGGCAGGCAGACAGGCTGCCCCCAGCATGGATCAGCTCTATCCAACCAATCACACTAATACAGTGTTTATGTCCAATCCAGTGCAGCCCGGTCAATAGCTTCTTCTTCAGTGCAAGGCCAAGAGGGAGTCAACTTCAAAAATGATACATAATTGAAAAGGCCTACATGTCAGCTGGAGCTACAGCCCCCACTTACAAATTATCTCCATTTAAAAACAAAGTGTGGAGGGAATTGCACGTTTATTCATTTTTGTTCAGGAATACTTAAATATCAAGCAGTGGTTAGCAAAGTGGAAACTGTTTATCAAGTTCAGGATTGCTTGCTTTCTGGAGGCAGTGGCCAATAGGAATCCAATTTGTGGGAAACACACACTGAACCAGTCTACTGCATCCTTCAAGGCTAAGTCTTGTGATTGTTACTTAATTGCACTTACAGTCTTTTCATACTTGTAGCCAAAGTCTGATACAGTTTACTCCTCTGTGCTAAAGACCTCCATTGTTGTCTAGAAACCTTTAAAATCATATTAGTAAACCACACTGTGGTTGCACCAAGCCCCTAAGAGGTGCGGCGAGCTTTGAGGCCAATTTTCAAAGTGGCCAAACAGTGGAATTGCAACCTACAAGTCCGTCACGTGATGCCACTGGGCCCAAAAAGACGTTTTCCTATAGACTTAAATTGTTAAGTCTGCAAATCAGTGATACATTTTTTTGAGTGTCACAATGAGTCATTTCATTGTCAGAATTTGATCCTTTTGGACTTTTCACATCCAGATACGACGTGCAAGGTACCCTGTGTGCATTGGTAAGTGATGTTCTGGGATACCGTGTCAATGTCTGCCTGTTACATGCATTGTCTTCTTTCAAAATACACCTTTGTTTTCACAGGAAATGTAAAGTTTGCATACAGTCTCTTTCAAAATAAACACGCTACGTTGGTACAACGCAAATTAATGTTTTTTTTTCCTTCAACAACAAACACATGGGTTGGGTTAAGGCAACACAATCTTGTGGTTGGGTTTTGGCAGCAGAAGCACCTGGTTAGCTTTAGGAAAAAAACGATCAGGGTTTGGCTTTGGAATCTTACGGGAGGCAAACATCGCTCCTCCGGGTGAAGGTCATGTTTGTTGAACCCATCCAGCAGCGAGCCTCTTGCCTGCCTGTCAAACAGCACCAAACCATTAACCTTCTTCAGTCTGGACTGGCCGGTGGCTGCGGCTAACAAGCGGAGCTGTTGACATCCACCCCTGCAACAAATTCCACAAATCAATTCAACAGCTCCACCATCCACACGGCTGATTATTTACTGCTGAATTACAGCTTACAACTCCAACTCCAACAGTGAATGTTGCTCCGCTCTGAGTGTTTTTGCTGGCTAGGGAAACATCCTGGTGCCGTCTCTTTACTGGAGTTTACCAGTCTGACGCTCATGCAGCATTTGAAGATATTTGTAAGCACGGCTGTTTTCGGCTCTCAATGTCCAACATTCCACCCCTAACATTTTCGTCTCATCATGTCTCGTCTCATCAATGAAAAAGAAACAGATTTTTGTCTTAGTTTTTATTATCAAGATCTATTTTTAGTTCATCATCGTCTCGTTTTCGGCATGGAAGAAGGTCGTTACTGGAAATTTTTCGTCATAGTTTTTGTCAAAGAAATGAACACTGGATGCAATGTCACTACTTTATAACTACACTGTGCTTAAACCAAAGATGAATGATTAGTAACCAACGATGTACAGTGTGGACTAGTGGTTTAAATTAGAACCAACAAATTCTCTTTTTACTCCGGTTTAAGTTTACTAAGCTGTTTGAGGAAATGATTTAGCAGTTTTTTAAAATGAAGGTACATTTTGGCCTATTTTTTTTTTTTTTAAAAGATTTACATCCTCAATAGGAACCAGTGGGTCCAGCACAGCTACAGGGTAGAGAAATGGGAAAGTTTTTAAAGACAGCTAACACATTGTTTGTTTTAATCTTTCAGGGAATGTGTTAACAGTAAGAACAATATTGAATGCCAGCCTTAAACAACTCACGATTTACCCATGACATAGCTTGCACATGTTCTGAGCAAACAGATCTTTTTTTTCTCTGTGTGTGAGAGGTTTGCCTGCAGAGTATGTGCGAGTTTGCATGCACATATCTTTGCTTCTCTGTAATTGCACGATTGTATTTGTGAGTCTGTGTCTTGGCCTTGACTGCCTGTGAGCCTCCAGCTGTGTCGTAAAGCACGGGGGTGTCTCTCTTTGTGTTGTCTCTATGTTTTGTCCCTGTTGCACACATTTGTCGTCTCCCCCTGAAACTCCTGTAGATCATTCCTTCTCTTCTCTTTCTCTCTATCTGCCACTGTCTGTCTCCTTCTATCTCTGTTCCAGCACATCACTCGCTCTTCCCTACAGTTGGGGAGGAAGCTGCTGCTACACACCCTGCCCCTTAACGCCCAATCGTTGTTTCTTATTTAATCTGTTCCGCTTTATTGAATTTAATTATTTCTAAATGATTAACTCAGAGTTCATAGGGAGGGAGGGGGGCAGAGGGACATATGTTGTGAGATGGGGTGGAAGGGCCACTGGAAGAAAGATAGTGGGGATCGTGGCTTTTTGTTTTGGAGCCAGGCAGAGTAAATAGCCTGGTATGCACACTCATCAGTCTTTGATTCCATTACTGCAGTACGGGCTGCAAATGCATGCCCTGCTCACACCTACCAGCTCTCCTCACCCTCGAACGCACCAAACACAATCCTATATGTGCATTTGTGTGTGTGTCTGTGTGTGTGTGTATGTGTGTGTGTGGTCATAAGAGAAAGAGAATTTGCATTTTCTTGAAATATCATGCTACGCCTTTGAATAGCTACAGGTACCAAGTCAATCTATTTATCAGGGTGTCAGTGTGTGTGTGTTTGTTTGTGTGTTTCTGTGTGACAGGTGTAGAGGAGCAGTAGGCACTGTTTACTTTCACATCGCCGTACCTCAAAAAGAGGTATTCATTACAGTGCCAGAAGGCGCTGAAAGCACAGCTGTAATGATGTCCAATAGGCTGTCAGCATTTTATATGAAAATGTGACTGGTGGAGAAAAGAAAAACTAGAATGATGGGCTCCTACAATGCTGCAGCCCCCCCTCCAATCACAGTGGAAATACTCATACAGACGTGCATCATGCATACACAAAGGATAATGGAAGGAAAATGGAGCTGCATAAATACACACACATGCTTGTGTACACACTCATGCATAGCAAGAATCACAGTTGAGGTTTCTCCACACAACTTTCTCTGAAATGACAATTTTAGTTCATTATATTATCCAGAATAAACACACCATTTAGTCTATTAAAACTGTGCCAGTCTTCACATTACCTATGGGAAGTTTTGGAAGGATGTATCGTTCATCTTGGCTAGATTTTCCACTCCATGAGCTTAAAGCCTACCTATGATTAGTGACTTGTAATATTCTGGTAAAGGGATGAATAAGGAACAGATTTAGTGTAAAGCTGCAACTGATCATTTTATTCATCACCAGTTTTTTTTTTTTTTCTCAGTCATATAATTTAATAATCGGCTGATTGTTTACATTCTAGTCTAATTAATAAGATGCTGACAACAAATAGTTGTTTAAGTACTCAGAATCAAGTTTTATTTAATTATAATTGTTTATTGTTTTAGTATTATAGGATACAGCAAATAATTATGAATTAATTTGATTCAGATTTATTTACTCTATGGATTTTGAAGCACAGAGATAAACGAGACAGCGATACAAAGGAAAACAACCAGAATAGATCTTTAGCACAAAGTCATTCAAAGAAAAGCAGAACATCATCCAAAAAGTCAAAAAAGGTAATGAAGAACTGTGCAATGATTGGTCTAAAGAATTTATGAACAATTAATGTATAAAGTAAAAATAGGATGCTTCCAGACTGTGTCCAGAAGTTCTTCAGCATTAGAGAGGGTCAGTATGAACTAAGAGGAACTTGTATGTTCACAAAATAAAGATTAAAACAAATGCAAACAAAGATGAATAACAGTCACAGGAGTACATTTGTGGAATAGTTTTGAAAAGGAACTACAAATTTGTATAACACATGATAGATTTAATAGAAAGAAATAATATAAAACTGAGTTATGAATACCAGTGTGTCTATAGGACACAAAACGGTAGGTACAATAACCTAAGTCTTCGGTCTACACTTTTTCGGTCGGCATGTTTGTCACTGCTTAAAAAGATAAAGACTTGCTATAAGAGTTCAATTAAGAGCCTAACCCCCCTTAGTTACTGTTGCTACGTCCGTCAAGCTTTCGGTCCTAGCATATTGAAATATGGAGTTTTCAGCGATATCAGTGAGAGATATTCCAAAGGAAATAACATCAAATTTCTGGGAAAAACTGTTCAGAGATATGAGAGAGAAGCCGATAGAAAGGTCTTCAATATGCATGTGAGAGCTACATTCACATTATCATCTGCTGGCGGAGTATAAATCACGAGAACATTAAAATAGAGGGAAAAGCTCACCAGTCGCAATGCAAGTGTCAGGCACCCCACGTCTTGACACTTCACGTGAAGGACAAAGAATGTTCTTGTGCAGCAGGGTAAGTCAATATATGGTTTAAATTTAAGTTAATGTTGAGTTATGTTCCCTCCTTAGGGTAGACAAAGGGAGAGCAGCTAGCACACAAAGCTATCGTTAGCTAACGTTGGTTAGCATCTTAACTTGGAACAAACGTAGGTGTTTTTATTGATCTTTGCAGGATTCAGCTGTTCGTGTGGTCTTCCACACAGTTTAGCCATATCTTCCTTGGGTCTTGGGCTTGCGGAAGGGGAAAAATTCAACACCACCTTCGACAATTCTTGGGTAGCGGGTGTCGGACTTGAAGGTAACGTTACGGTATGCACGCCGTTTCGGCATATGAGCTTCTGCTGAAAGCTTGACGGACCTCTCGGTTGCTACACACGGTTGCTAACGTAGGATTGGACAGTGAGTGATCAAGGGAGAGGCTATGTGGCTACACATTTGGACAAATTATTGCCTGTCTCAGTTAGACACCTGGTGTGGTTGCCAGGCAGTTCATTTTGTTTATAGAAATTCTTGGGATGAATATAACCAGGCTGTTGGCTACCTCAAATTATGTGTCCATTCCTTCATGACCCTCTAAGTTATTCATATTCCTTTAGTCAGTAAGTTAAGGGTCTCAGATCAAAAGAATCAAAAGGGTTTTTATAAAAATGAATCCAAGTTGTGAGTATTGTTTTATCAGGATAAAATGGTGTTGGTATGCAGGGTGATGTAATCCTCAAGTGCCGTGAACTCTGTAACTATGTCTGCAAATTTTGTACCTGTGTTTATTTTGTATAAGATGGAAAATGACCAAACTATTATATTATTATTATTATTATTATTATTATTATTATCAAGTAGTAGTAGTAGTATTTTATGCCCACATAAATAAGGTGTGTGAGAATGAAACTGTTTTGGAAGGACGGTCACAAGAGGCGCTTTGAAGTGGACAAAAATAGCATAAAGTTTCCAAACTGAGGACATGGAAATGAAGAGGGAAGACTGTGCCTCAATGACCCACCGGTTAACGGTAGGCACGTGGTGCTTTCTGTGCATTTACAAGCATCCTTTGCTTCATGTTTATGTGGCACCCGCCGCGGTACTTGGAAAATGGTTAAACGGCATGAGTTCACACTGTTACTTGAGGAAGATATTGTAGTTGTATAAGTGCGCCTGTGTAACCTTTTAGCTTTCAGTTCATTCTATTTTGATCTGGAGAGACAGTTTATCGTTATAAAATGTGACTGTAGTTGAGGCAGTGTTCGTCAGCTGTTTGCATGAGAGTGAGGAGCTCCAGGTGTCCCACAGGTGTAGCTAATTGTGTTAATAAGCTGCTTGATAATTGGCCGCCTTGTGAATAAGCAAGAGAAATGGTGGCTTTAACTCGCTTGGCTGGATGGTGTGAAGTAGGAGGGAGTTGTCACTTTGAGATTTGATAAGATAATACAGATGAGTGGGGGAGAGATGAGTGAGCAGGAGGCAACAGGTGTGTCTTAAATTATGGAAGGAATGAATGAAGGAGTGGAGAAGAGAGCCTTTATATTTTAGATAGTTTCAGCCACAACTTCAACCACATGATCTCAAAGGGTTACTGAAAAAAGATGACAAGGGTTTGGCTTGTTTTTTTCAGATGCATCTGTCTCTCTGTTGATGAGGGATGGCAGTCAGATTTTAACTTTTGGAGGTGAAAAAAATTAGGGTGAATTGGGACATAAGGTCAGATGTGACAGCATAACTATACAAAACATTTCTGCTGAGCCATATCTGTGAAACCACATAATCAAAACTGCATGCCCTCACAGGTGTGACATCACGTAGGTGGGTGGGACAAGCTTCAGACAGGAAGTTGACCCTGCAGTAAATGAGGTGAGGAAAATGAGCTTCAACTAGTTTAAACATAAGGTCATGAAATTGTCATGGCAAACCTTTGATGGAAACATGATCGTGATGTATTGCTGCTCTAATATAGGTAAAATGTGTTCATGTCATGTGTCTATATTTGGAATTAAGCTGTTTTTATTTTGTCCCATTAACCCAAACACACTCTGGGTGAATGGGACAGTGCCTGAAGGCTTCAGTAACAAAGAAAACGATCAACCTTGCAGTAGATAACCATTGTGTATGCTCCATATGCTCTAGATGAGTGGTTCCCAACTTTTTCATGTGTGCACAACCTGAATCAACCATAACAATATTAATGGACTAGCTGGATTTTGGTAGGTGTTTTTTGCAGGCCATTTTAGCTAGCTAGCAGAAAGCATCAAGTTTACACGAATACACTATCCAAGCAGAACCTAACACTTAGCCTTGACCTCTTAACCCAACCCTAACTAATCCTAATTAGCATTTTTTAACCGTAAATGAATTTAATTTTGGACATACTTTTTTTACACTTTAATTAAATGTGTTCAAAGAAATTTGGTGGGAGAGGACAAAGGGAGGATGTGGCAGCGAAGGGGTTGTTGTGACAGTGAGGAAAGACAGCGTTATATTGTATGTAGTAGTAATTCTTCAGATGTGTGAAGGCGGGTTGTTAGCTACCTCGAATTATGTGTCCATTCCTCGATGTTCCTCTCTCTCAATAACGTTATCTTCCTTGTGCATTTCCACTTACTGGTAATGTTAACGCTACTATCTAAACTGGCAGGGACCTCTAAAACTCATCAGTCATCACTGACTCCGGTTGAGTTTTAAAACTCCGGGTTTGCGTTTGACTGTATTGGTTGTAACGTTACACTTGCTCTCCTCTTCCACGTATCTAACGTTACCTTGCCAACGCCTACGTCTATCATAGATGTAACAAGGACGTAATGGAGGAGGGGGGAGTAGGCCTTTGGAGGAAGGCAGGAGTTGTGGATGTTCAAATTTTTTCTAAGTGCTGTGTGAAATGCAAGAAAAAGAGGTTTGGGGTCAGTTTACTTAAAGGAGTAAGTCACGCCTCCTTGGAATATGATGAAACTGCCTTTCCTCAGATGGATAGGTGACATATTCAGTATGACAGAAATGTTTCATTTGTTGGGGCTGTTTTTAAAAACAATGTATTTATGGAAAGAAAGTTTACAGAAGAAGGAAGTTCAAAAACCGTCCCAATCACCTATTCAATTAGTCGATTAATTGATTAGTAGATGGCAAGTGATATAAATGCATTATAGCTAAATTAAATGCCTGTGGCCTCACAATATTTCATATCAGTATTTAATCTGTTTGCCTGCTTGTGAAAAGCAAATAAAGCTCAAGGTAATTCTCTGTATAGGCACCACCAGCACATTATTGTGAGGGCACAAGGTCTGCCATGGGTGGATCCTCCAGCTGATTGCGCTCCGCTGTCTTGCTAAAGGACTTCTTGAAGGTGTGTTTACACGGAGTAGTCTGGTGCATTTACTTTAGTTTGGATCGTTTGTTCAGGTCAAAAAAGTAGACTCAGGTCACACCAAATAACTGTCCCTGAGATGCCTGAAAATATCTGCCTTGTTTGTCTTCCAGACTCCTGAAAATTACTTGAAATACATTTGATCACAGTGGTGTAAACAGAAGGGTGTTGACATCTGAGAACCTGCTGGTTACTCATGCTTGTAACTCAGCAGTGTGAAGTCAAACAAAACAAATACAGAAAAGAAATCATCTAAATGTAGAATGCTGTTGTTATTGTAGCCTCGCAGTGTGACTGCCTCGCAGCATGGTGGCTTGAGCTTATTTCCGAGACTGATGGACAGTAGCCTATTTTTACCTGTGTCCACAGTGAGTGCAGTCGGTCTGCCTGTGACTGAGAAATACATTTTACAGCACATCACACAAGGGCTGTCATTTTCTGAAAAAGCCCAAAAATGTGGACAAATTATGTGTTGGAATTCATTCAAATTAATTTGAAAGCAACCTTGACAGTGAAATGTGTGATGCAGAGATCAGAGCGAGCATGTACCATTCAGCATTAGTAGTATTTGTATATTCTCTTGTGGTGCCATACAACTGCACTATCTGTCTTGAGTAGGCAGTCAGACAGCATTGTACAGTTGACATTGCTCCACTCCTGCCTGGTGCCTCCGCTGCCTCACTTAGGTGGTGAGCTGGCAGGCGACTCTTTACATTTGTTGTAGTGAGTAAGGCTGCTTTTACAAAGATGGCAAACGGCCTTATTTATCGGTAACTTTGCAGTCTACGATGCAGAAACCAGAATACTTTAACACACTGCTTCTCAGATGCGTCGTAGTTGTGGTTGTCTGATCAGCATGGCTCCTTTTTATTTTTATTTATTTGCTTAGTTTATTGATAGATCAACAGGGTGTGCAATAAGGTGATTGTGAATTTAAAGAACGCCCTCTACTGGACTACAACGCAAACTACTTCATCGGACAGGTCATTACAGTTCGAAAATATAGTTTGATCAAATAGTGACAGTCCTACAAAACACATGAATTATCGGCAGTAAGTGGTGTGCACATTGTGGAAGTAGGAAGACTTATAGTTTGTACTGACAGGTCAGTGCTGCACAAATCAAGTGGTGACGCACACAAACACACACACACACACACACACTGCAGCAGAGGTTTACTGACCAGTGTTAACATTTTATGCCCCATTAGCTGAGAAGGTCTTGGCTGGTTTTGCAAGAAAGCATTATAACCACTAACATGCCTTGTTATGTTGTCTCTTAAAGGGACAGTCCACCCCAAACTCAAAAATACATATTACTTTAATACATATACATAATTCGCTTGGCTTGTGGTGCTCAAAGCACCAAAAAATCCATTTGAGAAACTCGACAGCAACGTCTCTTTCCAGAAATCATGACTTGGTTACTCAAGAAAAATCCAAAGATCTTATTGTGAGCAGTTTCATGTAGGCACTATGATCTCTCTACCAAACTCCACCCACCAACCGTATCACCTCAGACACCGCAGAGATACGATTGGTGGGTGTTGTTCAGGAGAAATAAAATGGATCCTGAAACTGATCACAGCAAGGTCTGTGGCTTATCTTGAGTAACCTGGTCATGATTTAAAGACAGATACATTACTGTTGAGTTTTTCAAATGTATTTTTTGACGCTCTGAGCTCCATAAGTCTAGTGCCATATATTTCCATTACATCCAAGAGAAGGCAGATGTCTCTATATGGCTGATATCGCCAACAGTCTGCAACTCACACCAAAACAATCTAGACTGATAAATAGCACTACAGGTAAAGTGAAAAATATTTATCAGTGAAATCTCCTTGCACAGCAACAGATCGTCAGGTGCTGGTAAGCAGCAGGAACGTAAGTCATAAGATATGCAAAAAAGATTTTTTTGCATATCTTATGAAAAATATGTATTTCTAATTGGGGGTGAACTGTCCCTTTAAATAGTTTAGCTTGTGTCTGGAGTGTAAATTCATGTGAAGAAGAGCAGGGTAGAAGAACTGAAAAACAGAAGTGATTTATTGCTGCAAAAGTGCTGTCTAATGGTGAAAGCCCAATCTTCCTCCTCCTATTACTTTGTTTTAGCACATACATTTTGTACATAGATCAAATGAACTGATTTCCCTGTATATGAATATCTCGGTTCGGATTGTCCTTGTTGAATTATGTTTGTTACTTTGTCAGCAAGTATTGATTTATCTTCATCCGCAGCTGTGACGCGAGGTAGATATTTCTGTAAATGATTACATATCAGAGACCTTGTGAAAACTAGTAAATTTTCCTCCTCAGGATGATAACCCATTGTGCGGGCTCAGTGTCTCCACAAAACCCTATCCATAATAGATTGTTATTGAGCTGAAGATCATTTTTCACCTGGGATGACACAGTAGGGATTTCTCAAAATGTCAACAGCTCAGTGTGATTGCTCAGTGTGACACGGCTATCTCATTTCATAAGAAACCTAGCCTTACAGTCAGTTAGATTTCTCTGGATAGCACATCTCTACCCTAAGAGACCCCATCAAACAGAGGAGCGCTAGGGAATGAGGAGTCAAGATAATGCTTAATCGAATGGTAACATGATGTTTAGCATCATTTCGCTGTGAACCTCCGAGCACTGCTAGAGGATAAAGCCACATCAGGACTCCGTGTTTACACATCCACCAGCACTCGGTGCACCTCTTTCTGAGAGTTTTCCCCCCAACCACTGCTGCTTTTAATCTCCATGCTTGATCACAAATAAAATTCAGGAACATGTAGTTAATCACCATGGCGGGTCCAGTGTGCACTCCTCTCCCCAAGCTTGCTTATTGACTCAGCCAGCATCAACGATCAGCCTACTAAGCTTTTAATCTAAAACACAATTACCACCTATGACTCGATGGTTCCAGGCAATCATGTTTTCTGTTACTTCATGGGAACGGCTGCTCCAGCTCTAATTGGTACACTCCATTGGCCAGTTAGGCCAATAAACTGAAAGGCACAACAAATATTTTTTTGCAATTATTAATTTGTGCATGTATACACATAACAAAACCACTCATCTATATGCAGTTGTGATGATTATGCACTAGGATAGCCAACACAGTCATTAATACATAATAAACATAACACAATCCATTACCAGTGAACAATGTAATACAGTGAATCTGTAGCTGACATGAGCTGTTTTAGTTTGAACAGTCATACATAATTACTGTGACATTGTAATCATTAATAGTTACCAAACAAATATTGAGGCTCATTTGTAACTGTTGTTTTGAATAGACTGGGGTGGCACTGGGCTAACAGAGCAACAAAACATCTAGATTATAAAAGACAGCAACATAATAGCGTGAGTCATAATTTCATTGTGTTTTTATCTCTCACTCCAGTGGGGTTTGTTCTCGCTGCAGTGATGACAGGGGTGTTTGTAGAGGTCCCCAGTGTTGTTGTTATCTGTGCAAGGTTGCAGGGCAGATGGGAAGTTAGATAGTCCCACAGGTAGCTCCTGCCTCTTCGCTGCTCTCCCCTCACTCCCCTGTTGGATGCATTTTTCTGTCTTATCTCTCTTGAAACTGTCCCCCTACCACACCTGTCTCTCCATTTATTCATAGTCGAGCCTCATCATAGGCTCACGTAGCTATTCAAACATTTGCACCGAGGACATATAGAGAAAAGCAGTATGGTTGGCAGGATGCATTGGCCCTATTAATCAGACGAGCCCTCTAGACACAGAAGGGGCTGTGGAAAATAGTTTGCCATTTAAAGACTATAAATGTGTATGTACGTGCTTGCATGCATGTGTGTCTTATTTTTACCGAAAGTATATGCCAAGAGCATAAATTAATGGATTATAATTTACATCACATTAAAAAAAAATACTGTGACCGTTATTTGCACATTGAATGAACTGACGGTTTTAGCAACAACATTAATGGAAATGTGAGAAGGTCCCAACCTATTTATAGTTACTGACTGGCTCATTCAAATGGGGTTAATAGAGTTTCCAATGTTTTATCCTGAGCAAATGAAACATGCTATGCTAGTTTATATGCAGATTGCAATTATACAGTTCTTTTTCTAAATATTTAAAGATACATTTTCCTTCTCTCACTGTAATGTTTGCTCAGTATTGATCTAATTTACACCTTTAACACTGGATTTAAGAAATAGCTTTTTATCTATTTAGGTAGTCGACTCTCAGTCTTGTACTTTCTTGTATTTGTAGCTCAAATTGTATTGTACTTATGGTCTGACAAAACCTCATCCCAAGATGACACCATGGGCTCTAAAACAATTGAGATGGGCTTCTTTAAAACTATTTTCTGACCTTTTATAGCCCAAACAAGTAATCAACTGATCAAGATAATAATTGGTAGATTAATTGAAAATGAAAATTGCAGCCCTACACGTGGCACAGAGCAGGGATTTTAAGGCCACAGCACTGTGATCCAATGAAATACAATCTTTGGAATCGGATCATGAGGAATGAAAGGTTAACTGTAACCAATTATTATCGAAAGTCTCAACCTCTGCTAACTAAAATCGAGGCGAGCACTGCACACAAGTGGAATTGTAAATGATAGCCTTTTCAAAGCACTTTAATGCGCCGTGGTTCTGAACAGTCTGTTGAAGCGTGAGTAATAGTTTCCGTCAAAGCAATTTGATGGTGCACACAGTGGAAACCATTTTACGTGTATGTTTCCAAATGGCACAATCTGACAATGTGACATCGGCGAATTAACTAATTAAATGCAGTCAGTGCAGTCTCTCTAACCTTTACTGAGACTGTCGTGCAGGGGTAGAGCTGCAGGTGTTACAGCTCAACGGAAGCAAAGTTATTCTGACAGCCAAATAAGCATGAACAGGAGAATAACCCGAACCTAACTTCTGATAGATAGGCTCCATCACGACTTGTGTATTTGTAAAGCCCTTCAGTAATTACCACCTCAAAGAAAACTTAAACTTTTAAACAAGAGTGGAAATTTAAAAGACAAATGACGCCTACTCGCTTCCACAAAGAATATCTCCCACAAATACCTCAAAAAGAAGCAATCTGAAGAGGTAAGAGCCAGGGACAATTTCACAACTTGAAACAATGCACCCACACAGACACACCGATTAACTCATTCACTTAGTCGCACTTTCAGAAACAGACTCACACCAACATGCACATAAAGATGCACACAGATCACGACAAAAAAACAAACTTAATTACACACATTGACTATAAAAGCTCAACATAATGAAGTTGTTGAAAGCACCTTCATTGGTCCAGACATTGTAGGTGAATATGAGTTTGAATGGTTGTCTGTCTTTATGTGTTAGCCTTGTGATTGACCAGCAACCTGTCCAAGGTGTACTCCGCCTCCCACCCATTGTCAGCTGGGATTGGCTCTAGCCTCCTTTGCAACGCTCAAGGATAAGCTGTTATAGCCGATGGATGGATGGATGGATGGATGGATGGATGGATGGATCTTGAACATGCTCTTTAAAAAAGCAGAGAGTACATTTGCTGTCTCCCTCAGTCAGACAAAGAGATACTGTTGGCAAAAAAAAAATGGAAAAAATGTATTTATACAGGATGAGAAAAACAAGCGATAGACATGAGTATAAATCTAGAGATGAAAGGAAAGCTCGTTTGTTTACAGTGATCGAATGTTCAATCACAAACGTTAATCTTTTATTGTATTTTTGTGTAGATATTTTTCCCACATTGTAATAGATAAAAAAAACCCCTTCCTTTCTGAAAATACAAACACATTAGCTGACCTATCAGCTTCAGTTACTTTACAAAATAGGTATTTATATTCAAAAGCCATCTGTATTTATCAAAGACGGCAGACTTTCTCTTAGTAGTGAATATCGTAACCTTGCATAGGAAGAGGTAGCATACAGCAGATGTGTTGTCTTTTAAAAAGCTGAAGGTAGTGGTTATAATCTGAGCACTGTCATTTAAACTCCTTGCCAAAAAATTACTCCTGACTTTGTCCTGGCAACAAATCGAGCTTCACAAATGTCTAAAATTGAACTTCAAAAATTGAGTATCCTTTGAAAGGCCATTGCATTGGATTGCATTATGTTGTACAATAGATCATGCTCTTGTGTCTGCCTTCTGTAACTCTGTAATGTGCTTCTAATTTGGCTTTAAAAGGGTTGCTGTGACGAATGGCTTCTTTGAAGACTGTTGCAGAAACGAACCATGACTTAATCCCCAACACCCCTCATTTTCCAAGGGTAATTATATTTGCCGTCTGACAACACTGGGATTTCTCCTCAATGTGGAGAACATTGTTGTCTGTAAGGAGATGGATCCGTAAAGACGTATTTGTTTCTGAAATCTAAGCTTACAATGGATGTTCATAAGGTAAAAGCCATTAGGGCAGAATCTTTTTTGCCCATGATGTGTCAGTGAGTTACAGCTTAGCCCCCGAGGGCTGTTGCTTTGAGCCCTAATGAAGAGCAGTATGTCACCGGCCATATGGCAGGAGTCATGGTGTTAGCACAGCCACTCAGTGCCAGCTGAGATATGTTAAGATGGCAACTGTGCACCTATGTGTATGTACGTGTTTGTGCATGTGTGTGTATGCTCATCTGTGTGTACAGTGTTTGCATCCGTGCACTTATGATGCTGCCTGCTTATGTACTGTTTGTGTACAGTCTAAGCGTATTCATGAGTGTGTGCTTGTGGGTGGCAGTGGGTTGCTCCATGTGCCAACAAGCCTGGCTTGAGAAAGCTAACAGACGGCCTGGATTTTCATCAGTGCGGGTCAGTGGCCGAAAGTAAGGCCTGAGAGGACCTGCTGGGTAGACAGACTGTCAGCCGCATCAAGTAGACAAATGGCGGCGTCCAGGTCCTGGGGGCATCCAACAAGGTCAAGGGTCATTAGCAGCACATAGATGCATGTGACAGCAGTCAGTGGCTCTGATGCAGGAGCAGCCCTCGTCAATATGCTTGTATTTCTTTATAAAGCCACGAGGGATGCAACTAAGGATTATTTTTATTATCAATTCATATGTCGATTATTTTCTCGATTAATCCCTTGGTCTAATGAATATCAAAAGAAGTGAAAACTGACAAATCATGTTTTCCATTAAGCCCAAAGTAAAGTCATCAAATTCCAAAAATATTTAATTTATTATCGCATTAAACAGAGAAAATGAGAGGCTGTAACTAGAAAATATTTTGCATTTCTGCTTGACAAATATAAATATGATTAATCAATTATTAAAATGCCAATTATTTTTCTATCAGCTAATTTTTAATAGACTTTTTTTTTTTTTGCTTTTCCAGCAGCTGCTTTTATATTTCTAAAAATCTTCGCATTTAAAATTGACTGCCAGGATTTGTACAAGCTGTCAGGAGGAGATATTTGAGACTTGTGTTTTATGGGAGATAGTTATTTGATCATTTTATATAACAAGAATGTACTGAACAAGAACTCCTCTTCAGTCCTTTTACTAGACACTTGAGGTAATCCACAGCCAAGAGTGGCTCCATTATTTCATGCCCAGTCATCAGTGTGACAAATAAAAGTAAGACAATAAAATATAAAGAGAAGCTGTCTGTTTGTTATATATTCAAGTGATGCAAATTATACTTTAGCCTCTGTGTCATAATCCAGGCACTGCCTGGGTGTATAAAGGACATAACACATAGACTGTAATGCCCTGAAAGGCATTAACAGTAATGACCTTATTCATTTGACACCATTACAATTACCCAGCCCAGAGGCTCAGTGGTGCTCTCTCTCCATCTCTCCCCCTTTCGCCCTCTCCATCTCTCCCTCAGTCATTTTCTCTCCAATGCTGCGATTCAGCTCACAGTTTGATTCACAGTCGCTTATCATGCATACATCATCCAGGCAAGACGTGTCTTCATCAAGCGGGACACACTGACAAGCATAAACGCACACAAATGGACAACAATAGTGCAGACACATTTATCTTTAAACACCTTTTGAGATTTGAGGACGGGCGCGAAAGTACTGCAGTAAATTAGTACAAAACTGGGTAGAACTAATTAGCCACTGTTTTGCTGAGGGAGGTTAGAAGAGAGAGAGAGCGTGAGAGATGAGATGTGTTTAACAGATGATCTATACGCAGGGTGCTTCGCAGTGATAACCCCCACTGAGAGAAATTATTGCTGTAAACAGAAGCTTGCATCTCATAAATGCATCTGCATTCATTTGACTTGACGGCGGGCCTCACGGTGCCATCTTTGGCAGTGGGCGATATCTCTCTCAGCAAGGATAGCATTGACTGCTTTCTATGGTAAAACTGAGAAATATGAGCGGAGAGAAGAGACGGAAGAGGTGAGACAGGGCTCGCCATCTGGTTTGAAGGCAGCAAGCAGCAGCACCTCAATGACCTCAGTGTCCGCACCCACTTAGTTGTCCAAAATCCTGCATCGCCTACAGTATAGCTGTAAAAAAAAAAAAAAATGGGAGGGAGAAATGACCCTAACGCTGATGCTGGGAACACAGTGATTATGATCTGTCCTGGGAGAGCAATTCCTCTATAATGTTCAAGCTGCTACAGGCTAAGGTTGCTAATCATATGCTAAGGCCTAACAGTGGTTCTTGACTAACAAGGGCTCTGTTATATGGTCCTCTAAAAATACATTCAGTGTAAAATCACTTGTGCTCCCGTTAAGAACCGTTAAAGTAAGATATATACTACATATACATTGGCTCTTTATATTTAAATGTAATTGTTGCCCCCATGGTACAGAGTGAAATATATATCTATAGTGAAATAAGATATGAAATGAATACATACTGATGTAGACTCACCAGCCATTTTATTAGGTACAACTGCTCATTAACGCAAATAGCTAATCAACCAATCACATGGCAGCAACCCAGTGAATTTAGGCATGTAGACATGGTGAAGATGACCTGCTGAAGTTCAAACCGAGCATCAGAATGAGGAAGAAAGGTGATTTAAGTGACTTTGAACGTAGCATGGTTGTTGGTGCTAGATAGGCTGGTCTGAGTATTTCAGAAACTGCTGATCTACTGGGATTTTCACACACAATTCACACAGGCTCACCAAAACTGGACAATAGAAGATTGGAAAAGCATTGCCTGGTCTGATGAGTCTGGATTTCTGCTGCCACATTCAGATGGTAGGGTCAGAATTTGGTGTAAACAACATGAAAGCATGGATCCATCCTGCCTTGTATCAACGGTTCAGGCTGCTGGTGGTGGTGTAATGGTGTGGGGGATATTTTCTTGGCACACTTTGGGCCCCTTAGTACCAACTGAGCATGGTTTAAACACCACAGCCTACCTGAGTATTGTTGCTGACCGTGTCCATCCCTTTATGACCACAGTGTACCCATCTTCTGATGGCTACTTCCAGCAGGATAACGCACCATGTCACAAAGCTCAAATCATCTCAAACTGGTTTCTTGAACATGACAATGAGTTCACTGTACTCCAATGGCCTCCACAGTCACCAGATCTCAATCCAATAGAGCACCTTTGGGATGTGGTGGAACAGGAGATTCACATCATGGATGTGCAGCCGACAAAGCTGCAGCAACTGTGTGATGCTATCATGTCAATATGGACCAAAATCTCTGACAGATGTTTCCAGCACCTTGTTGAATCTATGACGCCAAGAATTAAGGCAGTTCTGAAGGCAAAAGGGGTCCAACCTGGTACTAGCAAGGTGTTCCTAATAAAGTGGCTGATGAGTATATAAACAGTCCGTATCATGAGAAAGTATACATTTTGGAACACAGTAGATCTTGACATTATCACCTAATGACGCCTTGGAGACAAAACTAAATGCCATTCGCCAGGCTCGCCAGGCTCAACAGAGGTCAACCTGGAGAGCTCGGCTGCTGTAACTTTGCAGAGTCTGTGCTTTTAACTTTTAAATAACAACTTCTTCTTCTTCTTCTTCTTCTTCTTCTTCCTCTTCTTCTTCTTCCTCTTCCTATCGATTTGACTGGTCACCACTCACTGTGGTTTCTGCCAGCTGTCAATGAATTGTCATCTGCATGCAGCTCAGTCAATGTGACGTATCTTCTGCTGCCCAGAGGACTTTGGGTCAGAATAGCCAGAAAAGCATGTTGGCTTGCATACTACAAAGTGCGACCAGATTCAGTCGGACATCCTGGTATGTTTGGCATGCTGCATTGGACATACTATGTATCGGCACTTAATCTTTCTCTGGCATACTAAACAGTGTGGTAGTATGGGTACTGGAACACACAAGCAGTGTAAGAAAGTGTAGCAATGCTCTTTCATGCCAACACAAACTCTATGATGCTCTCGCATCATGCTGCTTCTGTCCTACAGAGGTCATCATGTTTACTGTCGATGTCAGTGATGATGAAAGTGATGCTGCTGTAATTATGATGCAGATAACTTTATTGCAGTGTCTAAAATGTTGATAAGCCGGCCAGGTCGTCTGATGCTGATTTACATTTAGCTGCTCAGCTTATGTGACACTGAAGCCTGCTTCAGAGAAACCACCTTGAGGAGCAGGTTGTGTAATATGTCTTGTACTTCTTGTGCTCAGTGTTGAATATGCTGTTTTTCCACTCTCACTAAAGCATCAGTCACTTTCTCAAAACATTTACTCATACTGAATTTGAGATTGCATTATATTAGTATTTATTTGAAATGTGAAAAGGATGAAATGATGTGCTCAAGGCTTGTATAGTCTCTCCAAAATAAGGTTTATCTTGAGTGAGCCATCAATCCTTGTCCCTGACCTTGGCCCCCACTATGAGCTGCACACTTATTAAACTGCTATTGCATTCAGACTAAGGTTCATCCACAGTGTGAAAGCTTGTTTTTTTTCTGTTCAGCCTCAATGGCGATACTGCAGTCTTACCTTGAAAGAGTCTAAGAAACGCAGTCCAGTCCTAGTGTAAGAAATCATGATGTACCACAAGTTACTATTTTGGTTACGTAGTTTAATGCAGTGGGCTACATCAATTTTGATAGCGTAATACAATAGATACATTATTTATCACCACATTACACACTGAGATAAATAGCTCTAATGCATTATGACATGGGGTTGAGAGATCATGATGTGTTTTAGTTGACTAAACCTGACCCTAAAATGATGTCACACTTCAAGTCATTTTTTTAATGTTTGACTAATCTCTTGCAGAGGGCATCCAGTATTATAACAATAGGCTTTCTCCTTTCTGCTTGTTGCAGTCGAGCATAACATCACAGATATTGCTAGAGGCATTTTACACACAGCTTGGTTTGACTGGCTTCTTCAGATTACAATATCTATTTATAGTCCAACCGATAAATTCAACAGCAAACAGCAAAACAAGTGAACAGCTCAGATGAAAATACGTTTGTTTAGATCAGTGATATATGCATGTGTTTATGTTACTGCTATACAATGCAGCATCATATTTCTGTGATGCAAATACAAACACTCAGCCTGCATTAACTTGTTCAGTGACACTCATGTACTTCTTTTAAAAACTGTTTATGCTCCAGACCATCAAAGCTGTGTCCCTGTGCCTCAGCTGATATGGTATACCATGCTGTTTTTGAATAGCACATCAAAACAATGCAGATTACTGCCATAATTGCCTACAGTATGTCATCCCAAAAATAGGCTGACTCACTCCATTTTTCACAAAGTATGAGCTAAATTTTTCCAACAAGTGCTAATGAGAGGATAATATTCTAACTGAGCGATCACAGTGCGATCCTCAGGGGGATGTTCAAGACCCAAGCATGAATTGCTGTGGCAGAGACGGGAGCTGTGGGTGGACTCAAGGTCAGCCATTGCAGGCATTGTTGAAAAGCTTTAATCTTTGTATGTGTTCTCCCAGTAATTTTACATATTGACCCCCAACCTCCTGTCTTTGCCTTTTGAAGCCTTCATGTTACTACCAAGTAGGGCTGAGCAATATATCATCTCATATTGATCCTGTGATACGAGACTAGATGTTGTCTTATCGTAAGCGTGGTCTTAACCTGGTTTTTAAAGGCTGCATTACAGTAAAGTGGTGTCATTTCTGGACTTAGCAGACCGTCTTAGAAATTCCATTATTTGACTTTACCCACTAAGGCCCTGGTCACACAGAGAGCATTTTAGTAGCTGAATGAAGCTTTTTGCTCACTGTTTTTGCATTGTGATGCGCCTGGCGTGCTCTAGGTGCCTGGAATTCCTGCTGGAGCACCCTGAACTCCTCAAGCTGAAAAACTTCCCTCAGAGCAGAAAAACGCCCACATCATCTCTTTTTTCTCGTCATCTTTTTTCCTATTGTCAAATCGGATGATTTCAGAGTTGGGCTTTTTGTGGTGGTCACAATAACATGTTTACAGCTGGTAAACAATGGAGAAGAACCTGGTGGTAGCAGTTGCTGGATACCCAAAGCTATACGGCCCGACAGCAGACAGCAAGTTGTCAAACTGCCCCAGAGTCATCCTAAAATATGCCTGGAAACGGCCATCATGGAGGCGAAGCTCCTGGACCAACTGGTGGTACTCCCCATGATCCACCCTCTTTTTTAGGGTCTCATGTACCCACACAGATCTCTGTTTCCCTGTGACAAACAAACTATTTGCTGACAGCCTCTCACCCTCAACCAGAGCTACCTCTGCCTGAACATTTTAGTGACTAGATACTAATTACTGGAAAAAAAACAAGATTGATTACACAGGAAGGTTAGTGTAAGGATGTGATGGGGTGGTTGCCTGGCAACAATAAAAAGCTGCAATAAGCGTCTTTTTACAAGTGGCATTCAGTTTTAAAAAAAGGCAGTGTGGTGCACCTTGTGTTTGGCAACCTGCAAAAGGCTTTCTGTGTGATCGGGGCCTCAGTCATTATATCCTTCATGCTGATGATTATCAAAAATCTTACTGTGTTAATATTTTGTGAAAGCACCAGTAGTCAACCCCACAATATTGTGATAAATAATTTTCTCCATATCATCCAGCCCTGTTACCTTCAGTTTTTCTGATGTCCTACTCTGTTTTGGTTTACTTATTTCACCAGGTGCTAGATATTTTAACCTTTAGCCTTAGCCTGCAGGCTAAAAAAATACGGAGCCTGAATGGTCAAACACAAAGAGAAAATGGTAGTCATTGTTCATTGGCTGTTGCTACAAAGCACACAGAAAAGTATTGGTGTATGACGATCGTTTTGTGCAGTTATCAGCATCAGAAATTAAATGTAGTTGTCCTTGGAGTTAAAATTGTCCCAGAACAATCAGTGCATTTTGAATTTCCATATTCTGGGATGAATTTAATACCTGAGGAATTCATCATCGGTTTTAGCCATGAAACTGTAGCATGTTATCCAAGTTACAGATTCACTCACAAATATAACGAGAAATAAATGCACAAGTGGCACATTCAAGCAACCTTCCTCAGTGCAACTTCAAAAAGTTTCAATTATAACCAGCTTCTGCATACAGAAGCTTGACAGTCAGCAGTGCTGATAAAAATGATACTCCTGTCTGTGCACAAACAGATGTGTTGTGAACCAACTGTTCCATGGAGATTCATTCTAGCTCGTTCCTCTGAACATTAACATATGGACAAGGAATAAAGAAGGTCCTTCTATCCTTACCTTATCTAAAAACAGCTGTCCAGCTGCAGCAGTGGCACGTTGAGCCCAGACACAACTATTAGATCCAGTTTCCTTAAACTGAACACGTTGAACTGGGAGGAAAAAAGAGAAACTGTTACAAAACAATGAAAATTGTGAAGAGTCATGTTAGAACTTTAAGTTGTCCTTCTGCGACAGTGACTCATAATCTGTGTAATTTCATTAATTCCTATCATGAAAAAGGCCTCCATCTTTAAACACAGTGACGTATTTGCCACAAGCAACCATTGTCTCTGCAAGTTAGCTTTATTTAACAGAGGTCATGGGCTCTTAACGTTTTAAAAATCCATCCAAAACAGTTTGCAGAGGCAAACTGTTGCCTTGACTAAGCTAAGACATAATTTTAAATGAAATGATTATGACTTGCAGTTATATTGAAACTAAATCTGCTACGCTTGAATTTAATATGAGGAGATAATGGTCTCCTTGTAGACTTTGCCTACCGCTCCATCTTAAGTTTTGTTTTGCAGCTTGACTGCCACCAGAGGACCAAACTCTAATAGAAAATGTGGACATTTTCACATTAAAACTGGTAATTAGCTGCAAAGCACAATCACGCCAGGAGAAATAATCATAGCTGTCAACTCTTATTGTGTTACTGTTGCATTGTGGCCGTAATAAATAGGTAATTGGGTTTGAAGAGTGGATTGTTTGAATATGAATTGTGCCTAACATTAGATTTTATTATTAAAAAAATATTTCAGGTGTGACTGCTGAGTGTCCTTTTGTTCACGCTGGATATTCACTGTGCGTATGCACTGTGTACCATGTGTGCTCAAGTGATGGGGTAAAATGTTTCTCTGCGTGATGGACAGTCTTTTTAAACGGGCTAATACAAAGAGCACCATACTGTGTAGTCGGGGGGTGAAACAAAACACTCAGTGGGGATATTTGTGGCTGTGTTTATGCACACTTGCTGTGTATGTGTGCATCTGTATTGTTTTGTTTATATGATTATGTTCATATTCATGTGGATGTCCATATGCAGTTTTATGCATCTGTGCAGGCAGCTCCATGTGTCTGCTCAAGATTAATCTAATGGAGGGGAATTCAATCAGACCCTGCTGTTGAATCCACCCTGTGAAGATCCATCAGCAAAGCAGGGGACATTTACACAGCGGCGGCGAGGGGACATTCTTTACAGCACAGACAAAGGGGAGGAGGAACATGCTGGCACTCTGGACTTATTTCAGAAGCCCCCATTTGTGCAGGCGTGGCGCTGCGAATGGGCAGAGCAGGAAAATGACAGAGTTAACAAAAACAGTGAAAGTCAAAGCAGATCCATGTGAAATAATGCATGTCATTTATTCATAATGCTCCCCAGCTTTGGTTATGCTTTGGTCCTCGCAAATTAAATGGGCCTCCCTTGTGCTGTCATGTGGCATTCTCTGCCTTTATCTGTCACACTTTCTCTTGCTTCATCTTCTGCTCTCCCATCTGTTGGAAATGGATCGCACAGTAAAGCAAAAGAAAAAGGTTAAAGTCTTGAGAACCGTGCTCTTCACTCTTCACAAAGCCCAGTTGATGATCGTATTTTATAGCTGAGTATTATTGAATAAACCTTCATATTCTCTCAAATACATCTCTGCCATCGATTAAGTTTGCTCTGCGTAATAGAAGTCACTCAACCAATAGAACCATCTCTACGCATGATATCCAATCCTTGTGTTCTCGTGATCGACTCCATTTTGAACAGAGATACATCACTGATGAGAGAAAGTGATAAAGAAATATCGTTTTGTTTCGTTCATGTGCGCACAGCTCAGAGTCGCTGTTATTTCTGTCCAAGAGCAGCACACTGGTCCACATTTAAACACCGGACCATGTCCTTTCAAGTCTGTAACAAATTATCCTTCTTGGCAATATGATACTATTAATACACTCTTTTCATCAGGCTGGACTGTATGCCCCTGCAGGAAGTGTGATTTAAGTACCACAATTTACTGTGAAACTGTGTGATTGGTGAAGAACCTTAATATATGTTCATGCATGTCGATTTTACACTCCACATGAGAACAATTCTTTGGAGACGGTCTCCGCTATGAGTGCGACCGCTGCGCTGTGTTAAATACGTTTCTATTTTCATTTTCCTTAAAACTTTGTAACCAAATTGATTGTAATGGAGTGCAATACCTCAATCTGGGTTCAAGTTTAAAATGCACTTGACATTTGAATGGAACTGCTAAAAGCACATGCACATAAGAGGAGAATGTGATTTATAAAAGGATTTTTTTTTCATAAATGGCCCACATATTTTGTTGATGCATTGTGTTAAACCTCCTCTGTATGCATGTTATCCTAAGTATTATTGAGGACATGTTTTACAGACCTACAGTTCCAAGCATCAGCACCAAATACCAGTTAAGTCATTATCATTCATCACTCTGCTTCACAGCCCTTTACCTCCTACTTTTTTTCCTTCTTAAGATACACAAAATGCTCCTTCAGTTTCTTCTTGCATGAGTAATCTGCCGATCTTTAGGCAAGTCGCAGCCACTGATAATTAGCTTGCTTGTCAAGTGGACGCAACTAGATGAACAAGCGGCTCTCTCCAAAGGAAATGGAAGTGTAGCCATGGATATAGCTCTATGAAATTAACATCTCAGCCAATCAGTCAGCCCTGCCTCTCTGTGACTGTTGGAGTCGGCCAGGCTTCGCCACTGAGAGATTGCCCGCCAGGGGCCACGCTAGCCGGAATACAAGAGCCACAATTAAATCCCTGTGTCACTGCCATTAATGATGCTAATCTATTCATCTATCTGGAGATCTTCCGGCCTTGTCTCGTCGAGCTGTGGACACTGCTTTGATCATACTGAGGGCTCTGCACATGGAGGCAGCATAAGTCAAAAGCCTTTGCAAAGGGATGCTGCTGTTAGTTTGGAAGGATACACATTAGATAGACATGTCCAAGCAGTTAGAGAAATTTAACAGCATGAGCTTTTGATTGCATTTTTAGTGCACTGTGCCTTGAAACATTTCTTTCTAAAGAGTCACTTTGTTACTGTATTTTCTAGAAAATGGTATAAATTCCCAGCCAACTTTAG
Source organism: Epinephelus fuscoguttatus (assembly GCF_011397635.1). Lineage (NCBI taxonomy): Eukaryota > Metazoa > Chordata > Actinopteri > Perciformes > Serranidae > Epinephelus > Epinephelus fuscoguttatus. The sequence continues at coordinate 14,559,389 of NC_064767.1, forward strand.
GAGATGGAACCAAATCCAAAAATGCAGTCAAAGCATCCAGTGCCTTGATTGGAATCCAGCTTGTGATTATGTAAATGTATCCTTCCTCCACTATAGGATTATTCAAATGAGTTAGTTTAAAACCCTGGTACTTTTTGTCTAAGCTATTGTACAAGTCAGGGAGAAAAATAATTGAATTAAAAGTGTGGGAATCATGGAGCTATCTAGCAGGCAGTATCACACTATTCTAGGCTGGTCTGTCAATCAATATGTTGGAAACAAGAACAAGTGAGCTAAGAGGTGAAAGGAGAGTCTATGAGACGATGAGTAGCACCTGGGTCCCAGTTAAGTCTCTGTAACCGTCTCCTCTCTGTTGTCTTTTAGAAGGTGGTGAACTCCGGGGAGGAGACAGCTGAGCAGAGAGAGGGACCAAGAGAGGCAAAGAGACAGATGTAGGGAAGATGATGGGGAGCACGTACCACTTGTCTCATTAGGCTTCCTCTCACCTTTCTTCACCTCCTTATAAATGCTCAGCCCGCTCTTTGCTTGCTGATCTGGATTTGTGGCCAGTTTTGGAAAACACACCGTTGCCAGGCACATCTGAAGCAACTTAATTGCATTTGTTTTCATTTGCCTCACATGAAAGTGTTGTGATTTCACTCTGCAGCCTGTTTTTGATAGGCTTCATGAAAGGACTGCACAGCTTGGTCACAGTGGGGTCCGGTTGCTCTGGACAGCTCACAAAGTCTCTACCTGTCTTGGGAAACTCCACTCCCCTCCCAGGTGAGACAGAAGGCATTGAATAGCAATCAGGCCGTGCTTTGATTAAAGATGCCTGTTTGATCAAGGATCTCCAAGTAAAGGAAGAGATGAGGGAGGCAGTGGCGCAGCCATCAGTAGCCAAAGAAGGCTGGCAGAAAATAGAGAGAAATGGAATAAGATTTTACACCAAACTGGCCGTGCAGATACAGTCGGATATTGTTGCAGAGGGAATTTTCCATTTGGCATTGTTTTACTCTTTAGTGGGCATTTCAGTTGTAGAGCTTCCTACTGTTGTCATATAATACACTCATTGCCAGTTTATCAGGTACACCTAGCTAAAAGTATTGCAGTGTTATATAACAGCCTCAAATTAGGGCTGGGTGGTGTTAAAAATCGATAAAAATACCTTTACTTTGATACTGGTGTGTTAATGATACTTTTTTCAGTGCCAAGTTTAAAAAATTAATTTCAACAAGAGAATAACATTACACATTGTGGCACAAATTTTTGGCTTTATCTTTCAGCTTCCTGCCATTTTCTCAAAGCTGTTTTTTTTAGCCATAAGCTAAAGCTACCACAAACAACATCTAATGTTACATGGCTATTACAGTAATGTTACTCTAGTAAACAGCCATGTACAAATTGGCCAAATTTTTGTTTGCTAAATGTTACCAGATAAATTCCCAGTCATCACAGCACCGTCCTCAGTAAACTTAGATGAGGGGGAATCTGGTGGTGGAGATTTTGAAGGAGGCTCTGTAACATCAGGCAGCGATGTTGCGAGGAAGATGGCTGCTGTCTGTTCTTCATCTTGTATTTGAAGACGGAGCTGCTCTCTGCTCATAAATTTATTCCATGCATGCTTTTGTGATTCATTAAATTTGTCATCACCGGTGGAAGCAATGTACTTCTTGCATATATTGCTTCGCATGCTATTGGTATCAAGCCTCATAAAATGAAGCCACACTTTTGAGCTCGTCTTAGACATTTTTTAAACCTATGCAATGCAGACTGTAGTCATACCTCTAAAAATACAACAACACACACACATGAGCCCTGTCTGTGGGTGTAACATGTTTTTCCCACATGCTTCTAAAATGTGTACCATTAAACAGCCACCTGCATTATTAGATCTTGGTACAAGCATGGTACATACGTATTGACTCACTGTTGGAAATAAGAATTACTCCTTATTGGGGAATGGGATTAATATTTTTTTCTGATCCCAGAAGCAGGAGCACACTATCCCAGGAATCCTGGGTAACTGACTTGTTTGTAGAATCTTCAGTCCCTCCAATCTTTAGTCGAAACACACTGGTTATAAATCAAGTAACACTGAATTCACCAAGGAGAAATATGCCTTTACCTGTGGTTTCCCAACCTGACCACTTTAGTGTAGTATGTGGTGGTATTCTTAACTATGAAGGCAAAAGAACGCCTTTTATTTAAAACTAGTGACGTGCAGGACTCGGGTTGGGCGGGTTCGGATAAGCTTAATAGAAAATATCATGGGTTCTGGTGGACAGGTCTAAAAGTGACAAAGCAGCACTCAGAGTAAGTTTTTAATTACTTACAGAAACACTGCACGCAATTGTCCACCTTCCCTATCCTCTTTTCCTCTCTCTGGTACTCTCTCTCAAACACCTTGGTGAGAGCAGCACTGCTAATTCTGTATCCTTGTTTCAATCCTGATAATTGTGCTGCTGTAGCCTAATGCATAAAGTTGGTGGTTTGCAGGACGGGTTCTAGTGGTTGATCAACCTAGCCTACAATAAATTAATTTGTAGATCAAAAGGAACATACTGTTTTGCGGCTAAGTTTTGCATCACTGCTGACTCAGACAACTGAAGAATCAAAGTGGGAGGACATAAAGGACTTAAGCAAAGGTCTGATGGATTTCTGTATTGATCCGTAATTTGTGTACGTATCAGCCTATTTGGTTTATGGCTAGAACTGAACTTGCCTTTTCCGTTTTCCTGTTACTATAATTTTCAGGAAACGGGAAATAGTTTGGATGTGTGTTCCTGGGAATTCTGTTTTTCAGATTTAAACCCTACTCCTTAGGTAATGAAGTTTGGCACCAAGTGACAAGGCATTCTTTGATACTGGATATTACTGAAGCAATTTGGTTAGTGACGTAGACGTATTGAAGTTTGGCTCCTGCTCCTACTCAGGATAAATTCTAGCTTCATGAATGTTGTAATGTTCATGTAATGGTTAAAACTGTTTAAAGTTAACCTCATGGTTATTTTTGAGGCTACAGTTTGTGGTGCTGCTGACGTATATTGTGTTATACAGGAAGTTGTTTCTGATATTGTGGGTGCAGGGTGCATATCTTACCTTTTTGTATTCTAAAAACTATGGATTCACTTGTTGTGTTCAAGTAAGACCAACATTGTGTTTGAAAAGCTATTATAATGGAAATGACAAAAGGAAACAAGATGGAACTTCTTGTGTTGTTGATTGTAATCAGCCGTTCCATATGTTAAAAGGAGTTTTGTGATGTCTCATCTGCTGGTCTTGCAGCAGTGCCACGTGTTGGAGAGCTACCTCTCTCTCTTGATACTGTGCCACAAGCCTCTCTCTGAGCTATAGCTAAATGTATTTATCAGATTGGCAGTCACTTTTTTGGAGAATGAGGCAAGAGAGGTATGAGTGATGTTCATGTCATGTTTTTGGAACATTATGTGCCATCTGTGTAACTATCTGTGTCTCTGTTTCTGTCTTTTTTCCACTATAGTGGTCATAATGGCTCATTCTTTGTAACTGTTTAAAATTACCTAACAAGTAAGACATTAGGTAAACCTGAGGTAATGTGTGTAAAGCTATAATGAGTGTGATCATGGGTATTGTATTATGGGTATAATATTACACCTGCACCTGGTGTTTTTGTGCATTCAGGTCCTCATGCTTATCAGTCATTGTTTTTGCACACACAATACAAAGCTAACAGCAGGAGGGGTGATGATGTCAATACCAAAAGCAGGGCATGCATGTGGTCCTTCGCCATCATACTGAACAGCCTGCATTTTAAAGTATATCTCATTTTACTTGGAAAGGTTCATGTTTTACAGCTCCTTTGTTGTAGGCAGCAAACAATGAGAGTTAATTTAAAGTCTGTAAATCCTGCTATGCTTGTTGTGTTAATTACCTTTTGGAAATACAAATGCAGTGTCTCATCTACACCTGGAGACAGATACATGAACCATTGGGTAGATTAGCAACTTTTGTGCGCACAGAAACACAAGCATATGCATATGCAGTCTTGTCATCAGATTTATAAAGCTGTGTGTGCGCATCGTTCTGTTTCATGAATGTCAATCATTGTGAAACTGGATGCACAAGCCCGATTGTCACCAGCTCGCCAGAGATGGGTGGAGAAAATCACCAGTTGTATGTTGATTCTTTAGCCTGCTGTGGCTATTTATAGCAGCCATATCATTAATTCATCACGTGTACCTGTAAACCATTAGCAGCGGCGATATCTCAGCCATCGATATTAAACGTCGGAGAAGTGATTAATTGATCATGCTCATATTGAAACAGACTATCCAAAGTGCTTCACAAGTGAGGATGAAGTATGAAAAAAATGATTGCTTAAATGTAATTGAAAATGTAAAAAAAAATGCAGCAGTCATATTTGCACATTAATCGTATGCATGTAAGTATGCAAATTGTGCATACATGGGTTTTATACATCTGGCCCCCAGCTGATACTCAGTTGAAGCTGGTCAAACTCCAATTATAATGTGTTTAAATGCTGTATTACACAGTTTTTCTTGTCCTTATCCAGACACAAGTCAGAGTAATTTTTCATCTTTGCTCATCACTTTTGACAGTCACTCTCTCTGTTGATGCTTTATAGCTGTCTGTCTTAGATGGCCCAAAATAGAAACACTTTCCCTTTGTAAGTGTTTTTAAATAAGTGGCCATTGAAGGTCAGTGCAACATAGTGCTGCATCATTCCTCTTATCCTTCCTCTGCAGTCTCTAAAGCTGCATGTCGTTGCCGAGCATTGCTCACTGACTGGAGTGGAGCCACTGTGTACCAGAATCTTCAATATCTGCGTGTGTGTGTGTGTGCATTTGGGTTTATATGCATGCCAAGGTCAGTCTGAGGGTCAGTCTAGTATTGAGGTTTCTTTATAATGTCCCATCACAGTGGGTGGCACTCAACCAACAAAGTCCAAAGGCATGACTCTCACTGTGATTGATAAAATGCCCTGCAGATATTTCGACATTAGCTGTTGAATGTATTCATTTAGTCAGCAAATCAATGGGCAACTGCAGCAATGCACTCAAGCCTAAAGGATTTTTCTTTTATTTATTTCTTTAGAGACTGTGTATAGAATGATGTTTACAATATGTGAGTTGAGACTAGCACAGAACTGCTTCCTATTCACACTGTTATCACTGAAATTTACATGAGCTGAGATTTTTTTTGAGGCAGACAGCTGTGCTTCCATTATGCAGCCGTACCAGTGTAGCTCTGAATGGTGGTGGCACAGATTATGATTACTCCATCTTCTCTAAAACATTTCCAACAATGTATATACCCGAGGCGACTTAATTCCACCTCAATTATAAAGAACAACTGCATCACCGTCATTCATGCAAAAAACGAAAGGTGAAAAAAGAAATTAAGTGCGGGAGTTTCTTTTGAGCAGAATTATACTGAGAGAAAGAAATGCTGCCCCTGAAGACAAAGCCATCTTTGCTTGTTGGACAGGAGCTTGGCAGGCACTCTCAATAATTTTGAAATTAACAGCAGCAGCAGTGTTAGCAATCACATTAGAAGCCGTTGTTGCAAAAATACTTATTTCGCCCAGAAGAGCACTTCCTAACACATTTGATGAGATATGCTACTGAACAAAAAGCTCATTGATTTTTGACTGTGACAGCTTTTTATATATTCTTGACTGTGATTTTAATTGATAGTCAAACAAAATGACTGCTTTCTCACAGGTAAAGACAGAATCTTTTATGGTATGCACACAATTTTAAACAGTTTGTTTAGGCTTGTCAACCACATCATAAATGGAATCAAGCAAAAAGCACAACGGCACTGCAATCGTGTCCTGCCTCTAGAGTGATATGAACAAATAGTGAAAAGCATGATAATCCATTCCCATTCATTATTTTCTTCTTTTAATTGGCATGACAGCTCAGCTAAGGCAAGTCTTGGGGAGATTTTGAAGGGACAAAGTCCCTGCAAGAGCATAAGTACTATTTATTTTGGAGGGTGCTGAGGGAATTTCTAACTGCTGTTAGATGTCAACCGCTGGCCTATGGAGCTGTGAGTCTGGAGGTCTCATGGCACATTCCCAGGAATCCTGCTGCTGGTTGCCACATGCACTCACGCATATCTCTGTGTGACAGCCTCTGTAAAATTTGCAACCCGCAGCTTCTTCAGCTCCACGTGTATTTACATCATACACTCTACCTTCCTAGGTGTCATTGATGAGAAAAAGACACGGGCAAGTTGCTAGCGGCCAAAAGTAGTCTAGCTGGGAGCTGTCATTTTTGGTTTCTCATTGGATAACTTCGCAAGCAGTGAATTCACTGAAATTTGGGCTTGAGCAGAGTGATGCGATAATGCACTGCACAAGTCAGTGTTCCCAAAGTCAAACTAATTGTCAGGTAGTTTACAGTTGTGTACTGTAAGTTGCCTTTCCTTTATAGATTACCTGAGCTGAGTTTGAAAATGGAGGCATGGAGTATTACTGTGAATTAGAATCATTCCCTTTTTGTTTGTTTGTTTTTCCCGCACATGCTCAGGCTTCGCACTACTGTGCTGAATTACTCTCGATTTGTGGCCAGCTGTATCCCAACATAATTGCAGGATTTCAACATGGGCTATGTCACAGGCTGGCAGGCGGCCAGGCTGGAAGGAATCTGTTCCTTTATTTCCCTTGTTCATTTGCTTGTTCATGCCCTTTTCCCCTCTGTACTGGGCTAATCTGGCCTGACAGAGTGGGTGTAACATTACATAAACCCTAGAGCCATCCTGTCGCTTGCTAATTAACTCTGCTCATCAGCTATTGCTGTATGAAGAGCTGCATTTATAAAGCACTGATACAGTAAGCCAATGGGAATCTGTTCATGATCAAGACAGAGAAGGCAACATTTATGGCTGCTTCAGTCATACTTGGTTGTAATGTCACTAAAAGCAGGTTGCTCCTTTTTACCTGTGCACTTGAGTAAGCTATTATTGTAAATGGCTTTGAGGCACAAGAGTAAATGCACCATTTTAAATGTAATTTCAGTATTCCAATATCCCCCTCTTTGGGCACTGTGTTGTCTCTTTTTGGCTGTCAAGCTTCAAACAGCTGTGTTTTTTCAGCACAGAGCTCTACCTCCTTCCAGAGGGGTTTGAGTAGGTGGATTATGAGAGCAGGAAAACAAACTTCAAAACAGCCCTTTCTGTCACACTGCTCACACAGACTGTTCCCTCACACTGTACCTCCCGCTGTTAAGAATCCATTTACAGTAAAAATGAACACATTGAACCTCATGGCATTGCAGCCAGGAGCTGTTTAAATAGCTGATGAACAATGCTGTTGTTGTCCACCAATGTCTTCGTTAAAGTGAATAATCACAGCAATATTAGTGGATAATGATGACCTGGAGCAGCATCTGAGGGGCACATCATAATTAGTGAGAGGAGGTGATAGTTTGCTGTAATCTGTTTCCTTTAAATGACTCGCATGTGTTTTTCGTAGAATCAGGTGGCTTAATGGCAGCACTCACAACAAGGAAGCCCTGTGTTTATTTCTTAGCCTTAGGTCTATTTTTTCCAACTAGCCATGCTCTCTTCATGTTTAAATGACTTTCCTTTCTAGCTTGCTTTATTTTCGTCTTTCCTTAAAGGGAACCATTGCTGATTTTCAACCAGCTCTGTGTCATCACAGTGTGTGCAGTCTGTGTAGATGAACAGTGTTTGTCTTTATGCCACGGGCACCCATGTGCTGAACCTACTCATGTGTAGGTGAACGTCATGTGATGGACTTTTGCCAGTGGATGCGTAGGGAGTTCAGGTTGCCCGTGGCACAGAGGAAAGCCAAACACTGTCTTCTGCACACACTGCCCACACTACAGTTACACAGAGCTGGCCCTTTAAGACCAGAGACAGAAGACTCATGCCTTATTTCCACTGCATTGTTCAGCTCAACACCACTTAACTTACTGTTGGTACTAGGTGCTTTTCTCGATTTCCTTTTCTACTGCAGTTAATACCTGGTCAACGTAAGTGGGATTCTTAGCTGACCATCATTGCAGTACCACTTAAACTGCTGAGACAGTATCTTTAACGTGGCACAGCTATTCAGCCGGTGTGGTTTTTGAGGTTGCCATTTTTAAAAGTCTGGGTCGAGTGAATAAAAAAATCACGGTTGCTGTTGACAGTAGATATTTAAAAATGGCGGGGTTGTGCAGGTGACAGTTCTCTGTGACCTGTCAGTGGTCTGCAGTGTTTTAACTCAACCTTCTAGTATCGGCTCAACTTGTTTGCAACATGACTGAGGTGATGCAAAGAAAAGTTACGGGTACCAGGTACTATCCACACCTTGTGTCAGCGGAAAACCAGAAGGGAATGGCTGTGCTAGTACCATGCAGTGGAAATGAGGCTTGAATTACGTAAAGATGTGAATGCATTGGCCCATTGGTACATTTATATTTTCTGTATTGTAGGGCTGCCATACTGAAAGTCAGTAATTTTAATCTCAGTTGGAAACCCCTCAGTTGACTAAAACTCATGAAGTCAAGCATTTTTTTGTTTGTTTGGTTTTTTTTGGCAGTCAGTGTGCAGTGTTTAGGTCCCCAGATTTAGCTGCAGAGTGAGCGCTCCTTACTTTTGTGGACCCAGACCGAGGGTGAGTCTGAGTCAGATGGAGACAGCTGGGCGGCTTTGCCTGATCAAGCTCTGAGATGACGTTATCTTCTGCCGTCTGCTTAGGAGTGTTACATGTACAGCCCATATTAACTTACTATGCTATAGTCTCTGGCTTTTGTTTGATATTTAATGTTGGCAAAAATGTTGAGCATTAGTGCCAGCTTAGTAGCCTAACGGTAGAGTCTCTGCCCTGAGACTGGGAGGTCGTGGATTCGATCCCCGGCCAGGTCATACCAAAGACCATAAAAATGGGACCCATTGCCTCAGCATTAGGGGTTGGAATTGGGGGGTTAGATCACCACATGATTCCTTAACGCGGCACCGCTGCTGCTCACCGCTCCCTCAGGGGATGGGTCAAATGTGGAGAACAAATTTCACACACTCAGGTGTGTGACAATCAGTGAAACTTTACTTAGTTTACCAGTCCATTGTTAGCGTAGTTAGCTCTGAGAGCTAACTTGGCTTGTTTACTATAATACACTCACACTGAGCGTCCCAACAAACCTCTTGCAAACTTTCATACTCTTTCTGGAAACATGGAAGAAACAGTCATGTTCAACAGCCAAATTCAGTTAAACTGGCGTAACTGCAGGGTGCAGCCCCACTGTATTTTATGTTAACTGTAATCAGCCAGATTAAGATAGGTCAACCAATTTGTGATGCTGACTCCAAATTCTTTATTCGGTTCTAATTACCCAATTGAAGGCTTTAAACAAAGGTTTGCAAATGTAATCAACATACTGCCTCAAAGCTGTTTTACCCAAGTCATTAGTTAGCATTTGAACACATGGCCCGTGTGTGTCTGTTTGGATGTTTCCTCCCTTTTGCCCAAAATGCCTGCTGTGCTTGACGAGCTGACTCACAGTGATGACAACAGCATCATTAAACAACACATTGTGCTACAGCCACAGCCCCTTCAAAACAGTCAACAGCAAACATGTGCTGCCTTGTATGGGCTGAGTCAGCACAGCGACTGCATTGAGTGTTGGCTGCTGTCCTAGTGCTTCAGCTGAGGTTGCTCCTCAGGTAAAAAGTGGTGAAAGCTGCCATGCCTGTGTCTGCATCTCTTTGGAAACACTCGGGGAGAGTGTGACTCACACAGCCTCAGCCTGACCTGCACAGACGGTTACCTCCAGGCTCAATGCTCTCCATCAAACATTGGCACATTCTGAGGCATTTCTGTCTCTGGTAAACACCTGTATGTTTTCATAGTTTTCATGTCCAATTTTCATGCTATTACGAGAGTTACAGTTTAGTGCCTCATACTGGTTGGGTTGGCTGTTTTTTGTTTGTTTGTTTTTAAAGGAAAGAGAAGATAAAAACAGCTGCAGACAGTTGAGGGCAGGGAGTTTCCTCGGAACAAATGGTGTTAAAAGAAATCAACCAAGCATTATCTAATTAAGTTATTCTGTGTGTCAGAAAAGTTTTGTTACAGTACTGACTAAATAACAGTGGACTGGAGGGAACTCTGTGTATAGCGAGTTCATCAGTTCTTATAAAGAAGTCAGGAGTGTGGTTCTTGAGCGTTGTAATTTTGCCTGAAACATGGAGCAGCTTTTTGAAAGTCAGAGGTCTCCAGTTTGACAGTGGTAGTGTTTAAAATTTATTGGCATCACAAATGGCCGTTGGCACACAGCAGCAGTATTAGCAAGTTGGCAATATGAGAGGTGAGGCAGCTTAAAGATTAGGAGCTGTGTGAAATTTAAAATGTTGACTATATGTTCTGTCCCATTTATTCCATCCAGCTTTTGGCTGCATGCATCCAGGTCGTTTGGTTCAATACCATTTCCTCCTATCATGACCAGTAAGGATGGGAGATTATTGAGTGAACAGTGAATTAGAGATTGTAAATGGAGGTAAAAATAGCACCATCTTCAGGGAACCAAAGTGCAGAGGCCTCCACGCTTCTTAGTAAATAGTGATTCAGACAATATCGTACACTTTAAAAGTTGACATATGGTGGGGTTGACATTATTGTCCCTGAGCGTGTGTTAGCAGGAAGAAAACATCCTGTAACTTTGCTATCATGCCCTTTAAAAGGCGCATTTCACGGCAATCGATCTCTTATAAAGACTGAGTTGTCTTGTAACTGCATTTTGTCAAACGGTTGAAAAGGTTAAATGCATACCCATTTTGTGCCTTAACCCTGACAATAGAAGAGAATATACTGCTTAAAAACTGCTGTACGTAGGTGACGTTGCACATTATCACATTTGTCATGCTTTCAGTGGCCATATTTACCCTGCGATCGCATCATAAATTCAATGATAATTTGATTAAGACAATAATGTGAGCAGGGCAGAGCCCACATAAAGACCATGTTATCATTAAGATAATGTGATTGAGCTCTGAAGTTAAGAGGCTTAATTACAAGAACATAGAGTAGTTCGATTTTAATCTCATCACTTAATACCAGTTAAGATATGTGGATGATTAAGTTCTGACATGTAATTTTTAGTTTTGCATTTGTCCAGCCTGTCATGTTATGTCTATGTAACAAAAGTGTGGGTTAAACTTAGGGCTTTACTGGTGAAGGACTTTCCCCTGCATTGATGAGGGGTGTCTGGGGTGTGTGATACACAGTAGTAATGCCTTTATTTGTGATTTACATCTAAATACGACATATGCTAGAAAACACGTTGAAAACATGTATAAAGAGTTGGAACTACATAGTACTGAATGATGGAGTAAAACCACTAAATTGTTTATAACCATCTCCGTACAGGATTTTTTGTGCATGGCTGAAAGCCTGCTTGATGACGCAGGGGAGCAGCCCTTAGCATAAGCCCCACCCCTACACTGTATAAGAACTTGAGCTGTTGAATTTTGTTGTAGTCTATAAAATGAACATGAATTACCAATTCGTTGCAGACTGAGAAGAATGAGATTGAAAAAATTGTGGCTGCTTGACAGTAGATTAGCTATCTAAAAATGGCAGGTTTGTGCAGGATGTCTAGTGTTGCACTAGTGACAGTTCTCTGTGGCCTGTCAGTGGCTTGCAGTGTTTTTTACTCAACCCTGTAGTATTGGCTTAGCTTGCTTGCAACCCCGACCGAGGTGATACAACGAAATATAACGGGTACCAGGTATTATCCATAGCTTCAATCAGTGGAAAACCAAAAGGTTATGGGCGAGTTGAAATGAGACCAGCCTTTCCCGTACCATGCAGTGGAAATGAGGCTTAAATTATCTAAAGATGTGAATGCCTTGGCCTATTAGTACATTAATATTTTCTGTATTGTCAGGCTGCCATACTGAAAGTCAGTGTTTCGACTAAAATTCATCCAGGACACACTGAGAAGAAAAAGGCTGATTTCGGACATGTCAGTATCCTTGGCTCCGAATTTGATTCTGGCTCTGGTGGCTCAAACATGTAAGGCTGTACAAGTCCAGTAAAGCTGCGAGATGGAGCATCCATTGTAGTGTTACAATTAGAGGAGGCTGCAGCCTGCTAGTAGGCGTGGCTTCATCATATTCAGCAGATATGCCCCCAGTGTCTCAAAGCAGAGAATTGTGTGTGATTTTTGAAACGTAATTTTAAATACTTGGCAACTTTTTTTAATCATTTAGATTTGGCTGGGTGCCTGATAACATATTTCTCATTACACATTTATTTGGGAACTGCCCATTGGTCCGACATCCCATTGTTCTGACCATATTAAACCCATTGTTCCGAAGTCTGTTCCGAAATCATCATGATGCCCTGTGGTTAAGGTCTGGTTAGGTTTAGGCACAAAAACCACTTGGTTAGGGTCAGGAAAAGATCATGGTGTGGGTTAAAATGAAAAAGAAAGTGACAAACACATAAGCCGTGAGCCTGCTTCGCCTCAAGCCTTTCCCAGCTGACCCAGAGCCGGTCGCGGCGCACCATCAAGGCAGAAATACGCCCGCCGGGAGCCGTTCAGCACCGCTGACCGTCGGACTAATGGGATGTCGGACCAATGACATGGACCCCATTTATTTTTGCTTTTTCTGGACTTTAAATGTATAACACAGAAAGGCAACAAGGTCTCATAAGGGGTGCAGCTGAGATGCTTTGGTTGCATGTAGGCGGAAGTAAGAATGTCGGCACAGAGTAGAGTACTTGCCCTGGATGAAGGGAAGGCTGGAGCACGTAGGAAGAGAGGACGGCCCTGCCAGGCTGTTCGGTTTCAGTATTAATTTTTCCCCTATTATTGTTGCGTTCAGCGAAGTGACTATTGGTATTTGTCCCACCTCTCTTCCACTGTGATTGGATGGCAGGGTAAAAAGTAACACTGACAAGCGGCTGCAGGTTTTAGTCAAAGACAGGTTTGTAAGCACGCAGCGCTCCCGTGGTACGCGTGGTGGTTGCTTGATATCCCTTGCGGTTGGCTTGTCAAGTGGAGGGTATTCCAATATTGTGGTTAACGCAACAGCTCTAATTTGATTGTCTCTGAAGACTATCATCTTACACTGTCTTTTATCTCATAGCACAGTCTGTGATTCACACTCGGAACAGATTACTCACACATACTCCTCCGGCATGCCTCAAGACATAAACAAAACATAAACAAAAGAAGATATATCATCTACACGTACAAACAGTTTACAGAGCACCGACACTGACAGTGTTTTCGAATTTAGCAAAAATAAACTGGACCTTCTTGTCAACTGGCACAATGGAAAGAACGAACTCTGTTCCAGCCTTGAATTCACCCACAGCTACACTGCAGTCAGATAAAACCATGAAAGGATCCATACTAGATATTCAAACAAGAAGCCCACAGGATAATCTCATCTTCTCTGGTATCCCTGAACACCCATCTGACAGTCCCAAGACACTGATCAAAGACTTTATAAAAAGCCCAGCTCAAACTCTTCCCAGCGGACACTGTGAACCAGATCATTTTCCAACTCTGTTCACAGTCTTGGATCGTGCTCGAACAAATCACCCTGACCCATCATCACCAGGTTCAATCACATCAAAAAGGAGGAAGTATTCAAAAGCAAAGGGAAGGAAATGAAAGGCACATGATTCAGACTCAATGACCAGTGCCCACATGAAATCAATGTATTACACTGAGAGCTACATCCAGTTAAAAACAAAATAGACAAAAACAAATGCATAAATCTGAAAGTAACATTGACAAACAGATTTAATGAGATTCCAGCATCACTCCTTGGATCTTTCAAATCATGGCACCTCATCAGAAGAGACTGTGGCATACATCCTCATAATACTATGACTTCAAACCCGTCTTTTCAAGCCTTTAAACATCCATGTTTCAAACAAGCACTCTCTCTCTCTCTCTCTCTCTATACTGTATATAAGTATGTGCATATGGATATAAAAAGGAAAATATCTTTCAACAGAAGACACAAAAGAAACACCTGCTCACTTACAAAACTCAGCGGAGATGACCTTCTCATCAGAAGACATAATAACAAACAGATAATGAACTAGATCTGGGTGATATAATCACTCTTTAGGCCTAGATTTTTGTACCTACCAAAACCCAAAACGGGGACAACTTCAAGCACCCAATTACTAAAAGAGGCTGTGAAGGAAGAGATTTTTTTTAAACCCTGTAAATTCTGTCCTGTTGGACCTAACATGGTTTTCTCCAGTGTATCCTTCACTGCTGCTGGGTGTATTCATCCATACTGCTTCATTACACTGTTGCCTCAGTCACAGAATTGGCAGTAGTCAAATATCTGTGCACATGTACTGTATGTATATGCAACCAATGACTGCAGCTATGTGCTAGGGAAGTGCAGATAGCCCAGCTAATTTGTAAATAATTAATTTCTGTAGGGAAAAGACCAAGGCTGCAAGTAATGACTGACATTGGCCTTCTTGCGGTAATTGAATAATCTAATACTTCTCCAGGGTGTAATTGTGCTTCCAGATTAATCTTTACCAAACGCTTGGTTTACAGTGCGAGCACCCAATAGACATCAGAGCCTGGTCTCAGTCATACATAATGGTTTAACTAAAGTTTCCTTGATTGTAAAACTAATTTTAGCACCAGTACAATTCCATGTTACTACACCATAGAAGTTTGCAGGGATTCAGCTCAACTGTTCTACTCTCACCCGTCGACCATTGAGATTTACAGCCCTGACAACATTTAGCATTCTGGTGAAGGAAAGAGAGATGATCTGTGCTCAAGCCTCCGTTGACACATCTGTAAATTGTCGGGTCACGTCAACACATTTTCAGTGCGGAGCTTTATTCTCAGTCCCGCAGAACTAAAAAGAAAATCCTTTGTTCAAGACACCATTTGTCGAGGAGTAAAGCTAAGCCACTATCTGTAACTCTGTACCTGAAGTTCAAAACATGTCTGTTATCGTACCTGCGAGAGGATGCACAGCAGAAGTGGTCTGAAATGGTCTTTTTGTCCCTGGTATTTTGTCTCAGCTGCCATCGCCTTTCATACATTACAAGTATGTAATGTGCTAGAATATTTTACATAAAAAATTACAGGGCAATTTTGAGTTAATGAGTAAACAGTCCTCTCTCATGGAATAGTACAAGGCTAGATGAATCATGTTGTTGACGGTCAGTCTATTCATGAAAAACAAAACAAATTGGACAAAGAAATTATTGAAACCTGTTTGTGTTCTTTTAATATGCTTACATTTATTATTATTATCCAGTGCCCACTGTTTTTATTTATTTCTAAATGATCCTCTTCTGCACAGCAGCAGTAAGGCAGAAAATTACCTGCTTGACACGTCTACTGTTTATCGACAGAAGGCTACAATTGGAAGAGCTAAAGGACTCCAAGAGCTAAAGAAATCAAAGAGGGATTAATATAGTACTTCTTCTTATTCACAGCTGCCTAAATGTGTGGCCTCTGTCAGCTAGGTCTAACACCTACACATGCTGTCATTCTTGAGACAAGAGCCCCTGTGATCAGTTTATGAAATCAAAATAGTGGTATTGCAATTTTCCTACAAGGACTTCCTGCTTGCAATCATCTGAAAACGTTTTCAGATGATTGCACATAACAGCCAGATGATTGCACGCAGGAAGGCAGATGTCTCTGGTTCTGATGGCACCCCTATCTGCTTAGAATACATTTGTCTATTTATATCTATACATTTCATATTTAGTTTCATCTCCACTCTCTCGTCATTATCATTAATAACGCTGTTTTTACTTTCTTTGTCTTTGCATGAAATCAACTGTTGGATGCAACAAGCCCAGACACATGAAGTACATTTTAACTTCAGACACAGGACATTTGCTTCTATTTATACAGCATTCTTACTTGTTTTTCTTTAGTACAGTAATTTATTATTGTTTCGAGACCTTCAGAATACACTTGTACCCTGGCATTGTCAGAACTTGGCAGTTGAAATGACATTTTCCGGCAAAGCTTATCTCGCAGTTAGTGGTGTGAAGTGATGTTGTGGGGCATTGTGATTGGATTTGTGTTTTGACTGTCGTGACTTGATGATTGTTTCCCCTGAATGCCAAGTCTGCTAGCCTGTGTGGTGTATGAATCAAACTGAAGGAACTAAAATGAACATGATTAAGCCCATAAATAGCAGGCAGGCAAACGTACCAAAGCCTTGCAGCTGGTGCATTCTATACATCCCTCTGTAGCATATAATTTAAAGTTCACACTCCAAAGCCTTGGGATTATTTCTGACTTTTTCCAACAGTAGAGTACGCCTGGGGGAAAAAAGATGTAGGCTGTTTTCGTATTAGTTCAAATTGCTTTGTGCCATATCTGATAACTACGGGTGGGGGAAAAAAAATCGATACAGCGTAGTATCGCAATAATTTTGTGGGGCAATATCGTATTGTCACACAGTGCCAGGTGTTGATTTTATTTATTATATGAGTTATTAATATTACAAAAAAAAATCAATCTTAATGTAGCCTACTAGAATAATATATTCTATTGCTTTTTCAGTCCACTAGATTTTGCTGCTGCTAAAAATGGATGAAGTGAGATAAACGGACTGAAACAAATTACTAATTAGATAATACTAATGTTGACAATTTTTTCCGTTGGGGACATAATTTACAGTTGAAAAATGTGATATATTGCAATATAGTTTATCGTAATCCTCAGCATATCACAATATATTTAAAATCCCAGTAATATTTGTATATGACTTAAGTATCGTGATATCGTATTGCGGATCCTCGGGTGATTCCCACCCCTACTGATAGCAATTACTCTCCTCTCCGCTCCATTAATAATATTGTTCTGTACCCGGGTATAATTGCATCAATATCTATGCAACATTTGTTTGTTGATTCAGTGTAGAAAAGTGTCAATCGCAAGATCCTAAGCTATACAGTGGTCTTGACCTGCGAATTACACCTGTTATGTTTATATTTTGGAGACAATGGACCTCAGTCACCAACTGTTCTTAAAAAGAAATTTCTTCTTCCTTTACACTTAACACAGTTTTCACAAAGATTCCGCCATTCACCAATGATTCCTTATTTGGGATTTGTTCTTAGCTAAGAACAGAATCTGTGAACCCTGAAGAGCACTCTTCTGCACATTTTGTGCTGACGTGTCTGTGAAAAATAGTTTTTCTTAACTTCTACAGTTGTATATTAATTTAGGATAGGATTTCAATTGCAATACTTTTATAATTTATATATTTTTTTAAATAATTCTTTTCATCATTTCATAAAATTTAATAAAATAAGCACTACACTAACACCTCAATTCACATCAGTTACGCTAAAGGTAACCTTGCCCTCTAATACCCTAATTAGTTAGTGATCACGCTAGAAAATATCACTTGTGGGACGGGCAGGTGGGACAAAAAGTGACAAAGCAGTGTTCCAAATAAGTTATTAATAACTATTATTAGAAGTCCACCTTCACTTTCTCTTCTGTCTGTCACTAAACACACAAGGGCACGCCTTGGAGAGCGCCATGGCAGCTTATTCTGTCCTCAGTCCTGACAATTGTGCTACTGTAATACATGACGTTTGTGGTTCGCAGGTTGGGTGGTTGATTGATAGATGTTTTTAGCATTCCATGCATTTGTTTTTGCTGTTTTCTAGCAAGTGTCTAATGCTACTTAATATGACAGCTCATTTGGTGTTCACTCTCTGCTGAAGTACCTCCACTTCACAACAAAATGTTTTCTTTCTTGTTCGAGTCTGGTGCTCCTCCCTCATTAGACTGTTTGTTCAGTATTCTTGATTTAAATTCTCTCTACTACTTCTTCTTCCTTGTCCTTCTTCCTTCTTTTTCTTCTTCCTTTTTCCTCTGTCTTCTGTCTCTGTCTTCTTCCTCCTTTGTCTTCCTCTAGTAGTCTCATGCCCTTTTATGGCCATTTGCAGGGTGTTTACCTGTGTTAATTAGGATCAACTAGCATGCGCTTTCAACTTACAAGAACAATCCTGCAATTCTCAAGACCTTTCTTAAGAACAAATTAAGGACAAAAATCTTATGAAGGTATGGGTGAATGAGGCTTAATGTTAAGAACGGCCCTAATGCCTGCCTTCCTACTTTATCACTTTTCAGTATCAGAGGAGCACATGCACAGATTTTTAATGTGACAGGTGGCATCAGGATCTACTCATCGACTTGTACACACGTTAAACAGAAGTCTGATTCTGCGCAGTTTTAGTTAGTTTTCACACCTAATACAAACTGTACACACAACGTACGGTACACAGTGTTCACACTAATCAAAGTAACTGGACTTTGGGGTTAGGTGTACTCGGATCCAGGCCCAGGTCTCTGATGTGAAAGCCACTTTAAGTAAAAAGTCAGCACTTTAATCTCATACTCGTTGTGTAATTTCAATTAAAGTCAATAACTTTATTCACACCAAGTGGGTAATTAAAAGACAAATCTGGAGTGTAGATCCAAATAAACAGAGCCTAATACTTACAGACTGCACTGTATTACTCTTCAGTCTGCCATGGTTCCTATTTACCCCTTTTCTACCACCCCTCAACGAATGTCTCCTCCCAAACAAAGTCTGTCCCTTTACAAATCTTATCAGCTGAATAAAGTATCCTGCTACATCACCATGCTGGTATCCCCACCAACACTGGCTCATCAGCATCCTATCCATGTCCAGCTCATCCAGCTCATCTCATACAAGTTGCCACCCTGAAATATGATGTATGACCATCCTCTTGTGGCTTGAGTTAGGGAGCTTTGATGTTGTTGTGTTGCTGTTGGCGAAAGTGGAGAATGGCAAGGGCTGAGTTTTCCTCCTTGCCTTTTATCTGTCAAACTGTATTTAATCTTTAGTTCAGTGTGGTTGCATTCAACGCGGGCGATATGTTCAAGTAGCATTATTGGTAGCTGACAAAAGCTTAGGTGTCCATTTCGTTTACTGTGTTGATGTGTGTTGTGTTTGTGTCACTTTGATTATGATGGAGGAGGCAGTGCGAATGAACAAGCAGCCCACAATTATAAACATCTAATAATAGCTGTCCTTGGGTGATGTTTCATTCTCCAGCGACCCCATGCTATCCATTTAAATGAGCGCATTGCATCGATTGATTCCAGCTGCGATTGCTTTATCCAAAATCAGCCCTGTCCATACACAAACTCAGTGGCGACAGTGTCCCTGGCATCCAGTCACTGTGATTATTTGTAGTTAACACATTTCACAAGGTTTTCTAACATTCTGAAACCTTACTTTAGCTGTCCACCATTTGTGAAACCTTTTCTGTATTGTCACTGTAAATAGTGTTACAGGGCACTGTAAATATTATTTACCTGGTATTTCAACCTAAACCCTGAATTGTGCATGTCATCTTATGTTTTGTGATATGTTTGCTTTACTCTGCAGCGCTTTTTCGAAGTCTTCAGAAGTCTCTCTCCGCTCTGTTTAATCCACTGTAGAGAGATAAAGGTTTTTGCAGTAATGATCACACAGAGAGAGGTTGCAGAGCGGGTTTCAGAGGTTGAAACAGTCACCGAACGCAAACAGACTGAAATGCTGATAGGCACTAGGAGCGACACAGAACAAGCTCAATACACTTCAGACTTCACACGCAAACACAAATGCTCACATGTTATCAGCACATAATTGTGTACTAATTGTGATTAATCAGGTATGCATTTAAAAGTGTGTTCATGTACAGCTGTGTGTGTGTGTGTATGTGTATGTGTATGTGTGGCTGTATGTATTGCTTCATTGCCTCAGGCTAGACAGCCAATAGGCAAGGTTGCAGACAAGGTGTTTGGAAGGGCCTGAAGGGAAGGCTAAAAGGGGTTGGATCAGGGGCCCACTGGGCCTAATTGAACACTGCAATGACAGAGCAAGCGAGAGGAGAACAGAGCAAAGAGCGTTTACTCTCAGGCCACCCATTTAAAAGCGATGTGATCAGATGTGTTGATAAGAGCAAGCAGAATAGTCTGGTCCAAATAGGCAGAGCATCTTATCACCACTCTGAGGGTTTGAGGGAGACAGAGAGAGGGGAAGGAAGTCAGTTCAGACTTTTTTTTGTTGTTATCCACCGAGGGGAATTTGGCTTTCCAACAGTCTCTACACTGGAACCACACAGCAAATTATGCACTAAGGAAATATACAGTACACCCATACTATATCTCCAAAGAAAGCCTGAATTCATTTTTCCACTGATGGTAATGTGAAGGGGCTGCGAGCACTGATCCAGCTGAGAATCACTACCCCACTGTTCAGCTTTCAGTACCATTAAAAAAAAAACACTCTGCTGTCAAGCTCTCACAACCCCACTGTATGCCACCACATCAGCAGAGGAGCAAACAAATGAGTGACTGGGGTGTATAATCCAACACAGTGTTAGTGGACCAAACCTGCCTCTGCCTCCTTTTTTTTTTCCTTCTTCTGATGTTTGCTTTGCTTCACAGCTTCTTTGCTGAATGATTTTGTACCACTTATTTGTCATACTACCATTGAACATCAGACATAAGACAGGGAGTGTGCCTTTTTAATCATTTCATGCATAAAATAAAGCCAATTAATTGCAATTTGAATAGGAGGAACACTTTGTTATTCACTGGTATCCTCTTGAGCACGGCACAGTGAGTGAAGCAGCAAACAGGGGTCACACAATACAAGCTGAGACTGCCAGATTTATTTTGATGTGTGCTTTATTCCCAATGTATTCTATGCCTGAGGAAATGACCTACCTGTCATTCATTAAAACTGGCATTTACCTACTATCTTTAGAAACTTGCAGTAATCAGTAGTAGGAAGCTTTTATATATCGCAACAAAGGACATGTTTGCATCATAGGTTTCTGCAAACCACAAATGTTACATTTGCACATTTCATATCATACCAACGTGTCAAACCTTTTGTTATATATAAGCTAACTTTTGTTATCTAGAGGTGATGGTGGATGGCATGTCACCAAGGTGAGTTTTATACCAAACCTGGGTGGTTTTCCCTGACACATCCATGCTTTTCCAGCAGCTTTTGTGCCACTAAACTTGGGTGTTTTAGCCAAACATGATCTTTTCCTTATCATAACCAAGTGGTTTTTGTGCCTAAACATAACCACACGTTTGCCACAGCATTGTTGGGAAACATGAAGATTTAACATCTCTGCTGCAAAGTCATCTACAAATATAATGTGTCAGTTGTTTGCAAAAACATAAAATGCAACCATTTTTTTCTGGTGATTGGGTTGTTCACATTTACTGTATGTTTATTCTTTTGAGGGATGTTCATGAAAAAGAAGTCCAATACAAATTTGCACTGTGTGTTAATGTGCTGCACATAAATCTGGCCTTATGTGTTTAACCAGTGGAGTTAAAAATACCTTCCACAGAGTTAAGTGTGTCAGAGCTGAGTCACCACATTGACCTTGCAGGGTATTTCTGCTAATCTTCCAACGCTCCACTGTTTTTCTTGCTCACTCACAGGCTCCCTGACCACGCTACAGTACCTGTTAAAGCACATTCAATGAATCAATGTAATGAGAGAGTTCCCTTTGAGAAACAACTTTAGAAAAACAACTTCCACTTTTTTTTTTGTTGTGATTAAATCTTTGCTTCTTTCAAAGCATTGATTGCCATTAACGGAAACTTAATTTTCCTGTGTTTGATTAGTTGAAGAATGGCCCCACATTCTAAAATGTATTGCCTTGTTAGAAAATATTTAACACACCTCATTAAAAAAAATCAACACCATTTCTTTCCAAATCATTTGCAAAATTTGTTTAATGTCTGAAAGTACAAAAACGGCCCACGATTCAACCCAAATCTGTTTGTAACTAATCCCATATGTGACAGGAGCTGTTTCCTAATGTTCTTAATTCTTGATCGTGTACAAGGCTGGAAGAAAGTCTGAAGTATGAAAATTAACTTCACTGGGTGTTTGTTCCCTCTACACGAGTGGGAGAAGTAGATGAAGGGAGAGACTATTAAACAAATGGAGCTTTGTTCATTTTTTTGGAGTATTTGAAGTCATTGTGCAATCATCTAATTTATTTGGTTGATGGCACGTACAGTAAAAAAGTTTGGCTCACACAGTTTTAAAGTGGACAGGAAACAAAAATGGCACCAAGCCTCTAATGTTTTTTAAAAAAAACTGTCTCCTCAGCTGGCATTTGAAAGTAGGACTGCAAGGCTGTGTAAAATTAGTTACAAAAACCCTGTAAATCTTCTTGCTTATCATTCTCTAAAGTTAATTTTCTGAGACAATAAGCCCCAAGCATTTTAGCTCACTCTGAGTGCCTAGTATTCATATTTCTTTAAGGATATCTCCACTATCTGCCGTAGTAACATTTATGCTGAATGGTAGTTGTTTCATCGTGGGCAGACACCACTTAGCAAAGGTCTATGTTTCTTGGCCTTTCACTGAACAAATATGCAATATTTAACGTGGATCTTTTGCATGTCAAAGAGAAAATTCTAATCTTGAAATATTCATCTGGCCTCTTTGCAACGAGGAAGTAGAGTGGCTAGTAGAACACGGACTTGTGCAGAAATCACAGGAAGACTCTCTCGGTTTTGCTGAAAACATTAATGAAAATCACAGCTACAGCTTTGAAAAAGTTCCTGGTACTGAGCTCAGTGGTTAAATGAGGGTTCTCACAGAAGTTGTCTGGCAGTACGAGATTAGGCCAAGGTTTTTTATGAGTTCCAACTAGGTGTCCATGCCAATTATAATCAAGGGCCGGGACTAGCATGTGCCATTATGGCCCACATCAGTCCAGGCTCTATGATTAATGACTGTTCAAATATGGACGTGAGAACAATGACATTGATAGATGTCACTTTGCCAATGACGCTTTTAACTCACTCCTAAATGGATTTGGTACAGTGCATGACTAACTGTGTGTCTCCGTTTTCTCTCCCTGTTTCTCTATCACCATCTCCCTCCCTCTTTCCCCTCTTTACCCATCCCTTTCTTTTCACGGTTGCTTCCGAATTCTGCTGCCATTCCTCCACACTAGGTAAGACAAGTTTTAAAGTTTTCTCCACACACACTCAACGTGAATCATTACCAGTATGCCAGTATTACTGCAGAAAAAGACATCACTGTATATGCTGTTGGTGTTGGTTTCCTGCTGGCCTGAAAAATCCACACACTAAGACAGCACTGGTGTCTTCCCTGCTAATATGGCTTTGAACGCTGAATGGAATCACATTGGCCCACTTTGTCATAATCCCACACTAAGCCATGACACTGGGGGGGCTCAAGGCTCTGCCCATATGTGCACATAATTACATTTTTTGAAAGCCTAAAAAGCAAAGTGTTGGTTGTCTCTCTGTTTATAATGAGATGCACAGCCTTGGGAGCAGGGGGGGGGGGATTGGAAAACAGATGCCTCTGTACATTATAGAGGGTTTGAAACACCCCATCATGAGTGAATGTTGGCTGGCTGCCTTGGGTTTACCCCCTGTGGTAAAGCAAGCAGCTGCCTATCTGTTTTTGGTTCTGGAATACATGTCATGTGGTTCAGCAAGAACAAAATGAGTAAGCAAAAAAAGGTCCATGGGAGATTTGATTTAATACATGTAGACTACTTGCACTAGTTTGTCAAGAAGTTGTTTTTCACTTGAGCGCACAGCAGCTTTTTAAATGGACATAGCCACCATGACATCACCCATTGGTTTGTGGACTGCTGTCTTGATGCCTCAAGTTTGGCAAGTAAAGCTGTTGCCATCTTGAAATGTTGCTGCCAGAAATGACTGTGTTTGGATGAGAGGGTGGAGCTGGAGCTAAGTTATGTCAAAATTCACCTCTTGAACGTATGTCATGAATGGAGAAAGTACCTATAGAGATTACGGCTGAATCCAAATGTCCACCCTCTGGATTTGTGGACTGAGCCCTCACGGACATCAGTGGTACATATTGTGACGAGTTCACTTTCATCACGTAAAGTCTGCGAGGGCAGAGGCCGCAAGCCACTGATAGACAACTCTCAAGACTGTGTTACTCAGTGCCATGGAAACGTTTGAGCGCCAATTACAATTGGTATATGCTGTCATATTCTGTCTCCTCATCTGTCCCTGTTAATAACAACATATTAATCATATGTCTAGAGTTGTTTTATTAGTGAACAAAATACATTTCTGTATAACATACAGACTGCAGACAGGTTTGAGAATAAGGACTGGGTTATCTTTAGTAATTTTTCGGCCACTTCTCTAGCCTTCACATTTGGCATTACACAGCGCAACCTATAGCTGTAACAATACGATGCATTTTGATTACCCTCTAAAGCCTATATTTCTACATATTCCTGTATCATGATGCTGATGAATATTATTTCTGGCCTACATGATTCAAGTATTGTTTTAATAGGCTACAGTAACTGTTTTACAAACACATACGTTCTGTTTTTTTTAGTCATGACGTCCATACTGCAATGAATTGTGGGCAGTTAAATCAGTGAAGTCTGCACCCCAAGCAGACCCTCTGGCAGTCTGCAGAAAGTCCGTTTTGGGCCCCTTGTGTAGTGAAGGAATTGTGGATTTAGACAGCCCTAAGCACTCCCAGACTTCCTGTGAACGTGCCCGCAAAGTCCATGAGTCTGCAAGTGCGGTGAATTTGGATTCAGCCTAAAACTTGTTTTTGTATCAGGCTGTAAACATGTTTATCAACATGGGGTCTATGGGGATTAGGGCTGGGTATCTGTACAGAATACCTTTAAGGGATCGACCCACAGTAACTCAGTGCCAAGAAAACTTCGTCAATCAAATGGTACCTACATGTGATTCTTTTTGTACCCACCTTTAGAAAAAAAAAATGTCTTTCTTGCAGCCAACCACCAAAAGTATTCTTTGATTTAATGTGATATGAGTGCAGTGTAGTTACAGAGTTGGCAGTTCAGTGTTCTGAGATGCCACCAAATGAGAGTTGGTGGCATTTTACACAATTGAATGCCTTCATTCACTTGATGGGTGTCAGATGAAGTAAAATAAACAAAAAAAATGTATCAAATGATGCACTCTATTGGTAGTGATATGACTTTAACCGTACTGGTATTGGTGCTGGTATGTACAAAACAATACCCAGTCTTAATGGGAATTGACTCATTTTTAGAGCCTCAAGTGGCCATTTGAGGAACTGCACTCATGAGTTGACTTAATTTTATCCACTCCAGTGAGGCCAGAGTTTGAGCCCATATTAAGAGGAACATATTCCAGGGCAAAGACATTCATGTTACTCCTCACTATGGATTAAGGGCTCATTGAACGAGCCGTGGTCTCTTAATTGAGATGGCAAAGCTGGAGGGACTCCTGAGTCCTGCTTACACTAACAAGTATTTAGGGAGAGTGGGAAAGAATGGAATGAGGTGAGTGACTGAGATGGGCAGTAAGGTGTGGTGTTATGGAGGGTAGAAGAATTGGAGAAGGATTAGATAAAATGGTATTTACTGGGAGGATATTGACCAGGGAGGGAAACGTGGATTGTGAGAGCTGAGTGTTTGGAGTGTGCATGAATCAAATATAAAAATGTTAGAGAAAGCCTGAAATAAGAAGGGATAGATCAGGCCTGGAGCGCAGAGCGAGACAGTGAGGTGGGGGGAGGTTTTGGGGGCAGATAGAGAGATAGGAGCTAGTGGAGTGTGACGACTGTGGATTTCTCTATCAGTATGCTGTCTCTGTGACTGAGCTCCAGGGGCTTCTAGCAGCCATGTTCTCTGTTCTACTTGATCTCTCTAACACATACACATGTGCATACACATATATACATAAGCATTCACACAAATACACTCTTGGCATACAAACACAAGCAGAAGACAAATTTTATCTTCCTCCTTTTGTGTCTTTGTTTTTCTTTAGAAAAGGCAGAGCAGCACTTTGGTTAAATTCCATGTTTTTAGGATTATGCCAAGCAGAGCTGCTATCTGAAATCATAAATAATCTCATGGATGAAGACATAGTGCTGGCTGTTTGGGCCTGATGGATTATTATGGAAATCAGTTTTATGTGCAATGTGCATGTCATTGTGAAAGGCTTCACCATGCAGCTCCACAGTGCCTAACTTTTCACAGTTCCTACTGTAGGATGAATGAAAATTGTGTCACAATGTCTCCACTGTTGCCAAGAAGGATGCAGAGATTAGAGTACAGTATGAGCGACCTTGGAGCTCACTCTTCATGGTGACAATACAGAATCTGAAAACTCTCAAAAAAAAAAATAGTCAGAAATGACTTGCTGTCACATGACAAAACTTTTCAACATTAAATAATGTATGACAAAGAAAAGCAGTAGCACACGGTAAAAAGCTATGTCGTGTCCGGGTTTTATTACTGTGATTTAACTACTTGTGTCAGTTAAGCAAGCAATATCATGTGTTAATTTTATTTTTAATATAGTCTGATGTCTCCCACTGAGTTGCACTTTGGATTTTGAGTTTATTACTGACAGTAAATCTCTCTGAAAAAACTGTCTCTTAGTCATAAAAGTGATAAATGTTTTAAGACACTCAATAAGGAACTGTGTATATTTTGACCGGATTTATAGGTTTGTCCTCTGATCACTGAACTTATTCTCTACGTGATGTATGCATACACTATAAAATAATAGATGTAGCTTCTGTGATGTCATCTTTTGGTTTGTGGACTGTCACCATCTTGGTTTTCGAGGTCATAAGTGACCATGTCAGGTTGAGAGGCTGGCACAGTGGAGCAGCGAGGGGGTGATCTGACTCATAGATTGTGGCGACAGCTCACAGCCAGACTGTCACTCAAGTGGTCCCACCTAATGACTTTAAGCATTAATAAAATGTAAATGGATGAGTTATTTAAAAATTCACCCCTTGTGTAGTTGTCATGAATGCTGAAATTAGCTGTAGGAACCAAAACAGTTTTTTTTTTTTTTTTTTTTACCAGGCTGTAAAGTTGGACATTTTAACACATGGGTTTGTGCAGATTGACTTTTGGAGCCAGTCCCAAGTGACCAAGGAAGTGCAGTTTTGGGCACTTGGTGTTGGCTTCATTTTTTAGCCCTGGCGGTTGCAGCTTGGATACATTTAATATATATATTTTCTCCTTATGTCATACTCCTTGCATTGCTAATTTATTTAGGCTTAAAGGAGCTATATGTAAGAAATCTAAAGCAAATAGTCGTAAAATCATCCTAATATGTCACAAAGACTAAGGAATAATGTTCATATAACGTACTGATCTCACTGACAACAATAGTACAGCCAGAATATTCGCATTTAAAAAATTTTTTGACGGTCCGCAAATCATGTTTATGTTTTGAATTTGTGTTTTGGCCTGTTGCGCCACCCACTGCCGTCTACCAGTCATGCAGTCAGTAGAGTCTCAGCATCAGTTAACGTTACGACTGAGCTTCAATGGTTGACGTTGCTGCTAAACCCAAATGACCTTGTTATGATTCCCAAAAACGCCAAAACAAAACTCGAGGCAAAGCGAGGGTCTCTATAGGAGATGCTTTTGAACGGTTGAGATGGTTGAAAGTGGAGAATTTGAAATCGGATGTCAACGTGGCTACTCTTCTCCTCTACAGGTAAGCTTTAGCCAAAGTTGGCTAACTAGCATCATAGCTAGACGGGGATTGACATTTCGAATACTTTCAACTGTTATTCATTTTCGATCATACATTGTAGCCCATGTGCAGGTGGGTCATCGACCCAACTGATGTTTTTGAGAAACAAATGTTAGCAGCACGGCAAGCAGCATTAGCAGTGTACTGGTACATAGCGTTAGCAGCCGGCTCCTCAGCTGTATCCCGGCAGCAGCGGCAGAGAAGCCGGACATGCTCGAACGGCCCGCTGGAAAACCGAAGATCCAGGACGCGGCAACGCGGCCCTGCCACGGCAGCCGCCCGTGGGCAAACAAATCACCCCCAATTTCCACCAGATGCGTGTTGGTTGCGTCTGTGCTCCGGCACGGCAGCAGAGCCGATAGGATTCAATTCTAGTCAATGTGTGTGTTTCCACCGGCTGCGGCTGTGCTGCGGTCTGGCTCCGTCTCAGCTGCGGCACTCCAGAGCCCTCCGCAACAGATACGCAGGACTTCTATTTTTGCCAGACGCCGGAGCACAACGCAGCAATTCAGCACAGAGCAGCAACCTCGAATCTGTAGGGGAGGGGGGGCGGACACGACTCGCGGCAGTATTTTGAATTTGAGTGCAGTAACTGTTTTGGCCACATTCTTACATACAGCGCCTTTAAATTGTGGTGAGGAGCTTGTGTATGTCTTGCTCTCAAGAGGGAGTGTTTAGAGGACAGTCTGGCATCCATCTCCATCTTTTTCACAAACTCATCCCACCTCATTCTCTAAACTTATAGTCAAATTT
The DNA here is from genome assembly GCF_011397635.1 of Epinephelus fuscoguttatus. Classification (NCBI taxonomy): domain Eukaryota; kingdom Metazoa; phylum Chordata; class Actinopteri; order Perciformes; family Serranidae; genus Epinephelus; species Epinephelus fuscoguttatus. The sequence continues at coordinate 14,587,705 of NC_064767.1, forward strand.
TAAACCCTGACCTTAAAGCTGAATGTGCCAACCACTCCACCTGTAAGAGGTAACTGAAATGCATCTAAGCAACAATGGCAGGTTTGTTGTGAGAGGCCGTGTGAACACCTGCTGCTGTCTCTTTGAACGAGCCAGTGTACAGCCTGATAAAATAAACCTGCCAGCAAACTGTGGTGCCTCTGTGCTTATGCTGTTAACGTTGGTTTTTGAAAATGCAAGCACGGTGTGAGATGGCACATCCAGTGTGCTGGCTCCGTTGTTAATAGACCGTTAGTGGCATTGTCGGGTAGGACAGGTGCAACTTGAAAATTGACTGTGGACAACAACAGGCTTGTTTTTTACAGGTCATCATGTATTTTTTTAATTGGTGGTACAGTTTAGATTTTGTGCACTAAGTGTGAAGGGAAAAAAGCCCTACCCTTTGGGCAACATATGCTTTGTTCCGTGTATGACATGTACAGAGTGAGTGTCAAGTCCTTATTTTGTCTCAGATTGCAATTTTGTTTTCCTTAATCACTAGCTGTATCCATTAATACATATCTAGCCAAAAAGAAATTAGACATGACAGGTTTGGCATGTTTATGTCTTTTATCCTCTCCCATCAGTTCCCCTATATAGAGTGCATATTATTCTGGCCTTAAGTTCAGTGTGCCATAGGCTGCAACACCCATGTGTTGCTGTAAGTGCAAGGTTTTTTTTTTTTGGTTTTTTTTTTTTAAGATATTTTTTAGGGCATTTTGCCTTTAATAGACAGGACAGGTAAGTTTGTAAGGGGGAGAGAGAGCGGGGAGATGACATGCAGCAAAGGGCCACAGCGCTGCAGCAACAGCCTTGTACATGGGGCGCCTGCTCTACCCACTAAGCCACTGACGCCCCTGATTTCATTTTTAAAGTCAAGTCAGTTTATTTACAGATCAAATTTAAAGACAAAAAATATTGACATAATTTTTATAGAGAAATTTAAATTACAGCTAGATAATTTAAAAGAAAATAAATAAATACATAAATAAGTATTAATTGAATATAATCAAATAGAACTTTATTTATCCCACAGGAAGTTATTGTGCCAGAGAATGCTTAAAATTATGGTAACACTAATTACAGTAACCACAATTTTAAGGATTCACAACCTGTAACAACCAGAACTACCAGTGTTAAATATATGTCTGAATATACAAATACACAAGATAGAAGTTTAGTGCCTGATAGAATAACAATATGAATATGATAAGTACAAGAGTTACTAAAAAGGAACTAAAATGGTGGAAGAAACAGACTGCGCCTGATAATGAATGTTGTATTGAATCTAATATAACAACAAAAAGTACTATTGCACGTGACTGAGAAAATGATATTGCACTACATTGACAAGTGATCATAATTTTGAAGAATAATATTGCAAATGATGTTGTGAAAAATATTGCACAAGATATAAGCAGTAAAGGCAACCATGTAGTTGTTGAACTACTAACAGATTCACATGCCAGACTGGTGGAAATTAGCACCAAGAAAGATAACACGTTAATGACACAACTCGAACTCTACCTGGTGATCAAACATTTTATAAATTGAGGACTGGACTTTTTTGGTGGTTGTCCTTACTGTATATTGGTATCTGATGTACTGAGGTGAGGAGCACCAGGACTGTTTATGTTCACCAAATTCTGGACTGCTTCGAAGGCACAGAGCGGTGGCTTAAGTTTGGCTGAAAGGAACTCCAAATGATGTAGCTGCAGTGAATTAGGAAGAGTAACACACATCACTGAGGCGCTGGAACTCAGCCTCGTTCATCCTTTACCCATCTCATAGGCAGTTATTTCAAGCTCTGCCATAACACTCCAGCAGAGGCAGAATCTGCAGCGAGCAGCACCAGACTCTAGTGTCCCCGCCTAGTCTTTTAAACTAAAATTTTAATTTAGTACATGTTGAAATCACATCTGTTGTGTTTGTAGTGGTAAAGATAACCCTCCAATGATTTTGAAACATCCTTGAAATCCACTTGAGTCACATGAATGTTGATTTAGTATGTCTTCAGTTATATGGAGATGCACTTGGCCATGCTTGTCTTTGCTAAATTGAAGTGAAGTGTAAAAGCAAGATGAGGAGAGTGAGCAGGAGATTTTCTGATCGTACTTCTGTTTTGTCACAAAGTAATAGAAAACATAATGCAGGTGGTTTTATAATATAAATGACTGAGATGCCTGAAATATGGAGACCCAATGATCCACCCTCGACCGCAGCAGCCTTTGATTGACACATCACAATGCCTCACACAGTTCATTAAAGAGTGAAAGCTCTCAGCTTATCCATGGCTATTTACACATGATTGTTGCTTTGGTATGTTCTAATAAAACCAGGAGGGTTCGTCAATGACCTACCAGTATGTTCACTCTGTCTGAGCAGATCTAAAGGGGGGGAATGAAGCAGAAGAAAAGCATTTAGAGGAAGCCGCTTTGATTTTGCATGCCATGCGTGTAATTGACCGCTGTCTCTCTGTGTCTCTGTTTGTTCTCTAGCTCTTGCTTTATTTCTCACTCTCTGTTTTTCTTGTTGTCACACTTAATGAAAACACCTGGCTCCTCTGGGTAACCCTCCAATGAATTAAAAAATGTTGCGCATTCAAGATAGTATTTGCACAATCAAATTAAATTAGTTTGTTGTGACAGTTGATAGAAATTGAATTGGCCATAAACAGATTCTTGTTAGCATGATATTCAATTAAAAATTATTTATTTCATCATACACAAATTTATTTCATTATATTTTTTCACAACAGTTTTTGCTAAATAGCGCAACGCCATAACCAATCTAATCTTTTCTATATAATTTCTATTACACACTTCAGCGCTGCATATATTTGATTCCTAATTTGTACACGGCATGTACATGATTTTATTTCCACTCATGAGATGACGTCAGATTTCACCTCTTGGTCAGGTACACTGAGGAGACGGCAGCATATTTCCCTGAGAGTTTTCTGTTTGCCTTTGTGGAGGACATACTGCGTGATTGCTGAGCCCGCAGCCTCTGGTGGCCCTATTGCGGCTCTCCGGTCAGAGGAGTCATAGGTCTGTCTACTTATTCTGTCCAGCCATGGGCTTGGGCGAAGCCTAACTGCAGTTCCTTGCTGTGACAGCCACCGTGGCAGAGCTTGTCACAGACTTTAATGATTCATTTTTCACTCAGAACCCTCCCCTTATGAGACAAAGCCAAACTGTTTTCACAGGTCAGAGGAGAGAGTGAAAGCACGTAATGGATTCCCGCTATATCACCAATTGGCCTCCCTCTATTACGGACAACACAAATAGAGTGAGAAATAGAAGTGGATAAAGGAAAACTAGTCATTGGTAGAGGAGGAGTGGATTATCTGGTCTGGTGCGGGTTGCTATCAAGTCAGACAATAGGGTATTTTTCATGCAACAGAAATCTTTGTGTTTACCTTTTATCTCTTATCATTTTCCTCCCAAGAGGTTATTCTGCTCCTGTCTTACAAGCTCTCATATATTTTGTAGAGAGCATTGATTTTATTATCACTTGTTATGTTAGGGGTTTTCTTTTTTTATTCTTACAATATTTAGGATCCTTTTATACACTGACAGAGAAATAAATAGATAAATATATTTAAACTACTGAACATGCAGACTGCGTTCCCAGCTGCAGTAATGGCTTCCACGTAAATATTCATAGTGCCTATTTTGCTGGTGAAACCCGTCCGGGATAAATGAGGCATGCAGATGGGGGTGCCGCTAGCTTGCTGCCACCTCACCCACCGGATGAGTTGACTTCAGGAGGTGCTGATGGTTTAATGAGGTTCTGGCAGCTCGCGATCTGTGGGCACATCTGAGTTTTCTTGTCTACACAAGCTGCTGAGGTAGTCCAGGGTGATGTTTTTTTAGGCAGCTCACCACTGCCCCTCTCTGTGTGCTTCATTTGCAGAGAGGCATGATCCCATTTTAAAAAGCCGGAGGGTCCATTAGCACAGCATGATGTGGCTGTGTCACCGCCGGGCCAGCTGGACGCAGCTGATGGCAAAGGATGGAAATGTACATGCTTGAGAGTGTGTCTTCACAAACAGGAGGGAGACCATTTTCACTTTTCAGTGGCTACTCATTAATCTTGTGGTGTTACAAAAATACTTATTTGACTCATATTACAACTTTTTGCTTTGGCAGATAATTCAGAAATAGCTGTTGACCCTGGCAAGTCGGGGTCTGTTCAACCTGGCCCACACAAGATCCAATGCTTACCATTCTTCTGCCATGCAGCTTGTTATCCTCTCTGCTTGGCTGGATGTCTTGTTAATGGGGATATACAGTTTGCTTATAATAGAAGGCCCTATTGTTGCACCAGACTGCCAAGAGTTTGCCGGGCACAAGTTGCCCGCCTTGTGGCTCACTTCCTCTGGGCTTTGAATGATACAAAATTCATGTTGGCAAAGATTTGGGGAGAGTTTTGGTTGGTGGGGGAAGTACATTTGTGTTTCTGTTTTGAATCTCACGTCTCTCTGCTGTCCATCACGTCTGTAAATTGGTGGTTTTAAGCACACTTTTTTGTGGTAATTGCTGTTTGTGCTGTTGTCACTTTGTCAGTGGCTTTGTCAGTGTTGACATCCAAGGGCTCTTTTTTGTACCTCAAACCAAATCATCAGGTTAATGATACATGTTGATCAAAGTTGGGTTACCAGATGTCCATGTGATGCTGTAAACATGGAGTACTACTTCCAGGGGCCACGGATGCTAACTGGAGTTAAGTGACACCCACTGGCTTTGTTTACACTTGTAAAGGAAACCAACATGCTTCCTGCATGTGGTAAAAGAAAACCAAACTAAGTAAATGATTCACATGTAGAATTCTGCTGTGGATCTACTGAACCACTATGTATCACTAATTCAACTACTTCTAATAATATAATGATAATTATAAGGGGTGGGTGTTATGGCCATAAAATAATATCACAATATTTCAGGTTATTTTTAGGATAGCGATATTCTTGACAATATGACAAATTAGCAAAGGTTTATGACAAAATCACGTGATGACACAGACTCCTGTGTGCTCACAACGAGAGAGGAGAGGGAGCGATGCTGTGCTGCTGCCAGAGGAGCCGCTGAATGAGTTCCCTCTGAGTGGTAAGTCACTAAAAGAGTCTGAGAAGTCCGGGGCTATTCATACAACATTCAGAACACCACAGTTTATTCCACACTACTGAAGCTGCTCCTCTTTTTGAAACCAACGTGGAGTCTGTAATAATTTTGCTTTCAGCCATGCTTATTGTTTCCATGGGTAACAGTATGACATCAGTATGTCAACAAGTTGGAATATTGCCAATATCATAATATGAATTTTACATATCATATATATTATACCATAATCACAAACAATATGATGTGGCACACCCCTAATTGTAATAATTATATTAGGGCTGGCCAATACAACCTAAAAAGGTTGCCACAGTTTAAAGGCAGATTTTGGCTCCCAAGTGAAAGCTGAAGAAACCAGATGGTTAAATGTGGTTTAAACTATTCTTTATTACAAATGACAAACTTGCCAAACAGCATTATGAATAAAATAAAAATAGACAAAGACGGCTGGTCATCAGCATGTCAAACCCTTTGTACAGATGGTTTAAAATTTAAATTATTTAAGTGTTTTAGCCGACAATGTGTTTAGAAAAAGAGAAATCTCAACTGTGGTCAGTATTTTCTGTACAAGTTTGAAACACCTGATTTCTGCTGCTTCTCAGTCAAAACAATAAGAAAGGCGAGGATCGTGGGATCATTCGATGTTAAACAGCCACTATTACTGATGAGAATATAACATTATCTGACGTGACTCATGCAGAAATTATGTTCACAGACAAGTTAATGTCATAACATTTTATTCAAGTTATATTTAGTGTCATTAATTCACTAATAATGAAACAGCTGCGACTAAAGTAATGTTTACTTACTAGCTTACCATTAGGATCAACATTAGATGATTCAACTACCCATACAGCTAAATGTGGGGTATATAGCGCCACCTCTTCTGGTACATGCAGCGTTTAGTGATATTGAACATTTGTTATATTTCTGTTGAGGAAAATTATATTGGACTGTAAGTTTGCTTTCCTCTCTGATGAGCAGTATGTGTCTGACACGTGGACTATAGTAATAAAGCAAGAAAATTGAGAGTACTCTTCATGAAGCCCACTCAGCAACCTTTTCTTCCCACCCCTCTCAAATCTAGCGCAATTTTTGTCTGACTAAATGAAAATGTCTTCATCACGTGTTGGCACGTCTGCTCTGGCAGTTCAATTTGGATCAAATTTCTCAGTATGAGCAGCTTTGGAGTTGTTGACAAAGCTTATTGGAGATTTTCTGCATCACTTTACCCTCAACGCACTCAGCTCACTTTGTTCTGACCTTTTTAATCCAGCCTCATTTAGATTAGTTAAATTGTGTTTCCTATGTCCTCAGAGGCCTTTTCTTCTTTTGTGTAATGAATAGCAAGAACAAATGCTGGTGGGAAAATCTATCATTTGAAAAACCATCAGCCTGAAACAATCAAGTTTTTGCAGAGGTTGATTTTTGTTGTTGAGGCAGAACATTGGCAGCAAACAACTGCAACATTATTCCTATACGTACTGGTTTTCTTTTGCCGCTGAGTCTCACAACAACAAACCCAGAACAATTCGATGTATTCACTGATGGCGAGGTAACACAGACAGGGATTCAGATTTTTCCAACTTGTGAGGTTGGGCTTTTTTCTTTTTCCTCTCAACAGTTTGCATTGTTTTGTTCCATCTCCCGAAATATAAAACACACTGAAAGCATTTACTGATAATGTCTGTAGACTGTTAGTTTGGGACAAAAAATGTACCATCTAGTCTTTTCTCTAGTTTGGCTAGTCTCTGTCACTTTTCTTCTTCCCAGTGCTTTTGATGCTCTGGATGTGAGATGTGACAATCAGCTGTATTCTCCTTTTCAGCACCTTGCGATTGGCTTTTCCCAGGGGAGGCCAGATTGTGAGTGTTGAAGCCTCAATACACCACTCCTGTCGGGCTCTTCCAAAGGGCACTAACACTGGAGAGGTGTGTCAGTCACAGCAGCGGAACAACATCCGCAATTTTCAGATGCGCAGGTTAGCTCTCTGTTCTCAGTGCCTTGTCACCGAGGGACATTCTGCAGGACTCACCTCCAGCCGCCTCCCGAAGAGAAATAAATCCACTCCGAAAGGGCTTAAGACTGTGTTTCGAAGAGAACACAACAGAGAACATGGCATTCCTATTGGGCGGGAAAAAAAGGGAAACAGCTTGTACAGATCACGAGTTTATCACAGAGCATATTTTGTGTGGTTCTATTTGTGGGGATGATTTACTGGCATGTGCAGTCGCAGTTCTCTCTTTAAATTGTTGCTTCGGTCCTTAACTGGAGTGGGCTGCTTAACAGAGGTCAGTTTAAAAAGTGATTCCACTTTACTGCCAGTTTGGTGTGCAAACGTTTGCTATTTCTGACTGAGTCAAAAATATAACCACGCTTCAGTGGGGAGTTATTAGTATTTCATTTTGAAGTTTTTTTGCACTAGCCTTGGATATTTGGGGTGAAGTCATGTCTCACTTTTTTGACTCTGCAACAGCTAATAAGAATCATGTAATGCTGTGTAATTTTTATAGCACTGGAGAAGTGAGAATTTAAAGCAGCAGGTGGTAGTCTTCGGTCGAACTCCCTGAGATTCGTTGTCTTCATGTTTAATAAAATGATTAGAGGGGAAACTACACAAAGGGTGGAGAGACATCAAGGTGACTGGTAGGTGAGGTGACTGATGATGTAACCTTGCCATTGTGGGTAGTGATCCTGAGTGCACGTCAAGAACTCTTGCCTCTGTCTTAATGCACTGCATAGCTTAACTTTGCCTTGTCTTTCACACTGTGCGATGAACACTAACCTGAGCTGGCAAGGTGCTGTGGTTTTACTCTTCACTGCTTCTGGTGGGCAGCTCTCCACACACAGGTTTTTTTTTTCACAAACAAGGCTGACACTGCCTCAACACGCCGCCATTCATCTTTGCTAATTAAGTCGGACAACACGTTAGTCACAGTTATGCTGACTATCAATCACACAGGAAGACCACGAAACTGGGGGGCGGATGGAAAGACACATGATGAATGTTCCTTCCTCAGTGTCTCTTGGTTGGTCATATTGTTTGTGCCTTTATCCACTGGCTGTTTTGCGTGCAATCAGACATTGTATGTGTTAGTGCTGAGAGAAGTATGGCCATATTTCAAAATAGGTGCAGCACATGACTGAGGACTTGGATGTTCCAGCTTGTGTACACACTCACGTACTTATTCTTCAGGTACTTTCCATCACATTTGTCAGGATTACATTCGTGTTTAAACACTGCATGACCCAAATGAAAATGGCTCATGTTACTCTGTGTAAGCTGCATTGAATACTGATGAAATAGAAAATGAATTTACATTTAATTAAATTTTCAGATCCCTCTTCATTGAACAAAGGTCGAATGAATACACATGTTATTGATTATTCATTTAACTAATTATCTCATTCATTTACTTATTTATAAGGGACAGTCTGTGTGAGTAAGCTAATGAGCTAATTTTCATCTGTAGTCCCCGGACAGTTTATTAACAGTGTTGCCCCAATGTGACTTACAGTGCTTCAGTAAGCACTACAATACGACACAATACAACACAATGTGATGCATTATAATACATAAATACGTTACAAAAGTGACAGGTATATGCAAAAACACTTACAGCATCTACAGTCTGTGCCAGAGACTAAGTTGTAGTATGGTTATTCATGATCGCAACTTTAGTTTACTTAAAGACATCTCTGTTTAAGTTTACATGTTAGATAATTAGTGCTCTTTCTTAATTCAATAGGAAGACAGTTCCAGTAGTAGGTTGCTCTGACTGAGAAGACTGTTTGCCCACACTTGTTCTGTCTGTATTGTGCAATACAGTCCCCTCTGGTAGTTAGGCTTGTTGCCCTGCCAGTGTGAAGGTGTAAACTAGAAACTGGCTTCCTGCTTCTGCCCACTTCCGCTGGATTTCTGACCATTATTGCCTGCTCCTGTGGAGGAGTCAGCCATGCACCTGCAAACATTCTGATCATGCATGCCCGCACAATAGATTAAGTATCAATAGATTGAGTCCTCTCCTATCCCACTGGAAAAACATGTTGTTTTACTGCTGTATTAAGAAAGATATTCATATCTGTCAGTAATACGTAACCACATTCAGTACAGAAATACAGAAATTATATTCTACTGCGTGAATGCATTCATGATCACAGTTATTGTGATGTCGGGGGGATTCAGTTTTATTGTTAAAATCTGTAATATTTCTGAGAAATTCCTGCAAATGTCTTGCCTTGCCTTTCTTTTGTATCGTAATGCTTTGCTTTTATCTTATTTTCTACTTCATTTGTTGATGTTTCCATCCTTAATGTGCCCATACCTGCAAGATTTGTGTTGGGTCCCGCAGTATCCCAAACCCAATGCAGTCCTCAAGTGCAAACAGTGTAAGACCCTAAACTCATCTTTCAGGGGAGGAAGCATCTGCAAAATGTTTAGAATGATCAAAACGGAATAAATTAAAGGTAGACTGACAGTGGATTTTTAACTACCAATGTAATAACAATAGTTTGGAGCAGGAAAAAAAAAGATAGCTGATTAATCAGCTGATAACACCTGAGCCCCTGATCTGATGTACGATGAAAAATGTGGTTGACAGTGTGTTGTGCATGTATGGCTGGAGCACACTGAGTGCCGGCCCCTCCTGGTCTCGAAGTAGTTTTGAGTTAGTAGTTGTTTAGGTTATCAGAAATTGCTTTCACACACATTGCTAGTGGCTTGCTGCTTAATTCTAGTGATGTCATGCCAACCATGCTTGCTAGCAAAACAAGCATAATGCTATTCTATAACTAGCAACCTTATAATGGCCCTATTAAAAAGGTAAAGTTGTCCTACATTAGTTAAGGTTCATTCAAATTTTACATATTATCTAATGCACACATTACCTTGACTTTGCATGTAGGTACTCTGTGGAAAAGCCTTATGGCTGTACCCACGTGACCAGTGGAGGTTACTGCCATGGGCCATAAGCGAAGCCCCATTCTGCCATTAATGATAGTTTATACAGTCCTAAGAGTGCAGATTAATCCGTCAAACCGATGAATCGGCCAAACGGATGAACTGGTACACCTCTAGACTGATGGCTATTGGTTTGTTTGTAAAGGGTTGTGTTTACTTGTGACCAGCTAGTAAAAAATTATGTTGGTAGAAGATCATAGCACGCAGAGAGAGATTGGCTGCATCTGTTTTTAGGCATAGTCTTACATGCCTGAAGTTAGCCATGTTGAATTTCATTGTACTTGCCACAGATTCGGAATTTCAAGATATTTAAAATCAGACACCACTTTGACCCTTCTCTTTTAACAAAAACATCAGGTTGGGAAGTTTCTCAAAGTGCCTGTTTTTGTTCAGGGGTAAACATGAATTGCTTAACCCACCAGATACATGGACTTTAGCTGCACCGTAGTGTTTGCAGCTTGTTGTTTGTTTTAAGCACGTACAAAGAACTGTGTCATCAGCATACATTGACAATTTTTACCTGTTTTCTGAATGAAGGTATCCTCTATACAGTCACGGTAACTGTTGTTAAGTCATCCTTGATTGTCATTTCAAAGCAGTACACAGAGTAAGAATCTGCCAAACATGAAAAAGGACACTTCCATCTCTGTGTTCAAAGTGGTAAAATGCCCAAGGTCTGCTGTTATAATAAGCAAATAAAAGTTTTAAAGCCCACATCACCTTCTTCCGGCAACTGAAAAGGCCTATTAAAAAAATCCTCTTTTTATAGGTTGTTGTTGTGGCTGCTGTTTGCTCAAAGCAGTAGTCCTATTTTCATTACTTCTTTTGGGCTTTTCAAAACCATTTCATTGAAATGACCCTCTAGCTCTTCTGTGATACATGTCCTGCAGTTGTCAGTGTTTTCTTTAACTCCCGACTGATAAGTGTAATTTCCCTTAGTGTATAAACCGTCTTTCTCTGGTTTTGTGTTCTTAAGATCTCCCACAGGCCTGCTGTGAATGGTTTGCCCTGTTTGTAAATGTTTCTCTGTGTGAGATTTGTAGCTATCTTTTAAAAAAGGCTCCACATGTACAAAATCAGAGTCTTCACTCCACAGGTCATAATTATGAGAAAATGTCTCATTAAGTGTACGAGACCTTATTGCCTGATTACCATCAGTGTAACACGCATGTAAATCTAGTAGATAAGATGAGGAATTGATTACATACTTTTTTTGTCTTATTGTTTCACCATTGATAACAGTGTGTATTAGATTTTTTGGGAGGTTGGTCCAGTGGGTAAACTACATTTAATTTAATGTTAATCTTCTTAAAGTTCAGTTGCAGCCTGTTTTTGTAGGACTCACATCTGTGTTTTGTTGAAGAAGTAGAATCCCACTAAAACCAAACTCCTCTCAAACTGCACTAATTGCTCTGCGATTGTTGTAATTTACAACTGACAATGTCTTTGATTTACATCATTAATTAACCCAGAGTCAATAATTATGTGTCGACTGATATTTGAATAGGATTGGGGGGGGGGGATCATGTTAATTGTTAAATAATAAATACTATTAAATGCGATGGAGCATACACCTGGAAAGCAGGTATACAAGGCAAATATTTACACAACTACCCAACCATGAATGGACACTGTTTTTTCCATTGGCCCTGAATGCTGCACTAAATGTTGAACACAATATTGTCATATAGGTGAAACACACAGGAGATATCAGTCACATGGTAATGTTTGAGGCTATAGCTTATGGGAGTGTTGCGTTGGATTGCATCATTATATAGGGGTTTTTATTAGTCCTTTCACTGAGTGTGTATCATCTTGGAATAGTTTTTGTTCTCAGGATTCAGCTGGTGTTGTTCATTCCTGTTGCACAATGGGGTTTTTTTCCTCCCCTTTGTCAACAAAGATGTGTGATGTTTTGTCTGTTTGCCCAGTAAGTACAGTCTCAAAGTACAGTACAGCCCTAATGGCTCAGTTGGCACAAAGCCTCAACAGTGTGGAGGAGCACAGCTCTGATGTGAAGGCACAGAAGTTATCCATTTTCCATAAAACATTACAGACGAGCCTCAGGTGTTTTTTTGTTTTTTTTCTCTCAACTACTGCGCACACTCTCATCACCACTGCTGTGCTTCTTCCAATAGAAAGACCGAGTGAAAGAGCCTGCAAAGAGAATACCTGTCAACAGTTGATGCATCTTTTGGAGCACAGGGTTGCTTTTTTTTTGCCTTTGATAGATGCATCAGAGCTCCTCACTTACTTTTTACATTGGTTGCACTAGTGCGCCTAACTTTTTTGTTTAGGTATATAATTTAGATGCACCCAAGATTTTTCACTGGGCCTTTGGGGCTGCAATAATAAATTATAAGCATTATCTTTTCTGTCAGTTCCCACACACTTTGGTAACTTCTGAATACCAGGGCTCTAACTTAATGTCCCAAACCATCCTGACATTCACTTCAAACCATCCTGAAGTAAATTCCCACTGTTCTGATTCTAAAAATTCCAGCAATAAAAGTATTTCCCAGACTGGGGCAGCTGTGGTTCAGAAGATAGAGCAGGTCGTTGGCAGTTCGATCCCCAGCTTCACCACTCCATATGTCAAAGTATTCTTGGGCAAGTAGAGTGTGGGCAAGTGTAGCAGCGTGCACCTTGTAGGGTAGCCTCACCCACCACTGTGGGAATGTATGTGTGAATGGTTGAATGTGAAGTATAGTGTAGAAGCGTTTTGAGTGCTCGGAAGACTAGAAGAGCGCTTTACAATTGCAGTCTATTAACCATCAAAAACGATGTGTTATAAATAAAGCACCATGGAAATGATTAAATAGTAAATTAGCTCACATCTATGAAAACATTTATTTCATCAAATACTCATTAAATTCTTCATATCAGACTCGATCAATTAAATGAACTTGAAAAGACCATCTGTCTGGTGGGCTCCAAAGAGAGAGATTGAGAGAGATGTGTTGTTGGAATCATCTTTGTCTCTTCCATGCTACATTTTGCCAGTTAGGCCGCGAGTGACACCAGAAAGCGTAAAATCCCACCAACGCTTTGGGACGCCATTGTGACTGCCTGACAGCCACGACAGGTACGCTGCTTTCAGATGTCACTGTTGTGGTTCATCTTCTTGCTGAATGCGTACATGTCAGTGTGTGTGACAAAATGCTTGCGTACTCTTGACGTGAGTACTTTCTCACAATTCTCAATTGACAGCTTTGTCACAGATTAGTGTAATGGTTTAATCGTAGTTTTAATTTTTTAGACAATCTTTCTTCCGTCCTGCAACAGTCCCAAAATGTTCTTTTTTTGTCATCCATGTTTATATTACTTTCCATCCTCAGGACTGCAGGGCGCCCGTCAGTTAGAGCCCTGTGTAGCACTAAATGTAAATGATTGTAGACGCAGAGGATATTGGGTCAGGATTAGGCATCTTACCAGGGGCAAGGCGACAAGTGGTGGAGAAGTTACTGCAGATGATGATGGCCTATTGGGGACAGGAACAGATGTCACTGAGCTTTTTTTTTGGGACAAAAAATGATCAATAATTCTCGTTTATATTGAAATACTGTCAGGTTTTGAGGTTGTGATGTTGCTTGAGGAGTACAGGGAAACCAAAATGGTCACACCCTGCAGCCATGCGTAGGAATACAGCAATATGGATGCACATGCTTGATCAATCAGGCACAGAGGCGGAAGGATTCTGTTTGGTTTAACTGCATCCATCCAAAGTAGACTGAAGATGATGTTTGGAGACTGAAGGATTCTCCTCCCTAATGGGTATACTGTACTTTTACTGAACAAGGTTCTGTTTCTGTTTGTATTGAATACTTAAGTCCCACTGTACACTTGACCAAGGATGAAGGTGTCAGTGTGCATCAGTACTTCTACTGAGGGGATGGTAATAAGAGGTCATTGTCCAGGTAGGTCAAGCAGCATGTTTTGTATAATGTCATGTTTTAATATGGCGTTAGGACACTGTCTCCCCTGAGTTCTGCCGAATGCCAGTTGTTACTGGAATCTTGGACACAAGCTTAAATCGTGGTTTATGGCTCAGCTGATGGATATTTGTTCATCTTTGTGTATGAAATTAGAAGTGAAGAGTAACATTGTTATTACATGGCAGGTAGGGGAAGGGGGATATCAAAGGAAGAAGTAAGGGGCGGTTGTGGGGGATAGAGAGGTAGAGTGGGTTGTCCAGTAATTGGAATATCAGCGGTTCAATCCTGGCTCCTGCAGTCTGCATATTGAAGTATCCTTGGGCAAGATACTGAACCCCAAATTACTCCTGATGGCTGTTCCATCAGTGTGTGAGTGTGTGTGAATAGTTACAGAGTAGCAGGTGACACCATGTGTGGTAGCCTTGGCCACCAGTGAATGAATGACTATGTGAATGGGTGAATGTGACGTAGTGTAAAAGCACTTTGAGTGATCCAAAGACTAAAAGGCGCTATACAAGTGCAGGTCCATTTACCGTCCACTTACCATTTGTAATGACATCTGTAATCTGCATGGTGTTTCACATGATCGCTGGTGTCACTTTAAAGGGTCCAGTTTTGTAGAAAGCAGGGCTGATTAGTACTTTCCAACAGTGCTAAATGAGAGCATCATTACCGGTCACAGAAAGAGGGCGAACAGGAAGTCAAGTGTCCCCCTACTTTCATTCCTTGGTCCCTAGGTCTTGCTTTCATTTTCATGTCTCCTTCTTTCCTTCCATCTGAGCAGCAGTCGATCTTGCCTGATCAGTTCAAGGTCAGTGCAGATGGACAGGACGAGGGACAGAAATAGAAAAACACATTGAGCTGAAGGAAACAAAAAAAACAAAATTGTGTACATCCATGCAAGTGAGTGTAAGGGGGTCAAAAAGTAATAATTCAAACACACATGAAAAAGATAAAAACACAAGTCAATGGCATTAGATCAGACTCTGATATCACTTTTTCCTCTTGTACCTTTTAAAGTGGGATCAGCATGACACCAGGTCACACCTCCTTGTCGAGTGGGAGGACACGGACCCTTACTAATGTTGCGTCATTTCTCAAATCTGACCAAAAGCACTTGGATATTTCCACTCCTGTCATATCTCCTCTCAGTGGGTCAGCGGGGGCACGTCACTGTTGTGACATCACAATAGGTGGGACAGGTCTACACCATCCATCAAAGCTAAAGTGCCTATTAGAGGCCTTTTAATATTTTACTAATTAAGATTGCTGAGTGCTCAGGCATCATTCGCTCCCACTAAAGTGGGCGAGGTTCACTATAAAGTGTTAAAGTGACATTGATTGCCCTACTGTAGTGTACCCTGTGTAATGGGTTTCGGGAGATTTGTCCTCCTTTTTGCCTGCCCTACCGTGATTGATAAGGAGATACACAGTAGTCTGTTGAATATGTAATTGATGTAGTTCCTTTCGATCCTCCCTCCACTTGACTCTGACCTTTGCCCTCACAGTACAGCAAGGATGGATGGTGTCCTCTGCTGGTGACTTCTGAAGCAGCATTTTTGTGTCCAATATCCAATATCCATTGGGTAATGGATTCTGAATGGCCCTGTTTGATACAAACTCACTGTTTCTCTCTGGGGTTGTTGATTTTGAATTCGGCAAGCTCTGTGTTTGCGTCACAGCACAGTCCAGCCTCGTCTGTGGTGAGTAAGCACTTTCTAATGCCGCGGCCTCCCTTGGAAAGAGTAGAAATGCGATCACCCATTGAAAGCACTAAGCCAGCTTGGCTCAGCTAAGCATGGCATTTTTTCAGAGGATCCACAGTTCACACACCCTCCGTTTTTTTTTTTCTGCACTCAAATCCTCGGCTTAGTTTTCACCTCTCAGCCTTGACACAAATAATGGACCAGCCAAGATAATGCAGATCTCCAGCCCGGGGTGGAGTCATCTAGGACAGTTGGATAACAAACAAAATGTGTAATTAGAAATGACTGTATATTCATGGTGTTTCAGATTGAAGGGGAAACAAAGAGTTATTCTATTGTCCGGCCTCCCTGATGTTTGATTTCTCCTGCTGAGGCAGGCTGAAAGTCAAATGTTACTGTAGTTAGAGAGTGTGTGTCAAATGCCTGCTGATGACTCATAGCTCTGAGCAGAGTGCAGCCTTTAAAATGTTTAATCATTAAGAAGATTTAAAGTCAGGCTGCTGCAAACGATTGCTGATCCACGATTCAGAAATACTGATGCTCGCCCTTAGAATATTTAATTTATAGGCGTAGTGATGACTACTGATGTCTACATCAGATATATTCTTAGCTGTCTGTTGTAAATCAAAACATTACACACACAACAAGGCCGGGATATTATCTCACAGTCGCACACTGTACTGTAATTCTTAATTATGTTTCCAGAGACACACATTTATGTAGCATATGACTGGCTCGTTAGCTCAGATGATTTAGAAGCATGCCAGCTGTAGTTTTTGAAAATATTAATCTTGAAGGCACAGTTGTCTATTTTCTCATCCATGACTAGTCATTCAGTTCTGTACATAACTTGAAATAAGCTCCAAGGCTAACGTCATTGTTCACTTAAAGTAATAAAAATACATGCTTCCCATTGAGAGCGTCCCAGGGGACTATGCTCATTATGTTTTCAACTTCATGTCTCTAAAATAGCCTCTTTGCAAAAAGGTCTTCGTAAATGTAACAATAATCATTTTTTTCCTTTAAAAGGAGACACTAGAAAAATATTTTTAATGGGCTGTTTAGCGGAGGATGAATGAAGAGGTCTATTTCTGGCAACCCCAGCAGCAGAACCAATGGATTTACTTTATGTCTGTGAGCACAGTTGCAGTTCATCATATCAATGATATAAGTCTGTCAGCATATTTGTGCAAGAGAAAAAGGCAGATCATTATTTCTCTCAATTAAAAAGGGAGGCATATGAATCACTTTTGAATTGTGCATCACTTCTTTTCAAGCACTGGAGACTAATTAAAACAGAGTCACTGGAAGGAGCTGATGTCTGTTGTAATTGCGAGATCTCTGATTCTCATCTAATTATTGTGTCTTTGTAATTGGAATTACAGATAACCACCAGGCTCCTGTTTCCTTATTGGCCTGGATAACTGGGTGCAGGAGGGTGCAGGGGGTTGAGAGAAAGAAGGGCAGAGTATAGACGGAGAGAGTGCAGATTAAAATGGAAAAAGGAAGATTAATTGTCTGTTGTCCTTAGATTGGCTCTCAGCTTCCAGCTCCTCGCACATTCTTACAAGGTGGAGATGAAAAGGAGCCCCAGTGTCCCACATTCCACCACTGATGAAATTAGGGCCCAAAGAAAGAGACTGGGAGATCCACAGCGCGAGATAGAAAATAGGGAAGATGGAGGCTCACACTAGAAGACCATGAGAACGTGATGCTGATCTGAAACAAAGCGAGAGCGACGGAAATGAAAAGCACACAAGATAAAAGGCCCATGTTTAATTGCTGCACTCTCTACATCAGTTCATTCCCCAACTTGACCTGTTCACTGAACAAGAAAGAAATATTTTCTAATCATACCATTAGTTCTCAGAATATAGTTTATAAACCCTCACTGCTAATCCTTTTTTAGCCTTCCAAAAATGGCCGCAAATGCAAATACACTTTTGCTATTTTCAATTACTGTAATCCTGCTGGTGAAGGGCTATTTTGGGATGATACAGTGTCAGACATTTGACAGTCTACTGAAGGTTTTCTTTCATTGTGTGATGTTGAAATTACTATTGAAATGGCAGAAATACCCACATTAGGACCAGATAACAAAACACTGCCATTCTGTTAAGTCCTTCTCAGATTAATCCCCACCAAGTGCAGCAGTCCAATCAGCCTCGCTGCTTTTTAGTTACACTCAAATATTTCCTGGGCAGCGTGCATTCAAGGATAAGAAAGGAAAAATGCTGTGATCTTTTATAGCTCATTTCTGTTTTGTCCATCCAAAGCCATGAATATCTTTCTTTCTGGACTGATTGAGCAGCTGCAACTCAGGAGGTACAGCAGTCGTCTACTAATCAGAACGTTGGTGTTTTGATCCCTGGCCCCTGCAGGCTGCTTGTCGAAGTGTCCTCGGGCAAGATACTGAACCCCAAATTGCTCCAAAGTGTGTCAGTGTAAATGGTTATTGCTCCTGTTGAGCAGAAAGCTCCTTTCATAGTAGCCTCTGCCATCAGTGTATGAATGTGTGTGTGAATGGGTGAATGCTGGCTTGTGTTGTAAAGCCCTTTTAAGTGGTCACTAAGACTACAACACCAACACTTAGAGTTGGGGTGCTGTATAAAAGATCAATAAAAACAGGATGCAATGATTTGCAATTACTTTTCGACCTATATTCAGTTAAACACAGATCATTTACTTAATTATTTACTGTATATATACACTCATTCTGAAGTCAATGCCTGCAACACATTTAAAAAAAAAGTTGGGATGGGGACAACAAAAGACTGACTGTTGTGGAATGATTGTGAAAAACACCTCTTTGGAAAATCCACAGGCAAAGTGGTTAGACTAATTGGTAACAGATGATTATATAATTGGGTATGAAACTCAAATATTTCCAAAAGGCTCGGTTGTTTACAAGAAAGGAAGACAGGAGGTTCATGATTTTGTGAAAAACTGCGTGGGCAAAGAATCCAACAGTTTAAGAGCATGTTCTCAAAGCACAATTACAAGGAATTAAACAATCTACAATCCATAATATCATCAGACGATTCAGAGAATGCAGAGAAATCTCTGTATGCAAAGGGCAAGGCTGATAACCAGCACTCAATGCCCATGACCTTTGATCCATTAAGCGGCACTGCAGTAAGAACCGACATGATTGTATAAAGGATGTTACTATATAGGCTCGGGAACGCTTAGGAAAACCGTTGTCGGTAAACACAGTTTGTTGCTTCATCTACAAAAACTACTCAAGGGCCTGTTATTACGGTTCTGTATATTTCTGAAAATGGGTATTTATCTTTGTGTTTGCACCTATCATTTACACGTAACTGGCGTAAACGGAGATTTTCAAAAACAGCTTCCAGAGACAAAGTTTTTAAAAATTTCTGTTTCTATGGAGACGTGTAAACAGGATAGATGGAATTTTGGCAAACGATGACATTGCAACCCAGTTCGCGCATGTCCATTAGGCGCCCGGGAACCACAACAACAATGGCGGTTATTTGCCGGGTTGTTTACGTGTTGTTAGCACTTATGGGACTACTTACGAGCTCACAAATGAACTTAGCACTGCTGCATCAACATCACCGCTACATCGGCGCACAAAGACGTCTGCTGTGCCCAATATTACTTGGTCCACAGCGTCCACGGTTTAAGGTCCGCCAGAAACAATGGTTTTGGATCAGACCACTTTTTATCACTAGCGCCAAGAGAAAAACAAATCACGTAAATCGCGTATCACCACCTACTGGCCTGGCATGCTAATTGCAGCAAAAAGCTGCCGTTTTTGCATTTTTGTGTAAGCAGGGATATCGTTTTCACACGATCAATTGTGTTTTTTAATTTTTAATTTAATTTAATTTTTTTAATTTTATATACTTTATTAATCCCCAAGCGGAAATTCAGTTTGTCCGAACACACACATGCACAAACTAGACCCATACATGCACTAAGTGGAGAGATGTCAGAGTGGGCTGCCCATGACAGGTGCTTCGAGCAGTTGGGGGGTTCAGTGCCTTGCTCAGGGGCACCTCGGCAGTGCCCAGGAGGTGAACTGGCACCTCTCCAGCTACCAGTCCACACTCCATATTTTGGTCTGGACGGGGACTTGAACAGGCGACCCTCCGGTTCACAACCTAAGTCCCTATGGACTAAGCTATTTTTTTTTTTATACGCGATAAATAAAAATCTGTTTTTATTTGTATCAGTATTTGTGTAAACAAGGCCTAAGACTCTACCATGCAAGGGGAAAGCTCTATAGGAACAAAAACCCCACATTCCCCTGACTTCTCTGAACTAGAGCACATCTGAGATGGACTGACACAAAGTGGAAAAGTGTGCTGTGGTCTGACATATCCACATTTCAGATTGTTTTTGGAAATCATGGGCACTGTGTCCAAGGGCTAGAGAGGCGAAGGACCATCCTGATTGTCACCAGCGTAAAGTTCAAAAGCCAGCATCTGTGAAGGTACGGAGATGTAGCAGCAGGACATTGCCGAAGAGTGCAGGTACTAGACTGACATGCCTGCAGTCCAGACCTGTCACCCGTTGAACTGAAGGCATATATCAGGCAGGAAAAACTCGAGCAGTTAGTGTCCTCTGTTATCAAATGTTTCCTGACTGTTGTTAAAAGACGAGGTGATGTAACTCAGTGGAAAATATGCACCTGTCCCAGTTTTTTTGGAACATGTTGCAGGCATCAAATTCACAAAGAGTGTATTTTTATAAAAGACAATAACATTATGAGTTTCATAATTAGATGTCTTGTCTTTGTACTGTATGCAATTGAAAATGTGTTGTAAAGGATATGCAAATCATTGCATTGTGTTTTTATCTATGTTTTATACGGTGTTGTCAGGGTTGTAGAGAAACTTTATATTAATGCAGTCCATTTACAATCTTAAGACCAGATTTCTTATATTATTTATTATGACAGATCTACAGGCTGCTCTTCGTATTTGTCTCACCTATGTATTGACAAGAGATAGAGACGTGCAGTGACTCCTGGAGGCGACATGCATGAATACATTGGTTGTTCCTTAATGTTCTTGCTATTAATTCTCCTCGGAGGCATTATTCAAATGAAGTCATCAAGAGATGAGAGAAATGGGTGAAAGATAAAAGATTTGTCCGCTTGGTGAGAAATGCAATGATTCAACATGTGTATGTATGAATGGGTATGTGTGCAAGAGTGTGTGTGTCTGTGTGTGTGTGTGTGTGTGTGTATGTGTGTGGTGGGGGGTAGTCATAAAGGCACCTCATCAGAATGCTACTGTCATTCAAACTTTGAATTGCAGCACCATGAACATAAAAATAGCCAGAGGTGAGGGCTTCTCGCCGATTGCTCTGAAAAATAGGAGGAATTCAATTATGGCTGTGCATTTATGTGTGAAGGGATTTGGAGGTGAGGCATTCTTAAGGTGTTTCAGTGGTGGCAGTAGGCTTAAAAATTCAGGGCTAAGTTTGCCCGAAACATTAAATGATAAGAGAATTAAAAGAAAATGGCACATATTCACAAATTCATGCACGCACACACTGCGTTGTCAACTTCCACTTATGAATCTTGTTCCAAACACCACATTTATAGGCCCTTTAATAGCATTGCAAACCATTATCCAATTCAACCTCCAGACATCTTATTCATTTTTAATTTTTTT
The DNA here is from genome assembly GCF_011397635.1 of Epinephelus fuscoguttatus. Taxonomy (NCBI): domain Eukaryota; kingdom Metazoa; phylum Chordata; class Actinopteri; order Perciformes; family Serranidae; genus Epinephelus; species Epinephelus fuscoguttatus. Next base: position 14,609,098 of record NC_064767.1, read on the forward strand.
TTTTTTTTGGTTCATCTATTTTATTGCGGCTGTGTAATACTCTGATAAAAGGTTTGAGATAAATTCTTCCCCGTTTTTCTGAGTGTTATTTTCCTCACTGCTGAGAGGTTCAGACTCATTTGTGAGGGGGAATTTAATTGTATGGGCTGATACAATTGGTGGCTGTCCTTTTACATGGCTTCCTTTTCATTGATTGGGGAAAGGTGGTGGCAGTTCCCTTGTTGCTAATAGCCGGCTGATGTGTCTAATCGAGGACTGGGTGACCTTTACAGGAGACACCCTACCTCTTCCTCCCCCACAACCAGCCACACGCGTGCACACACACACGCACATCAGTCAAGGACTATTAATCCTGTGAGTTAGCATGTGATCACCACACCGAATGTCATTTTATCTGTCACCCAAGTGAAATTGACAGGTAATGTGGCACAAATTATGCCCTCCTTTTCCATTTAAAGACATTGTTTTAATGAAACATTTCCTCTAATGTAAGAATAAAAACATTAAAGCATCATAAATGCACCATAATTTCATATTCTCATCCCTGCCAACACACACCCACAGGCAGCTGAAAGTGAGACATGTGGGATTCAGGAAACTTTAGAGAATCACAAACTTTTAGCAAAAAAAAGTTAAGAAATCAATTTTAATCTTTTACTAAATCAGTTTCACATTATGAATACAGCTCCCGCCTGCAGGTCATCTGAATTTATGTGCAGGGTGTGTAATTGTGTGACCTGATCAGACTGCAATTGTACTGAAATGAAATCACCTCACCTTATTCTACTTGACTGGGATTTTCTTACACCCGAAAGAATATTCACAATAACTTGGAGTAAAACTCCTGAATGGCTTTCACACTTTGAGTCTGTCTGCGTGCAGGCATAACGGAGTGTCCGTGAGTCTGCCTGAAAAAAGGCAAATGGCCTATTGAGTCCACCTCACCAAACGGTGGACATTCTCATGCTCATCTCAGTGTCTGTAACGTTTCCCCTTAATGCTTTAATTAACTCAACTTTGATAACTTGGACATTATTATTAGAATGTAGCACTTCAATTAGAGCAGGTTCTGCACTTTTAAAGATCTAATTTCCAAGTGCACATGCCTCAGTCCGTGAGAGAAGCGTTGGCTGGGGGATTACACACATCGTGATGGTGTGTGTTCACCAGAACTCTCACGCTGTGCGATGTTAAGTGATGTGAGAGGACACTTCTTGTTATCATCAATGGAAAAACTTTTAAACTTTTGTTATTGTTGCTACTTTTGTTCGCTTCCACTGTGATGTTTTCGTGTCTGTTTCTCTGACTCCTGTGTGCCACATAACCTCATGTGTCAGCTCAGTAACAAAGTTTGTTTTTACTTGTTGGTTATTTCAAATGGCTGCTGCCTGCAGCTGCGAAGGCACTCCATGTGTGAACCTCTAGCTCCCTAAAGAGCAACACTGACTTTGAATTAAGCCTCGCTCTGTGTTTGTTATTTTGGAGTTTGAGCCTCTTCTGCATCAACACAATCCATTTGTTTCCCCTCTCTGTGTCCATCGCTGTTTCTTCATAGTTAGAGTTATATTCCTGCTCTTGCACACATACACACACATGTACACATTTACATATACACACACATTACTGGGCTCTGTCACCGCTTTCCTTGCCTGGATGGCTGTGTAATTGAGTTTTGGGGATGCAGCCTGGCACTCCCTCCTTGTGTGCAGGCTCCCCTCATTACAGAAGCCTAATTGGGATTAGTGCAGCATTTTGTTTTGGCATTGTTAACGAGGCCTGTGGTCAATGCCAATATCGGGCTTGTTCTTCTCCCCAACTCCGGGACAAGGAGCCATTTGTGTGTTCATGTGTTTGAGTGTGTGTACGCTTTTGTCTTGTGTTGTTGTGGTACAAGTGTTGCCAGTTTTACCTCGATGTTGAACACCGGTGTAGGCCAGGGAATCTTGTTTTTGTGTAAATGTCATTATGATATAAAAACCGCTATAAACAAAACATGATTGTGTTTCATGCAGCCCAGTCGCTAAAAGAAAACACTGCCATTGTATGTTTCTGCACACCACTATGTTACATTAGCACATTTTAGACGTATCATATCGGCCTTTCTAAAATGAACACACATTACAGAGTAGAGATTCTCATCAGGAGGATGGTGGATGGTGTGAGACTGAGACCAGACGGCTGCTGACCACTGTTTGAAAGCAGCCATGTTTTATAATGTCACATCATGACATTTCCCATAATGTTTGTGATAAAAACAACCAGGTATTTTAAAGGTAACGTCAACACATTTCCAACAGTGATTATGGCGGCAACAACCACTTATTTTAAGCTAGTATATTTCCAAGTGTAATTGTTGCAGCATAATAGGGTTTTTCTTAAGGCAAGGTCAACACATTTCCAGCAGTGGCTGTGCAATAACAACTGAGAATTTTAAGGCAGCACATTCCCAGTAATGGTTATGGCAACAACAACCACCTTCCAATGGTGGTTGTCGTGACAATAATTGGATATTTTTAGGTAGCACATTTCTAACTGTTGCTGTAGCACAGTGGGGTATTTCTTAGGTGAGGTCGACACATTTCCAGCAGTGGTTCTAGCATTAACAACCAAGTATTTTGAAGGCAACGACAAGTTTCCCACTGTGGCGGTTGTGACACAACTAGGTATTTTAAACAGGTACATTTTTAAAGATGGTTGTTACAGAATCATCCTCGTATTTTTAGCCAGTGGATTTCCAACTGTGATTGTCGCAACACAACCGGGTCCTTTTTAAGGTGTGGTCGGCACTTTTAACACGTGGGGTTGTGGCGCCAACAATCATATCACATACCTCTATTATATTATTATATTATATTTCAAGCCCGCACATTGCCAGCAGTGTTTGAGGCAACAACAACCATATAATTTAAGCCAAAACATGATCTTTTCCTCACCTTAACTGATGGTGTGTCTCAAATCACATACTTCCGTTAGTACCCTTCCATGTAGTATACTATGTGCACTATGTACTCATTGACGTAGTGCGCAAATTTTGACAGGGTAGTGTCTCAAACCAAACACTGCCGTTGTGCACTCACCGGAAATGACGACCACAAATTAGCTAGTTAGCAAACTAGCATTAGCATTCGCGTTATTGTTCGTGGTACCAAATCATTACTGACTGCTAAATTAACCCAATAAACATACTGCTGGCTACAGTATAGTGGTGCTTAGTGCAAAAAACACATGTATTTGTACAATGCGGTGACGTTCACGGTCGCACAGTCCTCGGCCGCTATTTCCAGTTTGAAAAGTGCTCCCTCCCGTTCCACTACGTAGCCAAGATGGCGACCATTTAGGGCGAGAAGTGTCCATAGTTCCACACTCAACTTCTTGACCGTTTTGAGTGCACCATCCGGGTACTCATAGTGCACTGCATTTTTCCATACTTCTCAGTGTGAACGCACTTATGCACTCAATATATTAAGTTTAAGTACAGAAGTACGCAATTTGAGACACATCTTGAGTGTTGTCACAACATAACTGACAATTCAAAAGTAAAGAAAAGTAAAGTTTCAACAAATTTGCTACATATAAAGCACATATGTAACAAATCTTATGTTTAATGTCCTTTACGTTGGAACCTGTACCAATGAGCTGTACTGGAAACAAATTCCACCAGCCTGGCTGTGTGGTCATTAAAAGAATCAAATCAAATCAAAATCTGTGGTTTGCAGAAGCCTACAATGCCAGCATTTATTATTTGGATTGGCTTGAAGAAAGGAGTTTTGCTATGCCTTTTGAAAATGTGCATTTTGTACAGATGTCCTTTGAAACAGGGGTGAGCCTTTCCTCTGCTGTGCATAATGGCAAAGATGCAAGCAGTGTATTTTTTTTATTTATTTTTTTTTTTAAACCATCACAAGATGATAGCTCTTTTAAAGGGAGATGGATAACAGAATAAGATGAGCCTGAAAAATACTGAGGCTGGACACGAGGCTTCAGGAACATGCTGTTTTACACAGCAGAATAACTGAGGCTCAAATAACGTAGTAACTAAATTGATGTGAAAAGATGAGATGCCATCAGAACACTGCTGAGGTGGGGGTGTGCTCACTTAATTGCCCCATTATACTCTGACGTTCTGCTCTTCACTTGTCATCTTATTAAAAGGCACAATACTCTGGCCTAATATAACTCGGCTGTTTTTCTTCACCTGAACAGATTATAGGTAGTGCAGAATGTGTAATTGACCTTGTCATGCATAAATATAAGATGTCACAGATTGAATTATTTTTTCTCTCTCTTAATTCCTTTTAGCATTCAGATATTTTAAAACACAAAAGTATGACAATGGCAATTTGTATGCTGAGAAACGTACCTGTTTAAGAATGTTAATTTGCAGGACAGAATGGGCACAGTTTGATTTTCATCATCACCATCATAGAGATCCATGTTAACATGAAGGAACACACTGTGATTAAAGAAAGCATGTCTTCACCCACAAAGAACATACTGTAGATTCTTCCTAATGAGCGTGTGTCCAGTGTTTCTCCTGAGCAACCATGTTTTTTTATGTTGTAGGAGAACATGAGTTCATTTTATCAGTCCAGTCACCCAGCCATCAGCCTGATGCTGAAACCACCAGCTGAATTACAGATGTGTGGGTCTCACTGCTGCCAATATATCACGGTGAAAGTGAACTTTTTATTTTTATTTTTTATTTTGCCTGTCTGTCCGCCTCACTGTGTGTGGATGGATGGATGGGTGCAGCAGGTGAAGCTGGTTTCGGCATGACCGAGATCCATCACTACAGAGGGATTGTTGCTCTCCAAATGAAACCCCCAAAACAGTTGACATAAATCATCGCTGAAAAAGGTTATTCACCGTCAAAAATAAATCTAATCTCTACATCTTATGTGATCATGCGTTTAACTCGAAAATATAAATGCTTATCTTTTAGTGAAATGACGGTTAATGCGGAGAGGATGAACATGACTAAGGGATCGGCTGTAGAATTTGTAAGATCTTGGGGGATCAAATGAAAATATTTGCACATATGCAAACACATAAAACGTGTGGGAAGCAGACTGTGCATGCAAACGCTCAAACAAGCAAACAAAGTCAACATGGCACTGCTCAGTTTGATGTGTCCTCTCAGCCAACCCGCTAACACACACATACACACACACACACAGACGCACGCACAGGCTTAAGGCGATGTAGATTTTGTGTCAGGCTGAAACTATAAAAGAAGAGAAAACACATGTTGAGATAATGGAGCATGACAGTCAACAGCTCTGTCAATAAATTCTTGTCAATTAAATCCACTTGAAATAGATCACTTATTGGATTTGAACATGATTAGACGTAGATCAATGGTTGCTGGCTGTTTGAGGGTTGGACAAGGATCAATTTACGAAATAATTTAAACAAATTAAGACACTTGATAAAAAATGTAATCACACGCAGTGATGATATCTTTCATCTGCCAGAAACAGGCACAGTGTGAAAATGCGGGAAAACACAAAGATTAAAAGCGGGGGATATCCTCTTCAGTAGTGTATCTACACCGATCCTTTGATGAGGCTTTGTGTTTGGGTGTTATCAGTTCTGGCTTTTAGTTTTTAATCCTTGCCCAAAAAGACAGGGATTTTTCTCCTGTCTTTCTCCTTTTATTTCTGAAAATGACATGCTGATAGCTTACCTTTCTCTGCACCTCTATGACTTGTCAGCCTGAGCCAAGCAAGGTTTTTTAAAGCTCCCTGATGAGAATGAAAAACCTTGAACCTGCTCATTACTGGAGAATCTCACCAACCAGGGCAGGCATCAAAGAATGCTCCAAATTGACTCCTTAATACCTCTGAACCGACAGCAGCATGTCTGCCTGCTCTGCTTTAGTCCATCGAAATATTTACCTCACCTTGAAATAAACTACAACTCCCTCTGCAGAGGTCTCGATGGTTGTGTGGCACATGACTGATATGAAACTGCCAAGGTCACATTTATACTTAATCATTTAGTCTGAGTAAAAATGTGTTTATTTTTACATTTTCTTTGGAGTTACACCTTGATCCATCTTGCTTTCATTTGTGTGTTCATGATAGCCCGGCTGCTTTCATGCAAACGTCCCAAAAGTCTAACTAAGACAATAATTGCAGAGCTACAACTAAAACCATTAGTTTTCCATTAAAGCTGCTTTACAGAGGTGATTTTTTTTCCCCTCAAAATGCAATAAAATCAGTCCCAGGTCTTTAAATGTAGTATTTAAAAAACATATTTTTTAATATAAACATCTTCAAAACAGCTCTGTGAGTCTGATTCCCTGCAAACAAACACTGTTTTCCTCATGGTGTTCTGTATCTCTTAACAGTGAGTAGGTTTTATAACTGCACCTCATTGATTCTGTTTGCAGATTTGGAGATTTGCTTCCTCATTAAATATTGCCTTAGCCATTTACGTCCACATGAGAATTCGAGAGATCTGTTTTTCCAAGTTGACTTACTTTACTTTACACACTGCCTCTTCTGTTGTCTTGTGCACTGTGCGGTGAAGTTTTTGGAGTCTGTTCATGTTGAAAAATATGCCGAAGCAACTCAAGGGTACTAACCCCTCCAAATACTGCTCGCAGAGCAAATATTTTTACTTGGCATAGTGAGAGTGAACCCTGCCGAGAGCATGATGCCGAAAGCCACGGCTGTTGTGTACTCTGGGAAGTTTGAGCACCTCTCTGATCAACTGAAGAGCTATTTGCAGCACGCTTCCTTTTAGATGAGCTCTGAAATAACTGAACGTGTCACCAAGAAGACAATGTGGAATCACAGTTGCCAGTCAGTGGATTGTGGATATGGTTAAAGTTTTTGCTGTTTATAGTTCAAACCTCCTCTATGCATGTGAGTTTTCAGCATTTCAGTTAACTCAAGGTTTGAATTGATTTCTACAAGTTAATATTTTGAATCAATTTGAAATAATTGATGTTTACTTCCTGTGGTGGCTGACCTGTGTGGCAACGTTTGCTGCCAAACCAAAGCTCCCTGGCCAAAGGGGCATAAGGACGATGATGGAGTTTTAGGTGGAAAGTATTTCTTTAAAACATTGCTTGATGGAAAAAAAAAAAAACAGAAGTAAAAATATCACCTTAAAGCAGAACACCCTACTGCAACTACAGGACTTTGTCACACTACAGCACAGCAGTGTGGTAATCCTTTGACAAATATATAAACCTGTAAGTGACAAGGTAACTAATGCTTTAGCTGAATAGATGGCTAATAACTGCCGCCCAGTTAACACAGTAGAAGATGATGGACTGAGAGAAATCATTTGAATTGCATCTGAAGATACCTCGTGTCAAGAATATACCCTTTGCATGAAGGCAAGAGGGCAGAGAGGATGAGCATGCTTGAGCAAGCAAAGGCCGTCGCTCTCACGGGGGATCATTAGACTTGTGTGAGTAATGACCACTACCTGGGCGTCACGGCACACTTCAGTTATAAAGAATGGAATCTGCATTCGTTAGCACTAACTGAATAAAACAGGAGAGAATCTGTGTTCAAAGCTAACAAAGATGCTATTAAGCAATAGTATTTTAAATATACTTTCTTTGTGTTGATTCTATGGTTTTACATTTAACTATCTATTATTACAAGTTTCAGTCTTAAAGGTATACTTCAGCCCCCACGTGATTATTTGTATGTCAATCACTCACCCCACGTTCTGGTGAATTTGTCATAGAAGTCATAGACGTTTGCAATTAACAACAACAAAACTATATGAAAACATCCATGTACAAACTCTCCCAGAACTCATGCAGTAGAGATCAAGTCTTATTTATCCAGTCATATGCTCAGTACTTCACAAACATGTGCATTTCGCCAAAATGTCACTATCTAAAACTGAAAGTGAAACTTATCTCTGCTCCCCTCAAAGCCAGACTCCATCGACAAAAACAAAAATTTACCTTGGAAGAAAAAATAAACTTCAGGCACTCATGCAGAGTGGCACAGGAACAGATGCATTTGAATGCTTACATTAAAACGCCGACCGGTTTCCACCCTAAGGTCTTTGTCAGGGTGTAAAAGGGTGGACAGAAGTCAAGCAAACACTGATTGCTTAACACTTATTATGTGCTCACTTATTAATCAAGATTGGGCGACACCCCCTACCAAGCTTATAAACTGTGTTTACTTGACTCCTGTCCACCCTTCTGCACCCTGATGAAGACCTTAGGGTCGAAACTGGTCCGTGTTTTACTGCAAGCAGCTATGTTTTGAAATAAAGGCTTTTTAACTTTATTCAAATACATGAGTGCCTGAAGTTCATTTTGTCTTCCCATGTGCTGACCCTTTTCTTCAAGAGCCCCTTCTTGCGTATCATATGATAAAGACAGTCCTCGTGCACACGATCTCGTTCTTCAAAGAGGAATTTTACCTCGCTGACTATGAGAGCTGCTGGTCTACCGCTGTCAGTTCGTCTGTGTTACTGTGTGACTTTGGAGAATTTGAAGTAACTGTTTATTTTTCATTGAATAACACCCCCAACTCCTACATTAATAGTCACACAGAGACTACCAAATGTCAAACAATGTTGTAATAGAGACTTTTTGGTCGACACACTGTCATGAGACTCAGGCGCATGTATTAAAATAGAACGGTACCTTTTGAAAGATCACTACAAGGGCATATGTGGTGAGCATCTCAGCTGAGTCTCCTACACATGAAACATTGCTCATTTGGAACAGGTGGACAATGGTTACTCAGATGCACCGGGGGGGGTAGATATATTCAGCTGAGCTAAGTGTGATTCATAGTATTTAAAAAAAAGAATAACATGAAAGAGAGCTTTTAGATGACATTGTAGGTGGAGTTTTATCATCACAGTTTGATCAGATTTCATTAGATGTTTGAAATGGGGTGGAGTAGTATAGTCTGAAAGTGACTGGTAGTAAAAAGGGATGAAAATGGAAACCTTTGTGGTGACAAGACTCCAGGAAGTCACTGCTGCCAGACAAGAAATAGTCCCAATCGTACCTCCTCATTTAAATAAGCTATTTTAGAATTTAGTGTTTGCATGGATTAAACAAAACCAAGGCTAGCTGTTTCCCCTTTCTTCTAGTCTTTATGCTAAGCTAATCTCTCTTGGCTGTAGTATGTGTTTAATGGACAGACGTGAGAGTAGTATCGATCTCAACCCAGGTCAGCTCAAAAATGAAGAAGGGTTTATCCCCAAAATGTCTGTTCCTTTTATTTTTATTCAACATTAAGTGTAATCTATCTGCCCGCTGTAAATGGCATATGGATCAGTATATCATAGTGCTACAGTAATTATATGGCACAGAAATTATATGGTACATCCTCTGTTTTAGTTCATTAAAGTTTTTTTGGCCCAGGACCCATTAGAAAATGATGACCATAAGAAACTACAACAGATTTATGTTGCCTCTGCCTGTGCAGTACTCAAGAGCCCATTAGGTTTCTCCGGGCCTGCCAGGAGAGTCTTGAAGCATTTGTTTTGACCTAGCAAATTAAAATGTCTGCTCTTATCAATGCCCTCGGGGCTAGAGGGAAGGAGAGAGAGAGATGTCTCTGTCTGTCCTTGTCAGGTCGCCGGTCTGTCTTCCATCACTCGAGTAACCACATACCCACTGTCAGACAAAAGAGCACTTGGCCCTCAGTGTGTTTTTGTACATGGGTGTGCACCTGTTTGTGTGTGTATGGGTTAAAGAATAGAGGACAGCATTTGATATGGAAAATCATTTTTTCTATGCAAATGGAAGCTTGGCATGTCCTTAGACTGTCATATAATTTGTAATTTTCAATGTTCAACCACGCCTGAAAAACAAGGACAACACAGCCACATGCAGTGTTTAGTCATTGGCTGAGGGCATTACCTCTGTTTTTCTGGCATGAGATTTTTCTCTGGACAGGGTTGGACAAGAATCTGGTGAGGTGACTGTTATGCACTGTTTTAGTTTAAATATATTATGGCTGACACCGTGTTATTTTTAGATTTATTCCTGTTTTTGCCCGCTTGCTTGCACTTCCACTGCCAGCAAACTGGCTGCCATTGTACATGTGACTCCCCCCAACATTTTGTTTGTGGTTCTGCTGATGTAAGTTTTGGGCGGCAGCAGGGCTCCTAATGAGAATGTATGGCTCTCGGTGCAGACTGCCATCCGGCTGCCCTGCTGCAGAAATGCATACGATTTCACTCACTGTTCTCTCCCTCTGTCTTTGGTTATCCCTCCTTCCATCAGCCACTGCTCTACTGAGTCTCTCTTTTTTTTCCTTGAGGCTTTCTCCGTCAATTCCTTCCTCTACTGAGTTGTAATCTTTGTTTCTTTCACCTTGGGTTAGCACAGACACAGAGACACACACAGGAACGGCTGTACATGTGGGTTGAAAAGGTGTCAGAGGTTGGTCAAAGGTAGATCACACATCCCATATTAATGGCCCGGCTGCTGCTGTCGGCGTAACCGCTGCTCTGCTCAGAAATGCAAGAGTCGTACTCATTTTTTCATCTGTCTTTTCCATTCATCTCCTTCCATCTCTCTTTTTTCACACCACCTCATCATTTCATTTCTTCCTTTCACCCACCAGCCATCTGTTGCACAAGGAGATCTCCCTTGATATTTCAGTCTCATTTCCACTATCCATCATCTTATTTTTTTAATCTTTATGCTCTGTCAACCCAAACCTGTCTGCTTGCGCCTCGGCATCACCCTCTAACTAGCTTCCTGGTGTGGTATTATTGCTCTTTTTCTCATCCTTGCTCCTTTACTCTCTTTCTTTCTTTATGCGACTCCTAGGATCGATTTAACAAAATGCAGAGCCTGCTATTACCCTACGGGGACTGCCATTTGACAGATCCAGTTCCTGGCAGCATGAGGTAGCAACACAATGGGGCAGGGATGAAGGTAGATAGTCACTGACAGCTAACAAATAGGCCCGGGGGACTCAACAGGATATGATAGCCAAGTTCTACACGCATTAAACTCCTGATCTCTTCACTGATAGCGGACGAACCGAAGTGGTGGTGAATGAAACAGATATAAACCTGATAAATGCAGTGGATGTGTGGCATTAAATAAAGACCAGATGTGCACGGAATATTTCCTGACAGCACAAATCAAAAGTACTTTTTTTAAAAACATTTATTAGGAATTTCTTTTTTTTCTCGCTCTGACATTCAACAGAAGATCAGATTCTGAGCTAACCAGGAAAAAAAAAAAAGAAGCCTGGAGCGATCAGTGTTTGGAACAGGGAGGCGAAATATGAGTAAAGAAGATGTAAAATGAAACCTGAGGCAACAGATGAGAGAATTTAGAATAATCGTAAATGTAATTCCCAGACGGCCTTCACGTTGCAGCACAGAAAAGATGCAACATGACTTGAACACTTGGAAAAACACAAGAAACAGATACAGGATGAAAAAACGACTTTGTCTGCACTTAAATAGATTTAAATATATTTGTGCATCATGTCAGAGCACTGCATTTTGCCTTTGCAAAGTCAAGCACAAATATTGTGTCTTACTGTATAAAAGTGTTTGCTTCTGGTCTTTTAATAGCTTTTGTAAACCCATGGGAAAAATATATTCAGCTAAAAATAATCTTAATATAGTCATAAGAGAAGCGGATGGGGTTTGAGTCACGTGTTTGTATTTTGCCTTTTATCGAGGAAAGCAGTCATTTTATTTCAGACAGAATATATGGGTTAAACAAATAGCAGAGATAAAAAGAAAATTATATTTTGAATACACAATAGGCCCAGACAGATAGATTTAAAACAGCATTAATTAAGTATGTTTAAATGTCCTAACCAGCAGTCTATAATAAAATCAGGCGCCCGACTTCAGAGCTGGCTTTCGCTCTTTATCCTTTAAAACAGATGGCCTTTAAAGGAGATATCAGAAATCTGTCCCTCCCTCAGAGGGAGCTTTAATTTTCACTTATCAGTCATGGTTGAGAGGTACACCAGCAGGTGCTCAGCAAGAAGGGGTTTGGATGGAAGTGGGCAGTTTGGGTGAGATTGCTATGGTCGAGTCAGTTATTCTCCAGCCAGTAATGTTGCAGATACAGCACAGATTTTCTCAGTGTGTCATCAGCCCACTCCACCATTACATCAAGACCTAATGCACTGTTTTATCCACCTTCAAATGGATGAGTTGAAATCTGATAGCAATGTATTACACAAAAATGTTTACACTGGTGCTGGCAAAATATGAATGAAAGATGTACGTAGGAGTGATACTCAAGTCATGCTGAACACTCCGTAATCAGATGAAATGCATTTTCTGCTGCATATGCTGGACAGTGTACTCTTTGGGGGAATATAAGGCTATTGTGTGGATGAGAGGGCTTTGACTTTATCAAAGGGTTAAGTAGGAGAGGCAGGCTCCTTGTCAAGGTCTGCACACTACCTGCGGGAGGTTCTTCGTAGAGCAGGAGTGTGGGATTAGCCAATTAGCATCATAGGGCCCATATAAAGGCAGTGCTGGGGGCTTGTAAATTTAATAAAGCGAACAGACAATATGCAAAGGAGAACGAGCAGGAGGGCATCTGCTTATTAGCCGTTAGTCGCTGAAGAATGGGCTTCTTTGTGTGCATGGTCAAGATGATCTTAACACCTTGTTAAAATCTGAATTCTTATGTGGAACTTTCACAATCGCGAAATGAAATAAAACCAAAAAATGTATTCTCTGTAAAAGCACATGAGCATTTATATCCAAATACAGAATAAGGGGGTATTTGCAAAGCAGCTCAGCCAGCAAAGCTCACTAAAGCTTTACATTTAGCACACAGACATGAGTGGTATCAATGTTCCCTTCTAAATCTCTGCAAGGAAATGAATGAATTATATGTTAAAACATTCCTTAAGTGATGCAGATTTCCTTTATTTCATTCTATGTATGCAGACCTTGAAAACATATAAAATAATCTTATAAAGTGTCAGCTCCCATGAGATTGGATGAGTGCAGCTGATCTTGGGCTGCGTGGTTCGCTCTGCTCTCCCTCTGCTCTGACTTTGACCTCGGGGCCAAACAACTATAAAGCCAGTGGGAAATTGACTGCTTGCCTGCCTGTTGCACTCATTTACAATACAGAAAGAGGGAGAGAGAGATGGCAACATGCACGGAGCCAAAGGGACTTGGAGATGAGGCCAGGGACTGGAGAGTAAAGTACAGTCAGAGAGAGCATAAGTGAGAAATGGTTTGACCAGTAGATCTATTGGGGAGAATGAGAGAGAAGCACTGAGAAATTGAAGCTAAAGTGGTGAGTGTGTAGGAGGTCTGAATGGACACAGAACAAAGATAAATCACTCCAATATACAATACTCTCATGTTTACTGAATTTTAACTGAAAATTCAATTACCTTTTTAAAGCCGGGGTTGGTACAAATCTGTAAAAGGGCAAAATAAAAAGCCGGAATGCAGCAGTGTTTTCCTCAGATTGATTGATTTAATCTTATTTCATTGTTGTACACAGCACATTCACCACTCAGCCCCTTCTTGTCCAAATCCTTCTCTGTGTTTGTCAGACTACAAATGAGACACGAATAAGCAAGCTAACATTAGCCACCCCCATCGTCCCTTTGCCTCGCTTCCTGCCAGTGTGTCCGATTTCCTAGGAGTTGAGCGGGCAGCAGCTCAAAAGATGGACCTTTGGTCAGCGGCTGTAGCAGCTTGAATTCGGCCAGCACAAACCCCCCCAGTGTCCCTGCCGCTGTCCTCCTGGCAAGGTGGCCTGTAGTGGTGGCAAGTAAGATGGAGAACACACTGTGATTCCAGGCTTTAGCTGACTTTAGCTATGCCTACATAAACGTGAACCTGACACTGCAGCCATCTCTGAGACGCTTCGCCAATATTGAAACATGTTGTGTTTCTTTTTTTGTCAGACTCTCTTTTAGGTTCTTTTTGATAAGTCCATCCTCCTTTTTGGGGTTGCTTTGCACTGTAGCCAATGCTAAAATAGCAATTCTTTTTGCAGTATTCCCCCCCCCACTGAATCAGGCCTTTACCGAAGGGACGTGCTTGTGTATCTGCATTTGTACAACAGCCAGTACAAATGCCATCTCTCTGAAATGTCCTGTGATTGGAAGAAGTCTCCTTTCATGGCCTAGATTTTCTAAAGCCTGAAAACAGAGCTAAGAGGGGGGGCTAAAATCTAGCCTTCTCTCGGACCATTTGAATTACACTATGATCAAAGTTTATGATTTTTGCCCAATGACGCCAAAGTTCAATGGACTACTCAAGCGTTAAAGCATTTGTTTGATTATATCGAAATGTGACATTTAAAAGATGCCAAATGTGATACCAGCTTACCTTGGTCTATTCAGTGTCTCATAACTTCCATAGTCTTTATTTAGAAGAAGCTGTTCAAAATGGGTTGGTCAGGTCAAACAGTAGGTATGTCGTATAATGGGGCCTTGAGAAATGTAGAGTAGATGATTCCTGCAGACACTGAGATTTATTCACAGCTACTCAGTACTTCCCCCCCTATGTAGATTTAGATAGTCTCTCTGGTACTGAATGCATACATTTAATTATATGCAGGCAGAGAACCATGAGGCCGACTAGAGACCTTGATTAATTCTGTGTTAGACCTTGAATACTGTAATGATACAGCTGTACTGGCAGATACAGCTCCTGTTTGTGAGACAGCAAATGTAGCAGAGGATAGCATTTAGCTGTGAAAGGTTTATTAGTTTTTCAGGATAAGTATGTTTACATAGCTAATGAGTGATGATTTATCTCCTTCACTGCATTGTTGGTAGAAACAATTGAGGCACTGGAGATGCATGCAGCTGTAGCGAGATCAAATCTTTGCAGGAATAAATGAGGAAAGGGAGTGCACACCAGAGAGGAGAAAGGTGGATCCAGGTAGACAGAAGAAAGGAACCGGGTTTAGAAACATCACACGTAGACCATGTTAGGATCTGAGACAGACAAGACGGCAGGAGTCCTCAAGCAGATGGCAGCTGAGGTCTGCTGGGTCATTCAGAGCGGTGATCACTGGAGCACAGTGCAGAAGACAGTGATTCAGCAGGAAGCCACCTGTGTCTCATACCAAAAAAGAACAAAAGTGAGCAGCATGGAAGCAGCAAGCTGATAATTAAAAACACAACTGATACACTATTAGTTATTGAAATTCACAATCACATCTACAGTATCAAAATTCAGTGGCTAGATGACACTGGGCATTTTACTGATACTCAAAGTGAGATATGAAGATCTCACACATCTTGTTATCAAGGCCAAATAAGTTATTTAAAAGAGTTCTGAATTTTTATCACTAAAATACATGTTTTACCATGTGACCGAGCACATCTCTTCACTACACTGCAACAACAAAGGGTCAGAATCATTGATAGTGAAGGCCTTTTCACTCCAAGTCTGGAGTAAATACAACTTCACTTTGTGTCAATCATGTTTACACACCGACTCTGAAACCTTCGTTTTCCAAACAGGTTTTATTTTCTCCATTTTTCTTTTATCCATCAAAAGCCTTTGGAGAGTTGTTAGACCGAGAAATAGAAAAGAAAATGTGGCGTAAACTGCGGGACGCATACATATATAGAAGAGAGATGAGAAGGGCAGAAGTGGACAGGGGGCCAGCAAGAGACAGAGGTGGAATAATAGACTATGGAAGCAATGCCCTTGACATCTTCCTCATCGAAGGAAGGTAACGTGATGCTTAATGCTGATGTTTACAGCAGACTGCAGTTTAATAGCCACACAGAATCAATTCATAACTCAGGTAGCACCAGTTACAAATAGACACGGGCAGAATGCGCCAACAGCCAGGGAGGTAACTTCAGTTGAGTGAATGTGTCTCTCCATTTTGGATCATACTGCTAATTTTCCCAACAAATAGTGCAATAAAACGCATCAGACTCAGATTTAGGTGCAATTTTTATCTGATTAAGAACATACATAAGATGTGGGGGATGGTGGTGTGTCTTCCTCAAGCTGGGGTCCTCTACCAGAAGCCTGGGAGTTTGAGGGTTCTGCGCAGTATCTAAGATGTTCCTAAGATCCTGAGATTGCACTCTTCTGGACAGAGAATTCAGATGTTGTACCTGGAATCTGCTGGAGCCACTCTCCCAGTTTGATGTCACAGGCCCAAATGCTCTGATCACCACTGGCACCACTGTTGCCTTTACTCCCCACATCTTTTCTAGCTCATCTTTCAGCCCTTGGTATTTTTCGAGCTTCTCGTTTTCCTTCTTCCTGATGATGCTGTTGCTCAGATTGCTACATCCATTGCAGTCTGGATCTGGAAGTCCCACAGGATCTTCGCTCGGTCATTCTCAAACACCTTGAAAGGTGTCTTCCATTCTGACCTTGGAACTTCCAGTGAACTACTCAGTGCAGGTGTTCCTGTACACTATGCCAGCCACTTGGTTATGGCGTCCCATGTCTGCTGTTCCTGTCTGCATCTTACACCCTGCTATCATGTGCTGAACTGTCCCCGGAGCATCTTTGCACAGCCTGTACCTGGGGTCCTGTCTGGTATGGTAGACCCCCGTTTCTACTGAGATATACATATATATGGATTTGGTGTGCAGAGGCCTTAAGAAAGCTAACTTTTAAAGATCTTCAGTAGTAGTCTCTCTCAATGGTTACACAATATGAGATTACAAAATCCAACTGTAAGAAGACTGTAAGTACCCCGTCAAACTTTACTTTTCACAGCATCCATCATAGCTACAGATGTGTCCTGACCTTTAACCAGTCGGACTGTCTAATAAGGTAAAAGCCACCAGAAACACCATTTGTGACATTTCTGCCAGGTGACGCAACGCCCTCTGTCTCACGTGGCAACAGTGAGAATACCCTGGAGGGTATTAATTGCTATAGGAGGTATTGGGGCGAAAGGTGTATGGAAGAATTGCTGGTTTGTGATTTTAATCAAAGCAGAAACCCTGTGGCTGAGGAGACGAGAGAGCAGCCTCGCAGGACCGGGTATTAGCTCACCCCGTTCTGACACTTCAAATTGATGTTATCAACATGGTAATAGACCTACTTTTGCCAGCTCCCTTCATGCATTATGGGGAATGACAGCTTACTTAGGGACTACATAAAGTAGATCATATTTCCACTAGATTCTCTGTCTGCTCACGTTTACTTCAGTATCTACAAGCAGATGGCCTGGACTGCGTGTCTCCCATGCCACCTGTTGAACTGGCACATAGAAAAATATGTGCCGTTGTGTCCCTTTGAGCGGTACCTGGAGACACAAGTAGTGCGTTAGGGTTAATCTGGGATTAGATGAAATTTTGATACCCTTGGAGATTATATTGTTATAGCAGCAACATAACAAGATTTAACAGAGACTAACGGGGCAAGCACACTGATAGAATACATGCAGTACAGATACTCTTTCATATGTTTTTGGTAGTCTCTAAAAGTAATTCAAAGAATCATGTAATTCTCACTTTTTAACTGAATCAGTCTTAATGGTTAATACATCATATTGTCAACCTCTCAGACGTTATTAATGAGGGACTTCAGTGTGGGTGGAGTTTTGCAATAAAAGTAGTCTTAGTGTTTTTGGTCAGACCTGTTATCTGTTGATCCAGCACAGAGCTGGTTTAGAAATCGCTTAAGATTCCCTATTCCCTTTAATGACTGACAGAATTGGCGTGTATTCAAAGAACAGCTGGGACAGAAAAATAGGTTGTGGCAGGCACTGTCATTTAGTGCAGGGCTAAAAATGAGAAAAATGTTGTCACAGCTGCTGTAAAAACATCTTGTCACAAAAACCCTATCTGTATCTATGTTGTAGTACTGAGTATTTCTGTGTTGTCTGTTCGAATATGCCGTGTAGTCATAATGCTTATAGTTTGTCATTAATTAAATTGACTACTCTCATGATGTAAGAAGTGCTGCATCGAACAACAACTCCGATGATTCACTTGTGCAGCCCATGACATTGTTTCAAGATGACATGTTAATGCTACACTCGTTTTGCTATTATACTGCATCCTCCTTAACAAAGTTTATATACTAACCATATTCCCAACAACTATGCACATGCAGGCACACACACACACACACACACACACATGCACACGCGCGCACGCGCACACACACACACACATAGAACTACAATATGGCTAACATCTTGAATATTTCTGTTACCAGGGAAACAGTTGTGAAGTGGTTGCCAGGGAGCACCAACATGTTATAGACTAACAGCATGCGCAGCCATGTAAAATTGAAGAGGACAAACATACAGGATCTATGCTTTAGTAGACAATCTACTCCAGAGAGATAAAATGGAATAAGTGTATGCAGGCTTTTACCTTTAGAGAATACGTCAGTGTCAGCCCCTACAGGAGGGTAAAGCCCTCTTTCATTTCATGCATGAGGAGCCTCTCTTCCGCATTTTGTTGTTTCTCTGCTCACAACTCATCTCCCAAGAGAGGAAATTAATAAAAACTAGAGTGCAGAACACAACAGAACAAAAAGAAGGGCCGACGATAAGGAAATTGGATCCTAATTCAAGAAATGATTAGTGGTTTGCTATTTAGGATTTGAGACAATAAGGACTCCTGGAGTTAAACAAACAGTTGCCTGGGCTTTATCTGAAGGTGTCTAGCTGAGTTTAAGTGCCACACACTGGCCAGTGTCATCACAGCACTAAACAATTTAGTGAAGTTATGACAAAGAATAATGTGTAACTGACAGTTCATTGATATTTATCGTGCCTTTTGACAAATATATCATTTCTCAGATAGAAAAGCTATACTTTTTGTTGTGGATCTGATTCGGTTCAGGACACAACCCCGACCAGTGAGAATGTAGTGTGGGTTAAACTAGTTTTAGATTGATATGTTGCACTGTGAATGAGGATGCTATGTATGAGGGATGGATAGGCAGATGCAAAGAGGTGTTATGTAGGGTTAGGTACCATTCACATTTGAGCCAATACTGGTACCAGTGCTGGTACATGGAATTCGATACCAGTATCCAATGTTTCCTTTTTTTGGTACTTTATTTTCTCAATAATAACGAATGTAATTTTTTTAAAAAAGCTGCAGGAGTAATGTAGTAGACTAAAAAACAATTCTGCTGCTCTGCTCTTTTCTAATCACAAATAGAAGTAGTAGTAGAATCTTCTGTCTCTGTCTGCCTGTCTGTCTGCTTGTGAGTGTCTGTATGTGTGTCTGCTTGTCTAGCAGTGATACAAGGCTATTGCTAAAATAATATAGAGAAGAAAATTGACCAGATGCTGAAACTTTGCAGCAGCAGATTGGCACTGCAGCGATGGTTTTGGCTCACTGGGGCCGATGGAGTGGCTGTGGCGCTCCGTGGCTGGCTTCCCGGCTTTGGGGCCCTTCCGCCTTATGTCTGAAGTTGAACGTGCTCCGTGGAGCTCCGTTGCTGGCCTCGAAGCTCTGTGGCTGGCTTCCAGGCTTCGTGGCGCTATGCAGCACTTCAGCCTCTTGTCTGAAGTCGAACCCACAGGCTCCACAGTGCTTCAGTGCCGGCCTCGGAGCTCTGTTGCTTCTTGTCCTAACCCAGCGTCCTCACCCAGATGCACTCTCAGGTACTGACATTTGGCAGCAATGGATTTAATGGGAATTGGTGGTCAGTAGTGCCATTGTACCTCCCAGCCCTTGTGACTTCACACTAGTGAACGCAATTGTTGTTACACTCAGGAGCTATGGCATTAGCACATGCTTTCCGATGTTTTCACGTGGCAGTCCTTGGTCATCCATGCACTTACACAAAAGTATGTTTTGACACATGCCTCCTGTGGTAGATATTTAATGAACTTAGGAAAGTGTGTTGTTGGCAGCACAATGCACAGTGTGTCACCTTGGCATTTATCTACAGATGCTCATTCCGAACTTTAAAAACCTGCTGCTTGTTGGGTGTTTTTTTTTTCTTTTTTTTTGTTAAGAAGGAGCCTGGTGCCTTAATGGACTTGATAATGGGGATCTGTCTTGTGACAGCCATTACCGCCTGAGTTTAATGTGCACTCTCAAGGTAGTATGTTGACATTTTCAGCTTGGCACATCCAAAGGCTTGGCTCGTCACGCATGCTGCTCCTATGTGCCCAGCCTTCCAAGGATAATGAGCTAATTTGTTTTTCAACAGGACAGTGCTAACATTAAGCAGGGAGCAGATCGCTAGGGAAAAGTCACTTCTTCTTCTTCTTCTTCTTCAAAAGAAAGAACCATCACCTTTTATGTGCCGGATAATTGCTCTGAATGATACATGTTCAATCTTCAGGCAAATTTGTGTTCACTTATTAGGGCTCATTGTATTATAGGAAAGGTAATAAGATAAGATAAGATACACCTTTATTGATCCCATAATTGAGAAATAATAATAATAATATGTGCAAGATGAGAGTGAAACCATCACAGCCTTTTACCACCAAAAGCCAAATATGATCATCTCTAACTGGGCAGCAGAGCTCCAGATTGGTGTTTTAACTGTTTTCATACCATGTTACAGAACCTGCACATCATATACTTGTGCATTATTGTTTGAAAACCACACAGATATATGCATATTTTCATGTTCAAAATAGAGTCTAATGATTGGCAACTTAGACGCACATTCTTAATTACAGTGTGCAATTTGATGGATCAGCTGGCGGCTGTTGATTTTGTTAAAATAATTATTTTCTGGTACAGCCAGCGCATGTGAATTTCACGTGACAACAGCAGCTTATTGAGACCTGGAAGATTCTGGTGCTCGGAATTTAAAACACTATGAAATGAACTGACAGCAAATGAATACAGATTACCGTTCCTCCCAGAGTAGAGGAGAGAGAGAAACATAGCATCTTCTGCATTACTAAATTGGTGAATGCACAATTTACTTAAATCATTCCAAATGACTCGTATAAGCCGACCCCCCAAGAGGAAAAAGTTACTTAGGACGGTGAACAGGTTGAATTAATAGTCGTCCATCTGCCTCACTGCTGTTTGTTTACTTTTACCCACACCATTACCCTCATCTAAAGAGCTTACTAGTGTTAATTGCAAATTCATTAATGTCTACCTCTTCTAAAAGGTGGAGACTGCCTGTAGAGTTTACAGCACTTGCTTAGAAAAAGATGATAAAGATCAGTTCAGCAGATTCATTTTGTAAAGACGGACACATAAGAATTTGCTTCAAGTCTCCAACACATCTAACAGAAACAGTGTCCTTATTCTCACCACACGTACAGTATTCACCTGTGCTCAGCCCCAGTTCAGTCATCCAGCTCCTCTGAATATCTGGGATCTCTAGGTTGCTACATGCCAACCCAAACACCAGATAAAACACTGATACAAGTTATACAGTGTTTTACGTATTTTTTCAGGTCATTGAGAACCAGAGCACCTGAACAGTATGGACCGGCCAACATAAAGTAATAAGGTTAAAGTGGCTGAAAACTGCAATAGCTGCAGACTATAGTTCTCAGAGGAACTGGCAGTAGAGCTGAAAATATCACTTTTAGAGCAAAAGATTTCTTTGTCTCCAACCTCTGCAGGTCTTAAAGAGCAGAGTACATTTATATGCGCATGCTTTATCTAAAGCACCTCACAGTTATTTGGTTATTTGCATTTTTAACACTAGGGGTTCTTTTAGGAACTTCCACACTCTCAAGTAGGCCTACCACTGCCAAAAGCTACATTAAACAGATCCTGTGTCTTTGCTGCTTGACATTGCATTGATGTGTTGGTCAGCTCAGCAGGAAAATCAGCCCATCAAGCTGATTTAACATTTACATTTAAGAAGGCTCTTCCATACCATGAGTCAGTTCTCAGTAAATAATGGTAGTGGTGGATTTAGATGAGTTCCTCTGCAAAGTAGGTGAACACCTATCTGCCATCAGGCTCGCGTATGAACACATGTCCGGCTTTGTTCAAGCTGTGGGAACAGGTGGCTGTGATCTTGTGTGCCAACATGAGGCTCAGTGGAGCTGGTCAGTGTTTGTAGTATTATGTCCAGCATACTGTCGTGGCTGCTCTTCATGCAGTGGAATACCAATGCTAGTCTTATGTTAGCCATTGAAATGGTGACCTCAGTGTCATTGCAGTGGAGGAAGCACTCAAGACTGTTCTTTGACAGTGAGGTAACTAAAGCCTGAATTGAGGTTTAAGTGGAAAAAATGTCATCCAACATGTCATCATAACATAAATAATGCACAGAATGTCTTGAGTGTCACACACTTTGTTTTCTGCAAGGTTGCAGTTGCACACTTCTGGTATGATGTGGGAGTTTGTCAAAGCATTACCAGACGTCCGGAAGTAGATGTACTATTTCTTTATAGATTTCCTGAACTGCCTGAAAGAGCAAGTATGTTCCTGGCCGATGTTTTCTTGTATTGGTGTTGCTTGTTTGTGCTGTCTGGTTTTGTTTTGTATTATGAGGCTATCTAGTCCTATAATCTCTTCTTTTCATCAAAGTTCTAACAGAAAATGTTTTTCTCCTCCAATATATCTAACTTTTCTTTTGCAAAATGTAGCTTCAACTCAGCTAAACTTCTTTAAACGTCTTTAGTTGCTCTTGTAACAATGCAAACTGCTGCCAAAATATAAGCACAAATAATTATGTGACATTTTCTTGTCATATGACACTCAAGCACAAACTAGCTGTAATCCTCCACAGTGATGGCATTCTTTTTCTTGACATCCCAGGACCAAAGACCTGCTTCTTCCCTCATCTCGGTGTAGCAGCTGCCAATGGTGCAATATTGCTACTGAAACATTAGCTGCCGCAGACCGATTGAGTCGACTTCTAAAGTGAACTCAGGGTTGCCTAAAGAATTTAAAAACTTGTATCTGTGAGATGTCGGGGGAGAACTATAAATCACTTCGGCACTTTAAGAGGTTATACTCCTGAGCCCTCGACTACCTCTTTACACTGTTATCACATAAACCACATGTAAGCCCTGTCGGGGAAATTAAAGAATAAGGGGCTGGACAGGAATTCAGACTGACTCTACATTACACTCTCCCTTTGATTGTGATTTTCGGAGAAAAGGCACAAGCTTGCTCATTGTGAAGTTGTTATGCAACCATTGGCTTTGCTTATTTATTTGTTGACTTGATCTCATTATTTCACCACTGTTGTTGAATCATTGATTTAAAAACAATCAGCTTGTGGAAGGAACAAGACCTTATAAAAGATGATGTTGTTTAATCCTCCAACCTTTTGTCCTCGTCTACAAATGCAGCACAAAGGGAGAAGAGAGCATCCCTTAATGAACTTATGGTAATTAATTATTCATCTGGCATATTTGAGGTATTGCTCCAGATGCAGATGGGCAAAGAAAGGCAAGAGCAGATTGTAATACGTGGCGACATGCAGGGTGAGATGAAGAGGACAAGTGAGAGGCAAACACAGAGGGATCAGATGAGGGGGGACTGAGTGAGATGGAGAAAGAGAGCAGAAAACGACAGCCAAGAGAGACAAAAAGAAGAAGAGATGATATCAGAGCAAATGACACATTACCAAGAGAGAGCATGAGATGTTTCCTAATGTCTCTAATTCCAGCAGACAAGCAAACACCCAGCCTGTCCCTGTCCCAACGGTTAAATGTGTCATGATTATCCTGTGACAATGCTAGCCAATCTTCCTCAATGACACCATCCAAATCAATCATCACAAACCCCAAACACATGTTTGCCACATAAAAACTAGGCTCCCGTTCACCTGTTTCAACATTCAGCACAGTGCTGCCAATGAAGTAGCTTGTCCCAGCAGGCATTGCTACATGTTAATTGTAAGCAGGCTAATTATCCTCATACTAGTGGAAAAAAGAAGAACAAACACACAGACACACACACACACACAGACTCTCAAATCATTGTGTATGCAAAGGGCTATGTTACGCACATTAGACTGACCATATTAGCCCTGGAAGGAACCGCGGTTGTGCTAAGTTGATGAGAGAATAAGTGACAGAGTCGAAAGCACTCTCAAAAAGGAAGGAGGGAGCGGAGAGATAACAAGGAAACGCAGAGTGGTGGGGATTCATTTAAATGGCTTCATATAAATGCAATTTCAGAGTGGCATTTGTCTTCTTGCTTTAACGGAGACATCAATATAATGTTAGTATTTCAATTTTTTATGTTACAGGCACAGACTCCCCACTTGTGTTTGCTTTGTGAAGCACTAAGTCACTACCAGTTGTTCATCAGTTAAAACTGATGCCTCAAGACGCGGTAGCTAGTTGTATCACATTTTGGGGGTGTTGTTTGTATCATTGTCCAGTGGCGTCAGTTTCAGTGTCGGAATAGCAGCAGTCAGTGACTCAGCACTTTCTCAGGGCTATGCATTGGGTGTGTCTCTCCAGTTCAACAGTACTGCTCCTTTTTTTTTTTTTTTTTTTTTGTACCTTGTTTACTGAATGTATACGGAGTGGTTTCTGTTGCATTAAGTCAAGCTCTTCTCCCAGGCTGCAGAGATTTAGACTGCAGGCCTTTTTCTGTCGCATCCCTCGGGTACCAGCAGTCAAAAAAATATCCCCAAGCATAAATTTCACAGGGCACAGCAGCTATCTTCTTTTGTCAGCCCCAGTGTCAGAAATAATAAGAACCAGCTCTCAAAAGTATATTTAACATAGGGGCCCGGGCGCGGAGACATAAAAGCACTACAGAACAAACCTGGTCTCATTGTCAATCCACAAACCATTTTGATGTTCAGTATACTCTATATTGTTTGATTGATTGCAGCTTCTGGAGCAAAGAACACAAAGTCGCAGCCACAACACAAAGCCTTGGATGAAAAGAGTGATGGAAAACCACATCATACTATCCATACTTTCACAAGCTACAAAGATTTTACTGTATATGACTATTGTATACATTTGTTCTCTAGATTTCACAGAGAGAGAAGCAGCAGCCAGTTCCTTTGTGAGACATTAAAGCTAGTCTGTGAATAGTGCAGGTCAGATAATAACTATAAATGTTTGTAATGGGCTTTTTGTACACACAATGTGAATTAGCGTCATTACAGCGCATTATGTGAGAAAAGTTTTATAAATTGGTTGTCAAGGTAAAGACTCACAAGAATATTAGGATTTAGGGTAACAAGTTTTATGAGTCAAACAAAGACACAAAATGTCTTGCATTCGCACTGCAACATCACAGTGAATTATGTACAGGTTAGTGGAACCATCTCAGCCATTATAAAATAGTTACGTCAAAAATAAGTTGCTTCGCAAGAATATCAAGTGACTATTGAAAAATTTCTCCATGAGAAAATTGATTTGATTTTATGGTAGGGCTGCGCCTAACTGGGAATTGTCCTAGTCGACCAATAGTTGCCATTAGTCGACTAGTCGCCGACATGTTTGCCATATTAATTTGATTATTAAATGATATATTTTGGGTGGGGCAACACAATGGTTTGAGTTGAAGGTGTGAGAAAGAATAGTATCAGTAACATTGTTAACACTGTGCTACATTACAGAGAAATACAAAACCGTACTAATGAACCTTCATTAATATAGGCCTATATTTTATCTACAAGTGGACGTCACACACTGAGCGAGCCGCCTGTTAATGACGCTGTGGGCTAATGGGCATGTAGCTACTGACATGTTTCAGATGATACGTCATGTTTGTAGTCGACCAATGAAGATGAGTTTACATATCACCTTGGGTTCGGCCTTCACCTTCTCAAAATGATCCCACACTTTGGATTTCCTGCCCGACATGTTATTAACTAGCCTGTGGAATAACCGCAGGTACCAGCCCTATATATAGGTTTCATTTATTTCGAGCTCCTAAAAGAGTTTCCCGATTTCTTTTTGTTTGTTTTTTCTACGACTAAGCAAAGAGAGCTCATCGTGGCCTGTGAGGTGAAGATACGTCATGGCGTTTCGTCATCTTTTATTTTGGCGTGTCCACTGAGCTTTTTTTATGCACAAATTGAAAATGAGTGAAAAAAGAGATGGATGGAAATGCACCTAATAACAAGTACTGTAATCCAACCATTTCTCTCTATTTTCCACCAAAGTTTTTTTTAGGAATTGTTTTCCTGTAGTAGACAGATGACACTAGAGGGCTGCCAGGATAACACGGGAATGAGACGCCATGCAACAAATGTCCCCACTTTGACTCAAACCAGGCACATTGCAAGTACATGGTGGGCATCATCAAACTCCAGGTGTAACAGGATGTCCTTGTAATGTCATTTTGATACGAAATGCATTTGTAAAGCTTATCACAGTGCCAGCTGCTAAGAATTGCCAGTCCCGGATGGAGGCTCTCTGGCTGCCAGCCGGCTGGAATACTGTCCAGTCCCCTCAGTCAATGTTTGCTGTCCTTCTAGTGGTTAGTAGTTGTCATTAAAATATTCCTAACATCATAAATCCTTGTTTTACTTGCCTATTTCACCTTAATAACTTTGACATTAAAACCAACACTCCATCTGACAGTGTCTCATATATACTGAGTATCACCTTGTTCTAGACCTTCATTGATGTTGGGCTGTATAATGTTAACACTGACTGAAGTATTCAAACTGAATACTCAGTGTATTCATGTCTACACCATTCCATCAAATGGAAATGTTATTGATGTCATGTGCATCTTTTTCGACGCACTTACCAAATTCAGAATGAGTTCAAAGTCATTGCACATCAAACATGACCAGAGCACCTGATTTTAGATGTAGATAATAAACAACAACTGGCGTGCTCACTCAGTGTAAAAGTCCATGGTACAGACAGGCAGTCCTAAAATGCATCCAAGGCACTCTGACTTTAAAAAAAAATCCTTTATTAATACATGGGTAACCAACGTGTTTTGACTAGAAAGTCTTCATCAGGGTGTAAAAACCTGTGTAAACACTCCGAGTGAGCTGGCTATTTGCCCCATCCTTGAAGGGCACCTGATTTTTTTACAGCCAACTTCACAGAGCCTTAACCCAGTGCAGCACTACCAATATTTTCCTCATAATTTTAGATGAACTCGGTCATTGAAAATGTCCATAGGTAATGGGAAAACATTAAATCACACTAGCAATCTGATGGAAATTGGCCATATCAGCCTTCACAATCACTGCTTCTTCTAGTGGACAGATAAAGCATTGCAACTGGTTTCCACACATGCTGCTTAAGCCTAGTTCACATTACACGATTTTCACCCTGATTTTGCGTTGCTGAGACTATCATAATCTTTTGAGTGTTCCTACCTGGCGACGTGTGTTTCTGTCAGCCAACTGCGTTACGACCTGTGTGTGCACACCACAAGATACACCAAACTTGGAGACGACACATTGTAAAGGCATGGATATTCTTCCCGGAGTTGAATCAGATCTGCCTCCAGGGCCTGGGTCCTAACACAACGTGCTCCCTGTGATCCTGTGGACGCAGCCATTGTTGTTGTTGCTTACCGGATTGTCAGTGTTGCCAGATCTTGGGAGAGAAACAAGCAACCAGGGCTATGGAAACAAGCCCAAAAGAAGCGACTATCATGCATTTGAATAACTTATTAGATAGATATGTAGAGAGAGAAAGGTGACATTTAGATAGCAAGCCCAAATAAGCAAGTCCACTTTAGAAACAAGCCCAAAGTCGTGGCTAATTAGCGGACCTGGCAAGTGGCAACCCTGCGGCTTGTCCTCCTCACATTTCTTCTGTCCTCCTGCGAGCTGACGTGGGATGTATCCCGCCTCTCATTGGCTGATGCTCTTTTTCAGTCGTGTCAGACTTCTCCAGTTTTCTAGCATGCCAGATATCCAGTCCCAGTCACAGACAAGTGGGGGACTTGCTTTTAGGCTTGTTCACACATGAGGACTCATCATGGCAGACTATCTGCCGACTCACCTCCGACCCAAGGTGGCTCTTAAGATCCTCTGCGACGTCAAAATTGCGGTGAAAATTGTGTAATGTGAAACCATACAGTACCACCAAGGACCAAGCAGGGACCCAGTCGGGATCAGCCTCAGATCAGCCTGCACTTTTGGATGGCTGCTGTTGTAGGTTAAACATTTTCTCAGACTGTGTCACAGAGGTGCCAATGCAAATAATTTCAGCGGCGCAGGTTGTTGTGGTGTTATATTAATTCACGTTGTAATGTGAGGTGTTGCCATCCACCCCTGTGGACATTAGAGAAACTGAACATTCAAGCTTCACAAAGATACTGTTTATTTCAGGGCTCCTTCACTGGGTCGTGCTGTACTGCACATATCCTGCTGCTGTTGTATCCTCCCTGTATATAAACAGTATCAACTGTTCTAAATCTATTTCTGCCAGTCTACCTGTCAGTTGTCTGGAGGGTATAATTTACAGCAGTAAAACACTCCTTCACAGTTCAGATGACATGGGCAGTCTTGGCATCAATAGTATTGATGGGGATATGTACCCTTATCTTAGTCTGACAGCAGGAGTGGAGGCATGAGGAAAAGGCTGTGGACGATCCTGAGTGAGTGAATGAAAGAGAGAGATGGAGAGACGATTCATTCTTACTGGAGGTGCAGTGTTGCCGTACACTGAAATGTTGAACTAAGCCCTGGTCCAGCTGCCATATAATACTGATCTCTCCCATTTCTCCCCTCTGTGTGGCGAAGAGCTATTATGTTGTGGGAGGCTGCCAAAAGCAGAGTGGAAGAGCCCATTCATAATGAGGAAATGACACAACATCCAGTCTCCTCTTAGCGTGATATGGATCATTTTAAGCTCTTATGAATCTTTCACCAGCTAAAATGTAAAAAAAAAAAAAAAAGTGCACTTTGTGCCAGTTGTTCCTGCTGAATGCTTGAAAACCATCAATGACCAATTTAGCAGTTAGGTATCTCAATATCAGCACTTAATGTAATGTTGTGATCAGCAATTTGTGCTGATAAAGTAGACAAGTATGCATTTTGTAATTTTTGTGGCTCCAGCTTTGAAACAATTCAAGTCCACATTCAATAGTGTTGTCAGCATCCAGGTTGCAAAAGTTTCTCAGTGGAATTAAAGCCTGTATTTTTATACAAACCTTTTTGTAATCACATTCTAATTTACATTACAAGTGCAGTGCCTGTTCAGAACATGCCTGTTTTGGAACGGACTGATTGCTCGGCTTGTGGTTTTGCTGCTTGCAGCTTTTTTGAGAACAGCTCATGATAAAGTTTTGAGTATTTCTTCTACCACTGCCAAGACCAGAATTCCCAGTTAGAGAAGGGGTGAGAAGTCAAGCGAGACGGAGCTTGCTTGGGACATAACCTTGTGGTTTTTGAGAAGAGCATGAATTTAATTGGCAGATATTTGCAGGTGGTAACAGTATTAGTGTCACAAGATATTAGAGTAAGTTATAAGAGTAACGCTGACCCTATCGATCCTTGGCTATCTGCTCATGCTCGTTGACTCCAGGGATGTGAAAAAGAGTTTTGTTGTAGCTTTAGTTTGTCCAGCATTCACTCAGCTCACTACAGACAACATGTTTGACTCCAGGAAAGCTCTATGTTTCCTTAGGTCTTGGAACAAATGCAATCACTCCAAAAGTTACACCTCTGTTCAAATGTTTGGATTTGCTGTGATGTAACATCTCTGGTCACTCTTTTCTTTATTGGATGTTGAATGCACTGCAGTGAGTGAAAGTGAGTCTTTGCTCACGTAGATTAAGACATGCTCAACTCTCTGCAGAGCCCTGAAGCCCCAGCCTCTGCACAGAGCCACAGAGTGCTATTCATTTGTTTATACAAAGTTTATTAATATTGAAGGTGTCACATATCCAAACCTTACACTGTGTCGACACCGCGTGCCCTTGGGTCCACAGCAATACACCTGCCAAGTGTGGAGTAGATTGGATGAACAGTTCTCGAGATATGCAAAGGACACACACACACACACACACTCACACGGATTCCTTGGTTTACAGCGAGATGAGGTTTTACATCTGCCTTATCTCATAATTTCATATTCAGAGGGAATAAGTAGGTGCTCATCCTAAAAATAACAAGCAGCATTACAATACAAGCAGAGCCTTTTCAAGCGGCCTCTGAGTGATACAAAACGGACAACATTTCATTCTGAATCACGTATTACAAGCTGTCTCAATTAGATCAGAGTTACACCATTGTCACTGCAGGGTAGAGTGGTGTTGACAACATCACAGCATTTATCTCAGTGGTGACTCCCCTTTGAATCCTAGGATTGTGCTCTGAGTCAGAGCAAACTAAATGAGACTGTCTTATCTAGACTGTGAAATCACCAAGACAGCCCCAATTTATGCAATATTCACTACATCAGTGGTGTGGTGGTTTGTTTCCTGCCTTCGTATTACATTGGCAAAACGAGGGCAAGACACTGATGACATCATGTTTTCATGGGCAAACAGATTGTGTGGCACAGAGCTTTAATGTCTTCTTTTAGCCTGGTGTCTTGATGCTAATTTTCACTCTCCCTAGACCATCCGTGCATAACTGAACCGGTCTGATGAGGCGAGGACTTCGGCAGAAAAACTACTGTGTGCCTTTGTTGATCAGCCCTAATCCGCATGGCAGATGTCCTCTGTAACGGTTTCAATTACGAGTGTAGGAATCTGCAAGAATTGCTCTCAGTCTCCCGGCCTCCTCCCTGATTTGGTCTATGAATTTGCTGTCAGTTTAGTGAAAACACATGATCTCATTGTAATGGTAATTGTGTCAGGGTTTTAAAGATATGCAGTGATGATTAGATGTGTTTAATAATTCATCCACCTCTGGTGAATTCACCATCCATCGATCAACCATACCATTACTGAGAAGAAAATGACTGCTTCTCCACAACGGGTTTGATGGATTAGTAAATCTCTTTTTCCAAAGAAAGCAGCTGTTGTTTGCGTCTCCCTGTTAGACCTCCTTTAATTACAGTAGACTTAATAACTCTTTTAAAATTCTTCCACCTATCCGTTGCCACATAGTGTATGCATACATCGAATATGTCTAAAAGAGTGGTGGTGTTTGGATGCTTCATATACATCGTCCTGGCAAAAGAAGCTGTTCCTTTAAGGTGTATACTGTATAAGACTGCTGACATTAGATGTCACATAGCTCGCAGGAAATGAGGGATGGTCCCTGTCCACTTCAGGGGGAACATTTAAGAGTCATTATTCCACCATTATCATCCTTGCCAATGACTGTGGAGCGCTCCTGCCTCCTGTCAGTGGGCTGTCTGCTATATAATGGGCCCGGGGTGTCCATTATGAAGCCAAAATGGCCGCAGACACACTTTAGCCACAGTCTGCTAAAAGTGGCTGAGGGACGGGGGGCAGGGGCTACGCATCATAAAAAGAAAAAAATATGTTTCTTCATGGCCCACTGTTCTTTTAGCAGAGATGAAGATAAAGGTTTTGGAGTTTCTTGCTTTAGCTGAAGGTGGAACAGGTGGAGTAAATGATAGATGTGGCACTGCAGGACGTTTGCAAAGCCCAAGCACTAAAGGTACTGCAGGGACAAGATAGAGGCTGCCAGTCAATGCGACCAGTCTGCTTTGATTAGAGTAACAATGCCAAGCTATCACAATTAGTATGATACTGATGTTTCTTTTGGGCCTGCGACTCATGATTATATTCATTATCATTTAATTTGTTGGTTATTTTTGTGGTAATCAATTTGTTTAGCCATGAAATGTCAGAAGGATACTGAGAAATGTCCATTACAAGTTGTCCTCAAATGTCTTATTTTGAGTGATCAACAGCCCAATACCTAGAGAGATTTCATTTGAAAGTAAAACTTTTTTTTCAGCCAATGAAGTTAACATTGCCCTAGTTTGCTCAACAAAAAGCAAAGAGGGTCTTTGTTCTGGATTTTGGATTGTTGTAGAAATTAACAAAATTTCATAACATGCAAGACACATTTCACCACTGAACACCACTTGATGATTTTTGAAGTCTAAATGCAATTGCCAGGAGTTAATAGCTAATGTTAGGCTATAAATAAACTACACAATCATATCTGAATATTTAAAATGGTTTCAATACTCATTTTTCACCTCTATACACTGGTATTGGCTGCGCTTTCCTGCTCTCTTACTGTGAGAGGTTATTGTTATATCAAAGTTAGAGATTCCAGTACTGTGAAAACACCACACCGTGGCTGCATAACTTTACCTCCACAACAAGGCTGTAAAGCAGAGTTCGGCATGATAATGTTCTGTCTTTCATTTAGCCACTTGTTAGCAACCGCTTTTTTGAAGCTGCATAATTTTTTGAAATTTGCGAGTGGTGCATTTACTTACATATTTCATGTCAAAGAACAAAATGTGAAAATCTCTTAAGCTTGTGTTTACCACATGCTTTATATCAGGTATCTAACCACAAACATGCTCAGAAGCCCATTAACTTAAGGACGCGGGAACATGACATGCCAATATGCTAACTCATTTCTGAGTTTAAGGACTCGTTCCTAAGCAACAACCTTTGGTGCGGAAAAATTAAGCCAACACAGAAGTGCCACAAAGTTTTTCGAATGGCCATTTGAGACTGATTCTAGAAGCCAGTCGATCTATATAGACAGCCGCGTTAAAATGCCCAACTTTACAGCAGAAATAAACATGTTGACAGCCTGGTACAAGAAAAGACGGCAGAGGAGATACCTGCACACCAATGCAACTGGGCTGGACAACCACAAGAAGATCCATAGGCTGAGATCAATGCAAAAATAGTCAGTTTACTTAGGACATCCATGCACAAAAATAAGGGTGCTCAAAGTGCAAAAAATAATAAAAAGTGAATGAAGTAGCCCTAAGACTTCACAGCCTGGTACAACAAATGGCTTTGGTCTCTTAAGCTAATTTCCCCCTTAATGAGAACTTTACAGGGGGTGAATTTTTATACACTGACCCGTTAACATTTCTTCAAGGCTTAAAGTGACGCATAATTAAGGGTATGCTGCTTTGAGTGACAGGCTGTCTGCTCATGGTGTCCTCTGTCTCAGTTAGACCCATCCATCATTTCTCCACAGCTCTAGCTTCTTGCCCAAATATGGTCACTTCTGGCTCCAAAGACCAAGATGGCGATGTCCAGAAATCTGAACTTGAGCCTCCATAATGGGAGTCTACAAACCAGTGGTTGACATCGCATAAGCAATGTCCATTATTTTCACAGCCTATGCTCATTCCTCACACTTTATAAGATGCAGAAACATGGCAGATCTTCACATGTAAGAAGCAGCATGTATTTGCCATTTTACAATTAGTCTATAATCAGAATTGCTGCAGGTTCATTTTCTGGTTATTGGCATTCATGAAATGACTAACTGTTTCAACTGTAATTTATTCATGTATGAGAATAGTACATGCAGAATCTTTAAACTGGAATCCAGGCAGGAATAACACCAGCAGCTCTCAGGAACAGACTGCCTCTGTTTCAGTTCGCAGTACAGTACACAGTTTATTGTTACCACCTGACACATTTAGACACTGTATCAGTGTTAAGGCTTGCTCTAGATTTGTATTACTGTCAATCACATGACTTCCTGCTGAGCAGAGTATTAGCATTTCGTGTTGCACAAAGGAATATTTGCCAAGTGCCCTGTTGCACATGCTGGCATCCATGAAAGTCTCTCTCGCTGTCTCGCTCCCACACACACATAGTAGAAACAGTAACGTACTTCCTGCTCTGGAGAAGTCTTTCTTGCACTCTCCTGAGCATTCATGCAAAAAGCTACAAATAATCCCTCTATTTCTCTTGCACTCTCCTCCTTGTTCTACTTCAACTACAGTGCATCTCCCTCTACCTCGGCTGTCTGACACTCCTACTTTCCTGTTCCTCCTCAGCATGTTATTTAGTTGCCCCTGTACTCATGATTTACAGAGCCCTAATGTACTCCTGTGCTTGCAGTCAGCAGATGAAATCGTCATTTGTCACATTAATAGTCCTCCCCCTCTGCCATACATTCACACACACATACACAACCCTTTCCCAGTATGGCTCCATTCACAGAACACCCCCTCTTATCATCCTCCCCTCTCTTCCCCTCCTCGGCTCTTCCTCTCAGGCCTCTTGCTTCTTCTCGAATACCTTTTCTCCAAAACTTTTTTTAACCTCCTCCTTTAAACCTTTCTCTGGTTGCATGCTGGATTTAACTGTATTGAACCTGTGTATGTTTATGACGTGTTCATGTAGAGCGGTCCTTGTTGTGCTTCTAAAAACGCCCAGTATCAAGAGTTAGAATGATATATGGTCTGGGACTGCAGTACTGTTGCTTCGCGCTTCATGTTGCAGACATTGAAGCAGACTGCATAATTAGGTGGTATTATGAAATGCAGCGAGAGAACATTTAATTGCTGTTTTGTACAATATGCTCAGCTGTTTATGCTGAAATTATAAGAGCCCTGCTGTGTGAGGAATGGTGACTTGAATTTTAAAGGCAGCATTTGCCGTAGCCTGTCTTGTGTCACATGCAAAACTAGACAATCCCTGTAGTAGATGATTATGCAGCTCATAACGGAGACAGAGCCTAAAATTAAATGCAAATTCAATATTCTTCATTAGAACAGTTTTGCATTTGGCTTCACATCGCTTTCTCTTTCCTGCTAATTGCCAATTTCAGTGTTTTGCATCTTTAACCTAAGAGAGGATGCAAATCTGTTTTGCTTCACCGTGTGTATACTCCACGAGAAGCGCGGGTCAAGAATATAGAGGGTCAGCAATTATGAATGTGTATTTTTCCTCTAGGAAATAATATTAGAAGCCATGGTTGCAACTGTGAAAGTAAAATGGCTGTAGAATAAATACTGAGCCTTGTGAAAAATGCCTGATTCGATGCACAGTTACTTTTAGCCTGTGTTGAACCAGAGAATGTGAAATTATGATGATCTATTTTCCGCAGAGGAATGTATAAAAGCACTTGAAACCCAGCTGTAGTAAAAAGTAAAAGAGCTCATGAACTGTATTTTACCTTTGAACTACACATAACTTTATCACAGAGAGAGGTATGAAATGCTGTTGCGACTGAAATTTGCTGCAAATGTCTTGCACAGCACTGCTTTACTGTTATAGTTTAGAAAGCTCGGCTATCTTTAGTATGCGCTAAACATATTGTCATTTTGGTCGAATGAATCATCTGTTAAGGTCACTGATCAGCTGTCAGTAAATTTGAAGAGCAAATAATGAGCGCCTCATATGTCGTATCACTGCAACTTCAAGTCTACCCACTCTCATTAAATATTTACCGCCACTTAGACAGAACAGCTTTTCTCGTCAATTTCAGACATATTAATAATGTCAAAGATGGCATTTTCATCTTTAAGAGATATTTGGCATTTTGTCTCAGCAGACGCAGACATGCTGACCTGCTCTAAGAGGATCTAAAACAGACTTTACCCGAATTACATGTGTAAATAAACATGTAGGAACGTTAAGACCCACCACAGACATTACAAGCATGTGTCTGCAGTCTGGATCGGCGCTGTGTACAGATTTTCAGACAGAGTGAAGGATGTGTGGGACAAGTTTTAGTTCAGACTCATGGGAGGCATCATTTAGCATCTAACTTTCTGTATCCTGCTTAAATATTTCTGATTTCTACCTGTGACTCACTCTTTCTGAGAAGCGCACTGACTCCTGTAGCTCTCTGATTCATCCACTGTTTTTGAGCGACTCTTGACTTAAGCGAGCATTTTCGCTTTAATCAGCTGTCTCATTTTTGTCTGGGGACACGGATTAGAGGATGCCCCCCACTGAATCTCTCATCTACGCTTTATAATACAACTTCAGCACCGGCCCCCTCCTTCCTGTGATCTGTTCTCAACTGCAGAGGCTCAGACGTAATCCTAAGTAGGATACACAAAGAGCCATCTTGA
The DNA here is from genome assembly GCF_011397635.1 of Epinephelus fuscoguttatus. Lineage (NCBI taxonomy): Eukaryota > Metazoa > Chordata > Actinopteri > Perciformes > Serranidae > Epinephelus > Epinephelus fuscoguttatus. The sequence continues at coordinate 14,644,805 of NC_064767.1, forward strand.
ATTCTTTAAACCAGTTGGGCACACATTCTCAAATAATGTACAGCACTCTCACATCTTTTGGAACTGATTGCAGTTTGAATTTACTTAAAATGCATATCTAACCATGTTGTATCTGTTCCTTTTCTTCTCCTTCCCTGATCCTGTTTTTCTCTGTACATCTTTTCACTTCCTCTATCCCTTTACATACTTCTGTGTCCTTCATCTTTACGCCTTCTTCGAATCCTTGTCTCCACCTTTCTTCCTTAACTCCTTTGCCTTATCCATGTTCCCTCTACTTTTTTCCTTTCCTCTGTCCAGCATGTGAGCTGATGAACCAGGGGATCCTCGCCCTGGTCACATCCACAGGCTGCGCAGCTGCAAGTGCTCTGCAGTCTCTGACAGATGCAATGCACATTCCCCACCTCTTCATCCAGAGAAACGGGGATGGTGCACCCCGCACTGCCTGCCAGCTCAACCCCAGCCCTGATGGAGAGAGCTACACCTTGGCTGCCCGTCCACCTGTTCGCATCAACGACGTCCTGCTCACCCTGGTTTCAGAGCTACACTGGCAGAAGTTTATCATCTTTTATGAAAGTGACTACGGTGAGTTGGGAAATGAGAGCCGTCCGTAGCCAAATGTATTTCATAAACATGACCTTTGTATGTAAGATGTTTTCAGCTCTTTCATTTAAATGTAAATCCAAAACCACCTTCAGTGTCAGGCTGAGGTAAAGTCGTACCAACGCTAACTATTCATACACTGAGAAGAATACACAGAGTAGGAACTAAGATGAAAGAACATCATCACTCCCACGCAAACACACACACAAAAACACACATGCATACTGCTAAAAAATAAATCAAAGTTCAGGAGAAATTTTCGGGGAAAACAAGATCTCATTGCGGCATTCACCATTAGCATCCTCATGAAAAGACAGGTCTGAGCCTAATTGGCTCATTTGTGGCACCAGAGAATGACGGTGAGTCCCAACAGTACTTAATATATTCTCAGATGTTCTCCATTTCTGTTTCATTATTCTCACCATGCCGCCCCCGTGGACCAGACCTTTCCTGACCCACATTTGGCGAAAGGCAAAGGACTGTGGCTCGAGGAGTGATTGGCAAGACAGTACAAGGGCAGAAAGATGAAAAGAATATATTGCTGCATTGACATTTCTCAGATGATACTTTGCCACTGCTGGCTAATCTTTTTACTACTTGGAAGAGTGCAATCTAGAGGAGAGCGTAAATCAGTTTTATTTTTTCCAGTACAGTCGGAGCTACAGTTGATAAAGTGTATAGTAAAGCAAGCCCTCAGGGGAATACAGCCAACCACTAAGCTCCATACAAGTTTTCACCCCACAGTTGGAGCCTACGGCCAGTCAGGATGTTCATGTGAACGTATGTGACATGATGTTTCCCATTTACAGAGATCTGTCCTTGGATACACTGACACTCTTTGTAGGAAGTGCACTCTCAGCATTGAGTTGGATCGATTAAAATCCCACTGTGGAAGAGCACCTGTCTATCTTTCTATCTGTCCGTCTGTCTGACCAGCTGAGCTCTCGGTCTGTCGAGCTGCCTCGCTGTCTGTCTGTCTATCCATCTATCAATGCCTTTTTAGGAATTTATAATCAGTTTTCTGCTGCTGCAACACAGCTCCAGTGAAACATATCCTCACAGGAGCTCCTTATGTATAACATCTCACCCCAGCACAGTGCACTATAGCCTTAAATTGCAATTCCTGTGAGAGGGAGCCTTTGTCTAACGCATGAAGGCTCAGTGTAACAAGGCAGTGTTGGTGAGAAATACTGGATGGGAATTCTACTTCTAACAAAATAGCCTTTTCTAAGCCTGCTAAATTAGGTGCTACAAAGTCGGCACCGTTGACATTTATGCTTGTGTTACACTGTTTAACTCTGCACTCGTTAAATTAAGGAATGTAGCGGCTAATTAGGATCCTCATCACAGAACAGTCAAAATACCCATGGTGCCTGCCTTGAAACAGCACTACAGTGACCCACACCACTGCCTGGAGAGAGAAGTGCTGTCTGTAAATCTGTGTTGGCACTAAGTGTTTAAAGAGATGGTGAATGTTCATTTTAAACTTTAGACGTATGAGGAGGGAGAGACAGCTGCAGCAGGTCACTAAGATCATGTAGCTGTGGGTGTGTGGGTGTGTGTGGGGTCATGGAAAATGATTTTAATGTTACATGTTATCTATGATAAATGTACAGAAACTCTGAGCGGCAAGTAACAAAAAAAAATTTTTTAAAAATCTGCTTATACATTTGCAGAGTCTAATCTAAAATGTTTTCTATCCTGTATTTATGACCTAAGGATGCCAGGATAATCTGTCTAAATTCCTTAATTTTAGTTTTTCATCTGTGAAATACGTGGGAAAGAATTGCCAGGTTACATTTTTTTATCATCTTAGAGACTGTTTTTATTTTGTATTTATGTTACTATTATTATTATTAGTAGTAGTAGTAGTAGTGGTAGTGGTAGTAGCAGTAGCCGTAGTCTTAGTAGTAGTAGCAGTAGTAGTAGTAGTAGTAGCAGCCGCCGCCGCCGTTGTCGTCCTCGTCGTTGTCGTCCTCATCGTAGCAGTAGCAGTAGCAGTAGCAGTAGCCATGGTAGTGGTAGCAGCAGCAGCAACAGCAGCCGTCGCCGTTGTCTTCATCATCAGTAGCAGTAGTCGTAGTTGTAGTAGTAGTAATATTTTGTTAGGATCATTTTGGTCATGTGCTTTTGTTGTTATACTAATTTTGGCCACAAGAGGCTGAGGTGCACGACTACCCGATATTTTACAAGTTTTTACTTTTATTTATCTAATTTATTTTTATGTATGTTTCCTTCCAGGGAGTTTTCATTTCTCCATGCAATCTAAACGCAACGTACATATAGTGTGTGTTAGCTCCATTTTAATGTATTTCTTAGTGAAACAAAAGTGAAGACAGTAATGTTATATAACTTGCTCACACAAAATATATGTACAATCCTGACATTCATCTGTTTTCACAGATGGAAAAAAGTAACATAGAGAAATGGTCCTGCAGGGTGTCTGCAGGTCCTTTAAAAGTCTTAAAATTTCTTAAATTCAATGTTACAACAATAAGGCCTTAAAAGTCATAAAATAGTCCTAGATTTGAATTTATGAGGTCTTAACTGCTACAAATATTCCATCTTATTTCATTTATACATCTTTTAATTCATTTTTATGAAAATGAGTGGAACTTTTTTATGTAAAAGTCCACATTTCTAATGTTACAAACCTTTAAAAAACTATAACACAGTCATTTTTCTTCATACATGCACTTACCTGTTTGCAAAATTTAGATCATATTCCCCCACAAGACCACATATACTAATTACCTGCAAATCTGCGATACAAAAATCGGTCTTAAATTTAGTTAAAAGGCGTCTTAAAAAGCATTGAATACCTGTAGACACCCTGTCCTGGAAAAACCTTTGTCAGCTGCTCTCGAGGCATAAACACAGGGAAGAAAACAGTTTCGATCAGACTTAGAAAACCTTAGAGTTTTTTTCTCACTTGTCTCTCAGAGCTTGCATATAAATGTAGTCAGTGTTTACTTTTCTCAACACCTTTTTCTTACTGGACACTTTAGGAAATAGAAACATGTTGTCCTTTAGCTAAAGAGGCCAAAGTTCTCAAATATTTGATGGTGTCCAACAAAAGCAGCCAAATAAGAAAACAAGATCACAGGTCTGCCAACTTTTAGTATCTGATTTTAATGAGACTTGATTGAACGGACATATTTCAGTCAGTACCAAAAACAAAACAAAACAAAAAAAAAACCTGAAGTTCAGTAACAAGCACAACACACACTGGTTCTGTCAGCTTGTCGGGCTCATTAGACATCTTTTTTAGTTTTAGTTTTGTTGCAGAGTATCAAAGTCTGTACACCCTAAAAGATGTTGCACCTTATCATGTGCAACAAAGTTAACAAGGGAGTCTGCCAGATGCCACTCAGGTGCCGAGGAGAGGTCAACTCAAGGAAATGAAAAATACTTCTGTCAATGTTTTAATTCATTGGTATGGAGTTTAGGTATTAAATTCAGACCTGAGTGTGGATTTGTTAAGTAACAGCAGTAGTTCTAGTTAGTTATAAAAATACCAAGGTCAGTGATCTTTCATTTAGTGAGGATACCTTGTTAAAGTTGTGGAAGCCTTCCTCATAGAAAGCAGAGAAATAGTAAGAAATTAAAATGTCAAATCATGATAATAAAGTCATGAAATTAAAGTGGTGAGAAATACCAAGAATTAGAAAACTTATGACCACGCAGTATTTAGAAAAAATAGTTTTGAACTCAAATAGGTTTGGCTGCTGTAATTATGTTTCAGGGTTCTCTATGAAATTAAAAAAAAATAAATCTCTCTTTCCATTTGTAATTACAGAACATCTTACTGTTCAGAAACTACTTTCATCTTTGTTCCTCCAGTTCTTCTCCATCACTGCTAAACCTTCATAAAGCACAGTTTGGAACATCAAATTGCTTCCAACACATGCTGGCAGATCAGTGATATTTAAGGAGTGGAAATGAGATTATGTAACTTAACTCACAGCACAGGAGCTCAGATCAGGTTCTCAGTGTGATCTTGTCAAAGCCTCCCTGTCTTCTCTTTACAGCTCTCTGTCTATGTTTAGCATGAAAAGGGCAGACAGAACAATGCTGTGACATCCCCTTCTCTGCAAAAGGACTTTTATGAAATTTGCCACATTTTTTAGTCATTTTCTATGATTGTAGAGCAGACGATATTGTTTGGTCAGTAAATGTCAGAAAATAGTGTTAAACTAGAATTACCAGTGGTTGTACGCCTCCACCACCCAGTCAGGTTGCATCTAATAACTGTGTCTATCCAGACTCACGTGTAGCCATGACAGCAGACAGTGCTTCAAACATGAATGCTGCTGCAGAGCAATCACATGTTCTTTAATGTGGATGCTTCGCACACATCTTCACATCTGTACAGTCACCACAGTTCTCACCATGACGGACACCTAGTCAGTATCAGACCACATGTCTCCCCTTCTGTTCCTGACTTGTGACGTTAAATAATGCACTAAATCTTTTGCAGAACATAATGATGTTGCAGTGAAGCAGACCTTTGCCATCTCTTCATCATTTTACCCTTTGACATTGAAATTTGGTCATAATTTGCATGTGAATTATTGAGTTATGGCCCAAAACATGTTTCTTGAGGTCACGGTGACCTTTGAGTTTTGACCACCGGAATCAAATCAATTCATCATTGAGTCCAAGTGGGTTTGTGTCCTTTTTAGAGAAATTCCCTCATTGTGTTCTTGAGATATTGCAATCTCGAGAATAAGACGGATACAAGGTCATAGTGATCTTTGATCTTTGACCACCAATATCTAATCAGTTTGTTCTTGAGCCCAAGAGGACATTTATGACAAATTTGAAGAAATTCCCTTCGAGGGTTACAAGAACAGGGTGTACAGACAATGCAAAAACATAATACCTCTGGTCACAGCTGTTGTCAGTGTGGAGACATTAAAAAATGCTCTCCAAGATTTCCCAACCAACAGTTTAAAACTTAAAGATAGAAATTTTACAGTCACAGAAGAAGAAGGAAACCAGAAAACAAAATCATGTTGGAGAATGTGGAACCATTGAATTTCTGCCTATCAAGTTTCATATAAAGCGCTTTAAGCCAAAGCAAGCTGCTGAAGATACCGCAACATACTGATGCACAGGAAGTCAGACAGTGAGACATTTTTAACCATTACATAGCAGTTACACTGATATATCTGGACTCGAATCTTGTCTTCGCTGCCAGGGCATGTTTTTTTTAATCCTCAGCCATGATCAGATCTTCTGATTGACTGTGAATATGACGGGACAAGACTGTGCTGATATGTGATCATCAGAGCACTCAGTCTGTGCATCTCCATCTCGTGCCATGTATGATAACTGCCTATAGGAAGATGGGAGCTTTTGATTGCATTCAGAGATCACATAGATCATCTCATTCAATTATACTTTAAATCTGATATTTAAAACTCACACCAACATGAGCAGACTGTCAGAATGAACATGCTGAAAAGGACATTTTAATTTCCAGATTCATTAGTGGAATGATTGCTATACCAAGGCTGTCGTTATCGAACATGTACAGTAGGAGTGTGCTGATGGATTTGGATGTGGTGTGATAAGGCTGTGTGTCGCGGGGCTGCTGTGTCATCAAATTGCTGATGGTGTGTTAGTCTAATAAAGTGGATGCTAGGAAAGATAGAGCACCTTCTTGCTCATAGCCCAAGGCATCACGCTGTACCACTATGAACAAAGACTCATCCAAAACCTCATTATCTATACCGCACTTATCCAGACAATTATTTTTATAATCTATCATATTTCTTTAATCCCTTGTTTTCGGATGGTGAGAGCAACACCAGGCTCTGCAGTCAGAGAATACAGGGTGCAGTATTACAGCTAAACAGCTGGCTTCCTTGACCTCAGGGGCAAAGTGTAGCTTGGTGTAATGAAGTGTGTCAGGGAAGCTGATTCATTCCAGTCTCCACCAATGCATCAGTTGCATAAAAGGCACATTATGTAAACAACTTCTGAGGCTTCACCTCTTCTGGTTCCATTTGTCATTGTACATTTTCAACACATAATTTGATTCTCTGTTGCGAGAGAGCGTGTACCGTAATTTCTTTCACGAGTTACAGAAATAACCTTATTCTTGTGCTGTAGGAAGCCGACTTTGTATTACGACTACAAAACATCCTTGTGTGGTTTTGCCTTTTGTGCCTTGAGGCAAATGAAAGAGAACAAAATTGTATGATAATCCTATAACAGCCCAGTGCTAACCAAAAGACCCTTTACGCCTTCTACGATTCAGCTTTTTCCTTTTTAACTTGTTTTTGTTCTTTCTTCTTTGTCCTTTCTCTTTACTGTTTTTTCTCCTCCCTTCGTCCTGTCTTTATTTCACATTGGCAACAGTTTTTTTTTTTCCTTCAAACAATCCTACTGCTGCTGATTTCAGCCGTGCTCTCTGACAGCGCTGAAGGGTAGCCTAATGCCTCAGCTTTTGATTTGAAAACTACAAAATAGACCCGGTGCATGTCAAGGCCACAAAAGTTCATCTCTCCCACTGAAAAACAAACTTACTGATGGCAAACTCGCACTTTGCCGTCAAGGACCATGCAGCCTCTCGGGCATTGTGGGCATTCTTCTCATACCAACCAGAGTTCCCAGATATGAAAGGAAACTTCGACACACAAACAACAGTTGTCTGTTGTCTTTTGGCTGCATTTAAATGGCATTGACTGAATCCGCAGCTGTGGGTTGAGCTCCTGCGGTGAGTCGAAAGATGTGGTTTTATTCTGTTTCATTTTACATTTGACCATGACTACACACCACTCAGGTTCATGCTCTCCTCTCCCCTTGTTTTTTAAACCAACCTTGACTTTTAAATAGACACCGTTCTGCCGGATGGCTGCAAATTTAATGTGTCAGTCATGCTATGCTTTGCTTTAAATCAGAGACAACATGTGTTTCTATAGCCCACCTCCCCAAACAGCCACTGAACAGACACTGAATACATGATTAGAGTCAGCTCTCACTGTTCAATCAGAGATTAAATATGAAAAATGTATACAGTGATCGACCACTTGGATCCAAAAGCTTCAGACACAGTCACTCCTATTTACATACTGTTTAGATAATGTGCTTATAGTAATCAAGTAGTACTACTACTCACAGTGATCATTTTGGGTCTTTTCATACTCCCATGATACTTTGCATCACAACAACCTATCTACTTCCGCTGGTGCTGCGTGCACATTAAAATCATGATGGGAAAAAGTAATTTTCTCTCAATAAAAAAGTGGTCAAGTTGTGCTGTAAGATCACTGGTGTTAAGGTGTTAAGCTCAATGTTGAGTTTGCGAGCCCTCGCTGACAGAGCCCCAGATAACGTGCTGACTACGTTTTTTAACTTGGAGATGACACATCGTACAGGCATGGATATTCTTCCCAGTGTTGAATCAGATCTGCCTCCAGGGCCTGGGTCCAAACACAATGCACTCCCCATGATCCTGTGGATGCCGCCATTGTTGTTGTTGCTTGCCGGCTTGTCAGTGTTGCCAGATCTTGGGAGAGAAACAAGCAACCAGGGCTATGGAAACAAGCCCAAAAGAAGCGACATATATCTATAGACAAAGACGATGTTTAGAGAGAAAGCCCAAATAAGCAACTCCACTTAAGAAACAAGTCCAAAAAACACAACCCGTGACTACCAATATTTGTAAGCGACTTTACAAAAAACCAAATCCAAAGTCGCGCTAATGAATAGACCTGGCAGCCCTGCGGCTTGTCCTCCTCACATTTCTTCCGTCCTCCTGCGTGCTGACGTGGGATGTATCCCGCCTGTCATTGGCTGATGCTCTTTGTCAGTCGTGTCAGACTTCTCCAGTTTTCTAGCATGCCAGATATCCAGTCCCAGTCACAGACGAGTGTGAGACTTGCTTTTAGGCTTGTTCACACATAAGGACTTGTCGTAACAGAGTGATGTGTCTGCCGACTCACCTCCGACCTAAGGTGGCTCTCAAGATCCTCTGCGATGTCAAAATCGCGGTGAAAATCGTGTAATGTCAACTAGGCTTTAGCCTCCCTAAATTTAGCACTACGCGTTACAGATCATCCTTTGTCCTGTCTGCTATCGCTTATCTTAACCAGCAGCGACCACTAATTTTTCATGATTTACGCTTGACAGTGTGTGATACTGGATTCTGTGTGTTATGTATTTTACTGTCTGTATCTCATATTGCCCCTCTGGGACATTAAAGTTTCACCTTACCTCCAAAAACAAGCCGACGAGATCCAGCAGCTCATTCTTAGTTCCTCATGCTACCTTGTTTAGTCTACTCACACAGTGAGAAGCAGTCATGGCTGCTAGTGATAGAGACAGACAATGCACATGGGGAAACGCTTCTGTAATCAAAGCTGCCCTTCAATTTTCACTTCAATTTTATTTATAAAGCCCAATATCACAAATCACAATTTGCCTCACAGGGCTTTACAGCATACGACATCCCTCCGTCCTTAGGACCCTCGCAGCAGAGTCAAGTAAATTGACGATGCCCGGTCACGTAATGACTGTTTGAAACAGCTGGACTATATTCTGAAACGGCCTATAAACATCAGTGAATAGCAAAGCTGTCAATTTTCTTACCTTATATACATGTAATTGATATACTCGGGATGCAGGAAATTGGATTTTTGCTGATTACCGATACCATTATCAATATATCCACTTTTTCCCCAACTAATGTTAGTGATCATCAAGTCTCTTCTGTAGTGGAATTAACATCATATTATGCATGCATACTCTTATCATGATGGCCCAACGGCAGATGGCGATATGAAATATAATTATTTTCAAAGTATGTAATATTCATTCATTGTGCGAAATAAGAAAAAGCACACTGGCTGTTTTGAATAGTTCATTTTAGAGCTCATATTGGCTGATACCAATGATGTGGCAATGTTGTCATGCATCCACAGAATACACAAAACCTTCAGTTAGACGGTGAAAAGCAACTTAAATTACATATCATCATCATCATCATCATCATCATCATCGTTCGATTGTTATGGTTATTTCAGCTTACTCATTTATTTTCTTTGTCTCCAATCAAACATAGTAGTTTTCAACATTTACTTTCATTTTCTACACACCATTCAGAAACACACACATGCACACACAGACATACACATAGTCATTAACACACTCAAATCACTGATGTTTCATCCACTTAACTTAGCAACTTTGTGCTGCTATTGTTACTATGATCATTATTATTTTGATTGTTTTACATTTTTTTTACACATCTCTCTCTCTCCCTCTCTCTCTCTCTCTTACACTCATTCACAAACACACCCACATCATCATCATCATCATCATCATCATCATTATCGTCCACTTATAGTGATCAATGTTACTCGCACAGACATGATCACTATATAGAGGTTTTTACTGTATAAATTGTTTGAAAATTGACTGAAACTCTTTACATTCAACCCTGAGTGTCGTCATAAATGCTTATAAATCATGGCTAAATATAACAGTGTAAGCTTGTGCTGTAGGTCAGTCAGTCGGCTGGTCCACACTTTGGTCCAGACTAGAAAGCTCAACAACTATTGGATGAATTGGCATGATATTTAGCAGAGTCATTAATTGCTGCCAAAGGCTAATGTCTTTTGTGATCCCCTGACTTTTCCTCCAGTGCCAGCATGAGTTTAACATTTGTGGCTTTGAGTTAAAAACATCCCTACAACTATTAGATCGATTGCCATGGAATTTGGTGCAGACGGTTCTTTGATCATCCCTTCACTTTCCATCTAGAGCCATCACAGGTCAAAATATTGATTCATTCAATACTTTGTTTTATGACCAAATACCCTCAGAACTAATCACAATCCCATCAGCTTCAGCTGCACTTAAATGTACCGCAATCAGCAAATGTTACCATGCTGCTGTATCAAACTAACTTCAGCTGGCAATGGTGTAAATATCATACCCGCTTCCATCAGCATGTTTGCATTGTCATTCTCAGCATGTTAGTGTGCTGATGTTAGCATATAGGTCAAAGCACTGTTGTGCTTAAGTACAGGCTTGGAGAGCTGCTGCCACTAGACTGTTATTTTAAATGTTTGCAATATATTATCTGTATGTCTTTTGTAAGTGCCATTTAAGGTGTGCTTGCACTGTGCTCACAGTTGTGAGTATGTAAAAGGAAGCCAGCTATTGATTCAGTGTGGGAGGGTGGACAGTGGGTAGACAATCTGCAAACAAAAGCTTCTGTAAAATTGCCTTGTCATTTTATCATAACAAGGAGAGCATAAAAGGCGACTGAGGCACGATTATCGGAAATCTTAAAGAAGGGTCGATTTTCTTGAACATCAGTAGGCTCCTTGGCAGGTCTGTCTGAGTTAACCTGCACTTAGTAATGACTGTGGAGCAGCTACATCTGTCTCTGCCCGCCCCGTAGTGACTGGCTCTCTGTTAGAGGAGGAGAGAATTAGGGTGGAATTAGGTGCAAGATTGATTAAGCTGCTTTTGGTCCCATGTAGGAGGTGGTTTCAAATGTAGCGAGTGCATTTATAACACAGGCAGGACAACAGCAAAAAGATATCTCCTGCAGTGTTTGCAGCAAGTCTGCATTGTGTCACGGTTAGTGATAGATCTGAGAGTATGAAGTCAGACTTTTGAGAGCAGTTATGATCCATCTGTGTAATGGCATACTCTTTCATACACTTCTTATTGCATCACTTTATTTAATCAAAATTAAAGATACTTTTAGGCCATAAGGTTTGTAACACCGCAAAACTAACTTGTCAGGTAATTTCACAGGGAGTGAACACTCAGGTGACCTTCAATGAGCTGCCTTTATTAGGAGAAGAGAATCAAAGAGAACATAAAATGGATAAGAGAAGGTTTATAAAAGAGAAACTTTCAAAAATATGAAGAGTATCTTAGCTATTAAGTAGTGTATTCATATCAGTCAGGGAATAGTTCCACACCTGATTGTTAATTGTCTGCATGAAACCTCACTGTGAAGAATTCACCAGGAACCATTGAGAAAATGTTAATCACTGTGTCAGTGGGAAATTATAGGCAGTAGGAAGAATACAGATATTGTGCATTATATTGCTCCATTATTCTCCTCACTAACATGTTCATTACCAGTTGGAAATAAAGAAAACAAATCCTGCGTAACCAACCAGAAAGGCACTTAACCTTTTTGTGAAAGGGTAAAATAACTGGGGAGACCTAATTTGCATAGTTCTGCTGATGTTCAATTCAGTGACAAAAAATTAGAAAATGGTTCAGGACAATTTTCAAAAGATCCAGTATTTCCCACAGGATTTTGGGAGACTGCGGTGGGTGGACCTCAGAGCCTTTAGAGCAGTGGTTCCCAACTGGTGCAGCGACAGGGTCCTGATTTTTCCTTGGTCATCAGCTCAACTTCCCCAAAGTTTAATACATTCAACGTCATACTTGCGTTTGGCCATGTCTTTGGGCTAGTTTGCTATCTCTGTTAAGTAGCTTTCCACTTATAACTCTCTACAGCAGGAACCAGCACTTCAAAAATAAGAGCTTTGGGTCCGAAATTCACTGCACTTAAAAATAAACCATGAGTCACTTGCAGTCCTTTCAGTGTGGACCCGCAATCCACTTTTGGACCTAGAACCACCAGTTGGGAACCACTGCTTTAGAGGGATGGGGGGGCATGCTGATGCTGAAAGTAATCACATTATCAAATCCTCTAATAATAACATTTAAATAATTAGATAAGGTCAGCTAGCTTGATATAGTGTTACATCTGTTATACACTGTTTTTCTTGACAAGCAGGTGGATATGTCAGATGACATAAGCGAGGAGTTCAACAGCTAACTTTGGTAGCTAATGCTACCTTACATAGCTCTGATATCTTATGCAGTAACATTATCTGTTTACTGTCATACATTGATAATGATAGATTTGTTTAAATTTGGACTAATGACTCTGTATCAAGATGGACAACACATTTCCATTTCCTCCTACTGTACAAAAACGAAGCCAAAATATCTCGGGTAGGACTGCAGCCATCTTGAGTTGGCAATGTCATTTGGAGCCACAGTCTAGCGTAGAGTGAGCTTAGTAGTATTGACTTCCCACCCATGAATCTGTCCAACCAATCGCAAGCAGTGTCACTGATCACAAGCACACCCAATTGGCACAGTTGTTGCACGATGTAACTACTTAAAAACTAACTTATCAGGAAAATGAACATTTGAACATGAAAACGACCTAAAATGACCCAAACCATCTTGTTCTAATTTGAGCGGTACTTTCATCTTTTAGTTTGGTTCATGTTCCATCTGCTAAAACAAAGGGGGCGGGAATAATGACCTATACTGGAGCCAGCCACCAGGGGTGATCAAGGTCTTTTGGTTTCACTTTTGGGAAGTCCATCTTTATATACTGTCTATAGTTTGAACTAGTGGATAACTGTAGCGGATACTGTAATGTTGGCTAACATTGGCTAACAGTATAGTGCGCTATGAGTACCTGGATGGTGCACTCAAAACGGTCAAGAAGTTGAGTGTGGAACTATGGACACTTCTCGCCCTCAATGGTCGCCATCTTGGCTATGTAGCAGAAGGGGGGGGGGGGGGGAGCACTTTTCAAACTGGAAATAGCGGCCGAGGACTGTGCGACCGTGAACGTCGCTGCATTGCACAAATACATGTGTTTTTTGCACCACTATACTGTTGTCAGGTATAAGCCAGCAGTATGTTTATTGGGTTAATTTAGCAGTCTGAAATGATTTGGTACCGCGAACGATAACGTGAATGCTAATGCTAGTTTGCTAACTAGCTAATTTGCTCCTCATTTCTGGTGAGTGCACAACGGCCGTGTTTGGTTTGAGACAACACTACCCTGTCGAAATTTGTGTACTACGCCAATGAGTACATAGTGCACATAGTATATTACATAGAAGTGTACTAATGGAAGTATGTGATTTGATACACACCATTTGTTTCATCAAAATATGTCTTGGATGCAACCAGGAACATTCCAGTGCATGTGCGCATACAGCTGTGGGGTGGGTAGGGTGCTGACTGACTGGGAGCGAGAGATGCTTTGCTGAAGCAACGCCACAAAACACAATGTTTGAGATGTTTTATCTTGTTATGAGAAGTGTAAAAACATTTTCAGTTCATTGTGAAACTGGCAGAATAAAATAGACTGACTAGACAGTTCAGGTAATTAATGGGAAACACTGATTATTTTAACTAAAAACCAGACTTCATTTAAAAAACTATAAAAAAGACTACAAAGTCTTGTGCAGGGTCGACTTTTCAGTTTTTATGTACTCCTGCATTATTTCCAGTTTTTATTATCATATTTTTATCATTCAAATTGTTGCATTCTGGTCTGACTGTCTCCCTTTTAAGCACACAGCATCCCAAAAGCATGTCAGCCAAACTTAGTAACAAAGTAGGGCAATTAATTTTATTCTATACTAAAACTTGCACGGCGGTGTTGGAAGCCAAAAATGCAATCACTGGACAGTATCTTAGAGACCATTCACCAGGCCTGGACCGAGATAATAATTGAGTCTGGGAGTGTAACTCCAGCCGCTCTGCACATTCAGAGCCGACTGCTTATATTAGAACCATTTTGTTGACGGTGCTTTCAGCTTTTATGGTCTTTGACTGACAAAAGAAAAAGTGATGCAATGTATTCATGCCTACTAAATGTACAATAGCAAACAACTGCTGTCTAAAACTTGCCAGATGAATGGACCACAGTTAAATAAGAGCAGATGCAGACCTCCTGTGTCCAAACAATGCATGAAAGTTTTTAGGCTCAGTAGTGATCATTTTGATTTCAACAGGCTCAACAGAAGCCACAGTAAATGTTAAGAAAATCAATGTCCCCTGTCCATAAAGCAGAAAAACACAAATTGTTTCTGTGAACTTGTGTAACAGCAGAGAGATTAGACTCATTTGCAAAGATTTACACCAATAAAAAGACCAGTTGAGGTTAGTGTATGTATACCCAGCCAAACAAAAACAACGGGAGTCCATAACTTGATGTTATTTATATAATGTTTTTATTTGAAGCATGGAATCAACTCGGGCAGTTTTGACTTTTTCCCCAACTTCTCTTCATATACCTTGATGCACCACAAGCTAGCATGTTTGTTTTATCCCACACTGACCTTGTCCTTTGCGTGCCAGCAGAGGCTTTGCAGCATTTAGCAACAATAGGGCATGTCTTGTTATTTTCTCCCTCTGTTTTTCTGTAATTGTGTGTGTGTAGAAATGGCTGAGATCCCACCATGAGGTCAAAAGCTGATGAACTGTACAGCTGTCAATGTATCTACCTCGTGTTGTTTATTTGTTTCATATCGTAACTTAACCCCACCCTGACTCTTGGGGTCAGTCTGTTGGCCTTGTCACTATAAACGTGCCTGTCACACCACTAGGGGCCATTCAATCAGTAGTGTTTAGCATGGTGTAAGAAAAAATACGTTTTCTTCCACCTTGTGTTTCTCCTCTGCAAGGTGCTGGGTTTGTTTGTTGCCCAGTTCATAACACAAAGGGTGCATTCTGAATCGCACACTTTTAAAAAAAAACGTTTAGTACATACTGCAGCTGCCCTTAATAAGTACGTACTGTTGCATGAGTATGCACGCCTAACATTACGCCTTGAATTTTGACCATCTTGCTATTAAATCCCCTACCTTGGAGATAAACAACGCCAATTACCAAGATTGCCAGAGATGTAGATCAACCCAGAGAGCTCTACTGTTGTTTCTTTGCAATGTGTGTACATAAGTTATAACTGCACAGATTGTAGATTCGAACATATTGTATTTGCGACAGTGAAATTACATCTGCAGCTCTCTATTGTTGTCATAATGATAGTTATGTTTTATTGTTGTTTGTGATATATGATATGTGATTATGATATTATATGATATTATTATATGATTATGTTATCTATCTTTCGGACTTCTGACAGCTGTCGATGAGTTGTTAAGCTGTCATGTGTTTTGCCGCTCAGTCAACGTGACGTATTGTCAGTTGCGCAGAGGATTGTAGGTCAGAATAGCCGGAAAACCATGCTGGCTTACATACTGCAAAATCGGACAGAATGTAGAAGAACATCCTGGTATTTTTGGTATACTACACTATGTATTGGGACATACTAAATCTTCTTCTGGCATACCATATAGTATGATAGTATGGGTATTGGAACACACAGATGATGTTCGCATATAGATGGAAAGATTGTGTATGCCCTCATATCCTCATAAATGCCCTGTCACATGATCACAGATAACAAAGATCTAAATATAATCAGAAGACAAAACCTCATTAATTAACTTCCTGTGACTATTGATTGTTTGGGTCATCTGCTCTCTCCGTTTTATCCCACAAATTTCTCAAGTCCCCTAAAATGTTGCTTTCAGAGTATGTCATTTCTTTCATTTATTTTGTTTGTTTGTATTTTGGCTATTAAAATTGGTTATACAAAAACATTTGAAAATCAATAATAAAAGAATCCAGCTGAAAATTACATTTTGTAAACACAATTTGCAGCATGAACTCTCAGTGGCTCAAACTGCTCATTTTTGTTACTTACTTGGAAGACTGTGGCGCATAATCAACAGCTAATTTCACTTTTCCTCATCTTTCATCTTTTGTGTGGGGAAACATTTTCTGAGCTTTTCTTGTCGCCATGAGGTCCTCATTTGGTGTTAATTGCATTGATCGCTGTCTTGCAGGGAAAAAACACATTTCAAACTTATGGGTGCATGTGGCAAGTTTAATCTGATTTTACTTTTTAATTGTAAAACATGGCAAAAACAAAGAATGTGCCTGGCCACACCTGAGACTGTTAGCATGAGGAGTTTATATGAGATGAAATTACAGATGTCAGTCATGCTCTGAACTCCTGTGTTTGGCAGGTGCTTCAAGCCACAGAAATCACGACTGACAAAGTACCTGCTCTATGGATGTGATGTGCAGACCTCATATCCATGCTATAAGATATCATTTGTCCTTTCATTCAGATCGTCAATATAGTCATATTTACCCAAGAATATGAACTGTGTTATAGTGTGTAGAGCTGCAGTCAGTAGCAAAAAGAGGTTGGATTCAAACTGAGGCAGTAATTTCTCCCCCTCTGCTTTCTCTTTGTCACTTTCATTGCACTTGTGGCGATGCACAACACACTCAGCGCCTGATACATTTCACATTTGCAAAAAAAATCTATATTGCATATAATTAACTGATGTTATTGTTGCAAGAAAAGCAGTGATTGCCTTAACAGACTCATCTCAATTTTGAGTAAACACAGGCTGGTAGCGTAGCCATTTCTCAGGCTTTTCCGCTTGGATTGCAACGCAGCTTGACAGCTCAGTAAAAACCTCTGAGCCCTTTGATCATGATATGCTCATTTCTGCATCGCTCCAATCCAAGAGGGAGTCCCGCTTTAGTTACAACTGGAGTAAGACAGAGCTGAAAAAGGATGTTAGAGCAACTTCATAGGGTATTGCTCTGTCTCCCTCGATCTATCGCTCCTGTCCTTTCAAAGCAGATACACACCGTTAAGGCAAAGTCACCGTGTAGAGCGAGACACAGGGATGCTGATACACGAGAGACAGAGAAGGGTTAAGTTTTGATATCTAAAACTTTCAGACGCAGATTTGTGTTCAGAAATGACGCTCGGGTAAACATGTCCAGAAATCAGACCTTTAATTCCACGTTAATCCTCTTTTCTGCAGCCCTGTCCATGGCTGACACGGCCCGTGGAAAAGCCTGGTTTGGATCGCTAGCTTTGAAGTCCGATGTTTCTATCAGGGTCCTGGAGTAGTTATCGCATGGTAGCTTTCCCTCGACACTTCATGGGATTAAAAACTCAGTTTGTTTGTTACAGTGTTTCCTCTGTTTGCCATTTGGGAGATACAGTACAAGGTTTTCAGCCAGCCGCAACATTACAGTATGTCACTACAGAATATAGTTTTTGTCTTTTGATCAGTTCTCTAGATCTCCTGTGATCAGATTGCTCTTCAAGCCTCTACCAGGTAGATTCTGGTTGCATTGAAAGCCTGTTGTTTAAACCTCTGTGTAGGTTCATCTCATTAATGCAGTGTGTACAACATTCATTCATGTTAAGACTCTCGTAGACATCATGGTGTGAATAATGATGTTGACGAAGCCTCTTGGATAAGCAATCAAACGTCTTCAACTCTACAACTTGTTAATTTGTGTTTATGAGGTGGTAATTTGTTTGCTTATTGAATCATCTTACATTTAAGGTTTACCCTTTTATACCCTCTGGGAGTCGTATAACAGGGACGTCTCACACTGCAAAACAGAATAAATATCTGAATATATGTTCAGTTTGTAGTCGGTATCACTAAATGCTCCTGCAGCTGAATATTGTATAAAGAGAACACTGTAGCCAGAGTTAATTGCAGTGGTCCAGTCGTGGGACAGGAGGGAAGGAACTATGATTAACTTTCAAATTGTGTTTGTGCTCCAACAAAAGGAGGGATTACTCAGAGGTTGAGCTTTTGCCCATTGTATTCAAAGCAACACCACCAAGGGTAACTGTTTCAATTTAGAGACAAAGACGGCAAAGAGGTGTGTGTGTTTGTGTGTGTTTGTTTGGAAGAGAAAGAGTTTTCAAACAGTGCTGCAGTAAGAGTTTGGCGGCGCTTCAACAATGATGAATGATTTAATTTCACGTTTTGTTCTGCCCTTTGAACGTTTCTGTTCTGTGAGTATTTTTGCCCCCACCCCCCCAAAAAATAAATTGCAATACAACAATGGCAGGAAGAATCGTAAACATCTAATTCTTTTTGATTCTCCTCATATGGTACTTAGTCATATTGCTGTCTCACTTTGCCCCAAGTGAGACTGAGAAATGGGGACGACGTACCAATATGTTGCTTCACAGGTCAGAGGATTTCTTGTTAGCCTGATTTTTTTTTTTGCCCTCAAGCATCTTAAATCACCTCAAGTAACGACCACACACCCCTACAATATGATATCCTAGGTTTGTGTGTGTGTGTTGTGTGCTAATGCAGCTATACGCTTGTTTGATGTGCCTTTCTATCCCTCTGTATATCGTCTGTTTTGAGCACTAAAGCACTCGATCAAACCTCCAGAGATGCAAAGAGGGGAACCCACCCATCTGTGCGCACACCCACACACACACACAATCATTGTGGATGCAGAAAGAGGTCTGGCCCTAGCGATTTTGCCTAACCTCTCTTTAACAATGCGGCATGACTTGGCACATGCTGGGCTGCTGCTTCCCCTGTGACTGCTGGGATTGGTGTGCTTATTGTGAGCCCTCTGCTTCACATCACCTTTGATTTGTGTGTGCAGCAGGCTTCTTTTAAGTGGTTTCCTATATAGTGAACACACACACACACACACACACACACACACACACACACTCAGAACTCTGGGGACAGCAACACCTGCCTGCAGTTTCATATCCTGTAAACCCCAGGAAACAGAAAGACAGGAGTGCTTGTTGTGTTTTGTCACGCTTTAGATCAGGAGCAAAGAACGAAACCTGCCTTGAAGCCCCTGGAACGAAGCCTGAAAATATAGAGTGCATGTGCAGGTGCTGAAAGTACAGGTTGTTTACCCACCATTCTGATTAAATGTTCTGGGAATAAAGCACTGTATAACATACGACCTGCCTAAAGTGTTATTCTTTCTCTGCCTGTCGGTTTGTGTTTGTGTCTCCTCTTCAATCACTCATTCTTTGCCGTTCTTTCTCCGCCTACAGACATCCGGGGTTTGCAAACCTTTATGGACCAGTCGTCACGGCTGGGTCTGGATGTTTCTTTGCAGAGGGTGGACCGCAACGTCAGCCGAGTCTTCACTGACCTCTTCAACACAATGCGCACCGAGGAGCTCAACCGGTACCGGGACACTCTGCGGCGGGCCGTGTTACTCATGAGCCCTCGAGGTGCACAGGTGTTCATCCACCAGGTAGGCTGCATTGCTGAAGCTTTTCTTCATCATGGAATCAACAGCACAAACATTTATTTAATAGAGGCAATCACCCTGAATAGAAACATGGAAAAAATAACAAAACAATTGACTACTAGGAGATTAATTGCCCAGTTTTCATCAGAAACTTGTCACCAAGACCCTCCTTTGTTAAAACTGATGAAACAAGAGGCAACTGCCTATCTCAACCGTGCCGAGTTCTGACCCAAAGCAGATGGCAGGGATCCGACTGTGTGTTTTGCCTTCGATATCGACTTAGCCAGAAGAAAAACACATTTCAGGTGCCAATGTTCTGCATCAAATGTTGTAAAAATAATTCTGGACATTTCTACAGTAAAACATTCATTCAGCCAGTTCTGTTTTCTGTACAGATCAGCTGCACTACACATCACCCCAGGCAAAGTTCAAACAAAGTCAAAGTCAACTATGTGTACTCGGATGATTTGCATCTTTCGTAGCTCATACCATCCTAACATGGCAGCTAACTTTTTTTTTCTGTTTGCTTCATCCACATCATGTTTCCTAATTATAGCAGTTTGAATCAGGGGTATGTGTAGGAGGTAATGCATCCTACTTTGGGGCACATCTTTTTCCTCTTTCATCTCACCCTGTTTAGTTCAAAGCTCGTTCGTTAACCAGCTGCCCTCTCTTCAAAACGGTTCATAAGACATGAACTGCTGTGTCCACGACTGATGTAAATTTCAGTAAACTAAAAGTAATTGGGTTAGATGTTATGATAACAAAGAATAAGTTTCTCTGTGTTCTCCTCACGAAGGGCAGACAGATGTAGAAGGTTTTCCTTTAATCATCTGCAGGAGTTTCACTCATGATAACCACTCGGTCAAACCATGTGGAATAAATTTGCACCGCAGTGCTTTGGTATGATTGAAGAACAGACTTGCGTGGCATTGGCAGCGTTGGAGACAGTGAATAATATGGCAACATTAAAGCGACCTGAGTGGCTTGTTCCGCCCAGCGAACACATCACAGTCTGACTCTCAATCTTCTGCCCATCTGGCAAGGACGGCGAAACACTGATAAAACGTTGAAGATTTTCCAACTCAATGAAAAATTTGGCCCTCAAATACATAACTGTAGACAATGGGCTGTTAAAATATGGTTGTAGATAAAAATGACACCCCTTATTTAACAGTCATCTTTTGACTGCCTTTTCTTCATGTTGAAAGATCTTTTTTTATTCATTGTATACTTTTATTATAAATCGCAAATCTATTCATCATGTGTCATTGATCAGCTTTCTAGGCACCATGTAGGTAACATACACTCACCTGCCACTTTATTCGGCACACCTGTTCAACTGCTCTTTAACCCAAATAGCTAATCAGCCAATCACGTGGCAGCAACTCAGTGAATTTAGACATGTGAAAACATGTGAAAACGACCTGCTGAAATTCAACCCGAGCATCAGAATCGGAAAGAAAGGTGATTTAAGTGACTTTGAACGCAGCATGGTTGTTGGTGTTTAAACGGGCTGGTCTGAGTATTTCAGAAGCTGCTGATCTACTGGGATTTTCACACACAACCATCTCTAGGGTTTACAGAGGATGGTCCGAACAAGAGAAAATATCCAGTGAGCAGCAGTTCTCTGGGTGAAAATGCCTTGTTGATGCCTGTGAACCAACAACACGTTGAACCTTGAAGCAGATGGGCTAAAGCAGCAGAAGACCACACCAGGTGCCACTCCTGTCACCTAACAACAGGAAACTGAGGCTACAGTTCACACAGGCTCACCAAAACTGGACAATTGAAGACTGGAAATAGTTGCCTGGTCTGATGAGTCTGGAGTTCTGCTGCCACATTCAGATGGTAGGGTCAGAATTTGGTGTAAACAACATGAAAGCATGGATCCATCCTGCCTTGTATCAACAGTTCAGGCTGGTGGTGGTGGTGTAATGGTGTGGGGGAGATTTTCTTGGCACACTTTGGGCCCCTTAGTACCAACTGAGCATGGTTTAAACACCACAGCCTGCCTGAGTATTGTTGCTGACCGTGTCCATCCCTTTATGACCACAGTGCACCCATCTTCTGATGGCTACTTCCAGCAGGATAACGCACCATGTCACAAAGCTCAAATCATCTCAAACTGGTTTCTTGAACATGACGATGAGTTCACTGTACTCCAATGGCCTCCACAATCACCAGATCTCAATCTGACAGAGCACCTTGGGGATGTGGTGGAACGGGAGATTCACATCATGACGTGCAGCCAAATCTGCAGCAACTGTGTGATGCTATCATGTCAATATGGACCAAAATCTCTGATGAATGTTTCCAGCACCTTGTTGAATCTATGACACCAAGAATTAAGGCAGTTCTGAAGGCAAAAGGAGGTTCAACCCAGTACTAGTAAGGTGTACCTAATAAAATGGCCATTGAGCATATATGCTACTCAACTCTTGTTGAAGCAAAATGTAATTCAAAAAGGTCAAGACTATAAGGTCAGAGGACCAAACTGATTGATTTTAGAATTAAAATCAATCAGTTTTGCTTTGCATTAACAGTGCAAAACCAAAGTGAGATCCACAAATTTCACATCATTGACTCAGTAGAAGGAAATAGAAAATACAAAAACTTTTATGCATTGTAGAAAGCAGTGCAGAGATTTAACAGATTTTGCATCTGATGATGTGAATATGTTAAAAAGAAAAGCCTGTTTTTCAAAAGTTACACTTTATTCCTATAGTCTAAGAAAAAATATACGTAAATATGAACAACTCTCTCCCAAATCCAAAAACCAGGGTGCATAAACTCAAATTTGTGATGTCAAAGGCTACAAAGTCTGGAACTGCTCCATAGACAATTAATTGAGAAAGATGTTGTAGATGACACTGAGAGCACCCAGGGGGGTGTTCTGCGTATATGGGTACATTTTCTGTTGCAGAACTGGCAACACTTCAGTAGATTAAAGCTCATTTGGCTATAAAAAAGGAAGCAAACATTCTGTGGGTCCACAAAATGAGGCTTACATTCATTGTCTTTGGGCCAGCTCCAGACTTTATACATGACAACGTCACATCCTTCTCTGGTGTCTGGCTTTGAGAGAGAGAGAGCAGCTCATGTTCACAAATATTGATTGAACTTTCCTCAGCTGTAGAAATAACATATTGGAATTCTTGATTTAATTGGTTGCCCCTTAAAATGCCCATTTAGAGGTGATAGACATTAGTATTTCTCAATTTAGCCTACACTTCACATTTTCTTCACAACTTCTTGCTTCTATATTCTATAAATATCCGAGCCCTATGTTTAATTTTCAGTTTATTTTCCATTTCAGTGTCCTCCCCCAGGACACTAAGAAGGTATTTTCTCTTGGTGGAGAACCTTTTCACAATTCCTTTAATGTCAGTTGCCATAAAAGAAAAACTTAACTTAAGTTCTGAGTCATGATATTTCACTATAAGTATACTTATCCATCTTAAAAGTGCACTTATCCATCTCACTTGGTGAAGATGAGTTAGTGCTAGAATATAGATGGAAGGAACTAAAAAAAAGGCATGATGATGTACTGAAATGGTTTACAAAAGGGATATAAAAGCAATGTCCAGATTTAGTCTTTTATTGCATTTGAAGCTCGCTTGCATTTAAAGATCACCGGATGATAAAAGAGAATCCCTCTGGGACACGCGACAGCACCAAACTGTATGTCCTGCTGTCCTGCCAATAACCACATGTATTGTCATCAAAACACAACATATGTTTCTATGTCTTAAAAGATTTTACTCTCGATAGACTTACATTTACATTTGCATATCCCCAATCTTTTGAGCTGACTCATTTAATCTTTTCTATCTATTGTGAGCAAGCTCATTAGAAAAAAAAGCTTCAACTAATAGTGTCAAAAACCCCACTTGTTTTCCAATTAGCCTCTGGTAAATGCTTCACTATTAATCTAAAAGTGAAGCACTTATAGACAAATAAATCATTGCACAGGTTGTGAATGCACCCAGGCTTTCAAGTTTCATTAATGACATACTGCTTTGATCTTTTCCTGTACTCTGATGAATTCTGTCTTAGTATCCACACACACAAACACACACAAACTGCTGCAGACGTCTTTTGTTTCTTTTTTAATCTCACCAAGTATACTCTTTATCATTCTTTATACAATTAACATGAGGCATCTTGGGGACTGAGAAAGAGGCACAGCTTCCCATTCAGCACGGCTCCCAAATCCTCCTGTGAATATGTTAATATATTAGAAGTGGTGGAGATTTGTTAATTCATCAAAGCTTCATTAATACCTTGGTAACTGTTGTCAGAGCGCACCCGCTCCCCACCAGAGATACTAGGGAAGAAAATGTAAATATGCTAATATCTGACTGGAGAATGATGATGATGCCTCGGAGGGTTAAGTACTCATGAAGTGTTTCAGCACAAGTGAAAAAAAGTAAAGTTGCCATGGTGACTAGAAGTCGACAGAATGCCGGATCAAATATTCATCACAGGCGACAAATCTGTGGGGGATTTGTCATGATGGCAATGTAAATGTTAAGAAATGTGGTTAATTAGTGGGATTAATGGTATAAATGATCTCAACAATTTTCGCAAGGCGTGAAAAATACATTAAGGCAGTGCTAAGTATTGTTAGTGAAACTGTGTGAGGCTGATCAGCTGTAGCAGAGTCGAGTGCTGTTTACCGCAGAGACCTGCTCCGTTTCCTGCACTTCTCTGATTTTTTCTTCCACGTGTTTCGGTGTTCTTTCGGCATCTTTTTTTTTTCCTCTTCCTCTCGTCTGCTCTTGTACTGTGCTACTTATTCATTTTCTGTATCTACTTACATACATGGTTTATTGAACAGACCTACAAAAAGACTCAACATGACCGCAAAGAGAAACAACACCAAAGAGACAAACAATTATGAGGGGAAGCAAAACAGCCACAAAGATGTGCAGAATGATTTCAAAGGGATGCATGTAACTACAAAGAAACACAATACAGCCACAAAGAAAAGCAAAATGACTACAAAGAGACACAAAATTACTTAAGACGGGTGCAAAATGACTACAAACAGACACCAAACAATGACCACAAGAAGGCGCAAATTACCACAAAATAATACATGCAAGATGACTTCAGGGTGAAGTGAAACAACTCCCAAAAAGAGACTAGAGACAAAACAACAGCAGGGAGATTCAAAACAACTACAAATTGACACAAAATGACCACAAAGAGATGCAAGATGACCACAAAGAGATGCAAGATGACTACAGAGATGCAAAATAACCCAAAAGAGACTCAGAACAACTAAGAAGAGAAGGAAAATGACAACAAAGAGTTGCAAAATGGCTCTAGAGGAAGACGAAACTATAACAGGGAGAATCAAAACTATTACAAATAGATGCCAAACATAACAAAGAGATATAAAATGACTATATAGAGACAAAAAATGACCAAATTAGATACTAAAACAAAACAAATAGAAACTAAATGACCAAAAAAGTTCCAAAATGACCACAAGGACCCCAAAAAATGACTACAACAAGATGCAACACAACCACAAAGAGATGCAAAATGACTACAGAGAGATGCAAAGCAACAACTGGGAGATACCAAACAACTACAGATAGATGCAAAGTGACCACAAAGAGACACAAAATGACCACAAAATGATAAGAGATGCAAAATCTCCAAAAAGTGACACAGAACAACTAGGAAGAGATGCAAAATGACAAGAAAGAGTTCCAAATGTCTACAGAGTGAGACAAAACTATAACAGGGAGATGCAAAACAACTACAAAAAGATGCAAACTGACCAAATACTGCTTAAAAGAGCAACACAACCTCAAAGAGATGACAAATGACTACAGGGAGACGCAAAACAATCACAAACAGACACCGAGTGACCACAAAAGATGAAAAATGACCACTGAGAGATGAAAAATGACTACAAAGAGGTGCAACACAACAAAAAGAGAGACACAACTGTTACATGTTGATGCAAAATATCTGCGAAGTGATGTAAAATGACTATTTAGAGATACAGAATATACAAAAACAGGTCCAAAACGACAAAGGACAAACAAAAAGACTGCAACACAACTGCAAAACAATGTAGACACAAAAAGACTACAAGGAGACACTAAGCAACTACAAATGATATGGCTCTATCAGGCTCTATCAGTCTGAGCCCATTTTCTTATAATCTGTCCATGTCTACTTTTTCCTCTCCAAAGTCAAGCAGGGGTGAAGCAGAAATGTCCCAAAATGCATTTGGCAGATGAAAGAGTGGCACCATTGTCAGGCCGACAGTTCATCAGAAGACTAATGTAGCTGGACTACTCACACATTCATATACTGTATTCTTTAATTTCAAGTTGAACTGATGAACAGTAAAGGACATACAGTTAGTGCGCTCGCTAAAGTCATCCACAGTCACATATTCTGTTCTGATGACACTCTACTTCCTGAGCAACTGTCACAAGTCAGTTGTCACTTCTCTAGTCTACTCTCAGGCCACAGTCATTTCTTATACTTTGAACAAGATGTATATGTCATTGACAGTGTCTGCGGCTCTGCGCTGAGATTCTGGGCTCTTGTTTTCTCCCATGCAGACAGTTGCCATCTCGTCTCTCGTTCACTTTGGCCATGAGAGGATGTAGCGTCTTCTGTCAGCTTCAGCAGCGCCTCGTTCCTGACACCCGACTACTCTCTGCTCCCTTCATGATAGGGGAACTTCACATGAGTCATGCGAGCCTTTTAGAGGGCCATAAAGTGGAATTTTAAGCTTTCAGATGTCCCATTTCTGCGTCCTTGGGTTGTGTTAGTGAGCATTCGCTAAATCACTTACATAAAACGATGAACATTTAGGTACAAAAACTTGACACATTTTATGAGTTACCAAAGTCACTCTCCAATTAATTGTCAACGGTGCAGCTCCGAGCTATATATCTTGAAGACACCCAAATTAGATTTTTGGCTCTGTGGGTTCTGGCTTTGGGAGATAGTCATTCATTTTCACCAACATTGATTAAACTGCTTTAAGCAATTGAAATACCTGTACTGAATGTCAATTACGGAGATGAATAGTAGGCCTTAAGATTAAGACAAATACATGTTAACATCAGACTGAACATTTTGAGTGTATACGGAAATGAACAAGTGGATTCAGTCTCAGGGACAGCTTTTGTAACGTAACACAAGCAACACGTTTCCTCATTCTCATATTCTGTTGCATCGCTTCACTTTGTGCTTGCGGGACAGTTGCCTCCTGAAGGTGCTGGATGTGAGTGGAAACAGAACGGGCGATGTCAGCTGGCATGCCAGCTCTGCAGGCCAGTTGATGGATGGAGCAGAGCGACTGGGTGAGGTCTGCCTCCTGTGCGGCGGCTACACCAAGCTACAAGAATGACAAGCGCTGCTGCCTGCTGCCAGGGAACGTGAGCGGGAGAGAGAGATGCTGCACACGGTGGCAGGGGGATAAAGGGAGGGAGACAGAGAGAGAGAGAGGGAGAGAGCGCAAATAAGAGGGATACAAAGGCTGGGGGAGAATAAAGGACAGGAGGAGATGGATGTAGGGAGGAAAGGTCAAAGATGAGAAAGAGCTGGGGAGCTCTCCCAACATAAAGCACTTCTGTATGAAACCGTAATGGGTGAAATCTAATGGAAGAGATGGCAGTGAAGAGAGACTAAAGAGATGAGTGGTGAGAGACCGGAGCTGAGTATGGTATCTGACAGACGGTACCTATTTAGGAAGGATGGGTTTTAAAACCAGTGGAAAAAGATGGCTTTTGTGTTAAGAGATAATTAAGGAATGGATTGAGACACCTGTAAGCGTTTTAATCTGTGCCCTGTGAATGTGTGAATTCAGCCCAGGTTGCACGTCTGATGTGAAAATGATGAAAACTTGTTCACAAGTTCATCATACCTCTCTCCCACTGTGACAGTTTGAATGAGCTCAGCTGGAAGGTGCAGTTTGTTTTCCAAAAAAAATAAAATAAATCCGCAAAGACTAGATTGTAAAACTCACCTCGGGAACTCGCTGCAAGATCATCTGATGCAATCTGAAAAAATAGTCACATACTGCTCAGAAAAAGCTCGAAATTATCACAACTTTTTACTTGAAAAGGCACTCAAGTTTTTTTTTTTTTCTCCAGAATTTATAATTAACACTCTATCAACGTCATATTCTAACATTATTTTGACCCTTTTTTTCTCAGTTTTTTATTTATTTATTTTTTATCACTGACTGTGACATTTGCTAGCCTGTCTCAGTGCAGAGTGCCCTGCTTATCTTTGAGTTACATCTGTGCCGGAATAAAAAATTTGCCAGAACTGGTGACTCAACGGTGGCACATAGGGGATATACTGTATTATAAATTGCCTGTCTTTGAGAGTAAAGATTATCATTTCTCAGCTTTGTCACAAAACTTCAGATTGAAAAGCAGCTCTCCCGAAGCTGTCACTATGAAAATGGGACTTTCTGTATGTTTTGCATCCAGAATAACGGCAAAGTTTAAAGCAGGCATCTCAACCCAGTCGCCAGAATTAAAGTTGGCATTGATATTACAGTTAACATGGTTAGGTTTAGGCACAAAAACCACTTGGTAGGGTTGAGAAAACATCATCTTTTGGTTAAAAACACAGACATGGCTGAAAAAAGTCCTGACCTGTCATTAAAAACACCCACTTTCGTTAGTTATTAACAGTGGTCTGGTGCTGCCTGCTGCTTTACAGCTGCCTTACCTAGATGTCACGTCATTCACCATCCCCTCCTCCTTCTGATGAACAGACCCAGCTGATATATATATAATCTGAACTTTGCCATACGCATGAAAGGTACATATGTGACACCTGTGGTTTGCAGAAATATACAATGTCAACACTTTATTCTGGCAACTTGACTTATGTCGAGTCGTGTCAGCACTGAACTGCCAAAGGATTTAACACAGATGACCTTCACCTGTTAGACTGGTAGCGGATTACTGCATTTTCCTTGTGCCTTTTTTTAAGTTGTAGCTGTGGCTTTTGATTATTCTCGAGAATCTGCGACTTTATGGACCTTGTCTGCCAACTGAAACATCTTGCTCAACATCCAAATATTTATTTTGAAAGGAAGGAGGCAATATAAATGCCACCTCTAAGCAAATACCAGAGCTGTTTGTGTGCTCTTCCAAGGACAGCCACTGTATTCAGCAGAGCCGTAGAATGAGACTCACTTGCTCGCTCTGCCAGAAAATAACTTGGGTTGATGATTAAAATGATTTATTTCAGTAAATAATTCCTCCCATCCTTCTGTTTTGTCCACTGACTTTTTAAATGCCATCCTGTATGACACAAATATAACACCCTAACAGTAAAACAAAACCAAGTGCATTTTCGCAAGTTTTCTATTTAAGGAGGTATTTTTACTGTAATCAGGTTTTTTCAGTTTTATCCTATTTCATACCTCTTATTACCTGCATTTCAGAGGGAACTATTGCACTTTTAAGTCCACAATTAAGGGTACTGTTTGTGGTGGAAATGCTAGGGTCTAAGTACTATGTCTCAAGGGTTAGCCTACTTTTGGTTCCAAAAGTACCACACCGGAAGTGTTTGGTGGAAAAGGGGTGGTTTGGTTTCGGTTGAATGTAAGACTTATACTCCTAATAGAGTAGGTTATTTGTACACAGTAGTATTGCTGTTTTAACCTAAGTGTGGGACATGAGTACTAGTGCCACTGCTTCGATTTGCCTCTTTTTTTGAAAGAAGACGAAGTACAGAAGAGCTTTCAGAGCATATCTGTACACCAGTTTGACTCCATGGCAGACAAGGTTGTGGAGTTGGAAACAGATTCACTTGTCAATACCTGACACCGCGAATCGTTGATTAAAACCCTGGTGACACTTGAGTGTGAGGTGTAATAAACACATTTGCCCTTGCTAGGAATTGTGTTTTGATGCCAAGGACTCTTCCGTCTTATTGTCACAAACGCTTGTGGCCGGTGATTTAAAAGCGGCCTGAGTTGACATGCTATTATGGGGTGCTTTAAAAAGGGACAGCGATGATGGCTTTTTTTTTTGCTTGGGGAATTCAGTGTCGTTGACATGACAGCTTGTGGAGCACAAAACACACACAAACACACATATACACACACACATACAGGCATGCAAGTCTCACACGCACACTTCACCCATGTCTTCCTAACATAAAAGCAGTAGATGCCTCTTGACAGTAAGCTTTCACTTTGTAACATTTCTGTGTCCTTCATAATTGTTTTGTCAAAGTCAGAGTTTCACAGGTTTAAAAAACTCTATGGGAAAAGATTGTATTTAAAGAGTCCATTTAAATGTTAAGGTGAAAAGGTGAATACACCATTTTTAAATGTTCCAATAGTTGACTGCAGACTTACAAAGTCCAGAAAAGAAAACATTTGCTCAGGCTCTATCTGCCATGTTTTCAATTCAAATGTTACTCCTTATTATCTGCAGCACTTTGAGGTGTGATAAAACTTTGGAAAAGGTCTAAAACCATTTTCACCTGCAGCACCTCTCTGCCGTAAGAGTTCATATCCCCTGTGTCTCGACTGCCTTCATTTCCTGTGCCCAGTATGTGCTTATTTTTTCCAACTTTTACCCCATTTTTCTTTGATTTATGAATGAAGCACAACTTTAATAATGATAAATAAATAGTAGAAATTAAAAGCGTAAATAGAAAAAGTTTCAGACCTGTATCAGGAGGTTAGAGCTTGTTAAAGGCTAGAGTGAACATAGCTTTCTTTTAAAAATATTTAGCAAGCTAGCTTCCCTAATATCTACAGATACTGTGTTCCATAGTTTTGGGGCATAATTGACAAAGGCTGCATCCCGCGATCTTTGTCCAGCTGTTGCTGGGAACCTCCAAGAAACCAGCAGCAGATGATCCCAGTGTTCTTGGAGGCAAATAGTTAACAAGGGAGTTAGCAATGTATCTTGGTCCCAGCCCATTTAGGGCTTTGTATACAAGGAAGAGGAGCTTAAAATCAGTTCTAAATGTAACAAGAAGTCAGTGGAGAGAAGCTCAGACTGGCCTGATGTGCTCTCTCCTCTTGGTTCCGGTTAATAGCCGAGCTGCAGAGTTCTGAATCAGCTGAAGTCTCTTGTGGTGTTTTTCTGGAGGCCAGTAAAAAGAGTTGGCTTGAAATAAAGGCATGAATCAATTTCTCTGCATCTTAAAGGTTCTGTATGTAATTTTCAGAAAATCCTTGTTTTTGGCGACACCTCCCTCTGAGGCCGTTAGGTGAACCTCAGTCAGCATCCTCCATAGCCGAGAGCAAGAACCTGCATCAGCACCCTATACCATCTGCCTGATGGTAACAGCTCACTAAATAAGTGATGTAATTTGCAAACCAGCCTCGATAGTCAAGATGAATTAGCTGACGTTATCCACTCAGTACAGTATTTTGCTACATTTGAGCCAGTAGTTTATCTGTTACAAAGCAAGCTAATGCTAGCTAATATTAGCCAATTAAAACCACAAAATAAAGATTTTTGTCAGCACTGGAGTGCACCAGAATTCTGCCAGGGACACTGAATCTGATGAATTTACTGTTCATCAGTCTACAAATGAGACAAGAATTAGGTAAATTTAGGTCCTTTACAGTAGTCCTTTACGTAGAAGTCAGTCCACAGGCTGTTATAGGCAACCAAGAAAGTTGGGTAAGGTCTCAGGTTTTCAGTTACGTTACAATACGATCATCCATTGGCAATAAGAAAAGATAAATTTAAATAAATAGTTACATACAGTACTTTTAAGATATGGTGTCAAAAACAATCCAGATCATCAGGTTCTTGTAGCTGTGCTAATATTCCTGCATGCAGCACAGTTGTGTCTTGGCACCTGGACTTTCCCTCTCAGACGGAATAAAGCTGGCCATGACCTGGAAGTGTTTATCCCAGCATGACTCATTAACCTGACACAGAGAGCATGGTGTTGGTGCAGGGGAGTGTAGTGCTGGCACAAAAAAAACATCCTTTGCATTCATGCATACACAGAACACACACAGAACGATGCCCAAACACGTGCACGCTTTCACTGCGTCACCCCTCGTTCCTTCCCCAGATCCATCACTGCCAGTTCTGTCTACACCCCCTCCCTTAGTGCTAATGAGTCAGGCCAGGTATAATTACAAAGCTCCAAAAGTACTCCTCAGCCCGAGTTTTTTTTAAAAAACGCCATAGAAAACAGACCCGCAGCCACCCAGAAGATTCAATCAGACTGGCCCAGAATACAAATGAAGGCCACTGTGTGTTAATGGTTGAGTGGCATCATTTGGAATGGGAGGCTGGGAGAGTTTATGGAGGTGACAAACAAAGCAACACATTAGGGACAGCCAGTGCTCAGCACAGGTGAGGTTCTGAATAGAGGATGCAGTATGATGGACTATACAGTACCAAGATTATCTTTACTGTATAAACAGACAAGGGTGGAAGTCTGGAAATGTAATCATGTTTGCTGATTAGATTCGTCTTTAGACAAAAATCCACTTAAGTTGATGGAAGATGCCCTCATTTAAATTTTAAACATGTTTTAGGTTCCACAGCTTGAACATGATAATTGGAATATAATGGGGTTGTTCTAAAATCAACTGCATTTGTGCAGTTATTAAGTTACAATATCATTATACAGTTTTCACATAATAGCATTTGTATGCATTTGCTGCTGTTTATATTTTGTATATATATGAATGTAATCCTTAGCTTCTGTAAAGCTGCAAAATGGTTTAATTGTCAAAGGGCTAACAATGGGACAGCAGATAAATATTTAGCCAGATGCTTAAAACGCAATGCAGATACCGACATTTTGTCACACTTCTCGGCCTGTGATATTGACGCGGAAGGCATTCTTTGGTGTCTTTATGACATGCACTGGACTTTCAGCTAACTCCAACCAATATGGCAATACTTGAGACGCTGAGAGCAACTGATACAGTATAAAGAGCGATAAAGTCTGCATAGGGTGGGAGGGAGTTGGAGGTGGATTGGTCAAACACAACAAAACTTTTGCCCAGAAGCTCACAGTTTGTGTCTCATGTGAAACCAAATGTCAATGTAGTTTTAACTCAAGGATACCTAACTTGCGTACGATTATCGTGCACTGACGTCGCACACTTGCATCACTTGTCATGTTATGTTATTGTTACATTACAAACATACTTATTTTAATCTAAAACCTGACATTTTTCTGAACTCCACCAAGTAGTTTTGTTGCTTAAACCCAACCACTGTGTTTCACAGCATTAACCATGTTGCTGCCGTGTGTCACATTAGCCTCGTTTCCACTAAACACTTTCAGTATGGTACCTTTTGAACCAAAAGTAACCCTTCAGATATGGCACCTAGACCCTAGGTCTGTTAAGCGTTTCCATTGCAAACAGTACTCTTAAATGTGGGTGGGGAACGTCTGCACCTCATTTATTGTCTGCACAACAAGGATGCAAGCCAACATTTTCAGAACAAAATGAACAGGCTGCAGTGATAGTCTGCATTTAGACCTTCTCAGGCAAGCTCAGCTAGCCTGGAGCCCACAGGAATGATGCTCTGCAATGCTTTTGTTTTTTTCTCTAAGTGAGTATTAGAATATATGCAGTTCACATAATCCAATTGAAATTGATATAGATTTTTTTAAACGCTTGCAATATCTACTCATTACTAAAAGTGTAAGTCATCCAAGAGAGACAGTAAAAACTAAGGTAAAGGTCAAAGTTGTCACAGTGAAATTTAAGGTGTGCTGATGGATTCACGCCATCAACTCATGCACTGAGTAACAACTCAGCCCTGAGCAATGACCAATCAACAGACTGCAGTGTTCACAGCTCCACTTTCTAGTACTGTGTGCTAAGTACCCCAACAGAGGGGGGACCAAAAATGCAGATTGTACGGAACGTTTCCATTGGTACTATCCACAGCTTTTCACAGTGGAAGCAGAAAAAATACGTACTGAACTGAACCGTACCGTACTGCTCGGTGGACACATGGTTATAGTGGCGCTAAATGGTGCCTGATATGAGATGCCGATGGGCATGACAAAGCATCAGTATTTCATGAGCTGGGAATGAGAACAGGTTGGTTCATGTTGCAGTTACACTCCCTTGTGTTTTATGTTGTAGTACTCCAAAATACCCCCGCATTCCTGGTCTTCTCTTCATAGTAGTTGAGCATTTTTCTCTATAATGGCCTGAATTTTACCATGAAATGCCCTTATGATAAATAAAGTGTGTCTTTATTCACCCAGCACAACAACAACCCACAGGTTGTCCCAGATCAACTTAAGAACATTAATCTATGTTGGAAACACATGCACATACAATGCACACATACTGAAATCACATTAAAGCATGAAGTTGCCCACCAGTGTGTGGTGTATGAACTGGTAACTGGGATAGAGTCATCAGAGCGCTATAACCTCGGTGATCATCTGCTGAAGGCCAGAGGTGAAGAGGTGTGTGGAGTTTATCTCGTTTAACCGTCCGCTGGCGTCGCTCCCTCCTGGCTTAATGCTCCCACCTCTGGACCCCTGTCCTCTCCCTCTGACCCTCACTGCTGCTCCTCTATTCCATTTTCCTCCCAATAACAGCGTGACAAATTGAGCCTGCCAGAAAACGATCTATCATTGTCCTACATCTCATCCTCCTCTGCCCTCTGTTCCCGCCTTTTCTCTCACTTTGTCTCCCTTTCCCCTTCTGTCCCCGTTACAGGACATTCCCTCTTTTCCTCTTTGTGTTTTTCCCGTCTTAATGGTTTCATGTTTTTCTCTACATGGGCACTTTATCTTTCTGCCCTTGCTTTTTTCCCCTCATAACCTCATCTCCTTTTTGTCTCCTCTTATTACACTGTATACTTTTGTCCATGTCTCCATTTCTCTTCCTCTGTTCATTTCTCCTCACCCTCCCTGCAAACTTGTTTTGCTCTGTAATATTCTCTCTCTATTTGTTCTGTCATCTTTCTGGTTGCGTAACAGACAGATACATTATACTATAGAGTCACACGCTCTTAAGTTGTCCTTATTCCCCATATAGTGCGTACAGCACAAATAATAATAAATCTAAATATTAGTAGCAGATGTGTTGGTTGTGTAAGTGTCATTTTGCAGTCCTTTTGTACTTTAACAAATAATTCCCAATACCACCGCTGGCTTGAAGCAAAACAATTTAGCTGGTGTGACTAAATTCAGCAACTCCACGATATTTTTCTTCATAATAAAGCAAGTGTTATTACGGAGGAGCGTGAAGAAACTGTAGTGCACACAGAGAAAACATTAATTGCTTTGTGTGACAAAAGCTAAACTCTGACAGGTAAATAATTCATGGCTACCTCTCTGTCCATGATCAATTAATAGCACCCCCTGGGAGCTGGTGAGAAACTCATAACGCTCTGTGTCCGTGAGTTTCAAATATTCACAACGTGTTTGCCTATGCATTCTCCAACAGCAGAGCACTTTGTAACACACTAGTTTGCTCACACAAAATCTAAATACAACCACCTCTTCTGGTACATATTTCACAGGAGGGCGGAATAATCAAGAGAAATAGTTGTATATCCAAACTCTGGTATTAAAATTGTAACCGGGGCAGTTGGCAAGCTCTTTACTTGATGGATTGTTATTACTTGCGCAAGTATGAATCATCTGCTGAAGTTAAAGAGCTTTTCATAAATAATTTGCCTTTTCATAAGTAATGCTGGAGAATTAAAACTGCGGTGTGTTTGAGGTGATGGCTTATACCTTCACATTAATCAATGTCGGGGACTTTTTAGAATGTGGCAAAGGGCCGTCAAAGGATAAATAACGTGAACGTTGTTTTACTGATGACAGTGGTGGTAAAAGTGATTATTGTGGCGATGATGATTAGGAGAGTGATGAAAACGACAGTATCTGTGGCACTGCCCCAGAACTGGCAAACTTCCTAGCCTCTGCGATCCCTTCTAACCTTGTCCTTTCTGCTTGGTAAGGAAAGAAAATGTCTAATACAGCCAGGTGTATAGAACAAAAGCCCTTCTCAGTTTATGTATTTCAGTGGCAGCACCTTAAACAAAGTCTTGTCTTGACAGAGGGTGATAAAGTTTGATTGATGTTTGCGATTATGAGTCATGCTTAGCATTATTGAAACAGTAAACCTCTTGGGCAATTTTTATTTCTTCAGGAGGGAAAATGGTTAATCTCATAAAAGGCACCCGGTGAAGTATCTCATTTATCTGGTGACCTCTAGAGTTGAACATAAGTGTCAGAAGTCCTTTAAATAGCAGAGTTGCTCTTTCAGAGCCTGTTTTGTTTCATTGTTCAGCCAACAGTAGGTTCAGAACACAAAGAGCAGCTGGTGAGAACGTGCTGAGTGCACACTATATGTTTTATTTTATTATTTCTGTGTGTGTGTGTTGCAGACACATTCGAGACATTTTTAAGTTCTTGCAAAACGCTTGTATAGTTAATATTCTTGTTAAACTGGGGTAGTCACAAACACAGCTACTTTGTCTGTATATGTTAATAGCTTTATCACTCCGTATATTTGTCTCCCTGCAGCATAATATGAGATGCAATTATACCAAAACCCTACAATATTGTCGGAAAGTTCTGTCTCTGTGAAATTGTTGCTGTGGGCTCAAGATTATTGCCCAGTTCCCAAGTGGCAGACTCAAAATACAGTAAGAGTTATAAGGGTAATTGCAAAGCCAACCACTTGGAAAACAAGTACTGTATTGGTACCCAGCACACAGCATATCACCGGCCAAAAGCTCTGGAGAAAATGTTCAATTAAAGTACAGCCCCAGTGGAGAGAATATAAATATAAACTCCAGTTCAGGTGTCCTGTTACTCTTTCTTACCTGTTCTACTCGCTCGCTTTTTCCTGTCCTTATTTCGCTCTTACACAAATATGTATGAGTGAGTCTTCAGCATGTGCACATGCATATTCATATGTGCCTTTGATGTCTCCTTCGCAGGTCTGTGTTAACACCCACATTGAAAGATATAACCATCTACTGTATCTCATTTATGCACAACTACTGTATGTAAAGATATGCAGGTGGCTTATACAGCGAGGCACTGTGATCTCTGTGCAGGTTAGAAAAAGGGAGATTTTCCAAAAATATACCTGCAGCACAAATTATTTAATGTAGGTATTTTTCAGTATCTCTCTCACGTATCAGTCAGTTTATGTTTTCAGGAAATTACCATAACAGCTTGACGTTACTGCTTTTTCCCTGATTTGTTTGTCTGCCTCAGGTTTGTTAGTTATGAAGGAACTCACAAGTAAACAAGAAACTATTCGCATTAAGTCTGAACATTCACTGAATAGTCTACAGTTACACATCATTTGATTTTCTTTTAAAGGAGCTGTGTGCAACATTCAGAACATCAATATACGTAGTAGCAAACAGCGTTTTGTAGTGTGAAGGTACAGTGGAGTAATGATGTCCTGAGCACAGAATGAAGTCACGCTCCCTGTGTGTGTTGTAATTCATGCTTCTCTGTTAGCTGTTGTGGTAGCCGGCTTTGTTTGCATGTTCGTGCATGTGAGTCCCCATGTGTGTATCCTAGAGGCTAGCTAATGGCCGCCTCTGTACTGCGCTCATACAGCTGTTAATGCTAACACTCCCAACCCATGATAGTAGAGTGGCATTGTCTCTGAGGCGTAGCACCCACCCTCCAGTGTCACAGTTGCTAGCACTGCACTGTTAGCACCGTTAGCTGCTAGCCTCCAGCTCAGCCGCCTCCATGTTGAGAGCTGTGTGCAGGCAACCCTGGCAGAGACTGTGAATCATAGATGTCACATACAGCCATTGGGGAGGATTTCAGGGTGCAACACAGGGGTTAGTCTCCCTCAGTTTTTAGAACATGTGCATCCCCCCTCAATTCAATGAAATTTAAGACATTTACACTATAAATGCTGCAGAAAGTGCGGAAAGTGATGCATAAAAGTCACCAGAATACAGGTAATTCAGTGATTGACAATCAAAGCTTTCTGGGAGAGGACTTCCAATCCCCCAAATTTCATACCCTCCCTCCACGTTGAAACGTTCAAATGAAACTTCCGCTCTTGCATACAGCTCATTTCCATTCTAATAGCTTACAAAGGTACATAGATGCCCACATATCCATAATCATTGGTATTATGGATTTAGTCACAATCATTTAATGAGGCTATTATTTGCGCAACAGGTCATCAGCATCTCGGTGCAGAAACCTGCTGTTCTGAGAAGAGTTGTTCCCACAAGCCTGTGGGAGTTTCACATGGCTGTGAGTGCTTCTGCAATTGCATTAGTGGATTTACTTTGCATTGGGAACCCAGAATGAAATCCTTAACTGATTTTGATGTAAAAACCTAAAGAGCACTCCAGAGAGAATCACTGTAAATGCTAATGTGTAAATGAGCACAGGAGACATATTCTGAACTCAGATTTCACGCTCTGCCAAGAATGCTGCTTGATGTTGTTGTGCCAACACTTTCCCATGATCTTGTATTTAATTGAGACATAATTTCAGAGCTGAGATATTTCAGCATTGTCATGCCAACAAGCCTTTAGTCATATTAAAATATTGGCCATGTCAGAAATGCATTTCATGAATCTGTCAATCTTTTTTTGCTTCGCTTCCATCCACCTGACCTTCTGAAATCTTGTTCAGTCTTCTCCAAATGAGCATCCCTATAGCTTCACCTGAAGCACTCTCACTTCTTTTCTCCATCCCTGTGTTTCACATCACCTGCACCATGCATGCAAACATACATGCACAAGCATACACGTAGGCCAGGCACACACACATCACATAGCATGATAGGATCTCTGCAGTGCTACATTTGTCTGTGATTTTTACCCCATACAGATAAAGAAGAGTTTTAAGGTTTTGCCAGAAAACAGACATTTGTTGTCTCATTACAGTACTGCCCCCACAGAACACAAAATGTAATCATAGTTACAACACAGGGGTGGTGAAAAGTAGTTATTATCAAAAACTATACCGACTGGGTGGCATTTAAGAACTGCGGAATAAAAGTAAAGGTTTTTGTGCCCTTTCTGCTTTCCAGAAGAGCTGCCAGGTACCTGCTGCATTCAGCTGAAAACTCCAATGCATTAGATTATAAAGTTTTTGACAAGTGTGAATTCAACCTTACTTGGCCTTCTTTCTTTCTTTCTTTGTTTCCCTTCTACTCATTTTAATCTTTTTTTCCTCTTTTTCCTCTATTCTCTTCGTGGTGCAGTTATTGAGCTAATTAGTAAACTTGAATCCAACTGATCAGTTTGTTGCTTAGTCCACCGCAGACTGCTTCCCACACACAGTGAGTCATAACAACATGTAAAATCCGGCAGTGGGGGTTCGTGTAGGTTCAAGTCCAGATAAAAAGTCTGTCATATTAAAACATTTCTTAAGTCACCTGTATTTTCTAGTTAACTATATTCACCTAACAGTCTTTTTCAGTGAAACTGTTCACATCATTTTTGTCCCTTTTAATGAAATTAACAACCTACACTGGCTCACCCACCCACCTAATATTAGGACAATATAAACTGTCCTCTGTTGCTCTTAAGCGACGCCGATCCGAGCACTTCAGATAAGGTATGAAAAGAGGATATGGTGGCTTCCTTTGTTGTGTGCATCATGTGTAATTATTTCCAACCAATTAAAGTGGGCATGATTTGAAAGCCTTTGGAGATTGCTGTCATAATGTTTCATTAAAACATCTTTACATCTTTACAAGAGGCACTTGAGACTTTTCTATAACAGCTGATCACTCAAGAGGCATTCATAATATTTGTTTCATATTGTACGCCAACAGTAACAACAGTACAAATGCGCCAAAAATACATGTCAAAAATAAATACACGACAAAGGAAATGTTGAATGAATACAGACTGCGTTTAGGGAAGGGAGTGGAGCATCATCTGAGTGTTAAACAGAATGCGATGCAAACACTGAAAGATGCTGCAGATACATATTAATCACAATTTATAGTATGCTCCCTCGGCTTAGAGAGGGCCAGTGAAGCATGCCGCTAAGCCTGATGAGAGACGCCTCAGGGGGGAGGGGTTAGAGTAGCGCTGTGGGGCTTCAGGGTGTGTGGCAGGGGGGATGGATAGATGAAGAGGAGGTAGTCTACTGTCCAGGATGCCCTGTAGAATCTCCTCCAGATCCTCCTTTCAAGCAGGCCTTTTCAGCCCTCTATTCAAAAAGCAGTAATTGCATCATTTTTCAAGCCCCTTGCCTCTGTCTGACTGTGAGGCTGGCCCCATTAATCAAACTAATGGAGAAGTAAGTGATTTCAAAATATAGGCTTTGATCATGCACCCTCTATCCTCTCCCACAACTCCGCCTTCTCCTGAGCTTTGGGAACCCCTCTCCTCCCAGCATGCCATATCCTCATTTTCTCACAGTCCGCCCCGCGCACTCCACTCCATACTGTATGGAAATGGCTATGTGATTAAAAATTGTATATTGTGTCTTTTTAGTCTTCTGTTAATGTATCTAAGAAGTTTTGCACATTCTGGCAGCACTGTGGCTTCAGTAGAGTTGATTTCCAGCACCTAACATGTGTATGTATGAGGTTGTTTCAAATGGTCACTTTAAAGTCACTGTGGCCTAGTAACAGGTAGTATGTCCCCCCGAAAAAATTACATTTCAGACACATTTATTGATCTTGATGAGACGGATTGAATTAAAGTGCTCCTCAGGTGTATTGAAAAGCTTGTGCCGGCTATAAAGCAGTGAAACCATTACTCGAGGCCACTAACAGCACGTTGGCAAATTAGATTCCGTCCAAGCAAGGAGTAAACCACTGCTCAGACAAAAACTCTTTGTATCTTTGATACAACCACAGTGGTCTTGGGGGAATACAAAAAGCATTCAAAATGCTTTATTTGCACCACATTTGACTAATTTATTGTCTGTACAACTGCAGCCTATTCAGACGTGGCTCTAATTGCCCCAGAGTGTTGTTTACTGGGAATTATTGTCTATAAACCCTCAATAAAAGTACTCATTGCCCCGGACAAGTGTACGCCAGTATGCATGCTCTCCTTGGCCCATTGTTGTAAACACAATTAAGCAAGTACCAAAAACATTTCATAAAACAAATAACCTATCTCTTAACAGTATCTCTCGACATTGTCGGAGATGTAGTTGGCAAAGGGCCGCCGCTGCCGCCTCCTCTCCTTTTCTCTTGCAGCCTTCCTGGCTGTCGATGCTGTTTGGAATTAGCATTATGTCAAAACTTAAACTTTCACACTCCCACTCTTTATAACACGTCTTCTTTCCCGTGGTGTTCTGAGAACGCATGTCTCACCCAGTGCTGGAATAATTAGGATGAGATGCACGTTCATCTTTGGCCCAGCTAACCTCCCACAGTTACCTCCCTTGCTCCCTTTTTTCTTTTTTCCTCCTTATTTGCCTGCCCACTTATATTGCTTAGTTGTGTCCAATCAGGAAGAGTTTAGTGCACACAGTCTGTCTTCTTACCCTGACCTGTAATACACAAAGGAAAAAGTCCTTGATTGCTCAAGAAGAGGGAAACAGCATCAATACAAAGCAATTGCACACATTGCAGTGATTTACAAAGAGCTCTATTTAGTGATATTTTTTAGGAGAAACAACATCATGTTCCTGTGTGTCATTTGTTATGGCCTTTGCTCTCTGTAATGCCATCTTTTCATTTTAGTCTCAGTCTGTATTCAGAACATCCCTGTTTACTCCTCTCAAGATTAGATGCAGCAGGAGCTCACACTTTTTCATTGAAAGAAAGACTGCCACAAGCCAAAGTGTTTAGCTGCGCCTTTTATTCAGTGGACATGGTCATTTTCTTTACCTTTATTTACTGAGAGTTAGTTTGGGCATGAATAGGCTTTTTCAGGAGCTCCTCGCCTCTCACTCACACACATCTACAGTACAACAGGGAGCTTCTCAGCACACCTGCAGTCTCATATCACCAGCCACTGAGCGCTAATGGTACCCCAAGAATGGTCACTGAGGGAGGATGGAGCACTAAAATCCAGAAAACATTGGCACATTGGAAGCCACACCTGTTATTTTCCACACACCAGCAGCAGTAAGGTGCATATTGGCACAGGTGGTCACCACCTGTCTTATTTTCATGTTGATGTTCCAGAAAAGCAGCAATTTTATCTAAGTCAAAAACGGGGGGGTCGAAACAGGGGAGGGCTAACACAGTCATTATTCTAATCTTTAGGACATTACTACTGTTACAGCAAAGAAATGCACTTCACTTGAAATGTACAAAACATGAAGCATTAATGCTTGGTCGATGCAAAAGACCCAATATGGTCTGAAATATTCTGAAAAGTTCAACTATGCACAAAAAACATCACCATAAATACTGCATGATTACATCTACATTCAAGCATATCCTGTATACATATTTATATCCTACCATATACATTATGTACATTCATGCAAGCATACATACTGCACAGTCTCTGTTATTGGATTCATTACAAACAAACCTACATTCAGCTGAGCTGAACCCAGTTATATTCAGTGCCTATTAATGGCTGTGTCTGTCATAGTTATGTTTGGCAGCGGGAAATAATAACATGCTTCTTTAACAGTACCTTTCACGCGTACCTTAATTGTCATCTCTTAGACACAGACCATGAATATGCATACATGTTGTTAGGAGATCTCTAATGATTAGAGCCAAAATAAAAGGTGTGTTCTGTTTTCTCTTTAGCCATGCAAACTGTGTTTAAACCTGGTTAAATCTGAAAACTAACCTACATGGGCCCTATGCAATATTCAGTGAGTATGAGTTGTCTGAACAAGGTTCTTAACGTAGAGGTGGCTGAGCAGGTGGCGAGCAGCTTATGGTGCTAACTCGGTTAACAGTGCTAAACAACAGCAACAGTGCTGGCAGTGTTAACGGTTTTAGCCAGGGGGGAGCAGAGGGTAGGTGCTACGCTGTTACAATGACGCCATCCCAATATCAGTGGTAACAGTGACTAACAGCGACCTTGCTTTGCTATTGTGGCTCACAGTTAGTGTTGACACTAACAGCGCTGTTGCTGCAGAGCTGCATGTTACTGTAACTGCAGTATTCCCATGATTAAAAGCTGATACTCCATTCATTTATGGAGCTGTGCAAGCCACAATATTATCAACAACATGGTTCTGCAAATATTTCACAATAAGGAGACTTGTGTTAACAAATGAAGGGAGTCTGTCCATAGAGCTCTGTCAGATGGCGTTTGTTTTTGAAGCAGAATTAGGAAGTGTTTAATTAAAAAGAAACTGACTTTAGTCCCCTGTCAGAATGCCATTATTCCACTATAGTTTTACATAGCAAATAAAGGGTAGCTGCTGGAGGGCGGCACGGTGATGCAGTGCTTAGCATTGTCGTCTCACAGCAAGAGGGTTGGGGGAGCCCTTCAGTGCGGAGTTTGCATGTTTTCCCTGTGGGGTTCCTGCAGTGTCTTCCCACGATCCACAGACATGCATGTTAACTGGTGACTCTAAATTAGCTGTAGATGTAAATGTGGGTGATAGTGTGGTGACCTGTCCAGGGTGTACCCCGTCTCTCACCCAATGTCAGCCGGAATAGGCTCCAGCCCCTCTGGGACCCCTAACAGGATAAGTGGTTACGGAAAATGAACGAATGCTGTATTAATGCTGTGAATGTCACACATAGAACCTTTAAAACTGTATTTAAGCCTTGTTTGGATGCAACAGTATTTGTTGTACAATGTAAA
Organism: Epinephelus fuscoguttatus; assembly: GCF_011397635.1. Classification (NCBI taxonomy): domain Eukaryota; kingdom Metazoa; phylum Chordata; class Actinopteri; order Perciformes; family Serranidae; genus Epinephelus; species Epinephelus fuscoguttatus. The sequence goes on from NC_064767.1 coordinate 14,688,037, forward strand.
TAATACAAGTACACAGGCATGCTCTTGAACTGAAGTTTTAAATCAGACCTCCAAAGAGACAGTGCATGAGAATATGTTTAACGTTTTAGCACTAGTGACAGTAAAAGTTAATTATTCCAGAAATATTAATAATCCATGCTGTAACTGTTTTGTATATCCTAAATATGTTCATACCGACTAGACTGGAAAGCTGTTTCCTTATTTCTGTTTCAAGAAACATTTCATATCTTTGTACTTTTGAAGAAATTGCAGTACGTCTTGATATGCTCCACTTCCCTGAGGCAGGTCACTGCAATGAGGTGGACAGACCACCATGCATAAAAACAAAGTCTGAATTAAAAGGAGAAAAACTGGAGAGAAAAACAAAAACATGAAGTAGTGTGGATGATGTGCCATAGGACCTCGCCTGAGACTGTTCTTTTCAACAAGTCCCGAGTAAGCTGACATTTCTAAATTCCACCTCAAGTTTCTCACCTTACCGTTGTTTTCACTCTCCTTCCTGACAGCCGCCTGTGAGTAGTGACTTTGAGGCAGTTTCCAAAGTATGGGAGTGTGATTGTGTACCCTCGAGCAGAGATTACAGCAGTGTGTCTGTTGACATCTCTGAATGTGTGTCTGGGTGTTCTCACCTGGTGGGCAGTGCCTCCTTACAGGCAATGTGAGAAAGAAGTCCGAAGCATATAAAAATGCTCGAGAGCCTTCGAGAGCCACGGGAGTCATTCAAGGACAGTGACACAGGTGTGAAGTTAGGACACTGCATTGTAATGATTTTAGTTGTCCTTAGTGAGAGGGCTCTGTAACTTTACTGTAATGCTCTGCAGGGACCCTTGTGCAACCGTCTTAGCATGTACTCAAAGCAGGCTATTTTTAGATGTACAGAAAGGAGCAATTAGGTCTCAGCTTCCCGCTGTGATATCTTCTATGCAGAGCAAATCAGATAAAAGTGTCATTCGCTCCTGTTCACTCAAGACCCATACACAAAACTGTTTCACAAAGTTTAAGTAAAAGAGTGGAGAGATTTCTGTTTGTAAGAAGCTACCTATCTTGCCCTGAATGCAACATTGACTAAAGGGACAGCTTAATTATTTATATGTTTCCAAATAAAAATCACTTACCTCTCTCTTAAGATGTGTTTTTCGGGTGTGAAGTTCAGTGTGAAAGGAAAGTTCTGTGATCCATTACTCAAAGCTAATGGCCTTGGAATGGCACGAAGTGCTTTTATGGAAAAACAATTATTGTATTTCACTCACCTTAAATCACTCCACTAATGTTAGATAATGGTGGCTTGCATTATTCAGCTGCATTTAAATAGCATTCTTTTGCTTATCTATTGTCTTGGCTTGGACCCAGTCCCATGAGCTACAGATTTTAATGTTTATAAGGTTTTACTTGTCAACTCCATTTTGATTGTTGCAACTCACAGGTCACACCCAGGTGTCCTTGATCCAGGTTGTCTGCCAACACGTCCTTTAAACTGGTTTTGTCTCACTCTTCAGCTTTGATCGGTCTTGACTAATAAGCCCAAAAAACATCAAAGATCTGCTTCAGCCATGTGGAAATGTTTTGAAAAATTTAACCAAACAAAAAAGTTCTTAGGGAGGTCAGGAAACAATGTGGTCCCACTACTAGCTCATCGAATACCGATGCCTGGTCAGCTGCCTTTGGCATCAAGTACCGACGCACCAAGGCACCCTTTAGCACTGATATCAGAAGCACTGGGCATTTTTGATGCTCCAAGCAACCGCTGTAGTATGAAGAGTGAGAATGTGAGCATGGGGTCGTCAGGATGGGAGGGGGACGGTCAGACTTTCCCCCAGGAGAACGCGTTTTGTTTCCTGTGTGAAACCAGAGTCTACTGAGTCATTGAAATAACAATGTAGTGAGCTAGTACAGTGCTGCCCAACTGATCCAGCCACGGGGTCCAGATGTATCCTTAGTCATTAATCCAAGGTCCACACAATGTAATATATTCAACGTCATACATGCTTTTGGTCATGTTGTGGAGCTAGTTTACTGTATCTGTTGAGTAGCTGTCCATTATTCACTCACTCTATCGCAGGAAACAGCAATTAACCATAAAAGTTCTGTGCCGTAAATTTACTGTACTTAAAAATGAAGTGTGTTTTTTAAAATTGTGACACATTTGTGAGTCACACTTGTGGTCCATTCAGAATGGACCTGTGACCTACTTTTTTATTTTAAGCCAAACATAATTTTGTTTCCTAAACCTAACTACGTGCTTTCGTTGCCTAAAACTAAGAAAGTAAACCTGAATATTAAGTTTTGTACCTGCCTTCTACGTTTACTTTAAAAAAAAGACTGTATGTAAGTGTCGTTGGTTAGAGTGCGGGTAAGATCTCAATGACATTTGCATGTTTCCAAAAATAAAGTTCTCCTGCAGCACACAATCACTGTGCTTGTTCTCTGGAACATTAATGTTCTGCGTAATATTGTCCTCTCCCTTTACACTGTGTTAAAATCTGATTGTTAATATACAACGCTACATTTGCAATGGTGTAAATACAAAGTGAGCCTGTGTCGTACAGTGTGTTGCTTTTTACAGTACATTGACTGTATATATCTGCCTGCCCTTGTAACCGCAGTCACAGATGAACAAAATAACTTTTGGTGAGGTAATCAGTTTCGTCTCTGTTAATTATCCTGGTTTATTACATTCATCAGCTGTGCAATAAAAATTCAATTGCAAATATCATCAAAGATCCACAACATAAATTTCCCCCAGGTGCAGGGGTTTGGTTTATGCTCAGTGCTTCCCCAAGGGCACCCTGCAGAAATGCAAAGTAATTCATCTTCTACTAAGTTGTACTGTTGAAGTGTTCTTTGGTGTCTTGTTAAAATGCTAACTAAGTTTGAATTCCCCTACAAACTCATTTTGTTTAAAGCTTGCTCACAATGTCACATGCTTACTGAGGTGCTTTCTTTCTTAAAATATATTACAGTATTTGTCTGGGCCATCAAATGCTGCAGCTTCATGTGGCAGCGTGGCTAAAAATATCTGATGAGGGCTTCAGATTCTTGTCTACAGAGGAGTATAACTATGGACTAAACCCTTATCCATCAACCAGAATAGCTGTACAGGTGGCTTGGCACCAAACATAGCCTTTACATTTCAGCTAAGCAAATTCTCTTCGTATTTTCTATGACAACAGAATGATTAGTGATGAGCAAGGTCTTTAAAAATCTCATGTAATGTTACTGTAGTGTTAATGAATGCTGTTGTGACGGTTGCTTTCAAAAATAGGAATTATTTCATCTGTGTTATGCAAAGAGAATAAATTATTTAAGCAATAAAAGCAGTCACAGCAAGGCTAATGAAATGAAGACAAAGAAGCTTTTTATAAATGTTTAACAGACTTGGTAACAGAAAAAGCATTTTCATTCAGGAGGCTATGACTGGTTGTAGTTCATGTTTTTATATATATATATACACACATACTGTGTCATTACAACACTTTCTCAAAGTACTTGTTGGAGGTGGGTTAAATCCATGCTAAGGCCATGTCCACTGCAGTGTTTGAAAAATAGCAACTGTTCCAAAACCCTCGCCCCGAAGGTTCTTACGCCTTACTGAATGCCTGCACTCAGGAGGCTCTTAAGCCTGCTATGGTATTCATAAAATGTCACACCTAGTTTTAATCCTGTTAGTGACTCTCGGAAATCCCCCTCACAACATTACAGCTCACAAAATGTGCAGCAGTCCACGCAGGGAATATATCACAGGAACAGTTAAAGAGTAGCCACCACATACTTTTACTGAAGATACCAAAAGATATAGAGGAGTGGTTCATGATACTGAGACAGGGACAAAATGTGCTCATGTGATGTTGATGCTCGTTCCCCAGCCTTTCTTCATTCACATGATAGCCATCTGTGCTTATTGAATAAATGTATAGATGATAGCACACAAAGTTTCACAAAACTGTGATTTCTAAATTGCACTGATAGTTAAATATTGCACTTTATCACAGTCTTGGGTCTGGTGCTAAGGTTCTTCTAATTTAGTTCATATAACAAGGGCTAATGTGCCAACTGGTGAGTCTCCTAGTGGGGACATTTGCTATTCCACTCATGGCTATAGCCTAAGCCTGTGGGAAGCTAACTACATGCAGAGAGAAGCTAGCGGCCTCAGTGCCATGGCAGATGGGAGTCGTGATTTGTTTTTAATGTGACACACGTGTGCCATCTTCTTGGGAGGGCCACCTGGCGTTGAATACTGACAATGGAAGGTCAGAGGAGATTTGATCAGGTGTTGGACTGTCACCAAGGACTACAGAGCAGTATCCCACCTGACTCATCTCTTTGCTTAATCAGTTGCTGTGTCTTTTGAGCATCAATCATGATTTGATACACATATTTACATGTACTTGTGTAATAGATATCCCCATTTGTATGTCTGTGCCAGTCTGAAAGTGCACTGAGGGCAGTTGGCACATTTGTGTTCAATGCTGTGTCGATAGAGCAGATTAAGTGGTCTGAAGGTGTGTTTCCACAGCAACGGTGGCAAAGCAGGGTTCGGAGGGATTATTGTGAATCTTTTATGACAGACCTCATTACTCCTCTCTGGCTTCTTTGTGACATCCTTACACCGAAAAGAACACGTTAAGAAGTGACAGCTTTTGAAAAATTTTCACCGTCCACCTTCTTCAAATTATGGCCAAATACTAAGCCTCTCTGAAATGCCCCCACTTCAGACAAACACGGGCCTTTGGTTGCTATGCGCCCAGAGCTGACCTTAAAACTATGTTGCATGGCCTCAGATTTTTTTCACTGAACTCACACTGTGTAAGTGTTTTAGAAGAGTGTTTTGGGAGAGGAGGGAGGTTAACAAAGCTATTCTGAGAGCTTTCAGTGACAAGAGCATGTAACAATCAGGCTTCAGTGTACTCACAATACTATATTCAATGGATGGACAGATAAGGCCCAGACACACCAAACCAAGAACACAGAACAAGTGGTGCCAAAGGCCGACTGTTGCATCACCTCAGGTTGCCTGTGTCTTGGCCAAAAAGGTGCAACTGAACCCACTGCAAAAATTGCAACCAATGCCCAACTAGCATGTCGGGTCTGAGCTTGCCTGAGAGGAAATAACTCCCCATACCAGCAGGTGGATTAGTCTGTATTTGTCATTCAAAAAGGGAAACAGGACAACCAACAGGATGGATTCAATATGCTAGTTAGCCAGTTGGCACATTTACAACAAAACCTCATGTTGAAAGATCAAATTATATTTATGCTGCGCTAATGAACAATTCAACAAATCATTATGAACTGTTTCAGCTAAAGAGCTCAATGGCTAAAAGTAATAATCTTACCTATAATAACAAGTCTGTTTCGGTCTCTTGCGCTCTTGACTTAGCTGCCAATCAGAGTAATTTAAGTCACCGATGGGCTCTGCTATCTCTGACACTGATTCAACACGTTGAATTGGCCGACATGGACCAACGGTGCAAGACACAGCACAAAAACTAGCTAGAAACTCACCGATGGCCCGACATGGATCAACAGATGATTGTTGGCTCGTTATGGGCCTGTAGACATTAGGGGTTTGTATCTATACCCTTAAAGCAATTCAGTATGTATCTTGATAAGCAAGCTGCAGTCAGATACTCTAATTGCCGACCCAAAAATGATACAGATGAATTTGTAATGATGCGGTTCACTGTGATTCAAAACCAAGTCGATTCAGCCACAAGGTTTTGGTATTTGTTTACTTTAACAAATGCTAAATATGTGACTAAAACTACTGAATTATATCCTTAATTGTTTTTCTCATATACTGCTTCAAAAATGCCCCAGGATCTTCAAGCACAGTTAAACACAGGCACTGACACCGGATAACTCTTTAGCCAGTTCAGTTTCAGTTCTTAAATGCTGCAGACTGAGCATTGTTTACCTCAGTTCCTGGGTCAGTGGCATCCCTCTGAATTTAGTATTTTCAATAATGCTGTTTGGCAGCAAGAACCAGGAGGAGTTGAGGTCAGTTAGAATTAGCATTACTGCTAATACTTTCCTCTCGTTGACTGCTCCTGGATGTGTTTGAAGATCTCAGGCATGGCTGAACATGATAGTCTGACATTTCTTTTAGTGTTGGGAATATCCTGAAACAGGTGTGCGATTGAAGAGATTGATTTATCTTTACACCTTTGGTACACAGATTTAGTGTAGATTGGCAGATATAGATTCACATAGCCAGGGAGGTAGGCAGAGTGACACATGCATAGATTGAGACAGATACATTGATTAAGATTGATAGAGTGAAACTAATGATGCATCGAGCAAATCTTGCGTATCTTTGTTGAGGTAATCAAAACATCCTTTTTGTGCAGTCTAACAGTATCAAGTATCACTCAGTGAACAGCAAATGCATGCACGAACAAAGAAATGAGTTTATTTTTTCCAGCTGGGAGGAAAGGGGTGCTTGTTCTTTCCACATGGTGATACTGCAGACACTTGTTCTGAAGACACATTGAATTTAGATCATTATCTAAACTGTAAGCTGCAGGGTGGGGATTTGCTTCACTTGCAAGATCTGTATGTTGCGATGTGAGCCAGGGCGTCATGTGGTGTTGAATACGGGTGGAGACAGAGTGGCATAAAAAATACCTTTTAAACTGTCCTCAACATATACGATTTTATGCAATGGGGGCATCAGTATTAGGTCAAAGTAGATAATTATGGAGGATTGGAGAAAAGTGCTGCATCCAAAGGGCATAGCCGGGCTGCTTCCTTGGGTTTCCTTTCAACATCTGTGGAGACAGCGGGGGGGGTTGGGTGTTCTCCCCCAGAAACTTTTAAACATCAAACACTATATTTCCTGCATTCTGGTGACTTTTATGCACCAATGTTTGGTAGAAATGTCTTTTATTCATGTGAAGTAAAACACGAAGTATATAAAAACATAATGGAATATAATGCAGTAAGGCTCTCAGGTATTCTCCTGCACATCAACTTTACTCATTTAATTTTACCCCTGCTGAGTCAACACACACACACAGTATAGGGATTACTCCTCCATCCTCTTTTGTTTGGGAAAGTAATCGCTTTAAATGTCTCTCTTTAATTTAAACATTAATACATTTTAATTAATTTATAAACCCCTTTATGTGTATGTTTCATGTTTAGAGGGAGAAAATGGAAACTTGAACAAGAAGAATCTATGTCATTAATTTATGAAAGTTACTGATTGATGCTGACTGATGATTTTATAAGCTTGGAGCACATTGTTTTTTGGTCAATGGACATTTGTTTCTTCTATATTTACATTGCATTGTATGTTTTCCTAGTGCAAAGAAAACCTTTCGCAAACTGTTCTCATATGTTAATTAACATAACTCGGTGCTAGCTTTCTGTCAGAACATTTTTAAAGGGGAGCTAATGTTTTTTTCAACCTGGGCCCTATTTTCCGATCTACGTTTGTCTAAATGAGTGACAGGATGTTCAATGTTTGACATTCCTCCAGTACGAAGCTAGGGCTGACCTGCCTGCAGCCCGTGAGTGCGTGCTATATTAAATAATAGGGCACTCAGACAGCGTCAAACAACGTCAAAATACATCCACTAAAAGTGCATTTTTTTCACACAGATAGGCTCTGATTGTTAGTGTAATTATCTGACAACATAACAGAAAGGAGAAATGAACGTCTGAGTGTTTTGACCTGCCACAACAAACATATTCGAATTCATTAAATTCGAATAGCTCATCCAGATCCAGTTGGTCAAACTTAGGTAAAAATTTGGATATGTTTGTTGTGGCAAGTCAAAACACTCACTCAGAGAGTGAAAGTCTGGCTCTGAAATCTCATGTCTCACAAGATTTGAGTTGTTGCAGGAAGTTACTGCTGGACTGACCTTACAAACACGACAAGGTACTCTGTTTGGAGTAGTCATGGCTGAATTTTCTACCCAATTTTGACCAACTGGATCTGGATGAGCCATTTGAATTTGATGACCGCCTGTATTTATTTGAACATGGAGTACACGGACATACACAGACTCAGAGCTCATTGAAATTGAAGAGCAGACAAGGAGAGAGAGGGAGCAGCAACAGGCAGAGGAACATGTCCAAATCCAGCTAAAGGTAAACACAGATGTTCATTTCTCCTTTCCGTTATGTTGTCGGATAATTATACTAACAATCTGAGCCTATCTGTGTGGAAAAAAATGCACTTTTAGTGGATGTATTTTGACGTTTGACGCTGTCTGAGTGCCCTGTTATTTAATATAGCGCACACTCAAGGGCTGCAGGCAGGTCAGCCCGAGCTTCGTACTGGAGAAATGTCAAATATTGAACATCCTATCACTCATTTAGACAAAAGTAGATTGGAAAATAGGGCTCAGGTTGAAAAAAACATTAGTTCCCCTTTAATAAATTATGCTTTTAAAAAGTGAAGGGGACAAAATTGACCATTTCAAAAAGTGGTTTGGACGTGTCACCAGCATCCCCAGTGTAAATGGCACCTATGGATGTAAGCAAATGAAAAGCTGTTATATTTAATGTTCATATATGAGCGTGTGTGTCTATAAGCATGGCATATTATTCTTCTTTTTGTTGTTGTTGTTACTGGTGCAACTGTAGACTAATCCTAAATTTGATGTCCACCACAATTGAAAACAGCACAGTTGGAATACCTTCAGTGGTTGCTGTGACGTAAAGCTTGTGTAGCTCGTATTAGCAGCGAGCTAATAATCACAATCAACTAGACATCCAAATATAATTAACCTTAACTTAACCTTAACACCTGTCAGTGTTATCCACTACAGTTCAACAGCATCACAGGTCTCTCCATTTGTCTGGTATTGGGACCGGATCGTTGGGCCGTCTCCTTAGCTTCCAAGTCATGATGGGTTTTATCTCTATCGAGTCACCTGTCAGCTTTAAATTCAATTCAGTTTTATTTATAAAGCCCAATATCACAAATCACAATTTGCCTCAGAGAGCTTTACAGCATACGACATCACTCTGTCCTTAGGATCCTCAGAGCTTATAAGGAGAAACTCCCCCAAAAAACCCTTTAACGGGGTAAAAAAATGGTAGAAACAGCTCCATTGTTAATTTTTCGTTCTCGATCATCATCTTCTCCTCCAGCTCTGCAATTAGATTTTCCATCAGTTCCTTTTTATCGTCAACGTCCTTTACCACTGCCTTCCTCGCCTTGATGAGGTTCTTCTCCACCTGCTGTGTCTCAAGCTGGAGAAACAGATCTGCCTTTCGGAGTCTCTCTTTGTACTGCTGGTCCAACTTCTTCATCCTCTTCTGATACTCCTGCAGTGTACCTTCTTGTAATTGCTGCAACTGTCTGTGCAGGGAGGCCAGTTTGTCTTGGTACATCTGCTCTTTTATTTCAACATAGTCATCCTAGTCGTGCTTGGCAAAGTCTATTTCACTGGTATCATCCATGTCTTCCTCCGAGTCTCTTCCCCTGACACTCCGGTCATCGTCGTTGTGCATGCTATTGAATTCTTCTTCATTATTTTAATCATCCACCATAAGTGATAGCAACGTCACAGCCATGTGCCCACTTCACAGACTAAATTCTGTAAAATGACCTGACCGATACTTCAGCATGGCTTTCACCCTCTCCACAATGCTCTGGTCGAACAGAGGAGCACCTTCAGCCAGAGACTGATTGCTCCTAAATGCACCACTGAGCGCCACAGGAAGTCATTCTTACCTGTGGCCATTAAACTGTACAACTCCTCCCTCTGATGATCGGACTCATTTGGCTATTTATAAAACAAAACACACAATATAATTACTCATTCTTATTTCATTTATAACACTACAACCATTTCATTGTATATTGTATATATTTCAGATTGTCTACTTTACTATTTTATTATTTATTTTATTTTATTGTCTACTTTAATATTTTATTTTATTTTATTTGAATGTCTACTTTAATATTTTATTTTATTTATTTCATTGTCTATTTTAATATCTTATTTATATCTTCATCTTTATCTCTTGTTTCCATTGATGCTGTATTTCTATTTCTACTTTGCACGGAGCATTGGAACAAAAACAATTTCCCCCCGGGGATTAATAAAGTATTCTGAATCTGAATCTGAATCTGAAAGTTGAATCAGTACTTCTCTAAAACAGTTTCAACAAGAACTGAACATTACAACCTTCTTGAAGGTAGGATTCATTGCAGGATTGTTTAATAAGTTTTAGCTAGGTGTGCCTAATAAACACAAGTGTACAATCCAATCTGACTTTGTTTTCAGACATTTTAAACATGGTTTTGTTCTGTAACAAATAATTGTATTGACTGAGTTCACACTGAGTGCTCTCATGTTTTCACATGCAGCAGATACATCCTCCCCCCACCTATTTTCACATCCTCCTAACCGCAATTCCTCTCAATCCCTCCTCGGCTGTCACGGTTTTAAATTGGAGTTGGCATTCTGTGGCTGCCTTTGTGGCATCGCTACTGTATAAGAACATGCCTGGGGTACTTTGCCTCTCTGATTAGAGATCTTACTGTCGCCAGGCTTTGGCTGTATCAACAGTATAGAATATTCCTCAGATGTCACTCCAGGCTCTTGTCTGTGCCTCCTTCTCCAAAACCACATTGCTCTCCAGAGTTACACTGTTACATCATCTCCTGAAGTGAATGGAAAGAAAAGAAAACACACAAAGCCGAAATTACTCTGCCTGGATGTCGATAACATTTAAAGGTCTCAAATGGATTTTTAGGCTTTGGTGTGATAAATTTTAAGCAAAGGAGAAAACCCTTGCTTCGTTCAAGTGAAATAGAGGCTACGTATGATTAGGAAAGGGCTGATTAGGCAAAATAATGTAGGAATTGTACTGAGACATAAGGGGCTTTGTATTTAGGAGCTGCAAGTTTTGAATCCTAATGAGCAAAGTCCCTGAAGTGCTGTAAGCACAGCATGTTTTGTGATCTCAGCATCCAGGCGCTTTTCAATTAAAATCTTATTTCTCATTTTGTATGAATAAATCTGAACCAGGGCCACTCACTATTAGTGTTGAAACAAGACAAGCCATGAATGTTAAGTCTCAATTTAGTGTGCAGTTATATGCAGCATATATCAATGAGTTCAAAATGGTAGCTGTTCTCACCTCTTTTTTTTTAGATTGATGTTGGAGAAAATGACAAAGATGACTAACAATGACTGACATGGTGATGATGAGCTACAAATTCAGCACAGCTTTCAGTCAGATATAGCAGCTCTCAAACACATCAGTATGTCAGTACAATTATGCATTTGTCACATCCACACAAACATCATTTAGCTCAACAAGGCTTTATTTCTAGAGTTGTCAAGTGTTCGGTTATGCCGTGAATTGAGGCTGAACGTCTCAAGTGGTGGCCCAGGGCTTCAACAAACACTGCATCCCAGCTGGTACACACTGACTAACCCACACTGCACTACTTGACTTGTTTTCTACCATTATGGCATCTGACAGAGTCTGTCTGGAACAATGAATGCAGTTTAAGGAGCTGTCGTCCCTCTTGAATGTCAAGGTTATTCTTCAAGGCAGACAATTGTTCTCATTGTCAGATTTTTTTTTTTTTCAGGACCAGAGAGACATTATCATAATTTAAATTAATGGATTACTCACACATGAAAGGATTTTGCTGATATGTTACCATCAGACAGATTAGAGGAACCCCTTACTGATCTTATGCTTTTAATCTAAAGGTTTATGGTGTTTTGCTGATGAAAGAATGTGTCAAGTTATGTCTCTTGTCAAAGCAAACAGTGCTATTGTATTATTCAGGGATGTTTTAAATGCTAATGTAATTATCCATGTGAAAAATCAGCGTTGCACAATCTGCAAAAGGATGATATTTTTTTACACACTGCATTAACTGCTGGAAATCAACAGTCAAAATAATACAACTCAAATATAGTGATAAAATAATGTTTCCATTTAAGTTTATTTATCAAGATATTCTAAAATAACACTGTTGTGAGTTTATTTCCAAAACACTCTCACATGACCCCCTCCACACACACACACACACACACACACACACACACACACACACAGACAAACAGCTCCCTTTCATCTATCTGCCTCTGCTCTTTCTTTTCCTTCACCTTTTGCCTGAAGTGCTCCCCATGGCTCTACCTTGAGCACTGTAGACCTTATTTTTCTCAGACTCTTGCTTTGTTCCACCCCTGAAAACAAATAGACACAGTCACATACACACATACACAGGCCCTCCAGTGTTATGTTGTGCCTTAAGGTTTCGCAACACAGTAGTGAAATATTTACTTTCTTCTTTGCCTTTATCACATTTGAACTGTCACTTGCAGCATGATAAATGCCTGTTTCACATAAACAATAATACTGACACCAGCACCAACATTGTAAATGTTCAGAACTAATGGGCTGGGTCTTGATGGAAGCACAGCACGATCAGCTTTTCAGGCCCATGTAGCTGTGGTTGTAAAGGAAAAGTGCTGTACTGAGTTGTCTCTTTATGGATACATTTAAAATGTGGCACTTTAACTATTGTACTGATCTGACTGTAGGGTTGGGTACCATTCACACTTGTACTAATACCAGTGCTGGTACCTGGGATTTGGTATTGGTACCAAACAATATCTTTTGGTACCCTTTTATGTTTGTCCATCTATCCATCCATTTTCATCCAGCTATCCAGGCCGGGTTGTGGGGGCAGGAAGCCAAGCAAAGCACTCCAGACATCCCTTACCCCAACAAAGCTTTCCAGCTCCTCCCCAAAGCGTTCCAGGCCAGATGAGATATATAATCCCTCCAGAGTGTTCTGGGTCTGGCCTGGGGCCTCCCACCAGTGGGACGTGCCTAGAACACCTCTAACAGGAGGTGCCCAGGAGGCATCCTGATCAGATCCCTAAACCACCTTAACTGGCCCCATTTGATGCGAAGGAGCAGCAGCTCTACTCCGAGCTCCCTCCGGATGTCTGAACTCCTTACACTATCTCTAGGGCTGAGCCCAGCTACCATTCAGAGGAGACTCTTTTCGGACGCTTGTATCTGCGATCTCATTCTTTCGAGCTCATGACCATAGGTGAGGACTGGGACGTAGATGGACGAGTTAATTAGAAAGCTTTGCCTTCCGGCTCAGCTCCCTCTTCACCAAGATGGTCCTGCACAGCGCCTGCATCATTGCAGATGCTGCACCAAACCGCCAATCCATCTCATGCTCCACTCTACCCTCACTCGTAAACAAGACCCCAAGATACTTGAACTCCCTCGCTTGAGGTGATAACTCTCTCCCGAACTGGAGGGGGCAATCCACCAGTTTCCAACAGAGAACCATGGCCCCAGCCCTTTTTCAACAATAAATGTTGCTCAGAAATCCTGTTGCTAAATACAAAACCACACCTTTAAACAGATTAGAAGCATTTATAAACTGTCTTTGATGAGGACTAAAGGGTAGTTTCCATGACACATGTTCTTGCTCTTCAACTACTTAATCTCCAGCATCTGTCTGATATATTAAAGCACCCACTGATAATGTCAGCCTATACATTTGAATTTCACAGCAATTTATGGAGGCATGTAGCCGCAGTCTTTAATTTTAAGCACGAGACGTGGCATTTCAGCCGTGGCGGTAAATATTGCTCTTGCACTGGTGTGGTTCTCTTGCAGTTTGATGAGCTCAATCTGGGAATGAGAGGAGCATTAAAATCAAATCATGACTCTTCCAAGGTTAGAAGATCGATTGGCAGCTTTCGGTGCTCTGCACCACCTATTATTGATGAGCACGGTGTTGTTGAGTAAAAATGCAGCACATTTCCGCAGGTCATGTGTTGAGACATCAGTCTTCATTGCTTTGTGTGAAAGGGATTCATTTAGACACTAATGATAGCAATTTACAGGAGAGGGCATGCATTGAGACGTTAAGCATGACAGATGTCAAATGTGTGCAGTCTCATGACAGGTGTAGGGACTTCATAATGAGATGAACCGTTTATTGTAATTCCACGGGGGGGTTATTTTCACCTGCGCTGAGAAGTTTCTGGTCACTCAGTGCATTTACATGCACCTCAGTAAACGGATTACAGTCCTGCCCTAACCTGTTTTCGAAACGTCACGTAGAAGAGATACATGGTTTCTGTAATTGGTTTAGGGAAACCTGATTTTCTCCTGGAAAAGCAGATTTATTTGTTGTGTACACGTGTAACTTGGTTTACACTGTCGCCTGACGAAGACTTCAGATAGGGAAAGTATTGTTGTGACAGCAGAGTGGAGGGCAGAGAGTGTTACGCAGGGTGTCTCTTTGTATTAAATAACTCTATTCAGTGTTTGACTGAAACAGAAACAAAGTAGCTATAATATGTCTCTGTAACCTTTCCACCACTTAACATCAGTAAAATTCAAATTGTAAAAGCAAGGCAGGGACTTCTGGCACAACTTTACCTGCCTCCAAGGTGCACGGAGAAGGGAAAAAGTGTGAGGGGGTCTAAAGTGTTGTGAGAGTGCATGGCTTTTCTATACAGTGTACCTGATTGAATTTTAAGAGGTCTTGTCAGATATCAATGCATGACCTTGATGAAGGCCACAAGCCAGGACATGTTGGTCTGACAATCAAGTTGTTCTTTATACCAAACGTGTTGCTGGAGTTTTGACCTCTTAAAATTAAATCAGTTGAACTGTAAAGAAAAGCTGTGCACTCTCACTACACACCCTGTCCTCTCGGGAAGGTAATACGGTGCCAAAAGAAACACAAAAAAATGCTGATGCTGTTTCATTTAGATATGGTAACAAATTTTGAGAGCTGCGATTGCAGAAAGTGTTGGCCAGTCGTAAATAGCTGTGTGTGTGAGCCTTAACACCTCACTACACGCCTTACCTGTCAGTAGCAGTGATTTGTGTTTTACTTTTTCTTTTTTTCCTCTGAGTTGACTCTTTTGTGCCACAGAATCTGACAGGTTACAGATTTATATCCCACACTGGTGCCAATTTCTATGGGCTTCACATTTTCTCTGTCACTTGTCAAAATCTCTGAAATGAGCACGACTAATAAAGTCCCTGAGCAGGCCACATAATATGTACATCTGTACTCTAGCCTTTATTCCCACGTCCACTGTAAAAAATATTCGGCATGATGTTTTTCCTCCCCTGACCAGCACCCTCTCCGTGATCCAGGATGTCTTGACTTACAAATTGTGCTCTAGAGATTCTTTTGACTGTTGTAATTTCTCAATGAATTGCACACAAGGTTCTTAATATGTCCTTCCCTCTTTGTCTGTCCTCTCTTTTTTTCTTTTTATTTATCACTGCAGGCTGTGGAAACCAACCTGGCATCCAAGGACAGTCACTGGGTCTATGCCAATGAGGTGAGGCCAAAACACAAACACACTTGTATGCACCTGAGTGAATTTAGACCTTCGTGTCAGTTTGCCTCTGTCAACACGGTTTTATATGCTGCCAAGGCACACACAGACACACCAGAACCTGCAGACTTTGCTGTTCATTTAAATTAGCGGCACATCTTTTGTTTTTATTTTATCTTGGCAGCCTGAGGGACTGAGCCTTTATTTGATATTGTATAATTGGCCTCCCTTTAACTGGTGATGCTAGTATGTCTCTCCCTACTCCCTCCTTTTGTAACAGTGCTCTGTGTGTCTGACATTGACCTAAATGGTCTTCTAAAGTGGCTGTAACAGCACAACATTCAGGTGCACTTTGTGAATGCAGAACAGTGGACTCTGTCTTTAGCTTTAGTGCCTCCACACTGCATTTCCATTGATTCAAAGTGATTTGGAGATAAGGGGGGAGAGTCACAGGATTGGCCGCTGCTAAAAGCAGTGGATAAAAGACATGAGATAAAAGGTTCCTCCCTGCTGATTTACCTGGAATATTAGCATCGCTGTGCCTAATAGTAGCTCTCTGTCCAACACATACATCAATGCCAATGTATTTTAATGAAATGTCACCTCATCACTTATACAAACATCTAAACCTGTGCTCAACATCCAAAACATGACACATATTGATCCATAATCCATGGAGCATGATTAATGTTTGCTTGTAGTCCATGTAGCCATGTTGCATAAGCAGCATATCAATACTCAGATGCTGCAGCTCTGTGTGGTAAATGAACTCTTCATACAGAATTTGAGAACACGTACTGGCCACTGCACAGTTAATAAGACTTTAAAGGTGTACTATGTAAAATCGTTTGTAAACACGCTTGCCAGCAAAAGTGAAAGTAGAGCCAACCCCAGATTCATGCTCTTCAGACACTTTGCCCATAAACTGTAGCAAAGAATGGACGTAGCTATCATGACATCACCCATTGATGTGTAGACTGACATTCCCTCAAGTTCAGCATTTCTGCCATCGCCATCTTGGTTTTTTGGAGCCAGAAGTGACCATATTTTGGCAAGAGGTTGGAGGGGTGGATCTGACTGAATCTGAATCCCCGTACTACCATACGATACAGTATGCCAGAAAAAAATTTAGAGTGTGCCAATACATAGTATGTCAAATGCAGTATGCCAGAAATACCAGGATATTCTACTACAGCCGGTCGGATTTTTCAGTATGCAAGCCAGTAGGGTTGGGAATCTCTCTGTGATAGACGATTCGATACGTATCTAGATACACGGGTTACGATACGATTCAAAAACAATATATTTTTAATACAGAACGATTCGATGCGATTCGATACAGTGTAGGAACGCTACGATTCGATATGATTTGATACGATTCTATGGTTAACATTTGTTGATGTAGACATTAATCATATATTATAAAATAAAGAAGCCAATTCTATAAAAGTGACATTCTTACAGTATTTTCAAATTTGTAAAAGACCACATCCCCAAGCATTGTTGCTGTTTGGCACTGGCAAAAATAAAATAAAAAGACAAACAACAACAAAATCACACATTGTCTGTGTTTTTGTATGTATCTTATATGGACTTGAGTGTGGAATAAAGTTTATCATAACGCTGTACAATATAAACATAAAGCAGAATACAATAATAACATGCAATGTAGGGGCAGAATCTGACATCTCCTGTTATTAGTTGATATCATGGACTGTGATGACTAGCAGCTTATCACTGACAGCATGTCAGACTATTTCTCTGTGTTTGCTACACTCTGTTTGTCATTTATAAAAAGATAAATCACTTTTCTATAATACATCAATGATATTTCAATGGAATAAATTACTTATTGACTTATTTATACTTCAAAAACAGCATCAATAAGTGATTAACATAGGGGGGGATCAAAATAAAATAAATAAATAAAATAAAAATCAACCAGCCACCCTCCTCCCCTGACAAGTAAAGAACAGTCACTAAAGTGCGGTGAAGTTTGTGGAAATGTCAACGGCTCGTTTCTCCTCTGACACGTCACATACCTGTGTGCTGCCACGGCTCGACTGTTCAGGTATTTTTGGGCAGTCATGACACTGATGAAGACTTCTTGGACCTGGAGCTGGGCTTCTCGGTCGCCGGTAAGCCGTATTTGACAGGAATACATATTTCTGTCTGTGTCTGTGACCCCGCGTTCAACCCACAACCGGCAGGATTCGCCTTTAGTTTCTGCTGCGGCTTGGCTGCTCCCTGGGTTATCCAACCAGCATTAGCTTCTGTTCCTCAGCTCCACCGGTCAAGCTGGTGCTGATGTTTACATCCATTATCGTTGTCAGTAATGCCTGCTACGGAGCATGCCGCCAGCTCTCGCGTTGTTTTAGAGATGCAAACTGTTAAAGCCAGTCAACCGATTGCTAGTCTCGCGATACCCAATCCATGACTCTGCAATCGATTCATCTAAGGATTCATGACTGATTCGTATCGATTGAGGAGGCTGCTACCGACGCAGCCGTATCTCTCGCTTGTCAAACCGGATATCCGGTCATATCGGTTAATCGTTCCCAACCCTACAAGCCAGCATGCTTTTCTGGCTATTCTGACCCACAATCCTCTGTGCAGCGGACGATATGTCATATCGACTGACTGGCAAACAGATGACAGCTGATATACAGCTGTCAGAAGTTGCAATGATAGATGACAGCACATTCAGATGACTCATGACCAGTTGATTGGTAATAGCAGGGATATTAATTGTAAATAATCATAAATAAAACCATTAAAAAGGGGCATAAGTATTAAATTACAATGAGAGAGAAGTGTATAGCCTCTTTAATTTTACTATCCTGAATATAATATGTTAGAATCAACAACATCAGAGCTGTCCTAGTTGATCTCTGTCTCTGGTGAGCTCAGTGAATGGCATTTTGTTTCATCTCCATGGTAACGGATATATGCGTAAGAGTTGTAACGTTAGGAGGAAGTAGTATGTCTTGATTGTGTAGATACTGAATGCAACAGTGCGTACTTTTTAAGGACAGCTGCAGAATCTACTAAAAGTAAAATGTATGCGATTCGGAACATACCATGTAGCAATACCTCGCAGACAGCCTGTCACTCAAAGCAGCTCTGCACTTAAATATTTGTTACTTTGAGCCTTGATAAATGTGGACATTAGCTATAGAGTCCAAAACCACTTCTTATACCAGGCTGTGAACATGTTTATTTCTGCTGTAAAGTTGAGTTTTGTAACACTCAGGGTCAATGGGGATCTTTTGGAACCTGCCTCAAGTGGCTGTTCAATGAACCACAATTCTTCACGCTTCTGTTTGGCTTCATTTTTCAGTCCCAGAGGTTGCCATTTGGTGTCACCTCACTGTACTGCATTTTTTCAGTGCTGTGTCTCTTGTATTCCTGCTGCTTACAGTCCAGCACCTGGTCGTACCTTTTTATAAAGCCTCGATACCACCTACAGTGGGAGTATGTGCCAATAAACGTCTTGAGCGTAGAAAATAAGACAAAATTACAGGCAAAGTCTGCAGATAAATACACCGCCACACACTTCTAGTGAGTCATAAGTGATGATTGAAAGAGATTACCTCTGTATGAGTCCATACATTGTTTGGACATTGTACTTTTTTAAGTAAAATCCTGCATAGTATATAGTTGTCATTTATGCCTTAGCTAGAAATTGATGATGCAGCACTTAAGCATATTTTGGTAGTTTAAATATTGATTTAAGTTAATGAGGCTCAGTGTGTTGAGAGGCGTCTGGTATGTGGCAGCCTAAATTAGCTCATTTTGGACTATAATGAGCTTTTATAGAATAACTACCTTGTATGTTTCAAATGATTCCCAGCGTGCTTTTCAGCATAACTCAAATGCTGATGTACAACAGCTAATGAGACCATGATTTCTTTGAAACTTTTCTCAGCATCTGGCAGCTTAAGTCATATTGCTTTGCTGATACGTTCCCGAGACAGCTTAAGTAGTCTCAAACAAGATGATAAGATAGGGAGTGTAATTTTTAATTTGGAGCAGTATTCACATACAAACGCATGCATGCCTTTCAGTCAATTACCACAGACTTCTACCAAGACATTAGCTTTAATTGCATCAGGCTCTGGGAATGTATGAACTAATGGCATGTTAATTTCTGTGGCACTCCCTTAATGGTTGATGTGATGTGGCTCACTGTAGAGTTATCTCTCCCTGGTACACATCCAAATGGGAGGAATGAGCCTGGTTGTATCTGTGAACTATGAAATGCATTTCTTTACTCAATCTCTTTCTCAAAGTGTACTTTCCATTTCTCCCATCTTTCTACAGACAGTGAAAATATCTTTTTTTTTTTTTGCTCTTTCTTTGTTTTTATTTTCTCCTTCCTGTAATTTCTGATTGTCCTTTTCCCCTCTGTCTCTGTTCCGTTGCCTTTCAATCTATCACCCAAGATAAACTGCACATGAAACTGACAATCACCTTGAAATGAGAATAACACAGACTTGTTGAAAAAGCTAACAAAAAAATTCAATTACTACTCATGCAGACCTATTTTCCCTCTCAGACAATGGCCTCCAGAGCTCCTCTCATGTGCAGGGGAGAAAAAAAACATTAATACTCTGAGCACATTACTCGTCCACCTTTAGCTTAAATCACTAATTCTCTTGTAGAGCTTTTTGAAATCTTCTACTTTTATCAACAAGAGTTGCCATGTAAATTGAATCCGGGCATGTATATAACAGTAAATGTATTCTCCACGATTTGTGCTTATCTCCAAAGGGTAAGGAGATTTAAAGGTAAGTGCAAAGCTAATTTGTTTCCATTAGCCTCTGATTTGATTTCTGAGAGGCTCCTAACATAGCTGATAGCACAGAGTGTGCCCAAGGTTTTTTAATTTATTCGAACACGCAAGAAGACAGACACTCGCTGTGATTACTAGAATGAGATTCTCGGATTTAGTATGTTTCTGTTTTATTACTTTTTCTGGGTATTTTACAAACTGCAACAACTATGAATCACTCTCCTTTTGTAGCAGCTGTTGGTGGATTCTGTGCTTCCACCTTATTGCACAGCTATAATGCACTACATACTGTTTCCTGCACCTCTGTAAATCCTGTTAGCCTGACCAGATGCAGTTCGGCTATATCACAAAATCCTGCAGGGAAATAACAGCTCTCCATGTTACCCCTCGTCCATGTATGCAGCAACAGTCCCCACAGACAGTTGCTCTTGTCATGACTGGTCATGACTGAGTTGTGACATTCATTTTAACCAGGTGATCCTGAGGCTCACTGTCACCTGCCCATCCCATCAGCACCCCCAGGCTCCTGCCAGCCTTTACACCTCACACAGCCAGTGAGATCTCACATTTTTATTCAACTCTCACGACAAGAGGTTACGCTAATCTGCCACCAGCAGCAACATGTGGCACGATGAATGTAGCCGAGGAGCTTAAAATGCGATAAGAGCACAGAGCGAGATGGATGGAGACGGAAAATGATGATGATGACTGAGTATGATAAGAAGTCCAAAAACAATAAGGTTTAACAGACTAGCAGAGGAACAGAAAGGAATATAGCAGATCCTGATAAGTCTTTTTTATTCAGGAATGTCATAAGCATTATAGTACAAAGACCTGCAGTGTCTTAAAGGGACAGTTCACCCCAAAATCTATAATACATTTTTGCTATTTACCTATATGCTATTTATTAATCTAGATTGTTTAAGAGTGTTGAGGATATTGGCTGTAGAGATGTGGGCCTTCTTGTGAATATAAAGCCCTGTTTCCACCAAGCAGTACGGTACGATTCAGTTCAGTTTGGTACACTTTTCTTCTGTTTCCAAAAACCGAAAGTTGTGGATGGTACCAATAGAACAGTTCCGTACCGTCCCCATTTTTGGTCCCCCCCTCTGTTGGGGTACCTAGCACACAGATCTGGTACTAAAAGGTGGAGCTGTGAACACTGCAGTATGTTGATTGGTCAATAGAGGACGGTCACTCTGCTCAGGGCTTTGTTGTGGCTGCTTTTGAGGCTCATGTAACCACTGTTCATACTGTGGAGAGTTTTATTAGTAAACTGTAACTATAAAATGAAAGGATGTTTTGCTGCCTCTCACAGCAGCTGGAGTCTGAGACTACCGGCGACTTTTAAGGTGGAATGTTTACTTGTAATGTTACTCAATGCAGGAGTTGATGACATGAATCAATCAGCACACCCTAAATTTCAGTGTGACAACTTTGACCGTTTTTATGACATCCCCTTTAGTGATTAGTGGATCTTAAAGTGTTGCGGAGCTTTGTTTCTGTGGGATACGGCAACACTAACCTGCTATTCTTATATATCCCATGGAGAGAGACTCTCACTGACGCCTATTTTATTTTGTTCTGAAAATGTCTGCATGCATCCTCGTTCTGTGGACGATAAACAAGGTGCAGACTTCCATCTGTGTCACCGGTAATAAGGAAATACAGTGAGTGCTGGATGGAGCAGTGAGTGACAACAACCCCGCCCACATCTAAGGGAACTGTAAGAGGTCAGATGGGGTTAAATTGTCCCTTTTATAGTTTTAAAGATACAGTAATAAGGGCTGTTGAACACACGTGGATGTACAGCGATTTAGTATCAGACTCAGATAAAGGTGTGGGATGCAGAAGAGACTAAATAACATGACCTTTAGTCTCTAGTGTGGGTCTAACTTCAAAACCACTAAATATTTCCCATAATGCATCCCAGTAGCATTTTTGTTAGACCTTCCTTGAATGGTCTTTTCAAAGTTGACATCCCCAGTTTGCACCTAAGTGATGTCACTTAAGTCATCACCTCAGACCTTGACGAAGCTCCCTTCAGAGCCACAGAAGACATGAAATGAAGTGAAATGAATGAAATGGCCGTGTGTGAAATCAGTGCAATGCCCTTTTCATAAAAACAAAATGGTTGAGTTTGAACTCTTTTCTCAACAAACTTAACTTCAGTTGCAAACATTTTACTTTGAGACTGACGCAAATGCATTTAAAGCAAAGGAGTGGGCCTCAGTGGCACACAGTTCATGAGCCCTCAGGGTGTGAAACTTATTCAACACACAAATGGCCAACAAGGAAAAAAAGGCAAGCTCTGAAATTAGAATGTAAGAAATGCGGCATGACTTATGTGAGCAGGAGGGCATGGGGATGACAGGCATGCGTGCGTCTCCTTGAACCACCCACTACACCAGGGTGCTGCAGCTGCTAGCACACAGAAGGTTGTCTGCATCTGACACTGTCTAGTGGACTCAGATGGATTGCAAATTCTGGGGGAATTTGTTGTTGTTTTTTTTCCCTTCAAAGGCGGGACGGTGACACCTCGGAATGTTTGATGGATTAGGTGGCTGTGCCTGTTGTGACAGACAGAGTCGAGGAGGACAGTCATGATATGACTGATGTCTTGGGTAACTGCCCGTCAAGCAACTGAGATGGAAAACCTTTTCTTCTGACGCAGTCTCTGCCGCACCAGACTGTGGGACAGGAAGGTGGATTACTGAAGAGGCCACTACGAGAAAAATAAATATTTCATTTTCCAATTAGCTTATTGATTGCTCAAAGTACTGTACAATGCTGCATTCATCAAAGCCCTGGGTTTGCGGTTCTTATTCTTTGTACCATTAACTACAGTGAGATTCTATGCAGAAACCCAATTCAGATGTCAAAAAATGATGTACTAACCCACAAATGGTGACCACAGGAGACATCCGGCATCACGGTCATAAATCTAAGGGACCCCAGACGACAGACGACTCTTCTCACTAACCACCTTATCTAAATGTTAGAGCAGTTACACTTACAGTCAGTTAATGTCACTGGGGTTATTACAAGTTTCACTGAATAAGACTGACCGCACCTTCAGGCTGAAACCTAAGTTCCATCATAGCAACTCACATATAGATACTGCACTGCACTGTGCTCATGAACAAGGAGCTACAGTCATGGACAGATTATGAAACAGTGGGCCACTGGGCACAGTTATGCAAAGGGACCCCATCATAGGAGCAAGACACACTGACTTTAAGGTGGTTTTGTGCCTCTTTGTGGTTGTGTTGTGTCTCTTTGCGAACATTTTGTGTCTTTCTAGTCACGCTGTGTCTCTTTGTGGTTGTTTTATAGTTGTTTGGGTCTCTCAGAGGTAATTCTATGTCTTATTGAGTACAATTTGTGTCTCTGTTGGTTGTTCTGTGTTGCTCTTTAGTCACTTTGTGTCTCTTTGCAGTGCCTTTGCATCTTGTTGTAAATGGTAAATGGACTGTGCTTGTATAGCGCCTTTCACATTCACCCATTCACACACACATTCATACACTGGTGGCCGAGGTTACCGTACATGGTGCCACCTGCTACTCAGTTTTTAACACACTCACACACAGATGGAACAGCCATCAGGAGCATATTAGGGTTCAGTATCTTGCTCGAGGATAGTTTGACATGCAGACTGGAGGAGTAGGGGATCAAACAGCTGATCTTCCGATTAGTGCACCCACTCTACCTCCTGAGCCACAGCCGCCCCCGTGGTCATTTTGAGTCTCTTCCTGGTTGCTACATGTTCATTTCTGTGACATTTTGCAAGTGAAGGCCACAGGGCCTCCTGACACTTTGGCCCCTGGGCCTGTGGCCGGTAGGCCTGTTCAGTAATCCATCCATGGTGACAGTGTGTAATGACATGGCTTACACTGTACTGTAAAAATGAACGCATTAATTGAAGTGATTATTTACATGTCATTTCACCTCATGTCGCATTCGAGATATCCTGCTCCAATTAAGTAGCCAATCTAATCTAAGTGCTAACACAGTCACAATGCAATCCTTTTAGGTCAAAGTCCATGTTTTTGCACTTAAGCTGGATTAGTGAATTTTTGCTTCCAAACAAACGGGACTAAACAGAGGTGGTTGGAGTGGAGAGGTGATGGTTATGTTGATGCACATCAGACAGTGCAGTGCAATTTGGCATGAAATTACATTGCATTTCCGCCTGTTCAGACCACATGTTATTGCAAATGGTCCTTTCTCTGTTTCACTTTCATTTAAGGTCCTTCTTGTATAGGCAATCAGGAGCTGTGAGCAGACAGTCTGTTGCTTTTCTTATGAACAGTATTTTAAGTCGTGGAGTTATTCCCATGAAAATGCACAAAAACATTATTAGCTGGATGCAACTGTTTTAATTAATTGATAAATCATAGGAAACAGGCAGTCATGATTAAAACACATTTCATCAACCTACATGGCGCTCTGGCTGTTGTCTATTTTCACAAAATCACCCCACATTATTATAGACAGGAACTTCATTCCTCTGAGTAATTGAAATGTGTTCATCCCTATCCAGCCTATTTACATCCACTTCTGCTCACCAAAGCTGCAAAGATGACATGGTCCCACCCACGTGTGCAGGCGCCCGAAGGTCGCACTAGTGTTTGCGTTTTGAACTTATTTCGAGAAATTCAAAGGCCACAGATGTATGGCGTGCTATAGCTGACAGTGATGCACCCACCATTGGGTATTTAATTAGAAATAACTACTTTGATCTGCAGGGAAGTGACATAGTGTCACAAAATCATCTGTTGGGGTTTTTTTTTTATTGGCAGTGCTTTAGAGTATTATTAATAAAGACCAATAAAACCCTAGCTTAAGTGTTATTAGTGTAACATACCAGTGTGAGGATTAAACAATCATCATAAAATTGACTAAAGAGTTGCTGCTAATGCAGGTCAATGTGCACAGTAATCTGCATTGTGACTGTACATTAACCTTGTTCATTATGTAATCTAAGTCTGATTTAACACTTGTACAGTGCTGTTAATACAAGACAAAAGGAAATATAACTGCATCTCTTAATGCTGTTAAAGGAAAGACTTCACACATGATGTGACATGGTCAGTGTTGGGAACATTGTTAGCTCTACTAGATCTGGTTTATTGTGGTTGCACGTTAAGACACTTTTTAAACATAGATATCTGTAAAACCCCAATTCCCAAAAAGTTGGGACACTGGTTAAAACTAGACTACAAGGATCTGTATATCCTTTTTGACCTATTGAATTAAACTTGAACTTAAACTTTATTTTTTTGTAACTACACACTTAGGGCAGGGCAGTTAATCAAAAATTAATTGAATCTGACATTCAGAACCTTTAATCAATCTTATACTTTCCCCAATGTTTGTGTTCATGTACTGTTCCCTTAAAAACGTACAACTATGTGTGTAGTCATGTGACTCCGACCCATCCAATCCACCACCTGGAAGCAACATAGAGTAGAAATCAAACACCGAGCCACCTATGTAGCTTGAGCAGCTTGTACCAAAGAGAAAAGCTTTGTCTGTCATTTGGACCAATTTTTGGCTTTCGTGACAAACTGAACAGAAAGAATTCACACTGTGTAAAAAAACATTTCAGCGACCAAAAGTAAAACCACCAATCTGTTTCGGCACTTGGAGCACAATCACATTACCAAATATGAACAGTGCACGGCTCAAAAAAAGAAGAGACTGACGAGCGCCCAGCAGCAAGTGCCTCGACAAAGCAGTTCTCAATAACACAAGCATTTACAAAGGCTACACAAAATTCAAAATAGTTCATGTGTGCGGGATTACCTTGAATTATTTTAAAACCACAAAGATAAGATATGCACTCTCTCATTGGGAAAAATATCTCAGCTTTAATAGTTGAGCATATTTACAGTACAAAGCTTGTCACTGAACTATGAGGGCAAAAAAACAAAAACAAAAATCATTCATTAATCGAGGTTAGATGTTCAAAAAATTATGATATTGATTTGAGGTCATATCGCCCAGCCCTATATACACTGCTTTTAGAGATAATGCCTGCAACACATTCCATGTATGTTTGCCAATGTGTGACATCACCTTTTTTTTGTAAGAATACTCAGTGAGTGTTTGGGAACTGAAGACACTAATTGTTGAAGTTTTGAAAGTGAAATGTTTTTCCCAAGATTCACAGGCACACAACCTGGCTGTGTGGAAGAATGCTCCAAAATCACATCTGAACACTGAGAGATTTGTTTGTTCATACAGGAAGTGTCTTGAAGCTGGCACTGCGAACAAAGGCTTCTTCAAGTATTAAATACAATTCAGTTGCCCATCTTAATACCAAGTCTGCTATAAATGTTATGTGAATAGCTGCAATGGAAAAATGGAGGAAAATAATTGTCGTGTTGATTTGCAAATCATTGCAATCTTTGGAATCGGCGTTGTATAGAGTTCCATACTAATAGTGATGGATGGACTGTATATTTTTGATACACAATATAACAGCAGTGTCTCTAATATGGCGTTCGCGTGAGTGATATGTTGTATTTGTCCTCACTCTGTGGGAAAAAAACCCCAACATATTAACACTCTTTGCCATAAGCATAATGTGTTAGATGTGAGTGCGATATTTGACAATGATCAATCAACACAGCAGCATAGCCTGAATAGGATATGATTTGAATTACAAAACTCTTCAGTGTTTCATAATTTAGCGTTATCATTGCTATTGTTAGATGTGTAAGTGGAGGCTTCGATTTAATATAAGAGTTGATATATTGAGATTTACAGCTGAGATAATATAGGTCAGAGTATCACACGCCGCACACGCTCGCGCTCTGCGTAATTTGATGTTTGTGATGTTTTAATTTTTTTCTCCTTTGCAAAAGGACAATAGGACACTAATTATCCAGCTCTATCAACTGAATAATAACGTAATCTTGAGGTTATTTTCTGCTTAACTAATTACCTTTCTTCTTAGCAACGCAGAGAGCACATGAAAAAGACACGTGTGTATTTATAGGCAAGTCAGACTTCTCAAATTGTCACACGCGCTGTGCTTTGCTCTTCTTCCTCCACACCCATTACTTCTCAATTTAGTTGCCTGAGGCTTCAAAAAGCACCTTAACCTCTAATTAAATCGCTGTCATGATTACCAGTAATTTTTTTTTATTTATTTATTTCCCCTGAAAGATTAATGACATTGACTGAGCAGCACAAAGAAGATAATCTGTCACCTGAACTTGATTTGTGAAAGTATTTTTGGTCGCCGGCTGTCATTGAAACATGGATGCGCTGTATTTACTCTCTCAGACATTCTGTCTGGGTGTGTTACCTGTGAGGTGCGTGATTGTGTGATAACTGTTGATTTCTGAAGGAGTATATTATGTTATGTGCGTGTGTCCGGACAGTTCAGGAGTAATGTTGTGATTCAACAAGAAGGACAGCCAAGACATACAGAGGCTGATTTATGTGTGTGCCATAGCTGTACCTGTCACCGGTCACTGTTATATATTGGACTGTGTGCGCTTTTACTGGTGTGGATGGGCAACTGATGGATGAATGTATTTGTTGTTTGTTTTGCAGTGATTTCATACTGCTGGAACTGTGATGTGCAAGGCAAATTTCCCACAAAGAAATAATCACAAACAGTATACCATTTAGATTTATAACGCTTCTCTAGTGGTTTTAAAAAATGTGAAATATATCATATTGTCTGTACTTTCTCCTCAAACAGAGGCAAAAAGGCACGTCAGCCGCTGGTCAGTGCCTCTGCAGGGTCAGGCTATGACACAAACGTCAGCCGTGATGGTGACAGAACACTTGGACTGGGTGTCACTGGAAGTTATTAGCTTGGACGTGAGGGTTCGGCTCTGTGAACCATGCGGCATAATTCATCTGATTAATGTGTCACGGCAACTCATGAATATTCATAATTTCTACCTGACTGAGTCAGAAGAAGAGTCAGAGGATAAAACCAAATGAGCTAGAATCACCTGAGGAGTGTTTTAGTCACGCTGTACACTGACGAAAGATCTGAGGAATATTGGCCCTGAGAGACAAAATCAATATAATCTGTACCACTCACCGTCAACTGGTTTTGCATTAGAAATAAAAATATGTATATGACATGAGGTATGGACATGAGAAAAGGGCAGAACTAGAAAAGGGGTTTAAAAGAAAGTTTTAGGGCCTATTTTGCTTCCAAAATACACATTTAGGTGTTAATTTTAGTTCAAATATCTGTTCTGGGAATGTAAAGAGAAGGACATATTTAAAAAGACAATGCCTTATGTACATATTTAAACAAAATTTCAGAAAACCTATAATACAAAGAAGTAATTGTCTCAATGTAAGTCATCAACTGGAGACGCTTTATGGTGATTAGGTAGACTTTTGCTAGTCACCTTTTGTGTCGTCCCTTAAATGCTAATTCAGGACAAATAATGTTGGAAAAAAGCTGGATTGACTCTCAGCTGAAATAAGAAATATATACAAAGAAAGACAAAGTAAGCGGCCAAGAGAAATTGCCAGTGAGGGAGGACAGAGACCAGCAGTAACAACAGAGGTCGATGCAAAAGGCAGAGATCAAAATATCTGATTAGGAAAAACAGAGAGGAAGCATGGATTCAGGCATGTGCCGTATCAACCGAGAGCTCGACCCGACAGTAACCTCACCACTTTATCGCTAGATAGGAACCCATTGCTTCCCGAGAGACTCGCTGTCTGCCTCGGCATTGACCACTGTCCTGCTCTGGAGACTAACAGGCCGCTTAATGTCTTATGAATATTGATCCGACCCTTCACACTGTCGATCTTTACAGACCCTGTGCACATGCATCCCCCCACAGAACAGGGCCAAGGGTCACCAGAGCTAATATTAGTATGAAGGATATACTTGAAGTGTTTATTGATTTGTTAATCAAATGTTGCTAACACATTTTTTCACTGCAATAGAATAAAGCTCATTTGGGTCTTAAAGTCCAGTTCAGATCAAAGATTCACACCAAGACAAATTGAAACAGGCAGCTACTTGCTGTGTACACCCTTCTACAATGTTCTAAACACCTGCCAGTTCACACCAATTCAACTAGATGAGACGATGTATCATCTCTATGCAACAACTCTCTGTACTTCTGTTCAGATTTGCAGCTTTTCAGGGTTATTTTGTGGCTGAATATAATTTGTTGTTTGTTAGAATATGAATGAGGATAGTGATAATGAGATACTGGCTACAGTTGCATTTGTAGTAGTTATGAAATGGTGAAAAACAGAAACAAAATGAGCATCAGATGGACTGTATTCATAATAACTATGCCATCATAATCATTGCCAATTAATCAGTCAATGAGCATGTGTGTGTGAGGGGGCATAAGCACATACAGCGAGCAGCAGCAGGAGCAACCCACCATTCGACACCGGCACACTGTGAGGACAGAAACAGAGGGCTCAGCGGGCGTAGCAAGCGAACATGCCATCTGCAATCAATTAGACTTGACCAGCGGACTTCACTACAAGCTGATTGGCTGTTGAAACAGATGACGAGTTTTACGTTCTAAAACCAGCCAAGTCGAGCTCAGAGCCAGTTCACACCACTGCAACTTTTCTCTGTGACGCTCTTAAACAGTTTGGTCTCATCTTGAAGCTTCGGTCTGAACTGGGCTTTAAAAAAAATCAATCATTCTGTGGGTTCACAAAATCAGTCTCCCTTTCATTGTCTGTGGAGCAGCTATGGTCTTTATACCCTACGACATCACAGGTTTGAGACCTACTTCTCTGGTTTCTGGCTTTAAAAAAGCTCATGTTCACAAATATTTATTGAGCTTTCATAGGCCATGGAAATAACATATTGTGACTCTGATTTTAGGTGGTTTCCCTTTAGTATACACTGGAATCATGTCCTATGAACAGCAACAAAAAAAAAAAAAAAAAAAATCTCAATATTAAGTTGAACATACAAGTTGATAATTCAAACCCAAATCAGTCGTCTCCTTACTTTCTCTCACTTTTTCTCATATCTAACTGCTCTGTGGCCCCACAATGTGACATCTGATATTTTAATTGCTTAAGAAACAGGCACAGCCAAAGCAAAACCCCTCAGAGGTTTTGTTTCTAATCCAAATTTCCACTTGGAAAAACTGCCTTTCAAAAACTGCAAATTCACGGTTTGTGTCATGATTTCCCACTGTGCAGAAATCCTGTTAAGATAATTAGTGCCTCTACACTTTACACTGAGATTAAAGGGACAGATTTGTGAAACTAAACTCCTCCTGTTGTCTTCATATTTCAGGAGGTGAGCGACGCAGACATCATGGAGCTGATCTACAGCTCTCTGGGGCGGATGACCATCATCCGTCAGATCTTCCCGTTGTGGAGAGACACCAACGTTCGCTGTATGAGGAACAATCATCGCATCTCCTCCCTGCTATGTGACCCACAGGAAGGCTACCTGCAGTCCCTGGAGGTAAAAACCACTTAAAGTTTTACTGTTAAAGCTAAAACTAAATATACAGTCTGTGGTAAAATATAGATGGTGAAAGGCAGTGGGTGGATGCATTTAGCAGATATTTTTCAGTCAAGTAACTGCAGGCATTTATGAAAAAAAAAATGACTGAAATATAGCAACACCAAATTACTTATTCTTTGATCTCAGCATAACCTTCTACCAAATTACACTGAAAACTGTTAACACATTTTTGAGTTATCCTCCTAAATGACTCAAATAAACTGGATCAAAAACAACCTCTTTGACTGAGGTTAGTTAGTGATTTATCGGGTCATGTTCATACAAGTGCCCCGACCACACACACTCACTGAAAAAATATCTTTGCAGTGGTGAAATATTTGTCACATCCAATATTTGACATTGCATTTATCACATTTATTTCAGGCTCTGCAAATAAATCCACCACAACAAAGGTTAACTTCCCAAAATACACCAAGATCTTCTTTTAGAATCATCTAACCACAAGAACACATCAGAAATTAGCATTTTACTAACAAGTGCAGCCCTCAAATCAGGTGCTGAGCAATAAAACATTAAAGACAAAAGGATTACTCCTCCTAACTGGATGCAGTGCCAACGAGCAAACATCAGATTGCTTCAGTTCTTTCCAGGGAACATGTCCTAACCAGCTGTGTGCAAGAAAAACTTGGCCTGGCTTGATATTAGCAAAGTTTTTGCACCAGCTGCTCCACCTTCAACCTCTTCCCACTGGTCAAAATCATAGCTGTATATAAAGACATACAGTTCTGTACAAGACATACAGTCCAGGGTCAAATCGACACTGCCATCCTTGACGTTTCCATTTTCCGTCCAGTCAGCAGTCAACATATATGAAAAGAGACATGTTTATGAGTTTGAGGAAAATTTAATGATTAAAACTTAATGAATAAATACATTAGACACTCATTTGTAGAGTGAAAAATAAGATATCCCCTCATTGCTCTGCAACATTGCTCGTTGTATATCTGGACAGTATTTCGTGCTCCATCTGCCAGAGTGAGCCAAGAGGTATCGGGAAGCAGAGTCACTGTCTGTGTTCAGATGGAGCGACCATACGGCCGTCGAGGTTAGGATGTGTGGACAGTTGAATCATTTCACAACCAGAAAGCGTGGATTACCAGAACACATCACAACATGGACAATTATAAAGCAGCAGCCATCAATTCAAGAGGACACAAAGAAAATGATTAAATTACAGTGCACAAATTAAAGGAGCTGATGGGATCACATTTTACTGGAGTAGTACCATGTGACATATAATTGATTATTGATTACTAGTCGATGTTGTGAGATTATGCATCATGTTCCGGGTACGGACAGGAAAATCGATGCAGATACACTTTGTGTCAGTGACAGATTTGATTTAGAACTCACATTATTCTACAATTTGCAGTGATACTAAAATTCTAGCTTTTGAGTTAAAATGGTCACCCACTGTAGGCCTGAAAGGTAGCTGTAAAAGGTTTGTACAGTCTGTGTTCAGTTTGAATGCAGCCACTTACACCGATGTCCAATGGTGACAATTTCTCAAATCAAGAAAAAGTATCAAAATTCTCAAACCGCCCACACAATTTCTTCACTGCCAATTCAAATGCTCAGTATGTTCCAAACAGTCACAGATTCAGCAACATAAGCTACTTTCAGAGGAGAATGTGAGCTTTGTGGATGGTGAATGCCCAACATGGAAGTAGCCGTATGATGGATGAGGCTGCATTTAGATTTTGACTAGTGGCAAGGTTGTGTTTTTCTTGTTATTTTATCCCTTTTGCTGCGAGTATTTATAGGATGGCTGTGCTTTAGCAACAACCCGCATGTTTCATCCACCTTCTCCAGCAGCCAACAGGAGGGACACTTGTTATCAACAGGACTGACAGAACCACAGAGTAGAGAAGCACAATGTGGCCGTTTTTTCATGCCTTGTACAGCACATGTTCTATAAGGGGTTATGAGCGTGAGTCCTGCTTTATCACACATTTTCAGTTTTAGTAATGACTGTGCAGCATACAGCCATGGTGTAGGACAGTATAGACAAGCATCTGCCAAGTGCCATATGAATACAAATATTAACAGATTATGTATGCAGCTGAATATAGATTAAACTCCCAAGATAAGGCAATTATGAGGGACGTGAATGTCCATGAATATAAATAACTAAAGCTCAGTGTGACTGGGGAATATACAGTATCTCACATAAGTGAGTACACCCCTCCCATTTTTGCAAATATTTCATTATATCTTTTCATGGGACAACACTATAGAAATGACACTTTGATATAACTTAAAGTAGTCAGTGTACAGCTTGTATAGTAGCATAGATTTACCTTCCTCTGAAAATTACTCAAAACACAGCCATCAACATCTAAACAGCTGGCAACATAAGTGAGTTCACCCCACAGTGAACATGTCCAAATTGTGCCTGAAGTGTCAATATTTTGTGTGCCAACCATTATTATCTAGCACTGCCTTAACCCTTTTGGGCATGGAATTCACCAGAGCTCACAGGTTGCTTCAGGAATGCTCTCCCACTCCTCCATGATGACATCATGGAGTAGATGGATGTGAAACACCTTGCGCTCCTCCACCTTCAGCTTGAGGATGCCCCACAGGTGCACAGGTGAGTTTAGGGCTGGATACATACTTGGCCAGTCCATCACCTTCACCTTCAGCTTCTTCAGCAAGGCAGTTGTCATTGACTAGGTGTGTTTTGGGTCATTATCATTTTGGAAAACTTGATAATGAAGACTTGCAGCTCAGTTTCTGAAGAGGGGCGATCATGCTCTGCTCTGAATTCATGTTTACCTAAATGAACCGAGCTCCCCAGAGCATGCAGCCCCAAACCATGATGCTGCCACCACTATACTTGACTGTAAGCAAGGGACAGTTGTCTTGGTGCTCTTCAGGTGCCACACATGCTGAAAGAGCACCAAGACAACTGTCCCTTGCTTACAGTCAAGTATAGTGGTGGCAGCATCATGGTTTGGGGCTGCATGAGTGCTGCTGGCTCTGGGGAGCTCGGTTCATTTAGGGAAACATGAATTCAGAGCAGAGCATGATCGCCCCTCTTCAGAAACTGAGCTGTAATGCAGTTTTCCAACATGATAATGACCCAAAACACACCTAGGAGATGACATCTGCCTTGCTGAGGAAGCTGAAGGTGAAGGTGATGGACTGGCCAAGTATGTATCCAGCCCTAAACTCACCTGTGCACCTGTGGGGCATCCTCAAGCTGAAGGTGGAGGAGCGCAAGGTGTTTCACATCCATCTACTCCATGATGTCATCATGGAGGAGTGGGAGAGCATTCCTGAAGCAACCTGTGAGCTCTGGTGAATTCCATGCCCAAAAGGGTTAAGGCAGTGCTAGATAATAATGGTTGGCACACAAAATATTGACACTTCAGGCACAATTTGGACATGTTCACTGTGGGGTGAACTCACTTATGTTGCCAGCTGTTTAGATGTTGATGGCTGTGTTTTGAGTAATTTTCAGAGGAAGGTAAATCTATACTACTATACAAGCTGTGCACTGACTACTTTAAGTTATATCAAAGTGTCATTTCTATAGTTTTGTCCCATGAAAAGATATAATCAAATATTTGCAAAAATGGGAGGGGTGTACTCACTTATGTGAGATACTGTATCTGGCAGAACAGAGTCCAGTATTGTTTTACGGTAAATATAAGCTTGTATTTTATTGACATGCAGATCTACTCTAAACTGAATACATTCAAATTGTAGACAGCTTAAAACAATATAGTATTTGTTTATAAGCTACTTTGACATCTGTGGCTGTACTAGACTTAAATTACGTCAGTCGAATCAGATTTGGATGTTTAATACAAATATTCGACTATTTGTTCCTGGGGTTTTTTTTGTTTGTTTTTTTGTTTTTTTTTTTTACTTAAAGAGTTTGAGAGTTTGAACAAGGTTTGGCAGGACATAATATTGGCTTAGTAAACAAGCCAAGTTAGCCCTCCAAGCTAATGTGTGCTAACTATGCTAACGACGGATTGGAAATGTGCATCAATTTTTTGCCAAAACAAGATATCAAACCAAAGCCAGAGACTATCGTATTAAGTTACTGTGAGCTTACAGTTATTGTTTCAAAGCAGGAGACAGAAAGTAATGTTATCTCAGAGCTTGACGGGGCAAAGCCTCTCTCCCTCTGGGCAGCTGCCTCTGTCTCACTCAGACTCACCCTGGGTCTGGGTCAGCAGCTGCCTGTACCACAGAGCAGCATTAAAGAAGAATGCTCATTCAGCAGCTTTCCCAAATGTAGGGTTAACTGCACACTTACTGACCTATAAAAAAAAGCTACAACTAACACCTCGTGGTTGTAGGCTTCTGCTAACCCGTCAAGTTGCAGTTACACTTTGCATCCATGTCTGTGAAAACATGCTTCACACACACCTACCCCCCGACAGTAAAGAGGATCTGTGCGCTCAGCACAGTTTCGAAGTGGACGCCCAAGATTAGTGTCACCAATTCAGTATCAGACCAAATGTCTCCCCTTCTCTAATGGCCAAAAACACATTTTGGTAGATTGTTATGATGTCACAGTGAAGTTGATCTTTGACCTTTTGAATATAAAATATCATCACCTCATCATTTTATCCTATATATAGATATTTTGACCACCAAATTCTAATCAGTGCATTCTTAAGTCCAAGTGGACGTTTGTGCCTAATTTGAGAAAAGTATCTCAGGTGTTCTTTAGATACCCCATTCAAAAGAATGTGACAAACCAGGTCACTGTGACCTTGACCTTTCACCTTTGACCATTAAATTCTAATAAGCCAATCCTTGACTCATAGTAAAGATTTTTGCCAAATTTGAAGACATTCCCTTGATGTGTTTTTGAGATGATATGTTCACGAGAATGAGACAGATGCAAGGTCGCACTGATCTTGACCTTTGACCATCAAAATCTAATCAGTTCATCCTCAACTCAGAGTGGACGTTTGTGCCATATTTGAAACAAATCCCTGAAGGCATTCTTGAGATATCACATTCACGAGAATGGGAGGGACGGACAACACGTAAAACATTATGCCTATGGCCATGGCTATCATCAGCACAGAGGTATAAATAACGACTGCTCGGCATGAAGGATCTCAGTCGATGGAGGGGTCTCCAACTGATGATTTCAATCTTGGACTCTCAGCAGGCAGCCCTAGAGATAAAACAAGCTTAACAAAGGCTCCCATTGTGGAAAGTACTGTATGCTCTAAAAGAGATTATGCTATCTATGATTTGCATTAAGGATTTGCCAACCAGGAGCCGAACCTAAGGTAAATTCTGTATGACAATGAGAGTCAATAAAGGAAGCTATGCCCTTCAGCACCATCACAGCTTTGCTATCTATCTAACACAATGTAATTCCCTTCTTTGGGTCTTCATAGTAACCTTGTTCATCCTGCCACTTATTACTTTCTATAGTGAGTTATAAGCACCTCCTTACACCTCTTAGTCTTTTCTTTTGCTCAATCCATCTGGAGTGCGATGGCTGTGTTCCCTGTAGCTCTATTGAAATGTTCATTTTCCTTTTTATCCATACTCCGGACAGATGGCAAAACCATGTGGCGTGTGCACCCACAGTTCTCAATAATTCACATGAAAGAGGGTTAAATATCGGGTAATGGCAGTTTAAGCATTCATCAGAATAGTTAAAGACTGAGGAGATCGCAGTGCTCCTCCTGCACTAATCTCTTTCACAAGCCATCAGCTGTGGTGTAACCTCAGATATCCAGAGCTACTGTGTTGCATTACATCTGGACTTTGCCTCTGACTCAGTGACCTTGAGGCAAGTGAACTTGACTTGTGTGATGTCTTACCACTGGGAGGCTTGGACTGAAATCTAAAGGTGTCATGAACTGACTGCCTGGAGTGGCAGCAAGTATTGCTTGCATGGATCTCCTACTGTGGGAGAATTTGACTTGACTTGACCCAGCGGACCTATCAAATCCACTGTCACACCACGACAGGAGGGGTAGACGTGATTCTTGACAGGGTGCACTGCAGTCAGAGGGAGACAGACTGATGGCAGCTCTGAAATTCATTTGACGGAGGATGATTGAACCAGAAATAATTTCTGTTTTGCCACTCTTGATTTCAGATCACACCTTTGCCTCTTGTTGTATAATGCATATCGTTTCACCTGCTGCAGGGAGTACAATTCCATGCTTGTTCAACAAATCATCCTCAGAAAGTTTCCTGCAGTTGAAACATTTGGACAGTCGAGCGAGGCTGCCGCTGACTTCACTGTTTCATCCCTCAGAGTTGTAACGAAGAAAGAAACTGGATCTTCATCTTGACACCAAACGACAGCCATAACATTGACAGACACAATAAAAGAAAGCTGCTCACCAGTTGTCCCAATGCTTTCCATTCTCTCTCCGAGCAAGGAGACAAGCTTTTATTCCCCACTGAGATTTTTTTATTTCACCATCAAACCTCACAGCATCAGACTGAAAGACAAGTGCTTTTGTGTCACTGCATCTTTCACAAGGGTTCACCGTGGGGCTGTGTGATATTTCTTGGAGCCCAGAAAACTAATATTTATCCTGTTTGTTGCATACAGAGTTTGCGTTCTGTTCTCTGATGCACTGCACAAACAATAACAACAAAATCTGAGAATACATTTACTGAAATTGCTTGTTTTTCCTCCAACAGGTGTCCAATCTCTACCTGTATGACAGCGTGTTGATGCTTGCCAACGCCTTCTACAGAAAGCTGGAGGACAGGAAGTGGCACAGTATGGCCAGCCTTAACTGCATGAGGAAGTCCACCAAGCCATGGAACGGAGGATGGTCTATGCTGGACACCATCCAAAAGGTATTTGAGTCTGCATAATTCTGCCATGGATGATTAAATAAATAGTCATGTACAAAAAAGCACATCTAAGAATTTATGAGAAGCATCAGTAAAAAGGTTTATACAGTCCAAACAGACTTTGGATCCCTGCTGAAAACTCTCATCAGATTCGTGTTGCGTTACTTTAAAAATGCCCTAAAGGAAGCTGATGATTAAATGTGATGTCCAGGTTTGGTCTCACGTCGGATTCATGGCAGATTCTTGACTTTGATCTCTTGGACTGAACATAAACTAAATTAAATGTATTTGATTCCCATCACAATTCATACATATTTCAATACTGCATCAGAATATATCATGAAAGGTAATTTTACCTCGCCATCAAAATATCATTTGTCTAGAATAATCTAAATTCTCTTTGATAACCTTGCACTGTACTTACAAGCCTGGGTGAATGAGTGTAAGAGTCAAAGGATAAATGCATAAATCATACGGTGAAATTGGAGGTGAACAGCAGTGAAAACTCTCCTTTATGAAACACTGCAGAATGTCACATTTCTTCACAAAGATACTCAAGTAATTAAATCAGTAGTAATTAAACTGAATTTTACTAGATTGTGATGATAAATATAATGTACATATTGTAGTTTACTGTGTGTGTACTAATTAGTGCTCACTTCCTTTGCCTACACTTGTAGAAACATAAAAAGGAAAGGAAATAAATCACTGTGTTGTGACATCTTGCACAGTAACTACTTTCTGTTTGTTGTCACAGGGACGGATCAGTGGCCTGACAGGAATGATGGACTTCCGCGCTGAAGGATCTAATTCCCATGTGCAATTTGAGATTCTTGGAACCAGCTATAGTGAGACATTTGGGAAAGATGTGAAACGGGTCAGTCCAGAATATTTTATATATACATACATATGTGTTTTGTCGTCACCTCTGTGGACACTTACTAAGTATCTATGAATAGATTAATATGAAAAATAGGAATTATTTGCCAATACTTTTATGTGATCTCCAGTAGCTCAGCAATTCAGTAAAGGTGGCTCTTTTTTCACTCCTTTCAGTATGTCAGAAATAACCGTGTAGCGTGCTATTTGTTAGCGTAATATATTCGCAGCAGGGTGCCTCACCTTTCCCATTTCAAAGAGTTAAGCAACTGTGCCATGCCTCAGTTATATACCGTATGCATTAGACCACAGGCCATTTGATGAGAGCTTCTGCACAGAACTTCATTTTAGAAGCTTTTTGTTGGATGATGCGATTTTGCACGGACTTACATAACTGTCCATTCTGTAGGTGTTGAGGAAACAGCAGGTACTGTGAAACCGCTGATGAAAATAGCTTTCCTTAGACATTGTCTTGATGTGACCACTTACTGTGTGCAGAGAGAAATAAAAGTGAAATTAGATTTTTTTCTCATTTTCTCAAAGCCCCCCTGCAAACCTCTTAAGTGTAGGTACTCAATTGCAGTCCTTAAGAGCTGCTGTCCTGCAGCTTTCAGTTAATCTCTAATAGTTTATTATCCAGTACATGCCAAATGTGTGTGATCAACTACCAGGGAGGCAAAAAGACCTGCAGGACACCTGTCCTCCAGGATCAGAATTTAGTACCACGTCCTCTAGAAATCCCAGGGGTCCTTGGAGTGCCTGACAGGAATGAATACTGAATAGAAAGGCTTCCAACAGTCTTTTGTTTTTGCATGTCCTATGTCTTCATAGACCAGTGCCTCTCAGTCTTAATCCTCAGGATCCAAAGCCTTGCTGTTTTTTTTCTTTCTGGGATGTCAGGTGAATGCAATTAACTTAGTCGTAGGACTGAGAATCAGCTGTCCTCTGATCTCAGAGAACCACAGCCACAGGGCTTAACATTTGACAGTGAGGTGTCAGGTATCAGGGTGCCCTCTACTGGAGCTCCTGAATTAACCAGATCAGCCTGCTATAATCTTCCATTTCACCACACCAACAACCCTGGCTTGGATGTGTCACAACCTGGGGGATGGGATAAATAAAATGTGTGCTTCTTGCTATTATCTTCACTCACAAACAAGATGCATTTGTCTCTGTGAAAATAAAACATACCCTTTCCACTTTGCCTTGACTATTGTCAGGATATGTGTGATCTGTGGCTACGTGTCGTGCATAGACATTTTAAAAATAACGAGCAGGCTATGTATATGAGCTGACCCTGTAGTCTTTACTGAGAGACTTGTCTGATCTCTGAATGTTGCAGAGCTGAAGTGAGATATTGAGAGCATTATTTATGCACTCTTCTCTTAGCTGTAATGTGTTTGTCGCTGCGGATGTCCTGATTCAGTCAGGGACTCCTTGCAGAATGAAGAGGAATCGAGTTTCTTGGCAATCTATGTAGAGCAGGACTGACCAGAAGCGGTAATGAAGATTTAATCACCACTCAGCCTAACTGAAATCATGAAGCCAATTCATCATAATGTGGCCATTAGCATTAGCAAGGAAGAGGCGCGCGACATCCAGAGCCATGTGTTTACACGCACACACAGGAACATCCGTACACTTTCATATCCACCAGCAGAGTCGCACATTTAGACACAGCAAGACACACACAAACAATGGTGCCCCGAAGCACACTGACACACAAACATGTTTTGTACACATGGTTTTGGAGCTGGGACTTGGATGCAGCGAGGCAAACAGACAGCAGAGGCCAGGGTGCACACTAACATGTGGGCACTTGTATCTCAAAGTCATTAGAGGCAGAAGGGGACAGCAAGGCCAGATAATGGGATGCCGAATGCATTCTGTGCTGCTGTTCATTACCTGGCATGCCTGTCTGTATGTCTGCCTACTACTTGGCAGAACCATTCACTGTGAGAAAATGTACCTCTCCCCTCTGTTGCTCTATAATAGGATGTTTATATATATATTCAGCATGTTTCTTGCTGCACGTCGTGTAAAACTGATGTCCATCAAGAAAGGCCGCACCATTACGTGGTTTCCGCTGCAGTGTGCGATAATGGCATGTCATGTCTGTGTTTGCGAGTGGAGTGTAACAGTGATTGCATGTCGAACTCTCCCCCCACCCAACCTGCATCCACCCCTCAGAGCCATCCTCATTTTGTCCCTCTCTCCTCCCTCTTATCTTTTCCTTTCATCTCATCTCTCATCCTCCCCATCCTGTCCTCTCCGCTCCCCTCTTCTCTTCTTCCCTTACCCTTTCTCCCCATTTTTCAGCCCTGGTTTCCTCCCTCTCCATCATCGTTTATCTGCATTCAGTCCATTTTCTCCCCAGCCTGATGGCTCTTAGATGAGGCGTCTTTCTGGTTAGAAACTGTAATGAAGACTGAAATACTATTTCCTGGATGGCTACTGTGAGTTTTCCCCACCATCCAGTGCTGCTGCAGAGTGATCGATGCTGTTGTTGTTGTTTTGGTTTCCCAGTTTGCTCTTATTGATGTGTCAGCTCGTCTCTAAGCAGATATTGCTAATGACTTCCAGCTTGCACAAAGCTCTTCATAGGGAAAAGTCAATTCATTTGAATGTAATTGTTCCTCCTAGCCAAGCATCTTGCATGCATCATGCAGTAGTTATCTCTCAGACGTGTCCACAGTAGCAGCACTGCCATTATTGTATTATTCAAAATCACATTTTTAGTGACATTTGTTCTATTCTATTGCAAAAAAAATCATCCTAATGCTGCATGTCTGTTTGATGTAGTGCACGGTCTCTGAAATGGGCAGCTCCACTTCCCATCGTTCAATTTTCTGGTCACAAAGTGCGTGAAAATACATTTTGAATAAAAGTGTAATATAAAGGTATATAGTGCGTCACACATGCTGTATGTTGGCATTCCTAAATAGCCTAGCCTGTGGTGGAAACAATATATGGTCTAGCTGCCTGAGACCTGTGACAGCACCATTAGCCTTAGAAATAGACGAAGTGAAAAACACCCTTAATTTTAAAAGTCAAAAGAAAATCTGCCACTGTCAGTACAATGTGTTAAATTTAACAGACTCTGGATTTCTTGTTGCTCATTACATGCATCCTGCCACTTTCTCCCAGGTAGCCAAAATGGATTTCTCATAAGCACCCTTAATCTGGCACATCTGGTAGCAAGATCTTTGCCAGATTTAAAGGATAACACACGCGCAAGCATCCGTCCACTTCTGTTTGCCAACACTGGCCCAAAGCTCGTCCAAGTACAGCTAACTGGAGCTGATTTTACCCCAAATAAGCCCAACTCCATACCCCCCAAAACCTGGCCAATTCTAGCAGCCATGTATTGACCAGAGCAGACTCGTATTTGGTCCACAGCACAGATCCAAGTGTGCTCACATTTGGTTGCTATCATCCATGCTGGTTTGATAAAAGGACAGATTGTCTTATTGGCCATCATCACCCCTTCAACCAGTGATGGTGTGTGTATTCAGCAGCGGAGGTCGAGGTCACATAAGCTCCATGTTGCATGTTGCGTCTTCCAAACTGCAGTCGTTTGAGGCTGATGTATTTGTCCTATTTCTTAATCCTATTTCTCACTGGCTCATGAAGCTGAAATGGCATTAAATAGTCTCTGGGGGTGCTTCTCTCTTGCCAACAATAGATCTACAGGGGGTTGATGGGGCTGTTGATCTAATGATTAATTTGCCAGGCACAGATTTCTAGCTTTTAGAAACTTATTTCTGGCTTCTGCAGTTTTTTTGAAACCTCCCCATCCTGCTGGGATTTTCACCTGCAGCAAGATAAAGCACAGCACTGCGAGGCAGCCTCTTCGCAAGCCAAAAATATTTTCATTACTCTATTTCACAAATTTGCACCATTATACAGTAATATATCCATATTCAATTTAGCAGTGTGGAAAACCGTATTAGACTGGTCAAGTTATTTTGCCACAGATAATTAAATGACAGCAACATTTTGAAACATGGTAACACTGTAATATGTTGGACTGTAATTGTGTGCGAATTGCAGCCTTTTCTCACAGCCTGCATTAAAAGCATAAAGCATTAAAATGTCAGCTCCCACTTATAGTTGTTCCTGCCGCCACACTAGCAAAAGTAAAAACCTCTTGAGAGTCTCAAGTAAGCAGATGAAACGTGTGTGATCTTTCTCCACGTGGCTTAATTTATTCTTTCTCATGTGCTCAGATCCAC
Source organism: Epinephelus fuscoguttatus (assembly GCF_011397635.1). NCBI lineage: Eukaryota > Metazoa > Chordata > Actinopteri > Perciformes > Serranidae > Epinephelus > Epinephelus fuscoguttatus. The sequence goes on from NC_064767.1 coordinate 14,730,583, forward strand.
CTGGAAAACAATCGAACAAATGTTACCAACCTTGTCATCATCCAGTTCACTTAAAATGCACATCACCGCCCACAGTACCTGGTCTTTGTTGCTCTCGCCTCATGAAGTGCAGTAAAGAAAATCATTTTCAGTTCACAGGTGGATAAGATTTGTTGGAAGCAAATTCAGTAATTCACTTTTTCTGAGATAGCTGGCAAGATGCAGCCTTATCAGTGTCATGTGCTCACTTTTAGACTGCAGCTCCTTTTTCTGGAGCCGACAGCCAGGGCTCTTTCTCCGTCTTTCAGCGTGGCTTGTATACCTTTTTTAAGCAACATGATAATCAAAGCTAAAAACAGTGTAGATGGAGGATAAGTCTGGCTGCAGTATGCTGCACTGAATTAACTACTGATACAGATAATGTGTTTTCTCCATGAGGACACATTGTATTTAAAAGCTAGTGTATATATTGGGGATTTGTTCAGTAAATAAATGCAGGAATGAAGGAAAACAGGATAAAATGTGATCATCCAGAGCTTTCATTTTCATGGTATAGATTTTTTTATTGCGTTTCCTCTGAGTCATTTCATCTCATTTCCTCTCTTCATGTCCTTTACCTCTAGTCTCTTCTAAATTGTGCAGGTTTTATTTGTTTTACTTTTTCTGATAGAGTGGTTTAAAGCGAGTCCTGCCTCACATTGCCTGTTATAAGTTAGAGTGATCGATCTGCACCATGTTGGCCCACCTCATCTCCAGTACATCCAGACGGATGAGAGACAACTTGTTCAAATAGACAGTAAATAAGGCAGGTGGTTACAATGACATATATGTTTAGCACACACGAGCACGCTTAGTCTTGTCAATCCAGTCGGTGTGTCAGACATAAGCGTTTGGGTCAGTAAGAAGCTGGGTGGCATGATGGGCTTGTCGATATGTAAGCACCTGATGAGCTGGGAGAAAAAGAAGTGGGAGAGCAGCGACTTGCTCAGACTATAGTTTCATGTTCATAATGGTGCAGTTTAAATGTTTCCATGAGAGAGTATTCCAAGAGAGCAGAGTGATTTCTATAAGATTTTCAGGAGATACTGTAATTGAGACGGTTGCTGTGCTATAAATCGAGGGCTATTTGACTTCCATCCCTTTGTCGTCTTCAAGTGGTCATTGGCATTTACTCAGCCCCATTACAGATGATTATTTTAGGGTATTGAGCATCATAGCGATTAACTAAATAGCAGTCCTGTTATTTTTGTGACTTTTTGGACGGGATATTCCTAAATCTCGTTAGCTCAATACCCTCCATTGTGCTAGAGGATAAAAACAAAGCATATAGCTACAGAAAGAAGCAATTGAGTGTTTTGATCGCATTTACAGTAGGTACACTCTTGGCGACTGATTTCTTTTTTTTTTTAAAGATTTTTTTTGGGGGGGGGGCATTTTTTGGGCCTTTAATGGACAGGACAGTTAAGTGTGAAAGGAGGAGAGAGAGAGGGGATGACATGCAGCAAAGGGCCGCAGGCTGGACTCGAACCCGGGCCGCTGCAGCAACAGCCTTATACATGGGGCGCCTGCTCTACCACTCAGCCACCGACGCCCCTTGGTGACTGATTTCTGTGCATATTTATAGGAAGACTATCTAAAACTTAAATCCTCAATGAGCTGACACTTCAAAGAAAGAAGCAAGAAAAAAAACTTTTGAAGAGATTTGGCGTCAAGCAAGAAAACTATTTTCACTTTCATGTATCGTTAAGCATATTTCCTATAATACATCCATCCTCTGTCGAAATATGCATCTGGTTTCAGCGTCACGTCCTTGAAAAGCTGGTATTCAAAGATCACAGTACGTCCGGTTGAAATGTTTCTTGTTCATATGCAGGCGGTTTGACTCTGCTGTATGTATTGTTTGTGACCTTCCCAGTGGCGTGCTGGTGTGCAAAGCTCTGTGAAGTAGAAGTGTTCCTCTTTAGTGTTCTTCAGTTTACAGAGCAGAGATTGCTCTGTGTTTTTCACCGAGGACGAAGTTGCTCATGGAGAAAATAGTCCCCTGTGAGGCAGGCAACGCAGACTGACATTTTGCCCCTGCACACACAAACACACGGACACAAACACAGGCCAGACACAGTCTCCACATTCACAGATGAACAAGTAGACAAGCGATTAGATTGTGCACCGCTCGCCTACAGAATTGTTGTATTGTATCAACACATTTTTCTGAGCAAAGTGCAGGGCAGCAAAAGGTTTAAGGTGCACAAAAGGATGTAAATACAAACTGCAGAGCCGTATTTATATATTTACAACAAGCAGCTCCGTGACTAACTGATCTCCACATCGTTGACATGCACACAGTGCTCCAATAAAGACCCTTAGAAGGCACATTTCATGAGTGACATCCTAAATGGGGAGAAAATAGTTTATGTACACCCACATAAGGTGGGAGGTTATAAACATGATTCACTAGCAGTTTGCAGTGAAGCTATACATAGCTGTGTAACTCTTAAGACTGAGTATTCGGAGGATCACCTGCTCTGCAGATGGCTTGTGGAGAACAAAAGATTTACCAGAGAAGTTTCTGCAAGTTCCTTTCATTGCCTCGCATGCTTCTGTTTCATTCACAGTTGAAAGCCTGTGTTGGTGCTTTGTGTATCTGTAGTAATTGTTTTCTCTTGATTGTATAATCGTTCCCCTTTGCAAATAGTGACAGAGATTTATGTTTGTTCATTTTGTTTTTCTCATCAATCTCCACTGGTAGTCAAATGGAACATCACAAGAATACAAAATTGTGTTTATTTTAGAAACATAAAGACAATATGCTCAGCTTTTTTGGCTCTGATATATCCAGGCTCAAACTCAACTGCCTACGACCAATCAAGTAAAATGGCAAAAGGGCCCCTACATTTCATGAAGCGAGAGTTCAAAGTTAAGGACAGGACTTATGATGAAATCTTGAAGCTTAAAAATATTTCTACTCCTGTTCATGGTTTTGATCTCCGGTACCTTTTTCCACTTAATATTGAATGAAACGTCCAGATCCATCTTCTCAAGGGGCCAAATCTTTCAGCATTTTGTATAAACCTTCCCTCACTGCTGAGAAGTGAGTCATATAAACGGCCTATTAAGATTCAGCTGGATATAATTGTGCCAAAATGAGACACGTGTGCTGATTCTCCTAGTCAGAAATTACCTCGTTTGAACTCGAGCTGTGACAGGTTGGCAGCAAATGATTATATTTAAATATAAGCTGTTATATTTAGTCAACTGATTTAGGAGAAATGACAGGTAACAAAATGTGACTGTGATACATCCTGTTAGTCAGAGGACCACAGCGATCCAAAATAAAAACAAAAAAAGCCAGAACAAAAACAAAACATAAATTTGCATGGATATATTAATGAGTGATTTAACAAACCAAATTAAGAAAAACAAAATGCAAATTCTCTCCGGTTGTTGTGGAGTACAATGTGTTTCTGTGGGAAAGGTACCTGGATGAGGCTCCTGCCGACAAGGCACGTGTGCTGCAGACGGAGGTGCGCTGTAGCCAGAGCGGCCTGTTGTTTGGCCTAGAGCCACCATTCTTGTCCTGTCAGCTCACATCTCATTGACCACTCCAAATGGTGTGTCAGATCCCTGAGAATCCTTGTCCAGTTCGCAGCACTGATTAAGAATTTAACAAACATCAGCTTCACAAACCTGAGGCATGGCTCAGAACGTTGACGGGGTGGAATGAGAGTTTTAAAGATGAGGGATAGTTTAGATTCAAGAAACAAACTCAAACTGTCTGAAATTGTATCTGTTTGATTTGAATTCTGCAGTTTTGACATGAGTGTGATATCTGCATTATTTAACATTGTACTTCTGCTCCGCCCTCTCCTTCCTCTAATCATCGTCATCATCCCCATCATCACCATCCCCATCATCATCATTATCACCACCCCCAGCTGTATGATTACTGGTAAAGTATTCTGGAGATTGCTTCAAAAATGTGACAGTACATTGTAGCCTTCAGTGGTGGAGCTTGAACAGAGCATCCTATAGCATACTAATGGCCGACACTTGTTGTCGTGGTAACCAGCTCAGATTTTAACACAGACATTGGCCACTCAGTGTTGAATACCACTACATACTGAGTCACAAAAAGGCAGATAGGGTGATAACTTCACCTGCAGCTCAGTCACTTTGTTATCCTGCTGTTCAGTGTTTATTAATGAGCTGTTTGACTCATTTGTCTCTCAGAGACCTGCTCCATTTTTATCTATTTTCCTCGTCTATCTGATTTTTCTTTCTCCCTATTAGCTGGCGTCCTGGGACTCCACTCGTGGTTTGAATGGTAGCCTAAAGGAGAATCGGATAGAGAGCGGTATGCAGGGAGTGACGCTGAAGATTGTAACATTACTGGTAAGTAGTGGGAGTACACTGAATATATTAACACATGACCTGAGTAGGCAAATATCTGAGTAACAAAACAAACACCACGGTATAGAGGCAAACACATCAACGCATTCATTAGCTTGTTATTTACACCCACAGATTAGGAGATAGTTTCTGTGTGAGATACTCCAACCTAAAACTGAATTCTCTGTTTAACAGAAAAAGTTTTTTACTCGCAGATAAATTAATCTTGATTCAAATGATTTTGCCTTGCTCTCTCAATGTTCACCCGCTGTTAATGGCACTGAGCATACCCTGCAGATGTTCACAATAAAACAATGAGTTTGCATTAAAGCATACAGCAGCAAGATGCAGAGCAGACAACCTGAGGGCTTTTTACAAAACATGGGAATTCATAAATTAAGTCCTGTCTCTAATAATAGCCTGTCGTAAAGAAAGTTGAGTTAAATACATGTTTTGTTCAGTATTTGAGAATTTACTGCCCTTTTTTTGTGCATCTATTCATTCTGTGTGAACCCAGCATTCCCGTACAGTTGCAGATAAAGATTAGGCTTCACTAATATTATTAATGTACTACTGTTTGTAGCATTAGATTTAAATGTTGGCTGCATGGGACTGTTTCTGACTTGTGTGATGCAAACATTTCCAATAACTCCAGAGAGTTAAGTCCAAGTGTAAAAATTTGTTGGAAAATGATAGATATTCACAACATGTTTTTATCTTACAAAGTATTCTGCTTTAATCCATATTTATTGGCATTTACCCTTCAAAGTGAGGCACCTGTATTAACAGAGTGGTCTAGCGGCACTCGAACAGCAGCATAAATTACATTCATACATTAAATAAAGTTGATTTAAGTTAAAAAAAAAAAGTGAATTTAATTCGATGAATCCCTATTTAAATTAGGATTTTGTTCAAGGATATTTTTCTGTAGGGTGATGACATTATAAAATGTGACGACCCACATTCAAACTTCATTTAAAAACCTCAATAGAAGCTTGCAATGTAAAAAAAAGAAAAATACATTTGATGCAGCCCTATTACTGGCTTCTGTGAGCTGTTATCCCAGGAGGATAGAGAACCAACAAGGACAGCACAGGCTCTAGATTAGACCTCTTCTTATCTACGTTATACTGTTTGGTCTAACTCACAGAGAAAAGGGAATTTAAAGTCATCTTCTCCATCTTGTCCTGTGAATCTAGAGCAACAGAACGCCATTAAAAATCAATCTTACATTGCAGCACTTTTTTTCCCAACTAGCTTCACCGATTCCAGGAGCTAAAGTCACTTCCCTCTCCCTGTCTTCATTTTTCCTCGTCTTCACACATGATTTACCTGCACCATATTTATTCACATAAGTTCTGCTCAGCTCTCCCCTGGCAGCGTCACTTAATCAAGTCATTTGCCCCTGCCCACTTTAACACCACCCCCTCTCTCTTCACTGTCCCTCTCCCTCTGTCTTCTTCAGTTCTACTTGCTCCTCTTTCACCCACTTAATTCTGCCCTGACACTTTCCACCCATAAAGAAGAACCACGGTCGGGTGCAATGAATTTAAAATGGCAGTTTCCACATTGATGAACCATAGCAGTTGCCATGGCACCATGTGTTACAGGTCAACAGTTGCTGAGGAAACTATTTTATTAAGATGAAGTTTAACTTAGATCACCTTAGAAGCTCTTCATAAAGGTGTCACCCCAAAGTTCTTAAGATGACTGAATGTGTCCTCGCTTCGGTCACCAGTCGGGCCCCGAGAAGATTATGGTGCATCTTGATAAATGACATGCTTGTGATTAAGTGCACGTGCTATACTCTTTTCCTGAGTTTGAGGATAAATCGTGAGCTTTTAGACAAAAGCCTCACACGTTCACATACCTCAGCGTTATCGTTGCCAGTAATGTATTACCCAAAAAGTACAATATTCATTCAAACAGGAGGAGCCTTTTGTGATGGTGGCAGAGAATATTCTGGGCCAACCCAAGAGATACAAAGGTTTCTCCATTGATGTCCTGGACGCCCTGGCCAAAATCCTGGGCTTCAAGTACGACATCTACCAAGTCGGGGATGGGAAATACGGCACAGCACTCCCTAATGGATCCTGGAATGGCATGATTGGAGAACTCATTGGCAAGGTTGGTGTGTTTTCTTTTTATCTCTGTCAATCAATGTCCAGATTTTAGTCCAAGTCATTTTTTCTGGGAGTCAGGCCACATTGTCTTGTTTTGAAATGGGATCCCAATTATAAGGCTCAGTAAAGTGGAAAAGATTAGAAAAGCATATCACGGGCCAACAGCTCCTCTCTGCACATCAGTTTTCTCCAGTGGGTGACATCACAGATTGATTGAATTGGGACTGATTTCGGCTTTTTGGAGGTACACTGATAAAGCTTGAGACGTGGACAAATGCTGTTATGGTTGGTAATGATAATGGGATTTTAACTCCCTCTGACAGAGATAGAAGTTTATGTTTTTCATTTCATAGTGGCGAAATAAATGAGATAAAACTCAGATTTATGTGCTGTATTTTTCACAAAAGCTACAGTATTTACTTCATAACAGCCATTATGTTTCTATTGAGAGTATCAAACATTTCATTACTTTAAGGTTCATGCACTCTCACCCATATTTTTTAAACATAAAATAGCAAGATAATGGAAGAGTGGAAATAATGCATACTTAAATCCAAGATCAGCAAGAAAGCACACTGGAGTTAAAACCCCCACCAAAGCCTAATGATCTCCCTGGTTATTAGGTTCAAAGTCAACAAAGTACTGAGTCGATGACAGAGTAGTTATATAAGGCAAAGTTTGGTCTAATAATGATGAAAGATCATTGTGTCAGCAAAATCAAAAGGGTTTCCTCCCACTGAGAGCATGGAGGTGCACTGAGAAATTGTCTGCCTGTGTAGACACAGAGATACATGCATTTTTTAAATTGAAAATCTTGGCTGACTGTGGTTCTTGAGGAAAAGTATTAGTGTTAACAAAAACCAATATGTTTCCTCCTATTGGGAAATGAAAATGTGCACACCAAATTTTCTTCCAATTTTACCATTACCTTTGTAGATATCGCACAAACCTCGGTCTGATAGTGTTTCTAAAAAAGAAAAGACAGAATAAAGCATAGTTCCTGTTAGGAGTGTGAATGAAATGTGATGGAAGCTTGTGTGAGCACTGAAAAGTTTCTTTCAGAGGTGTCAAATTTTCTGTCTGAAGTTTTTAAAATCTGACACAGACAAACCAACCTAACCTCCTCAAAGGTGGGAAAACACGGACCGATTAATGGAGGTCAAATGTGCTAGATTTGCTCTCATTAACATACAAAAGACTTATTAAACATACACTGTTGTTTAAAAAGGAAACAGTGACTAAAATGTGAACATATGACTCTCCATCCACAGCGAGCTGACTTGGCCATATCGGCCATCACCATCACCCCGGAGCGTGAGAGTGTGGTGGATTTCAGCAAGCGCTACCTGGACTATTCAGTGGGAATCCTGATGCGCAAGTCAGAGGAAAAGATCAACATTTTCTCGTTGCTGGCGCCATTTGACTTGGCAGTGTGGGCGTGCATTGCTGCAGCCATCCCTGTGGTGGGCATCATGATCTTCCTGCTCAGACGCATCCAGGCAGTGCGCTGCCAGAACAATGCAGGAGGCCATCCGCCGCCTTCTGTCTCCACCTCGCTTCAGAGCGCCATCTGGATCGTCTACGGTGCTTTTGTGCAACAAGGTGGGTGAAACCGTTTGCATCTGGCCTCCTCAACACGCAAGGACAGCAGATACAAATCATGTTTTTGTCATATATTGGAGGGCCAAGACGAGGCAGGTTTTCACTCTGCCTAATCAAACACCAACCTCTCACTAGTTAACACTTCACTGTTTGAAGGGGTGTTAACTGATGAAGTCACTGTCACTACTGGGCTTGGGCCAGGCTAAAATGTTCAAACTGGTTTGATATTAAGCCAAACACTGGACCAGACCAGTTTACCAAATTTTACCAATACACTGAGTCGCACTTGACTCAGCAGCCACTTCTGATTGTAACAAAATGACACCTATCCCAACAGCAAAATTGTGTCGGAATATTGCTTTGCATCATGTAACATTAGAGCTTTCTGTCCACAAGTAGTCTAGGTTTTTATTAGTAATAATCTTTAACATTCCGCTCGCAGGAGATCTCCCTCTAGCCATCTGCCACTGTGTTTTGGTTGTCATAGTGAAATAAGGAGGCATCATATCAATAATTAATTTCTCAAATCAACTTCTTGAATCAGTTCCTTGTCCCATTGTGGTGCTTTCAAATTGAGCCTCGGGAATAAATTGAAACAAGGCGTGTGACAAAAGTTCAGCTCTGAACCTGTTTCATTGGCCTCAAATCCAAAATGTTGTCATATTGGTGCAGTTTTAGTTTTCTCAAGAGACTAACTCTGCCATGTTTCATCTCGACATCCAAAAAACACATGAACTTTCTAGTAAACAAACGCAGCGTGAACAGCTCTACCCCTCCCACATCTACTGAAATCTGATCTCCTTCATGTTGCCAGTGCTCGGCACATGTCCTAGTGGCTCTAGTAGTCCGTTTCTAAATGTAAAAATATAATATTGTGTTAATAATGATGTCATAAATGCTTGTTACTGGACTGGATTAAGCGCTGTGATGCCATCAGCACAGGTTGCTGATGTAGGCTTTGTCATAATGACAAATGGCAGTTCAGCCAGTTTGCATAAAATAAAACCAGTTTAAGCTCGTACACCAGACTGTCAAAACCAGGAATCAACCCAACTCTAGTTATTGCTGAATGAATGAAAACCTTCCTGCTTTTGACCTTTGGTGAAACATCACTGGAGACCAAGCACCAGCCATGCAGTTCCTAAATGTTCAACCATTATCTAAGCAGAACAAAAGCAAAGAAAATAAACACCTAAAACTACTTAAAGGGATGAAGGACAGAACATTAGAATAAAAGAGTCCAATCAATGAAAATGCACATGTGGATGTCACTATACAACAAGTGCTGATTCAGTAGTGAGTCAGTTTGAGGCACAACGCCCACCTTAGCATTTTCTAAAGGTGCCCTTGTCAAGGACAACATCCCATCCTTAGGCCTGGTGGTGATCCAGGTACGTCCAGTTTGGATAAATGACTACTTCAGCAACTGATGTTAAAGCCTGAACAGCATCTATCAAAGTCTGGCACACTGCCTATGAGCCTTTTTTAACCCAACACCCACTATATTTCAAGAGAAGCTAAATTCCATGTCTTTCCTCTGCCTCCTTTTTTTCTCCTCCTCATTTCTGGCTCGTGTTCCAGCGTTGCCACTTTTTGTTTCAGTCAAGTGGATTGCATTTTTTTTCTTGACATGACGTAGGTCGCTTTGATATGGATCTGACTGCAGATGCATAGTGTGCCATTGTCAGAGAGCATAAACTTGGCAACCGTATCCCCCCCAATGATTTCATAATGATATGCCAACACTTGGCTCGGTTTTGTTGTATGTTCATGCAGACTAAACTATCCACCCACAGACACACAGACTTTGCTCACTGCCTTATTCAAACAAGGGCTGCCCTGCTTTGTTTCATAAGGAGGTCAGGGAGAGGTAGGAGATAATCTGAAACTGTCTAGGAGGACTGATGAAAATAACACTTTTTCATTGCGATCCGAGAGTTAAATCAATTTGTGTCAAAGATGAAAGAGCTTGCACCGCATTGGACGGTTGCAGTAGGGTAAGATCCAGCAAAGTTTCAAGATGCGCATTTCACATTCGATGACCTTACAAAATCAGTCAAAGCCATATGTAATAAAAATGACTGATGCCGAAGTGCTATGCATCTGACAAGGCCTTCAGTTTTTTCCCCCAAACTGTCCTAAGGGCGCAGCTGTGTTGATTGTGACACTTTCAGACAAATATGTTTTCATTACATTTCACACTCCTGAATCTCTCCAATGACATTTCTATGACTTTACTCTTCAAAATTAGAATGTGTGCTGACATTTTTCTCATGCACCTCATAAGCTGTTGGATATTTGGGGAGAAAGAGTCGGTACGACAGAGCAAAAGTGAAGATAGAAAAGCTAATGCGACGAACCAGTCTTTTCCCCTCAAACAAAACAAGGAAGGGCAAAGGATTAAAGACACGAAGGAAAGAACATTAAAAAGACAAGAAGAAGAATGAATATTAATGAGTACTTCACTCTTTGATGAAATTGGATTGGGATGTGTAATAGAATATAAAAGTGTGCAAGTAACATTTCAGGGTAGTGGTTTGAATACACGAAGCTCTTGGGAAAAGAACTCTAAGTAATTACACAAAATCATCTTATGCATATAGTTGACTGCTCCAGTGTTACATGCAAATAAGAGAAGTATCTCAAAATTCAGCAGCTTTAACAGAAACTAGTGGGTACTTTAAAGACATGTAAAGAGACTTAACAATAATCACAGGTCAATTTAACATTTTAAAGATGACAGTTTTGATTCCTAGGACAAATACCACTGATGGCAACATCACACATCCCTCTTTGATGATAACATATGACTATATTGTACCAGAACAATCAATTTACCTACCAGACACACACAAAAAATGGCAATGTCTATAAAATGTCTATGTCTATAAAATGTCTCCTAAAAGCTTGTTTGCATTGCAGGAAAAAAAGCCAAGTCACTTCAAAACATATGGTATTAGGATAAAAAGCTTTTCTTTTCTTGGCTCTCTCATCGTGTAACAGCTGAACCAATAAAATTAGGCTGCGAGACCCTGATAATAAAGCACGCCTACATGTTTTGGAAGCATTAGAACGTCTTCATGAGATGTATGACACATATAAATGTTGCTTAAATTGGTTTGCTCTGCATGTTTTCTTTTGGTATTTAAACTAGAGTAGGTATAAGAGATGAATGATGCTGTACAGTTAATAGTAAAGATGATGATGATGTGTGCATGTGTTTATACCTGCACCCCCCAGGTAGCGACTCCATTCTGGGATCCGTGGCTCTGCGTATCGTCATGGGCAGCTGGTGGCTCTTCACCCTCATTGTCTGTTCATCCTACACAGCAAACCTGGCTGCCTACCTCACCGTGTCACGCATGGACAATGCTGTCAGGTAAGGAACAATACCTTCATGTTCACATTGTTTCAAGTGAGTGAAATGCACTTGATTCTCTTATTGTGGAACCTCGACACAATAGCGAGTTTAACGTCAAAAGTGATTGATTCATTTATGCTGCCTGTGTTTCCGAAGCACACATGTACTTTATACACCTACAGTAATTGTTAATGGAGGTGTTATTCTGTGGTATTTTACTGTGAATGTCAAAAGCACAGAAATTACACTCGCTGCGTGTAATTTCTTTCTGTGTTATTAGTTTCACAGTGGGAATAGCACATTCTGTAAACATGTTTTTTAGGCACAAATCCCAGTTCAAGTCCTTCCTCGATACTTATGTTCACATAAATCTTGATTGAACATGTATCCGACACGTTGAAATAACAGCTGTAGCTTTCTAAATTCGACACAACTTATTTTTCACAAGTGAAAGAATGCGACTCCCGAAATTGACGTGAAGCAATCCACCAGAGAGTCGACGTCTCCTTCTGTTAGAGTCATTGAGTTACACAGTGATGCTTCCTTTGCCTTGTCAACAATCTTTGGCTGAGTACAGACACCTGCTGCAGGAGCACATGAACCTGACAACAGTCAACATTTTTATTTTGGCCTGTCATCAAGTTACTCATGGAATTAACGTTAATTGGCGACAACTGATTTGAACATGACGGTCAGAACCGGCTCAGAAAAGCTGCTTTCTGATATTTTGTACACTGAGCTCTGAGGAAGGGAGAGGGAAAATTACAGATTGGTTACCATCGGCGCTCAGCAAATTTTGCCATCCCAGGTGCCAAAATGAAGTCAATCACCAGTGCAACCAAATCAATTTTCACAGACTTTAATTTTCACTCTCATATTCAGTGAAATGCTTGCTGTAGAGAGCCCAGCTGCTATTAAGGAGAGCAGTGCTGCAACACTAGCAGACTGAGGTGGACAACATGCAGCAGAATTCATTAGGGAAAAGATTGGATTTTGAAGAGTTTTATTTTATCCAATACAGATCTGTTAAATAAACTGCATCGGCCCTCTATTAAGTAATGTGTGTCAGTGTAAAAATGTGTACATTCTTAATCACTGCAGTCGATGCAATGAAAAATACTTTATGGCACAAGCACTGTCTTTATTAAATAGTTGTATATTTTCTCAAATTTGAAACATGAACACTTACGGGTGCTCCACCACATGAGCGTTTGGCTCCTATAAAATTGTCAGAGTGACATTTTAAAAAGAAATAATCTCAGTCAATACAGCAGAACAAGACATACTGTCTTTCTTCTTTGTTTAAACATTGTGCCTACATTACCCACAATGCCGCCTGACTCCCAGATGTCAGACGGCAGCTAGAGGCAGCTAATGTAGCTAGTTACAGAGCTCTGTTAACTTCACTTCTGCCTCACTCCAGGCCCACAGATTATGTTTATGCACTTACAAACTCACAGTCTTGAGCCCCATTCAACACAGACTCAAGTCACTTCATCAGATTTCATGCAGCTCCCTCTGGAGTCACTAAACGCTTCAGGCCCTGATCACACAGAAAGCGTTTCAGTGGTTGGATTGTAATTGCTTTTAATAAGGATAAAGTTCTCTGCTTGTGGTTTTTGTGTTGTGATGTACCTTGCGTTTCTGCGCTCTAGGCACCTGGCATTTTTGCCGGAGCACTCTGAACTCCTCGAGTGGATAGTTCACTTTTTTGTCTTTTTTTTTTGCTGTTGTCCAGTCAGATGAGTTGAGTAGTCACAACAAGTTTACAGTTGGTGAAAAATGGAGGAGAAACTGGTGGTAGCGGTTGCTGGATAACCGGAGCTATACAGCTCAATGATAGACAGCAAGTTGTCAAACTGCCCCTGAGTCATCCTAAAATATGCCTGGAAATGGCCATCATCAAGGCAAAGCCCCTGGACCAACTGGTGGTACTCCCCATGATCCACCCTCTTTTTTAGGGACTCATGTACCCACACAGATCTCTGTTTATCTGTGACCAACAAACTATTTGCTGACAGCCTCTCACCCTCAACCAGAGACAGAGGAAGTACCCTCTGCCTGTTCATTTTATTAACTAGTTATGAATTATTGTGAAATTAAAAAAGAAAAAAACCCTAAATTGATTACAAGTGTTTTTTAACTAGTGGCATTCAATTGGAAAAAAGGCAGTGCATTTTGCAACCACATATGCAGTAATACTTCCAAAGAACTTTAAACAAACTTTGATGTGTAAACCTGGGTTTCTGGCATTCACGTAGGCTAAAACGAAGGCCTTACTTAGTCTGTTACAGGCTTTGTTGTGGTTCAGAAACTGACATCCATAAAAAATTTTGGTCACACTCTGAACTGGAACATCTGCGGATTAATTCCATACCAAAGTCAGAAATGATAGGGCATGGATAAATCTACTTTTTGTCTGCGCTACCATCGTGACAGTAAGGGCGCCGTGTGAGACAATTCTACTGGCCGCAGCTGCACAACATGCAGAGTTCTGCATCGGGTTAACTGTGGCTGGTATTTTGTCGTAATTTTATTTCTGATTTTGGTTCTGGCAAAAGCAAAGACCATGCAGGTCAGATCACGCATGCTGGCTGATAAATATTTTAAAATAAAATGAGAATAATACAATTTTAATTCAATGTTTTGATGCTTTAATCCTCCGCTGACTTTGTGGGTCGGCTCTGTCTCGTGCACCAGCTGGAATATAAGAGCTGCTTTAATCAAGTGCGTTACTAACATGCATATTTAATGTGAAGTTGTGCTGCTCAATATTATGAGAATAAGAAAATATCCATTTAAATGTTATTTCCTGAATTACATTTGTTTTAAAAGATAGTACCATAGTTTTTCATGTATAAAATGTCCGAAAATTATCACTGCAAATGTGTTGATGAACCGAATTATTTGAACAGGCCATTATAGGATTTACAGTTTTGAATCTGGCTGTGGATTTTGTGTCAGCGGGTCAGGTCAGGTAGTGAAACTGATGGGTCATATATGCGTGCAGCGGGGCAGGTTCAGTATTTCAAGTTGTGATGCCAGTTTGAGGACAGGTCTTGAAAATCAGACCCATGCAGGTCTGTGAGCTACAAGAGCTGCAATCAGCTCCAGCTGCCACACTGCAGCCGTAACATGGCTGTGGCCATTTGGAGGAAATCTGCTCTCCACTTATTGCACTTCTCTGGTCTTTTGTTGTACACAGTGTGTGGTGCTCTCAATACCGTATATTTTTTAATATTTAACAACAGGGTCAAGCGCTGTAGCTCAGGCCGAAGGTTCACCTGAGTGCATCTCTCAGCGGCCGCAGTTGGTGTTTGGTCCGTCTGCTGTTCTGTAATTTTTTGACCCGCTGCCTAACAACTAGCCTGTCCTCAGTCCAAATGCTATTTGTCAGTGAATCCAATTTGGTGTGCCGTCTCTCCCCGAAGACTGGGCAGAGAGGCTTTTGATTGCATTGGGTCTGTCTTGTGTTGAACAAATAGCCACATGTGGACATGTGAGAGGGAGCGAATGCTAAGCAGCGCACAGCTAACCTGTGAAGAGAGAACTTACAGCCTGTGTGGAATTCACCTGCATAAAAATCTGAACCAATTTAGGGCAATAAAACCTGATATGTACAGTGTGTTCCTGAGAGATCAGATGTCCTTGAGGTGATAAACTGTTAGCCAACACAAATTGTTTGCAAACACAAAAATCATACATTTATAGGAGAAAGTGAGAACAGCACAGGACTACAGCGACCTACAATGTGTATCTTTTGAATAACCTACTTGTAGCTTTCCTTATTGTGAGAAGAAGAGCAAATCATTGCAAATCCAAACAGTGTTAATTGGTTGCTCTCAAACAGTATTTCCTGCTATGGTAGCAGAGACCTTTCCTTTGTACTCTATTGCTTTCCTGACATGTCTAAGACACTTCTTAAATTGCCCAGCATCAGGTCTTACTAAACAGCAGTGCATTTAAATTAGCTCTGCTGCTCTTCTTACCAAATACATAATCTTTGTGAGTGAATACTGTGCTAAATGTATGTAAAGTGTAAAACTTGCTGTGAACACATTTGTGTGACCGTGACTGTAATTTGCCAGTGGGTTTAGTAACGCTGCTTCCTTACGTCAACATTAAAGAAACCATAGAGAGGGCAAAGTGTAGGGAGGGTGAATGCTTCTTTTTTCATCACAGAGACAAAGAGATAACACCTCAGATCTAACCAAACCTTAAGAGAGGGAGTTATTTGAGTTAATGAATAAATTGGCCGCTCTTTTTGAAGTTGCTTGTGGTTCTAATCTTGACAAGACCAACTGATGTTGTTACAAGACCCTTGAAGGGATGGTGGGTTTTACCATTAACCACAATCAAAGTGGGCATGTCTGGCACACCAATGATTGATTTCCTATTTTGAAATCAAATCGATGTTTATCAAACAACGAAACAGTTCACCTCAAAGCATGGGGTTGGATTAGCCATTAGTTTGGACCTGTCATCTCCACAGACACATAAAGGTCAGGCATAATGGAAATTTCAGTTTAGTTATGGTCAGAAATGAAAATCATGTCCTTGGAAGACAGTGACTGCTTTTGCACCAATGTAGAACCACTTGAGGACAGACAGTGCAGGAAATTTTAATTTGAAAAAAATACACAGGGTTTGGTGAAGGCCAGTGCTGCTTTTCCCGTTGTCCTGGGGAACAGACTGCGGGAGTTACCAGGTTATGCAGGTAATCAGTGAACATGTATGGGTCAGTCTTACAGAGAGAGATGACTTTGTCATCAGTGGGTTAAGGTGTTTGTATTTGACAGATAGTCAAATGTTCAGCTGTGGAAACAGACCTCTTAAAGGTCCCATATTATGCTCAACGTCAGGTTCATACTTGTGTTTGAGGTTTCTACTAGAACATGCTTACATGCTTTGATGGGGTTTTTTTTTTTGTCTGCCTAAATACACCTCTATTCACCCTTTGTTTCAGAATCAGAATCAGAATCAGAAATACTTTATTGATCCCCGAGGGGAAATTGTTTAATATGTCTGTGTCCGTAGCCCCCCTCCCAAAACAGCCTAGTAAGTCCCTCTCTGACTGGTCAGTATGCACGATATATGTCAGGCCGATAATAGGACATTTTTATAATAATGCATTATTCTAAAAACTAAAATTAGGGACGATAAATAGCACTGATGGCGCAAAGCTAGACTGCTGTCATTGACTTAACAAGGGCAGCATCTACACACTCGAAAAAGTGGGTGCCGGTACATGTGCCTTTTAAACCTGGTTTGTGAGTCACCAATAAACACAGAGAAGAAGAACGACGGATGTAGCATGCTTTCTAGAAGGTAAAACATGTGTTGACATCTTTCACATTTTCAGAGGAAGACAACAGGATTGCGCCAAGGATCTGATCTTCGACCACAAACAGGTTCGACACAGTGCTGAAGGACCGTGACCAGAGTGTTAGCACGAGCTAATTGGCAGCAGCAGCTTACATGCAACAGCTTGACTCTGTTCTTAAACTTATTAATAACTGCTGGCCGTGTGATGCTGCAGTTGGAGCTTATTTGTATCGTTACCTGGCAACCCAGTCTGGAGCATGTCTCCTTCCCGATCAGCGCGTGTGTGTGTTGACTATTAATGTGCGAGGTGAATCAATAGCACATCACTATTCTACTTGGTAGTTGTAGGCTAGTCTACCAGGGGATGGTGAGATGGCACCTGGCTGTGTTAATAAAAATGTAGAGTGACGATATGAACATTTCACACACCAGCTGTACACCTGTTGATATGAGTCAGCTGTCAGTGTTTGTTTCTGTTAGTAGAGACTCAACTCTGCAGTGTAGTTTATACACTTTACTGATACATCAGAGAATTACACAGTAACACAGGGCTTTATAATCTCCCTCTCTCTTACTGTTAACTATTTTCCTCATATAGTGATGTCAATTTGATTTGGTTTGGTCAAAGCTATGGAATATTAAATCATCTTTATTTCCTCAGTACATCTTAGCCTTTCTTACCCTCAGGTGTTCATAAACTACAGGTTATACACTTATTTTTATTATTGGCTATCTGTATCGGTTGAAAAAAATGGTCAGTGTTTCTGAGTCTTCCACATCTGTGCTCTCAGTGTCTACACCGTCACTGCATCCAGCAAATGACTGTAACAGCACTACAGAGGCCGTTTGTACCTTTATAGACCTTTTCAATGGAATTGTTTCTAAGACTTCTGCAGGCTGCAGATAAGTTTTGGTTTTAGTCGCACTTTGGGAGGAACCAGTTTAAATACGAGACCGCATCACCCCGTAATTATCTCTCCTTTCATCCAGCCGCTCAGCTGTTACTCTCCCTGTCTGCAGTCCTCTGTCATGCACACGTGAACTTGTAAAGAGCAGATTAGAAAACTGGTTTCTCGTATACATGGCAGAGAACTCAGTGGCCTCCAGGGTAAATCCACCTGGGGAAATCAGGTTTCCCTAATCCCCTATGCCCGATTACAGCAACCAGGTTTCTCGTTTACTGGAGACTGTAAGTTGGTTTCTTAATTGCATGTAAATGAACAGACTCTAGGTTGGCTTAGAAAAGGTGAGGTACTCATTTGCCAAAATGCGTACCCAGTGCCCACAAAAGAAGGTCCTTGTTGCCTTGAAGTCATTGTGTTCGAGGGGGAAAGGCTGTGCTCTCTGAATACAAATTATCAAAGCTAAAGAACGATGACAGTTAGGACTGCTGTGTAGACTGAGTCACAATATCTGTTCCGAAACTCCTGCATCACGTACATAAATTGAAATGTCGCAGAGCAAACGCTGCTTTAGGTGGTCAGTTTTAGCTGCCTAAAAAGGCCCCATCTAAAAAAATGAACATCAGTTTTAAGGTTTAAGTTATAGTAAGAATATTGTCTCGCTTTACCTTTCCGTCAGACAGCCCTCTCTGATGGGGAACTTAAGCTGTTATCCCATAGCCACCAGACTCCACTGACAAAAATATTCATTTTGGACATGAGAGTTGCTGATCTACCGCTGCCTCAATCAGTTAGTAAGGTAAAGCAGAACAATTATTCTAAATATAGGGCACACTTAAACTGAAATTGACTTTTTAGATGGCTAAAATGTGTTTTCCGGGGCATCGGTAGCGTAGTGGATAGTGCCGGCGCCCCATGTACAGAGGCATTGCCTCACTGCAGCGGCCGCGGGTTTGAATCTGACTCGTGGCCTTTTGCTGCATGTCACTCTACACTGTCTCTCTGTCTACCCATTTCACTCTCTGTCCTGTCAATAAAGGCAAAAGCCCACAAAAATAATCTTTAAAATGTGTTTTCCTGCAGCACTGTCCACAGCACTCTTTTGTCTAGTGTTTCTCAAAGACGCTATTAAAATAACACTGTACATAATACAGTCCCTCCAGGAATTTGCGATGTTGCAATCGCAACAATTAACGCAACTCGTCAATTAACAAACAATTAACCGCAACTTTGACCAGTCTCCCGTGAGTTCCACCAATCATAGCAGTCCCCCAGCGCAAACAGAATAAACGTATGCCACTGAATTCACTTCCTTGATTATGGTATGAAGATGCAGACGTGGGATTCTAATGTCTTACATTTACCAACAAAAATGACTATTAAAGCCTGTGCAAAATAATTCCATGATGTTCTTTAGGAAAGCGGAGGTAAACTGTTTTGCACCCTTTACAATATTGTAGAGGAACACAAACAAAAATCAACTGACGTTTCTACTGCAAAAACATATTAGGAGAATGGCTGAAACTAGTGGACCACAGGACAGAAAAAGTACCATGACAGAGGCTGTTGCATCAAAATCTGGTGCAAGCGCTGAAAGAATGATGATAAGTTACATTAAATACGCATGGTTGGAAGTAAAGTTAGTTTATTATAATTGCGAAGTAAGAAAGGTGTAATTGCCTTTTATTGTAACAAGCTGTGTGTGTGTGTGTCTGTGCCAGGATGGGAAATTAACTTTTTAAAATGTGAACATCTACCACCTTTTTGGAAACACTCAGATCAGAGTTCAGTTGGAACAAGTTACCTTTGTTTTTTAATTAATTATAGAAAACACAGCAAAAAAACAAAACAACTTTTTTGCAATTTTCACTGTCACTGTCTCCTGGAATTTTATCGCAACAAATACACTTAAAACATCACAACTTTCACGCAGTGTTTTTTAGAAAAGCTGCCGCAAAATTAGGCATTGTAGGCTGCAAAATCCTGGCGGGACTGATGATAAAATAAGCACAGCAGAAATGTCCAGTAGATCAGACCTCCGTGTTTAACTATGTATCTTTAAAAATGACAGTTATGGCTAAAAATGTCAATGGAAATAAACTAGTTTGCTGATTTCGCATATCGCCACAATTCAAAAAAATTGCCAGTTGTCTACCTGAAAGTGTTAGTGCACAACACTGTGATTCAGTCTATAGGCAGTTTAGTATTTTACTCTCCAGATGCACTGTACCTGGAGGGCTACCTCACCCTATTCCCTCTTGGCAAGATCATGCATAAATGTCTCTTTTTATGCAGATGATGACCTACGTTTTAATGATACCTGATGATCTATGAAGTGCATTAGAGTAGAGAATGCATACCTCTAAATTGGTCAACTGAAATTTCTCCCCTGCTTTGTAAATGTTGTCAGAAAAGCATTAGCAGTTCGTCCTCCAACATAAATCCAATGTCCAAACCTTGGACAGATTCTCACAGATATGACTGGAATCTTAAAAACCAGACGGTGAGGGTTCAGTCCAGCAATCTCCATTTTAAAAACACCAAAAGTCAAGTTGTTTTCTTTCTAAATGTTCTTGAAATCAACTTTCTTTCTTCCACAAGTCTACAGAAACTGGTTTATTATCTGCAGTATGCACAGAGACTATACACTGTGCCCCTCTTTCATAGCATGCATGTGAGCATGCTGTCCACTGAGCATGTCTTTATGTGTGTAATAGCCTCTGACAACAACAACAACTTGGTCTGAAAATAGTAGGATTATTTAAACCAGCATTTGCATATTACAAATTTTCTTTAAACACAGCATGTCTTTTTCTCCTTTTGTTTGCTCGTGCTGCAAATAAGCCTTTACAAAACACCTACGCCTTGGGGACACAAAGGTTCCCAGCTGCAATGCAAGACTATTATACATTCATCTCTTGAGTGAGAGTGAGCAAAAGAGAGACAAAGTTGGATTAGTTTCATAACTTGTTTTGTCCTCCAGGATAATGCATGGTTTAATAATAATAATTAAGTGAACTCTTTGGCTGAACTCTTTTGTTATTGTTGTTAATGTCGCTGTAATCGTTGCCGCCATGGCCAATTTTACATTTATAAAGTTAAATATAAGCATGACCGACTGTGTGGCCAGCCATTTAGCGCCTTTGATTCCTACAACAACAACAACACCTTTTTTTTTTACCAATTAGTGACATGAACGTATAAAAGAGAAGACTATTCTTTACAAGCTACTCTGTAGCTGTGCATGGAAGAGAGAGGGAAATAATGTGGTGGGTATTGTGCTTCTTTCAGTCTTGGTTCAACCATTATAGCTAATGGACAGGGAGCTGGATTGGACCTTTCTGTATTGATGACAAATTACAGTCTATGTTGCATTGCTTTGAGAGAAAAGGCAAACAAGGAAAAAAAAATGTGTGACAGATGTCCTCAGATCATGTACAGTATCTTTAAATAGTCTCAATGTTATCTCTTGTTGCTGGTTTAATTTAACTGTATCTTTGATTTTTAAAATGTGCCATCTATCTATTGTTCTTCATATTTTTCTATACAATGGAGGGGCTTTCACCTCTTTTATTAATTCTCTTTACTCCAGCTGGTGGATCTAAATATTTATAATGTTTATTTATCTCTCTCTATATAGTTCGACTTCCGTAGGATCTTGTGAAGTTGCATAAAACAGTAAGCTGTTAGACAAAGTTAAAGCAGAATATTTTAGTCAGAGCAGTAAAGCTTTCAGTTTAATCTGACAGAATAAACTGGAGACCATGCAAATATCTAATCAGTTGTTTCTTTCTCGCTTTCTTTCCCCCCTCCAACAACCAGTACTACAGCATATACTGTAAGCTTCTAATTAAATGGTTGAATTAGTCCAACATCATTATCTTGTGATAAGCTATAAGATTCTCTCACTTTTTGGGGAATTGGTGAGAAGACAATCTCAGTTATACAAACATTTTGGCGCTGCTCTGATCTGTTGACTTTCTGAGGAAATGTAGCAAATGCACAGAGCAGCATGTCAAACATATCGACATAATACCAGTCAAGGAAATAGGTAATCTTCTGGGTAGATTGCCATTAAAATTACATTGGAAGCAAACTCTAATTACAACAACATAGGCATTTAGCAAATGTGATGCTGTACAAAACTGGCAATAATCTTCACATATAAAATACAGCTGCTGCAAGGAGCCTCATTTCTTATTGCCCACATAGCATCTGCATAATAAGCATTTCAATTAGGAGAGACTAGTTTTCAGATATTAAGTATTGTTCATAAAAAATAGATTAGATTTTGGTGCAGACTATTAGGGTGCAAAAGCCCAATCATGGGGATGAACCCCACAATCAGTCAGCAACTTAACCTGCCAACCTGGTCATCATAACTCTGAATCTGGTAGTGCAGGGGAAAGCATTGACATCAGAATAACAAGCAGTATGCTGCAGGTGCAGTCAATTTAGTCGATAAAGAACACACTGATTAATGTTCCAGTGTGTATAAGAGATGGAGGTAGTTGTTTTAGGCTTACTGATTGGATGTAGTGAACCAGGGGGGAGTTAAAACTTTAATTTTAAATAGAGGGAGAATTTTGTATATGTAAGGAAACAAGCCAAGAGGCTTAAGTGGAGTAATGAATGACAAAGCAAAGGAGTGTTGACAGCAGCGGAAATCGCCGGCGATCACAGTGTCTTTTCCTATAGCAGCAGTAGTGGGGTACCAAGGTCAGAAGTGTTCAAACCCTGTTCACTCAGTTAGTGACAGACAGTCCCATCTGAATGTTTGACCTATAATCTCCACTTATATGTGCGCAGTGTCCGAAATTAAGTTTTTGACACACGGCCAAAGGAACTGGCAGATGAAAAAATCCATCAGCCAAGCATGTTTTTTTATCAGCAAAAATAATAAATTGCCTTATTGTATCATAAATACATTTATTTCAGTACATTGTGTCAAGATAATCAGGTATTCTGTTGAATACAAGTTTAAATAAGATACCACAGCACAATTTGAGGCAAAATAAGTTTACTATATTGGACAAGTCATTAACACAGCCTCAGTTTGTGAAGAAGTTCCTTCTGGTAAACAGTGATGTGGTGTATATGTCTAGGGTTTTTACTGTGAAAGGTAAGAACAGAAGGAGTCAAGCTGTAGTGCGCTTCCTCTGACAACATGGGAGGCAATAAAGAGTTTGTCCTGGCTTCGACTACCAAGCCTGTGTGTTATTATTACATAACGTTCATAAGTATGGGCACAGCTCATAACCCTCAGCTACACATTAGCCTAAGTGTAGCTAGCAGCAGACCTGTATCAAATGATAGTTCAGCAGAGCAGCTGATGCCCTGTGTGCTAATAAGTACCGACTCCCAGTTTAATGGCACTTTTTAGATGCGCGTAAAAACACATCTGTAATGTGTGTGGTGTGTTTCAAACTCTGACACTGACAGGAGAGGAGCAGCAGAGCAGTGTGCCCGTAAATGACAACAAAATGCCGTAGAGACTTAGCATAGCTTCTTATATCACATGACTATTTTAGTACAAACATTTACTGGTCCTGAGATTCACTCTCTACACAGAAAATCTACCCACATTTGGCACTTGGTGGATGTTAATTTCGGAGGACCATGTATATGGGTTTAACTATACATCAATTTAGATCAATACATCGATTTAACAATGAACTGTCCATGTTCACTGTTTATTTGAAACACTTCACACCTGTATCACCATTTCTGCACACCCACACCTTCCTTAACATTCAGTCAGTGCTAGCAGCCTACCGTCAAGCAGATGATAGCAAGCAGGCAAGAAAAAGACAATCACAGGGCCCTGAATCGAAACTGTATCGTGGGAGACTGTGGTATCAGCAAATGTCGTATCCTCTGAAGAACAGATATATAAAAGTGTCATGAAACTACACCCTTTAGTACTTGTGTGCAATGTGCTACTACCCACTATGGGCCTTAAGTGAGCGTAATTAATAGCAGCAGAAGTTGGTGATTTAACAGTTTAATTGTCAAGCATCTGTAAATGCATATTTTGTTTTGACTAAAGCGAACAAGTGTTTCCTGAGTAAGTGATTTTTTTGCATCATATGTGGAAAAAAATAAGACATTGTTTAGATTATACAAGCTGACATATTGTAAGCAGTAACAGCTTTGTTGGCAGCAAACACATACAACAGTCTGTGCATGTGGTAAAATAATGATATGAGACAGTAACACTATAATAAAAATATTATATTGTTGAATTAAAGACACTCCAATCCAAATACAAACAAAAGATTAGTACAAGAAATATAGCTGTTAAAGTTTGAATAGGTTGATTTGTAAAAAGGTGTGTATGCTGGGCCTATATTTAACAATAATAATAATAATATTTAATAATTTCTGGTTAATAAATGCGCAAATTGTGGATCATTCATTTAATATTCAATCTCTATATACTTTAACTCCCACAACAGTCATATTTCCTGTAGATAGTCGTATAATTACAGTTCCCCACATGACACAGACTGAAACATTTTCTAATAAACGGTCTCTTTCTGTTTGAATCTCTTTATCATTTCCTGTTTTTCCGCCATAGTTTTCTATCACTAAACTAACTCCCTAATTTGACCCTGTCTTTAGGTCGTTCCAAGACCTGTCCAAGCAGGTGGACCTGGTTTACGGGACAGTGAGAGACTCTGCAGTGTACGAGTATTTCCAAGCCAAAGGGACCAACCCTCTGGAACAGGACAGCACATACGCCGAGCTCTGGAAGACCATCAACAAGAACAATGCCTTCGAGAACTCAGTCTCCAGCCCATCAGAGGGAATCAAGAGGGTGAGTGTTTATTTTGGTATTCATAAATAAAATGCTGTCAGAACACTTTTAACTCACGTTGTTATTGTTGGACTTCTGTAGGCATCTTTGCAAACTTTATATTCTTTAAAGGTGCAATGTGTAACACGTGTCACATGCTTAAAAAAAATTAGGGGCAGTTTTTCAGCTCCTCTGCCAACCCCTAATTAACAGCATGGCAAGACCACGAGTTGGATGAAATCACACTACTTTCTTGTAATCCTCACGTGTGGTGTTTGCCCAGTTTACGTTATAGCTAAATAGCCAACGTTGGTTCAATCAGAAGAGACTTGTTGTTTTTATAGTAAAAAGAATATTTATTAACGTGCACATAAGAATGAAAAATGTGAAAAGCCTTTGGCGATTAGACCCCATAGAAATGGTATGATTTAAGAAGGGTGATGAATCCATAGTTGAATAGGCCTTTGTTCAGCTTGTCCTGGACTCTGGATATGATGGCTGGAGGAGGGCTTGACGATTCTGCCTGAAATGACAGCAGCAGAGGAGAGAGCAGATTTAAAATTTCGCAGTGGCATCCTGATTGGCTGATAGAGATTGTGGCAAAGTCTTCCTGACTGAACTTACGCTGAGCTTCATATGTTACCTCCAAGTAGATAAGTGTAAAAATGAAACAGTGATTCCAGAGAGAAGCAGACAGAGGGGTCTACAGTCTGTGTTTGAAGGATATATCCAGGATGTCAAACTGACTCAGCAGCAACAACAGGTTAAAAAGACAAAGCTAGTTAGAAGCTAAAGCCGAACTATAGGCTACAGATCACAGTGTAAAAGTGAACCACCACATCACTGCTGATTGCCACAGAAGACAATGAATATAAAGGGAAACTTTGCTGATACTGAACCAGCTGTGTGGCATCGCAGTGTGTGGAGATCAACGGTGTTCGGCTTCTCCCCCGTGCCACTGCTAGTGCTGGTTGAATATCCGCAAAGTTTCCCTGCTTCCCTTCACTGGCTCCTGTACAGCAGGGTTGGTCTTTGTTTCACTGTTATAATCATTAAAAAGCAAAAGCAGCATGTGTATACATTCAGTAGGCTATATCTTCAGTAGCTAGCTAGCTAACCCTACACTTTTCAGGGTTTGATTTTGGTTTTGGAACAGGGAAGAAACGTACAGTACAGGCCAAAAGTTTGGACACACCTTGTCATTCAATGCGTTTTCTTTATTTTCATGACTATTTACATTGTAGATTCTCACTGAAGGCATCAAAACTATGAATGAACACATGTGGAGTTATGTACTTAACAAAAAAAGGTGAAATAACTGAAAACATGTTTTATATTCTAGTTTCTTCAAAATAGCCACCCTTTGCTCTGATTACTGCTTTGCACACTCTTGGCATTCTCTCCATGAGCTTCAAGAGGTAGTCACCTGAAATGGTTTTCCAACAGTCTTGAAGGAGTTCCCAGAGGTGTTTAGCACTTGTTGGCCCCTTTGCCTTCACTCTGCGGTCCAGCTCACCCCAAACCATCTCCATTGGGTTCAGGTCCGGTGACTGTGGAGGCCAGGTCATCTGCCGCAGCACTCCATCACTCTCCTTCTTGGTCAAATAGCCCTTACACAGCCTGGAGGTGTGTTTGGGGTCATTGTCCTGTTGAAAAATAAATGATCGTCCAACTAAACGCAAACCGGATGGGATGGCATGTCGCTGCAGGATGCTGTGGTAGCCATGCTGGTTCAGTGTGTCTTCAGTTTTGAATAAATCCCCAACAGTGTCACCAGCAAAACACCCCCACACCATCACACCTCCTCCTCCATGCTTCACAGTGGGAACCAGGCATGTGGAATCCATCCGTTCACCTTTTCTGCGTCTCACAAAGACACGGCAGTTGGAACCAAAGATCTCAAATTTGGACTCATCAGACCAAAGCACAGATTTCCACTGGTCTAATGTCCATTCCTTGTGTTTTTGGCCCAAACAAATCTCTTCTGCTTGTTGCCTCTCCTTAGCAGTGGTTTCCTAGCAGCTATTTGACCATGAAGGCCTGATTCGCGCAGTCTCCTCTTAACAGTTGTTCTAGAGATGGGTCTGCTGCTAGAACTCTGTGTGGCATTCATCTGGTCTCTGATCTGAGCTGCTGTTAACTTGCGATTTCTGAGGCTGGTGACTCGGATGAACTTATCCTCAGAAGCAGAGGTGACTCTTGGTCTTCCTTTCCTGGGTCGGTCCTCATGTGTGCCAGTTTCTAGAAGCGCTTGATGGTTTTTGCGACTCCACTTGGGGACACATTTAAAGTTTTTGCAATTTTCCGGACTGACTGACCTTCATTTCTTAAAGTAATGATGGCCACTCGTTTTTCTTTAGTTAGCTGATTGGTTCTTGCCATAATATGAATTTTAACAGTTGTCCAATAGGGCTGTCGGCTGTGTATTAACCTGACTTCTGCACAACACAACTGATGGTCCCAACCCCATTGATAAAGCAAGAAATTCCACTAATTAACCCTGATAAGGCACACCTGTGAAGTGGAAACCATTTCAGGTGACTACCTCTTGAAGCTCATGGAGAGAATGCCAAGAGTGTGCAAAGCAGTAATCAGAGCAAAGGGTGGCTATTTTGAAGAAACTAGAATATAAAACATGTTTTCAGTTATTTCACCTTTTTTTGTTAAGTACATAACTCCACATGTGTTCATTCATAGTTTTGATGCCTTCAGTGAGAATCTACAATGTAAATAGTCATGAAAATAAAGAAAACGCATTGAATGACAAGGTGTGTCCAAACTTTTGGCCTGTACTGTATATCTTTTTCCAACCTCTCCAGGTAACGAGTATCATTAATACACGACGTGCCCCAGGCACAACATTTAGCTCCAAATCCACAAAACCAGCCTGAAAATGAAGGAAATCTCAAACGATTGCATTAGAGTCAATGGAGCATAGCTGTGTTGTTGTCAGACCCTGGTCTGAGCTGGCTCGATGCTACATTATGATTGGCCAGTCTGTGTCTGGGGACGGGACTTAGCAAAGGGTTAATTCTAAATTTGGATTGAAAATCAATTTTCTATGTTTTAAACTAAAGTTGTAACCATATTTTACACACTGCACCTTTAACAGTAACATTTGGACACACAGGAACTATGCAATATAAAAAAGGCAGAGTGAATTAGGGTTTTTTAGGTAATACCTACATAATAAATAATTTTGGTTCAAACACACATTAAAATACATATTTAGCTAACAGGCAATGAAGGGATTGCTTTCTCCTCCAGAAACTGTTAATGCTCTTAAATAAATTATCTAAAAATATAATATAATTCTATCTCCAGCTCAGTGAAATGAATACTGTGAAACATGAACTTGGCCTTGAAGATAATTAAATGTAGCATTTTACTGTCACACCAGCAGGTAGGAACCGTGAGTCTGTTAATAATTACTGTTCCTGATTCACACAGGCATGTGAGTAAAGTGATATTTTTAATCTACTGAATTGGGAGGGATTTTAATTATTTCCAAAAAACTCTGTGCTGCTGAATTAATATTTAATGAATTCTCTCCCCTCTCTCTCTTCCTGTAGCACAAACACACACAGTCTTACAAACACCAGATTGAAGAATAATCCATAATTAAACAAATTACAGAGTCTAGATATATGCACTTGTCAGTAAACAGCTTTATTTTCTGAGCAGCCAGTTGCATTCAGTGTAGTCAGGCCAGTTTGCGTTGCACAGATATAAATGAAAAACAACTCTTTTCAATTTTGAAACCAACTTCAAATATACTTGATGAGAAGAAGCCATTTTTCCCTGTTACTGAAAAACCACAGTGCTTCCAAGAGCCCACAAACTGCTGCATGGCCCTCATTCTGACTCCAGTTTGTAGTTTGACAGTAATATGATTTTTTTCCTCTTTGTATTTACTTATTAAAGCTGAATGAACTTGAGAGCCCTGTGTAGTCCTAATGAGATGTGAGGTGAAAAGGCTGCTCAGCTGTATTTGTTGAGAGCACAGTCTTACTCTGGGAGATGTAGGATGTAGGGATACCACAGGGAAGAAAGTCAGAGATCTGTGTACCAAAAAATAACAACACAAAAAAACTCCAGAAGGATTTCAGACGAATTTTCAGCTTTGGTTGTTCTACATATTCTCTACACAGTGTGCTTGAGGCTACGGCACATGATCGTGTGTCTCAAAAGATGCTACATGCAGAGGAAGCCAAAGCTGGGAAAAAAATAGGGGTGCAACTATTTTCATCATCTTTGTAAGAAATCTAATGTTGCACTGTTTGTTTGCTTTAATGAGTGGGCAAAGTGTTTATGCTAATTTATGTGCAAATATTTAGCTCTACCCCAGTGAAAAGCCTTCCCACCAACACAGGGCGTTGTGTTCAATGAGTACATGAAATGACAAGGGAGAGGTGCACAAACTGACAGATTTAACTGTGAAAATTAAAGTAAAAAGCATTTATGTCTTCATCATAAAACGGAAAAACAAAATGTTCCTCCTTACTGTCTGTATTGTCTATTATAAGTAAAATAAAACAGAAACTACTGAGCTAATGTTGCTTTAACACATCAACCATGTATTAATCCTTTGAATCTGTCTTTGCTCAACTATCTAAACTATCCAGGCGAAGCGGGAGTCATATGCCTTTCTGTGGGACATGGCGGTGGTGGAGTACGCTGCTCTGACAGATGACGACTGCACACTGACTGTAGCGGGAAACAGCATGAGCACCAGAGGCTACGGCATGGCCCTGCAGCACGGCAGTCCTTACAGAGACCTCTTCTCTCAGAAGTATGTACATTGGTTTATATTTTATACTGTATATTGATATATTAATTGCAAAGCATTCACTGTAGCTAAGCAGTAATGGAACCAGTTGATATTGCTCAATGTTAGTATCATTCACCTTTAAATTATTTGAAATCAATAAACAAAAACTAAGCTTAGGTTCCATGTGCATCGGAACATACTTCCAATATACAATCAGCTGTAGTAAGGACTCGTAGTATAATAGTCCATGCAGTATCATAAGTTATCATTGTATGTGTTTAGTAAAGTCAAGTACTTATTGATGCATCTATAACAATGAATGGTTCATCATAAGGTTTAAAGTAAGTAAAGTTGGTGCATTTAATGTATTTAAAATAATCTATGCTGCTTCATATGTGATTGTCTATCATACACTAGAATATTTTAAAAATACTGACAGTCTCTCACACCTAAAGACAATCAAATCAAATCACATTTTATTTATAGAGCATATTTCATACAGAGTAATCTTAATGCACTTTTACATACGTGTGGATAAAAACACATCAAGTCTTGACAGTAATTCATCCCTAGCCAACACAGCGACAGAGAGACAGACAGATGGACACAGACAGAGGGGAGAGAGACAGACTAACTATTCATAGGCCTGGGACAACAGGTAGGTCTTAAACTGGACTTTAATGGATTACACAGTTGCAGAGAATCTCAGATTGTCAGGCATTTTGTTCCAGAGAGTGGGACCATAATGACTGCATGCTTCATCATAAGGTTAAAAGTAAGCTAAGTAATCTATGCTGCTTCATAAGTGATTGTCTACCATACACTAGAATACTATTAAAGACTGACAGCCTCTCGCACCTAAAGACAATGTGTGTCAGAGAGCTTTTTTTGTCACAGAATCAGATTTAGCAAAAACTGGGTATCTTGAAGTAGGTATTTGCAAAATTGTTAGCTTCAAATAGAAAAAAAGTGGACAGATACTGTTGCAGCCCTCAAAATCTCCTGGGAGTATGCTATGTGCTATAGCTTCGCAGCTAACCACTTTTCACCATTTTAAACAAGGCTGCTTGTAAGCTAACTTTAGCTACTGCAATATTAGCAACAGCCCACAAGCTAACTGTACATTTCAACTGAAGATTTCCTGCTGTAGTCATATGGTTATACAGTGTAATTTTTAAAGCTAGCAGGTTTCAGCTTAAAGAAACAGTTAGCTCATAGGCTACTAGCAAACAGCCCAGTAGCTAACATTTGCTTGCTAGTAGCACCTACAGTAGTTAGCTTGCTAGCTGTCATTTGACATGTGCCCACATTTGTTGCTGTTCTCAACTCCACTTTATCCATCTTTTCCCACAGACAAATGTAGCTAAATGTGCCAATTTAAAGGCTCAATCAACTAAGGAGGAAAACTGGAGGAAACGAGTACAAGTCAATCACAGCGGTAGTACCAGCCAATCAGAGCGAAGTAGGGCGGGGCAAGCGGAACATGCTCGCAAATAATACCAACTGGCTAACTGTCATATTTTGGACTGTGGAAAGTGAGGAGAAAGTGGAGTTGTGGAGTGAACAGGAGTGCCTCTTTCATATGTCCTCACATATGTGCCATGATAGAGTGAAGACGGAAAAAAGTGGACAAAATTTATTGCAGCCCTCAAACCCCCCTTAAGTATGCTATAGCTAGCAAGCTAACCACCATAGAGGCTATTTGCAAGCTAATGTTAGCTACTGGAATGTGTGCTATTAGCCTACAAGCCAACCATATGATTTAACTAAATATTACTAGCTTAAAATAATGTGACCACTTATGAGTGAAACTAGAATTCATAAACTGAAATGTATAGTTTACTTGTAGGCTAATAGAAAAGATTCAGGTAGCTAACATTAGCTTACAAGTAGGCTAACCTTGTTTGAGATGAGGATGGTGGTTAAGCATATAGCAAACTCCCTCGGATTCTGAGGGCTGCAACAATGTCTGTCCACTTTTTTCCTTTCTCAAGCTAACGATCTTGCAAATAGTGACTCTGCAAGATCCCCAGTCTTTCCAAAATTTTACTCTGTGACTAAAAACTCTCTTACTCATGACACATTGTCTTTAGATGTGAGAGGGTGTCAGACTTTAGTCTTCTAAAATTATTTTAAAAGTATAGAGTGTGTCAGTAAACCCAGAACTCCATTAGCGCTTTTAGCACTTCAGCTTCTCTCGTCTAAAAGTCAATACGTTTTTTTGAATGGGATTTTGGTAAAATGCCTTGAATAAGGTCTGTGGTTAACAAAAGCTTAAGCAAGTTTCAGGTTTTGTTCTACAACATAAAACACGTCAGTAAATACCCTACTTGTGAATTTTGAAGCTTTTACGTGTCGTAAAAAAGGCGGTTGCTAACAAGGTGCTCAATACGACCACAAACCCTGTCGGGGACATTAAACGTCATCACCCCGAACAGACGAGAGTGCTGGCAGTCCGCCATTATAGCTTCTTATTTAGCTTAAACAGTCCGATTTCCCCATTATATAATGTTTTTAAAATAAAGCGGCCGAAATCAGTTGAAAGCTTAGTGGCAGTGACGTCAAGAGTCATGCGACCGTGGAGTAGTCATGTAGTCTGTTAAAGCCTAATGTTAGCTTTTTACTTCTGGCGATCGCATTTAAGCTTCAAATGCAGTATGAAAGGTGTTCATATGTGAAGATTATCTTGCTGAACAAAACCTTTAAGTATCATAAACTTGTGTTAGCCACAGAGCTTATTTTCTGACATAATCCAAAACGCAATGCAAAAATCACATTCACCTTCTCTTCCGGGAACCAGCGCGATGCTAAACTTCCGGATTTTGACATCAGCCCTGGCACACTCTATTGTTGGGTATGATAGACATTAATCACTTATGATGCCTCATAGATTCTTTTAAATACATGAAAATGCAATACACTTTGCTTAACACCAACAATGAAACCTTACGATGAGGCATGTATTATATAGATACATCAATATGTAGCCTACTAGACTTTACTTAACACATATGATGATTATTTACGGTACTGCATGGACTGTTATTCTATGAGTCCTTGGTACAGTTGATGGTTGAGGTGTGTATAGGTATTCATAATGCATCATAAGCCCCATCAGTCAACCTCTAGTTTATAACTAGTCAAGAGCATTCATAAAACAGTTATATTTCATTATACACTGATCAGCAAAAACATTAAAACCACTGAGAGGTTAAGTGAACAACACTGATCATCTTGTTACAATGCAATTTTCTTTTGGGGAAATCTTGGGTTCTGACATTCGTGTGGACGCCACCTGACATGCTCCACCTACTTAAACACCAGTGCAGACCAGGCACTGCTCATTATGGCAACAGCACTCCCCAGTGGCTGTGGCCCCCCAGCAGGACAATGCGTCATGCCACACCACAAAAACTGCTCAGGAGTGGTCCGAGGAACTTGACAAAGAGCTCAAGGCATCAACCTGGCCTCCAAATTCCCCAGATCTCCATCTAATCAAACATCTGCGGGACATGCTGGTACCCAACCTCACAAGCCACAGGGCTCAAAAGATCTGAAGCTAATGCCCTGGTGCCATGCCTTAACAGGTCAGAGCCAAGTCCGGTCCAAGGAGCATGTCTGGGGTACCAGCACATCCCTCAAATGGTCAATAACATTGGGATCTGGCATATTTGGAGGTCAGGTTGACGCTCTTTGTCCCATTCCTTGGGTCATGCCTGAGCAGTTTACGTGATATGGCATGTTGCATTGTCTTGCTGGGGGGCCACTGCCATCGATAAGTGCTGTTGCCATGAGGGGGTTTATTTTGTCTGCAACAGTGTTCGGGTGGGTGGACCACATCAAGCAGCATCCACATGATCGCAGGACCCAAGGTTTCCCAGCAGAATATTGCACTGTAATAAGATGATCAATGTTATTCAGTTCACCCACTAATGGTTTTAATGCTTTGGCTGATCGGTGTAAGTCACATCTATAATGTTTTATGACTGTTGATATAGTGCATCAAGAAGCATTATGTGTGTTTATGAGAAAAGTCATAAAACATTATAAATATGGTCTACATAGAAAGCGATGAATAATAGGCAAATGTTTGCCTGCAGAGTTTACATATCACCTGGGGTTCATCCTTCACCTTCTCAAAATGATCCCACACTTTGTATTTCCTGCCCGACATGTTATTAACTAGCCTGTGTAATAACCCCAGGTACTGGCTCTGGAAATTAACGTGGCTCCTGTCTGACTGCTGGGCGTGGCCTCTTCCTGTGTCTGTCCTTTCAAATTAAATTCCCACATGGTCCAGTCATATAGGATTTGGTGTATTTTGACAAGGCACAGCTCCAAATGGAGTTTTACGTTTGTTTGTTTTTTCTGCAAATAAATGACCGATGAAATCTTGCAGACTAATGACCTTTCTTATCGACTAACATTTGGTCAACCATTAGAGGGTAACCCTAGTGCAGTTAGTCAGGATGGCTGCCAGCTGTGCATCACTGATCAATAAACAACATGGCGGGTTATTTTTTAGCATGACATTTCCAGCTGTAATTGTGCTCCCAAAAGCAGGTAATTCAAGCCAAAACTTGATACACAACCACACATTAACCACAGTGATGTTAAAGCGTCAAGTTTCAACATATCCGCAGTTTGCATAAATGCACAATTCAAACATTTATTCTGGCAGTTGGGTTGAGGAGCTACACAACAACAGCTCAAACATACTTGCACACTCACCCCGGACACCATTTCTCTCTGGTCTGCATGTGCCAATCAAATATTTAATTTCATTGGTGTCAGATATCCAGTAGTCTATTCGCTGAAGCGTCCACTGGGCAGCTCATAACATAACGTCCGCTCCTGTCATTACCTGCCATAAAACTCCATCTCAGTGGTTTTGCCTCCACAGAGGAACTCCCTCACATCCAAGATAATTAAATGTTAAATTAATGTTAAAATGATTGGCTCTCCCCAAGTTAAACTTTGAAGGGACAAAACAAAAGTAGGCACAAGAAACCTCCAGCCTAATTGCACAGGAAAACCACGAGTGCACACAACTATGATAAAATAGGTGAAAGTTGAACCAGAAAGTGGGTTTGTTCTTTACACAGGACAGTTTGGGTGATGAGTTTAACTTCCCCTTCGTTCTCTCCTCCGAACAAGTTTGACTAACCCTGAATGCTCATAATTTTTGCCTTGCTCGAGCTATTTTTAGTGATGTCACAGTGTCTCCAGATCCCAGCAATTACTTTGGTGGCTACAGTGTTATCACAACCGACAAAACAGATGGCCAGAGCTATGAAAATAAAACCCAAGCTGTAGTTAACTGCAGATTCTGTGATAATATTGACTGATGTCTAGATACAATGTAACCTGAACATTTCTTATCACAAGGTATGTTGAAGATGCAGACGGAAAAGTACATTTTTCAGATTTTCAGCCCATGGTTTTTGGTTTATCTTTTTTTTCTTTGCCCTAGACACTAGACAGAAATATGCTGCTTCAAACATTTTCACTGCAGTTTTACAAGGCTGATAGAAGTGAATTTCAAATCAGGGCAGCCAACTCCTCCATGTAAACTACAGATTCAGGACAAACATCTAAAATGGGAGGATTGATCCCCCTGTTAACTGCAAATACAGCCTACGTGCAATGCAGTAAAGAAATGGTGAATATTTCAAGGTTTATGAGCGTAAATGTGTATAAATGTCAAAAGCTTTGAGTCCGAGTGTGCCTTACTTGCACACAAACATGTGTGCCAGTCACTGGCTGAATAACTGAGACTGAGTAATGACTGTGCAGAAAGCTAACAACTCCGATGGGACAGATTCAGTGTCTCGCCTCAGTTTATACTCAGCCATCATAATTCTCCCCTGTATCCATTCATTCCTCTCTACATGCTAACTAATGGGCTGACTGTAGTATTTGATCATCTATGTTTACACTCTTATGCATTTTGATATGAAACCAATTAATCTTGAAGATGCGATTGTTTTTCTTCGCCTTGTTTACATATGACTGGTCTTTGAGCTCTTGTTAGCACTCGGAAATTGTTTCAACAATGCGTCGGTATCACGTCTCACAATCTGCTGCTGTGCAGACTGCAGTTTGAAATAGCATTCTACCCACAATCAGTGCTAATGCAGTACATGAACAACTACACAGTGATATCATGTAATCATAGTCGTTCAGAGCACTATATTGATTCCTCATTGTTTCCCTGTGAAAATTATATTTAATTTTCCATGCTCTACTCAACTGCTTATGCCATTCGATTAGCCAACATTTAACATGAACAAATTATTGCTATTGTAGGATTTGTTCAATGCCTGTGTTGTTACATGAAACTATGCACCTCCTTGAATTAACTACTGGGTCGTTCCTTTCTACAGGATATTGGAACTTCAGGAAAAAGGTGATCTTGACATCCTGAAGCAGAAATGGTGGCCGAAGAAAGGCCGCTGTGACCTGCAGAGCCACGCAGACGCTCAGCCGGAGGGAAGGGCGCTGCGTCTCCACAGCTTTGCGGGCGTCTTCTGCATCCTGGCTGCGGGGCTGCTGCTGGCCCTCCTAGTGGCTGCACTGGAGACCTGGTGGAACAGCAACCACTGCCGGAGAGAGCAGCCCAAAGAGGTGACCACTGACATCTCGTCGGGCCAGGGCCCAGTCCCAAGCCTGCTAACCCAGAACCGGGCCATGGTGGCCACCACGGGTCCCCCTGCCCCACCAAGGCCCCGGTCGAGACCCAGACCCCCGGGCCCCCCGGTCCTGCCCAGAGATGCCACTGCCACACTCTACTTTATGGATCCAGCAGGCGCTGACGCCAGCCCCGATTTAGTAGAGCTGCAGTACACCCAGTTATAATAGGTGTGCCCCTGATGATAGTCCAGACATCATGTGATCAATCTACTCATTCCTTCTCATGTTGGGAGAGAGGTTGGGGTGCTTTGTTAGGGACTTCTGAGGCTTCTCTCTCAAACAAACTCGCTGTGATTCTCTC
Source organism: Epinephelus fuscoguttatus (assembly GCF_011397635.1). NCBI lineage: Eukaryota > Metazoa > Chordata > Actinopteri > Perciformes > Serranidae > Epinephelus > Epinephelus fuscoguttatus. The sequence continues at coordinate 14,766,825 of NC_064767.1, forward strand.
ATACTGACACACAAAAGCATTAACTGCCTGCACTTTGGCCTAAACAATCAATCACAGTCTCTGGTGCTCATGTGAGAGAACCGCAGCTGAAGTAACAAAAGTAAATATAACACTGAATTGCAAATTCAAAACCACATACTGAAATTGTACTTCTGAGTCGATGAGTGCTTCAGTTGTACAATAGCTCTCTTTAGCTAATCCATTCAAGTCTTAATGCTTTAGAGCTCTGACCTTATCTCGCTGCTGTCGACTGGGCAGCCCCTCTGCATGAGGCGTCCAGACAACTAAGGCTTGACATGGATCCCTAAACTAAAGTGTGAGCAAAAGCTGATAGTAAAGAATCTGAGCCTTGACCTGCCTGTTTGACATGACAGACCAACAATGCAATAAGAACCACTGGCTGAGGACATCCATTACAGACCCAGTCCTGTCCTGAAAAGACAGTAAATCAAACTCCACCCATGCTGGTTTTGGGGGCAAATGAGAGTTTGAGTTACTGCTGTTGATTTCTATTCCAGTCTTTGTGTGCAGCTGCTCTCATAATGACCACATACTGCTGTCATGGGAGATTCACAACAGACAAACATCACTGTCATTATTTATGGAACTTAAGATGTGTTAGATGTCTTTTGTTTGAGTATTATCATGGTAGTGTGATCCACTATTTTTTGTGTTTGTAGAAGTGATTTTCCACACAAAATGTATCTTATGAGTATCAAACATTGACTCTCTGTCGGCTTGAAATGTGACTGTTGGCCAAAACACGACATTAATACTTGATTAATCAAAATATTGACAGATTAATTAATTATTAAACATAACAGTTTCAAGCTAAAATAGAAAAAAAACTCATTTAACTCATTTATAAAACATATTTTCTACTAATTTGCTGTTTCTCAATTTTATATCCCTGTTTGATTTAATACCTTTACATGTTTGACAGTCAGCTACCTTTCAAGCTTACACAGAACGAGTGTTTAATATTCATAAGATTTGAGTGGAGAATCACTGGCACCATGACAGCACAAACATACAGTATGTGGGCATTATGACAGCCATTTCTAGCAGAACCTACTGTAAACCTGAACATATCAACCATTAAAACAAATAGCTCGACTTTTAAGAAATAAACTTATTTGCTTTCATGCCAGGAGTTGGATGAGGCGATTCATACCACTCTCATATCTGTCTGTTAATTAAGAAGCTACAGCCAGGAGACAGTTAGCCAAGGAAGTTTCCAGTTGTTAGTTGCCAAACAATGGACCTCATGTATCAACATTCTCTTAAATTATAGAGACCATCTTGTGTTAGGATCACACCTGCCACAATACAGCAATCTGTGAATTAAAGTGAATGTCAGCCATTGATGTAAATGGCTCTCCCTCTTTTTCTGGGCCTTTTGCTTGGACCATACCCAACTCTGAACTCGGCCTTCAAACAGACAGACATACAAAGACTTGCCAAAACACTCAGAACAGCTTCTGCGGTAGTTCATGCTACACTAGGCGTCACCAGGACCCCATTTTCTAATGACACACACACAAGGTGAAAACGTTATCAGCCATCACGGCAGGTAACTACAGATTATCTTGCAATGGGACCATCCCAGCCAATACAGCAAACCGGGTCTTAAAAGGAATACTCCAAACCTTCGTCCGCTTTACTCAGATCGCACACATCTGCAAACTCGACCTGTGTTGAAAAATCTGTCCACAGACAGACATATGACCACCACACAAATTACTCAGAATGACACGCTACAGTTGGTTTCACCAGGACCAAAAGAGTTTTTAGATCGACTATTTCCAACAGGGCGGCTAGGTCACAAACTTTCTCATCTCCCAAACATTTAAGAAGAGAAATAGGTAATTGAATCTCGCTTCATATTTGATCTTCCAGCCTAGTTTGACTGCAGTTCACGAGCAGTGATTTACATGATTGACAGCTACTTCAGACACTCCTCAGCTCTGATTAGGTGTTTTCATTCACGTTTGATAAGGTCATTAGAAGTGCTACGAACTAATAGAGAAGGCAGAGTAACAGGATTTTCTTCACAGATTATCTGTCACGTACTGCTGCGTGGATATAGCGACAGTTTCAGCAAATATGACAGTGTTATTTTTATAAAAGTTACCAACTACAGCTTTAAAGCACAGATGTGAGAGAAGTATGGACCTTTTCATCTACTACTGAGAAAGAAAGTGAAAAAGATTATTTCCCAAAATGTGAAACTATTCCTTCTATTACCTAAATAATAATTAATTGCAATTATATGTCAATGTCCGGATTCACAGGGGACCACTTTGGTAATGTATGGTTGTCTATGATCTCCAGCAGGTGACTAAGGATTACGGTCTGGAAAGGGTTTCTGGTCCATTGACATATAATGAAATAACAAGCGCTGCACCAGAAGGGAGGCGGCACATATGGACAGACAGAGAGACAGACTGGGAGGAGGCCGATGCTCTTGACACAGGTCAGGAGAGGCCTGACGTACTCTACTGTCATTGGCTGTGTCAGGGCAAAGGGGCGGGGCATGGGGCCGGGCAGGGGTACATTGTAGTTGCTTCATCTGTCATCTCACCCCACGGTCTCTCCTGTTATTTGGCTTTTTTGTTACGTCTGTCTTCAGTGTGGCTCGACTTAAATGGGTGCATGTTGGTAGAGTAAAATATTGCTGTGTGGAGGGCAGGGTGCAGCCAAATGTGTCCAATAAGCAATCATGTACTCGTTATTTGGCTTCTCCCTTCCCTGCTTTATATGTGTTCCCACATATTTATGTTTTATTTGGGGGTTGGGGGTATTTTATTAGATTCTCCAATATAATTTAGACGACTTCAATTAAGTGACACTAACTACTTTGTCTTCATTTAGATTTTATTGTCTCACAAAGTTCGATTCATTGAATCTGTGCGTTTATTGGAGCCTGTCTTGTTAACAGCAGATGCTCTTCACGCAAGAGTCGCCCACTGCAGATGTGTGGTCACCTAATTGTGGAGAAAATTTAAACACTTCTGCATGAAGAGACATCTTCATTTAAGTTCATTTCAGAAGAGGAGACATTACCTTTTACGACCCCATATTTAAGAATTAATGTTTAAAGGTAATGTCTCTCTTGATGTTGGCTGCTTGAAAAATTCCAGTATGTTACTAATTTATATATTTGGGTTTGCTGTCTAAAGCTTAATTAAGCCAGTGTGTTTTTTCAGCCCCCGTCAAACTCATGTGAACTGAATAATAATAAGAGTAGACTGCACTGCATATAAACTGGTCTTGATGGTGATGATGATGAAACAACCATTGTAACCTGTCTTTCTCTGTCTTCGTTCACTCTCTATCCCCGACCCATTCTTTCTTCTAACCTCCTAACCCCTTTCACTGCACATTCATTTTCACTTTTATTCTTTATCACACTCCTCTTTAATTACATTCATGTTCTCCCTTCCATTAAAACCTCCGTCCTTTCTCCTTGCCTCTTTTATTCCACATGCACTCTATGGCTATCTATCTTTAGGACAAAGAGGTGAACCTGGAACAGGTCCACCAGCGTTTGAACAGCCTCCTGGACGAGGACTTGGCCCACAAGCAGCTGCCAGGCCAGTCTATCGAGATATCTGCCCTGGACATTGGCAGCATGCAGCCCAGCCAGTCTCTGGAGGCCTTGTCTGCTCGGGATTACCCAGCCCATCGGGGGCCGCCGCGGCTCTCTGTGACCACCTTCCTCCAGGAGGGTCATGGGGCAGGAAGGACACTGGGTGCAGCCACTGGCAGGACCTTGCCCCTGCCTCTCAGCAGTGCCACCATGCCCTCTATCCGCTGCAAACACAGGGCGCCCAATGGGGGGCTCTTCCGGCAGAGCCCAGTCAAGACACCAATGCCAATGTCCTACCAACCAGTGCCAGGAGGACCCATCCCAGAAGCCAGTGAGCCCAGCCACGGGACATCCATCTGAGCACACCGAACATTCACAGACACTCAAGCTCAAACAGAGTAGTGGAGAGCTGAAGAGAGTGCTAACTGTGTGAAGAGTTATAAATAAAACACTAAAAAAGGGTTTTTATTACCAGTGATGAAGAGTCAGTGGGACGACACGTGACAAGACACAGAGACTATAATGTACATATTTGTAAGTACAAAGAGAGAGAGAAGCAACATTAAAAAGAGTATTTTGAATATTCTCAACAGTTGAGTTTAAAAAACATAAAAGTATTAAAAAAATGACTGTTTGAATGGCTTTGTAAATTTTGTTCTAAATCAATAAAGGTGACAATTCTTTGTGGTTGTTTTCTAAGTGCCAAGTTCAAAGATGTTTTCTTTCAGATCAACATTAACTGAATGTACTGTGAGAATTCATGCTAAAAAGACATTTCACACTTCAAAAGACATTGGAAGAATTGATTTGTTTCATATGAAAAAATAAAAAGTATAATACAAAAACACTGAGACGTGTGCTTGAAAACGTATTTAAAGTATCAGTGCCGTGCTGTCGGTGTGCATCTGTGACTCTGGGATCACTGATAAAATTGTGTTTAGAGGATAATAGGTGGTAAGTGAAAGTCTAAAATGTTTTTCACATATTCCAGCAACACAGTTGTTCAATAAATAAGGCTCATTATTTTTGTTTTTTAAGCTTCATTAAAAATAGTCTAAATTAAATATTAAGGGGTAGAAATGGTTCAAGATGGATTTGCAAAATACTGCTTAAAATGCCACAACTGCATAATAATCATCTTTTTTCAATTATCAGCAGCTTACTGCATTTCCGTCTTAAAGTTTTTATTGCTAAAAGATTTTCTGAACTGTGCTCATTGCAGGAAGACATGGTTTACTGGAAATAACAGTGTGTTCTTGCAGCCTGCAACAATATCTTTTGGGTATCAGTTTAAAACTGAATGTGTTTTTTGATAAAAACCAAAGATGATGAGCCTTATACATTATTTTTTCCAAAAAAGGATTCGTCAGATGTTTAATTTGTTGGTCCATAAATCTAAGTAGCCTTTAATTTCTAAAAACAAATATTTGCATATGTAAGCAGAATCAGTAGGCGACGGTGCAAGATTCTGGTATCAGAAGCGCTCTGGTTTCCGTTTGTAGTCAAAGTAGTATTGATCCATCGTTTTTGAGCTATAGGTAAACAGTGCGTGCAGAGAGGCGGAATGCATTGGCCGAAATGCAATCTCAGAACCCATCAGCTATTGCCTGACAACAATTTGGCTTTATATCAGCTTTTTTTTTTTTTTTTTAAATTAATGCAGATATCTTTTCATAGAGATTTATTGAAATGACAGGCGCACAAGAAAGTAAAGGCCTTTGCAGACCAAGTCCGTATTTTCATCAGAAATTGTCGTACAGTTAAAATTAAATACGACCCCATGTGCTGTCAAACAAGTTCGCGCCCTGACTCCAAAACTTTCATCCATGTCAAAGTTTTCGTACCAGGTTCAATTTCCTGTGTTTTTTAACACCCGTCAAACCCGAGGGAGCTGTTTAACCGAGAAGCAGTAGAGGAAAATGTGGCATTACCTGCGAGATACATACATCATCAACAAGAGAGAAGAACAAGGCACGCAGTATAGTTTCATAACTCAGATAGCTTACTTACAACAGATCAGATAGTAATATTCAGGGGATTATGATGACAAGGCGGAGAATCTAAGAGAATGAGGACTACAGAGAGACAGAACCCAGCCACTCAGCCCCTTCACGTAGCTGCGGTGCCAAATCCTAGACGTGGGCAGAAAGTGGCAACAGCCTAGAGAGGTATCTCCAGTGGAGAGAAACAAAGGAGCAAATGTGCCTGTCTATTTTGTCTTATATTGCAAATGTTTGCAACAAATAGAACAATGAAACCCACAGGACTCAGTGTGCGAGGTTTCTATGCGTAACGATTTTTAGTGGATGATGGATTAAAGAAAACACATGAAAAACACGGACTTGGCATGCAAGGGTCTGAAGTATGGCCCAGACACCCACTTGGTACAGCAGATCTCTCAACATATTGGCTGCTGCCCCCAGAGGCTTATTGTCAGACAGATAGGGGATAGGTTTGATTGACTAGCTTTAAACGTTTACCAGCTCTACCCAACAACTGGGATGGGAAGGCAGAATAATGCCCCAAAACCATTATGTTATCCATTTTATCCATGTTTTATTCAACTACTTTCAACTGATAATCCCACTTGCTGCCAAGGTTTGCTCCTAAGGGGCTCACTGGTGTATCACCTTGGCACAACTATCAGCCCACATACAGTGAAACAAAGAAAAAGCCATCCTTGCGGGGATTGAGGATATAATTGCTCACATTGGAGCTACCGTCACACCACCACCAGTCCAAGCACACACACATGGGACCTATATGAACAAAGTGGACACCAGTGCCAGCTGTAGCATAAGGGGCAGTTGGGAAAGCAAACGTTAGCCAAGCAGACTCAGCTGAGCTGGCCACATGTAGCTGTAATGGTATTTGTGTGGGAGGGTAAGCACAGACTTGGGTTTCTTGGTCAATAACAGGTGTTAGTGGTGATTCAGAACAGAAACTCATGTTGGTTTGAGGATTGAACAATCTCTCACTGGGACTATTTTGCTCTAGTCAGTCACTAGTGTAAATACCAAGTAGTTAAATTGAGCAAACCTACAACAGTCAATGAAATCTAACCAGATATTCAACCAACCATTCAGCTTCGACTCCAGTGCAGAGGTCCAGAATCTGGATCTAAACTGCTCAAACTGTAATTCATCCAGACAAACAAAACAGCCAGCATGAGAAAATCTCATGTAATGTATAGAATTGATAAATAAATTTAAAATCATATTGTGCAGAGTTCCATCCAACCAGTGAGTTTACCAAATGTAGAGCGATGTTCCTGACAAACTGAACATTCCTCTCCACTCTCCTGCTGATTCCCTGACCTGCTGTGCACATACAGCTTACTGCTGATGCCTCTTTCTAAACTACAAGATCTTTAGCTCAAATCCTACAGACTGCCACTGGAGATAACAACTACTCAAGCAAACTTCTGGCAAGTGCAACCTCGAGCCCCAACCAAGACAAAAAACATGCTTTTTTAAAAGACCTATTGAAAAAATGTCAAAAAACAGTGAGCTGAAAATTGGTTTTTAGACTGTCTATCTAGTAACGTGGATTTCAAAGGGATTTATCCTCACTGTCAGCACTGAGTACACACAACTGACGAATGTCTGTGATCAACAATCAGAACTTCAAGCAATACAGCAAGTTTTCAGAGAAAGACCTGTACAGTATGTAAACCATTAACACATCAGCTATTTCATGGAAGACATCCATTGCATTATGTAGGTGTTTGAGATTAGTATGGCTGCCCCCTAATAGTCGACCAAACATTATTCAACCAGAAAGGTCATTAGTCTACAAGATTTCATTGGTGGTTTAATTGGTGAAAGTGAAACTCTATTAGGAGCTGTGCCTTGTCAAAATAAATCAAAACCTATATGACTGGACCATGTGGTGATTTAATTTGAAAGGACAGACACAGGAAGTGGCCACGCTCAGCAGTCAGACAGGAGTCACAAACCAATCACAGCCGACAGATATCTTTCTTTCCCTTCTTCTGTAAATATTCAGTCTGATAAATACGGAAAAGTTGATCATGTTAGTGCAGGGCTACTCAGAGCTTTACATCTGTCCCACAGACGATATAAATATAAACCAATGTACATACTTCTGAGAGAAGAGGTCTCTGTAAGGACCGCTGTGCTGCAGGGCCATGCCGTTGCCTCTGGTGCTCATGCTGTTTCCCGCTACAGTCAGTGTGCAGTCGTCATCTGTCAGAGCAGCGTACTCGACAACCGCCATGTCCCATAGAAAGGCATATGACTCCCGCTTCGCCTGGATAGTTCAGCAAAGACAGATTCAAAGGATTAATACATGGTTGATGTGTTAAAGCAACACTAGCTCAGCAGCTTCTCAGTTTTATTTTCCTTGTAATAGGCCTATATTAATGAAGGTTCATTAGTACGGTTTTGTATTTCTCTGTAATGTAGCACCGTGTTAACAATGTTACTGATACTATTCTTTCTCACACCTTCAACTCAAACCATTGTGTTGCCCTGCCCAAAATATATCATTTAATAATTACAATATCGTAAACATGCAAGCGATTAGTCAACTAATGGCCCTAAAAGACAACTATTGGTCAACTAGGACAATTCTTAGGTGGGGGCAGCCCGAGAGATTAGGGCTTTAAATGACAAGTTTCACCACAATACAACATATTATCAATACTTTGGACAACAATACAATATTTGCTGACATCACAAAGTCTGCCACAGTTTGTGGACAGAACTGGTGACACAGACGTGTGACGGGAATTTCAAAATAAAGGCGTATCCTGAAGATGAAGATATGTATCAATGTTTTTTCTTTGCATCAATAATATTGGATCGTTGATCACTGAATCGATACATCAGTCAAGATCAATGTGTTGTTACACCTTTACTTGAGACCAAAAGCAAGTAAATTTTGAACATGTTGAGTCTGTAAAAGGTATTTTGTGGTAAAATGGATCATTATCATTTTCCCCCAGTAAATTTAAAATGATCTCTTTTTTTTTAGATATTACAGGTAGCAGGTGGGTAATAGCCAAGCCTTTTTCCATGCCACATTATCCAAGAAAAGCCTCCATCTGTACTCATAACAATCACACCAACTTAAGATAAATTTCATCGCTGAGCCCTGGACCACAGGCAGCCCTGAAACACTGGTGTTTTCACAGCAAACAGAATTTCTTCAACTTTAAACTTCATCATCATTTCAGTATCATTTGCAAGATTAGAAAAGACAAGTTTCAACAATTACACTTTGCACTGCAGGGAAAACAGGTGTTGGCATCATCATCCTCATCATCACCAATGGTACTCTGACTGCATGAGTCAGGAGCACTTCTACAAGTTGGAGGTTTTGTGTTTCAGGGGGAGCGCTGTTGCCGATTTCTTTTCTATGTACCATGGTCATGCAGCCACTGACCCACACTGTTGGCTTAGCTAGGGTGTAGACTAACATCTGCCTCCTGTGATACACATGGAGCAACCATCTGCTCATTTTCACCTGAAGGCAAAGAGTTTCAGCGGGTGAAAACAATGAAAGTTCCTCGAGGAGTCACGACTCTAGCATGATCCCACACTGCAAACACTGCCAACTGTGTTGACTGGTGTGGCACCTGGCCGGGGTTCATGCAGAGGTGGGAGTGTGTTTGTTCAAGTTTTCAAGTAATAACGAAGGTGGCTCCACTTGACTGCACTGTGCCCCTGAAGTTGAAAACTTCAAAAAGGACTTTAAAATTGCTTTGCTCAAGTTTGTGTGTGTGCATGCACTTCAGCGTACTCGAGTTAAGAGATCTGTCTGCGCTCATATGTGTGCTGAGATTGTTGATTTGCCCTCGTCACCTTTCCCGTCCAGCAGTCCTGCCTGCCAGTCTCAGACGTGATGCTGTAATGTCTCCACGGCTGCGCTCAAAGGAACCACTGACCTTGTTCTGAGAGCCTGGCAGAGTCCTGTCAGAGATGTACTTCCTGTTTTTGCCTAACACAAACAGTCCACTGCCACTACTTCATGTCAAGACTCATCTCATGACATGGCCTTTTTCACCTTCACATCAGATACAGCACATACAGAAGCTCTGTCTCACTTCGCACGCCTTCAAATAAAAAAAAAAAAAAATCCAATCCCCTGGAGGAGCTACTGAGATTGCTTTCATGTGAAGAGATTATTAAAGAGGTCATTTCAAAAGAAAAGTCCATTTTTAAACATTGCGTAACGCAGAATAAAATGAATACATGTGTATCTTGATGTATAAATACAGATAATGTCCTGAGCACGGGAGAAAATCAACTAATGGACTCTCATTACTTGTAAAACCAAAATCTCCATCAGTTTTTCACATAGCACATTATCACAGGAACAGGGTCTTTGCAATTATACAATTCTTCCATACATGACTCGCATGAATAGTCTGTATAATTAGCTCGTGTGGGCAGTGTGTAGCTCGTGTGGGCAGTGTGAGCCAATCTGCTGTAAAATAACTTCTATTCTCCCTGCGGGGAGATCACTGACCGTCTGTCCAGACTGCCTCTGCAGCTTTATTATCCATTCATTGGGCAATCACACCTTAAACAGCATGCAGGGCTTTTGCGTTCTCATCCTGAGGGAAGCTCTTTGCCTTTTGTGCCCCCAAAACTTTAAATTTTAATGACATTAACTTGGTTTCCATATTTGATACTTGGAATGGAAATAGCCTCTCAGCTCTACTTGATTCCAGAATGCCTTACATATAAACATGACCTACACAACACGGGTCAAGATTACTGATAAAAAAATACAGCTCACGATTTTATATTATCACCCTTTCTTCAAGGCAGACAGTCTTTCTGGGTTTGAGATTTTTTTAAAGCCCATCTGTTACCTTCAGAGCTATCTACAGACAATCTAGTAAATCACTCTTTAAAGTACAAGAATAGCAGATGGAGAGATTTAATTAGGAAACATAAATTGACTCAACTACATGTCTTAAAAGGAACAGTTCAACATTTTTGGAAATTCTCTTAATTACTGTCTTAACCGGGGGTTAGATGAGAGGATTGATCAGCCAGCAGCTGGCTAAACTGGCTTTGCATAAAGCCTGGAAACAAGGGCAAACAGCTAGGCCCGTCTACCAGCACTGCTTTAAGGTCAAGTGTGTAGGATTCAGGGGTATATATTAGTAGAAATGTGAGATAACAGTCAAAACCGTGTTTTAATTGATTTATAATCGCTGGAAAATGAGAATTGTTTTTCACTACCTTAGAATGAGCCCTTTACAGCTACATATGGTGCGAGTCATCCTCCATAGAGTCCACCATGTTGTTCTACAGTAGCCCAGAACGGACAAAGCAAACAACGGCTCTAGACAGGGTCACCCAAATGTTAGTCGACCAGAAAGGTCATTAGTCTGCAAGATTTCATTGGTCGCTTAGTCACAGGAAAACAAACAACATACAACTGAACCATGTGGGAACTTCATTTGAAAGAAAGGCACAGGAGCTGTACGGCGCTGGGCCTGACCTCACGTGTTCCAGGCGGTTTAAGATGCAGTATTTGTACGGCCCCTACGTTACAGGGCTGGTACCTGCGGTTATTCCACAGGCTAGTTAATAACATGTCGGGCAGGAAATCCAAAGTGTGGGATCATTTTGAGAAGGTGAAGGACGAACCCAAGGTGATATGTAAACTCATCTTCATTGGTCGACTACAAACATGACGTATCATCTGAAACATGTCAGTAGCTACATGCCCATTAGCCCACAGCATCATTAACAGGCGGCTCGCTCAGTGTGTGACGTGCACTTGTAGATAAAATATAGGCCTATATTAATGAAGGTTCATTAGTACGGTTTGTATTTCTCTGTAATGTAGCACAGTGTTAACAATGTTACTGATACTATTCTTTCTCACACCTTCAACTGAAACCATTGTGTTGCCCTGCCCACAATATATCATTTAATAATTACATTAATATCGTAAACATGCAAGCGATTAGTCAACTAATGACCCTAAAAGACAACTATTGGTTGACCAGGAAAATTCTTAGTGAGGGGCAGCCCTACATTCCCGTTTCGTGTCTCCCACCATACTTCTTCTACACTGTTGGCACATGGAGGAAGTGTCAATTGTGCCACCTCACAGCCAGATGCCACTAAATCTCACACACTAACCTCACTAATTAACACTTAATGTCCTAGTTAATTAATCCATACAAAAATTATAAAAACATTTTGGCACATAACAGCCCTTAGAATGACAAATTATTTCTTGGCCATATTTCCCAAAATGCCCTAAATGTTTTCATCCTTCCTCGGACAAGGTCCAAAAGATTCTTAGACTAGTCACATTTGGCAGTTTGAGCTTACAGATATTAAAAATAAAAAGCAGAAAGTATAACTTTCTGTACTTAGTAAAATTTAATGTATGATTAACAACAGACTACAACTTCGGTTGAAGTGTTGGCAGGCAAAACAAGTTGTGCTGTGCATGGTACTGTATACAGGTGCCCGTAAGGTACATAATTTAATATGGTCATTTAATATATTTAACAGCCAATAACAGCAGATGTACAAGGTTAAATGAGTTTAACAACAAACAAAAAGCAAAAAATACAATAAAAAACTCAGGCAAAGACTTCAGGCTGTTCACACTGCAATACTTTAACATGCATTACTTTTAATAAACACGCTAGCGGTTCCAGAGGAAGGTTGAAAGGGTAAACAAACTCGGTAAATACACTGTGAGTGTATATATTTACACAGAGTATGAGTCTCTGGTGCTCTCGACCAGAGCCATTTTCATCAAAACTGTTTTTCTGCTGCCTTGATTCATTATTGGTAATATCTGCCTATGCTCTACATACAACAACTCGTATAAAATGGTGACCCAATGAACACAAAACAGTTTAAATTTGAGTGAGGATATGAAGAAAGTAGTAGCGTAAAAAAAAAGACTGCGGCTGAGTGTCCATATAGAGGTTGGTTTTTTTTTTTCCTGCCAGAAAAGCGCTGCTGACAGGGCGCTGGGGACACCAGAGCCTTTCTGAGTAAATAGAAGTGCTTGGAGCTGCTGTACAAAAAAGGTCGTAGCGCTCTTAAATATAAATATATACACATATACACATGTTGGGTATATTGCCTTATCCTCTAGGCAGGCACATATGATCTGTCCTCATTGGGAACAACTGAAAAAATACTGTATACAGTACGTACACAGCCAAAGAGACTGCAGCCACGCTAGCCGCTTTGTGAGACTGTTTAGCAAACTGTTTACCATGATGACTAATTCATTGTGGTTCGGCCTCTGGGGACCATGAATGCCTGTGCATAACGTCCAGGCAATCCATTCAATAGTTGTTGAGATATTTCAGTGCAGACCACAGTGGTGAACCAACCCACGGACTACTCTTCTGACCTCACAAGTAAAATAAATTAAATAGCCGTTTTATGTATAAGAACAAACCACAATGTGATGATGAATACAATGAAATATAATTTCACTGTGCAACACAGTGGGAGAAAAGGGGTTTTTACACTGTACACCACTGAGACTTAAGGAGGCCTAACATAGTGTCTTAAACAATGGTGGAAAAAAACTGCATTTCATTGCTGGCATTATAACAAGAAACACTGTTGCTTAAAAAATGTTGAATTTTTCATGAAGCAAAAAGGCCTCTGCTGTGAGAGAGTACAGGTGTTACACAATGTTATTTCATATCGGTAAAGCTGCATAAGTGCTTCGCTGTTAAATTATGTATTCTTCACTCCTTATAAAACTATTTGGGTGTCCACCTACAGCAGATGTTTGTTAAACCTGACTACCTGAATAAAAAATATCCAAACTTTGGAAACAATGGCTTTGCGTTAAGAGCTGTGGGAAGAATGTGAAATGTGTTTTTCACAAGTGTGCTACCTAAATGTGGGGGATTGCCCTTTTCTATTGAGGCAAAGACATTTGACTTCAGAATAACGTTTGCATTTAAAATCAGCCTCCCGGCACGGTTAGAAAGTCATCTTAGAAAACAGTAAGAAAATATTCCGAGTAGGAGAGGAGTGAAGAAGACTGTAGCTATAACATTCAAAAGGGCTAAGCGACATAGTATTTTCAAATTCCCTGTGTATGAAAAACACAGCTGATAGAGTCAACTAGTGTCCTTGAATCAACTTGAATCAAAAAGCAGATTGCTAGATGCTGGTGTTTGCGTGTTTTCGGTTGTTGGCCAGTAAACAGCATTTAGCAGCAGCAGCAGAAGCAGATGTATGGGGCGGGGGCGGTTTAAGGATATTGTTGGCATTACTTATATCTTTTTATTATTCTGAACAAATCTGCTGAAGAGTCCAGAGCAAACAATGAATGTATCCTGCTAACAAGTGCTGCCTGTGTATCCAAAGCCTTATGTGGCTTATTCCTCTGAGCCATGCATCTCCAGTGTTGTGTGTGGTTTAATCAGATTTGATTGGAAGTGCTGACAACATAAACGAAACATCCAGCAACTGGTGTCATATTTTGATTCAGATATTGCTAACTGATTGGTGCATGGCTGCTTACATTGAACTTAGGCACAGAGCATGGTTGCTTCAACTACGTGTGCCAGAAGAGTCTTATACCATGACTTAAGTTTGTGGAGCCGGTCATCCATCTGGATCAATCACATTAATTTATTTTACGGCTCAAACTGCCTGTGTGACTAAATTCCAGCTCACAAAAGCTCACGTCAGTCCTGTTCACATCAGCTCTATCAGAACAGCTAGCACAGGGGCGTCGGTGGCTTAGTGGTAGAGCAGGCGCCCCATGTACAAGGCCGCAGCGACCCGGGTTCGACTCCAGCCTGTGGCCCTTTGCTGCATGTCATTCCCTCTCTCTCTCTCTCCCCCTTCACGCTTGTCTGTCCTGTCCAATAAAGGCTAAAAATGCCAATAAAATATCTTTTAAAAAAAAAGAACAGCTAGCACAAGCACCAATCATTATTACCTTCACATGTATTTAATTACCCCTTTTGCAAGGCTGAGTGGCGGCACCATACCAGTACTAAACTAATGACCATTTTGTAATGGAATCACACCTGTGATCTTAAACAATTGTGGTTCTTAATACCTATCCCCTACTTGCAGCATTGTTGCTCTGATAACACTCATTTTGATGTCAGTCTTCATTTTGATTCCAATTACACACCTATAAACTGTTGCAACACTTTGACGTTGACAAAATCCATTCACAGAAAGACAGACATAACCACCTGGCACTGCACTGGTGCTTTCAACTGCTTCTGCCGTAGTTCCTGTTACAGTTGGTGTCTCCAGGACCACATTTTGCCACGAGGATGCTCTGACTGCAACTAACACAACTGATTTTTTTCATCATGCAACTAGTTATGTTCATAATCAACTGACCTGCCAATACGTTTCACAATAAATCGATTAACTGTTTATTTTATTTTTAATTGTGAAGAATGCTCAAATCAAAAATTTCCAAGACGACTGGGGCGCCGGTGGCTTAGTGGTAGAGCAGAGGCCCCATGTACAAGGCTGTTGCCGCAGCGGGCCAAGTTCGACTCCAGCCTGTGGCCCTTTGCTGCATGTCACTCCCTCTCTCTCTCTCCCCCCTTCACGCTTGTCTGTCCTGTCCATTAAAGGCTAAAAAATGCCCTAAAAAAATATCTTAAAAAAAAAACAAAATAAATAAAATTCCAAGACAACATTGTGACTTTGAGTCATCATTGAGTCTTAAATCTACTTCCTCCATCCGACCAACAGTCCAAAACCCAAAGATTCTCCATTTACTATCAAAGAAAAACAGCAAGTTCTCAAATTTAAGAAGGAATATGTTTAACATATTTGCTTCAACAATGACTAAAGAGATTAATGGATTGTCAAAATACTTAGCAATTAATTTTCTTTCGATTAACTAATCCATAATTTAACTAATCGTTGCAGCTCTAGAGGACACACCACTACACACACAGACTCTCAAGGTGAAAACAATAGCAACTACAGTGTCACTATGTAATGATACACCCATGTCCAGAACACGGTTCACAGTTAAATGATGGGATTAAAACTGCTGCGCATATTCAGTGGGCTGCAAAGCCCCAGAAGTTACCTGAAGGACAGAAACTTGCAAGCAATTCCCATTGGCTTGAAAAGGTAACATACTGGGGCTGGCGTCTGGTTCTTAATAATATAGCCATGGCACAGAGCCCGAAGTTGGTTTTGTCCATGAACTATTCCAATAAACTTTGTTCAAACAAGATGGCTGCATCTTTAACTGTGTTCATTTTGGCAGCCATTTTAGATTAAGTCTTAAACTTGAAACAAAAATGTTTTAGTCACATTTTAGTTGACAAAAAATTATGACATTTTAGTTAACTTTGAGCCATTATCTTTTCTATATATCTTTTTAATATTTAAACTAATCCAGTAAGGCTAAATCAAGTATCACATATAGACTTGCCCCAATTAATCGGCAGTGCTTGGAATCGGGCTGGTTTTCACGTGATCGGCCGTCACCTGCGACCGACCAGTCAGTCTAAAATATGTCGATTTAAAACGCTGGTAAATTCCCGCCGTGCCACATGATTGACATCGTGCAACATCAGCAGCGCGCACACACGCACATGTGCAACTCACGGCTTGGGCGATGTGAGGAAGTGAAACGTGGGCGGCTTCTCACCTTAATCATTCACACACACACCAAAAGAGAGAAGGAGAAAGTTGTTAATTGTGCGTGTTAAACTTAACTGCGGAGCTCTAACTGCTGCACTGTGCCGCTTGAAACTGACGAGGCGTGTGTCCGAGTGCCGAAGATGCGCGTGTCCGCACACTTACTGGCGGGCGCTTCCCGAAGACCTGTGTGAAAATTCCACAGGAGATATTTTTACT
This sequence comes from Epinephelus fuscoguttatus, assembly GCF_011397635.1. Taxonomy (NCBI): domain Eukaryota; kingdom Metazoa; phylum Chordata; class Actinopteri; order Perciformes; family Serranidae; genus Epinephelus; species Epinephelus fuscoguttatus. The sequence goes on from NC_064767.1 coordinate 14,783,256, forward strand.
TTTTTACCCACAAATGCTATACACCAAGAATTATTATTTTATTTATCAATGGTTTTATTCAAGTATGCCTTTTTTACTTATTTATTGTAATACTGTACCTGAAGTTATATTTGAGCAAAAAGGAAAATGTTTCTTACCTATGTCATTTTTTTTGTGTGTTTGAGATGATTATTAAAAAATTGGTTGTATCTTGGTTAACATGTTCTAATATAGGAAAGAAAAGAAGAAAATTTTGCAATATCTTGTGCGCTGTAAAGTGGTTTGAAAAAAATAGGATCGGCCATCCAAACACTCTGCAAATTGGAAAACGGTATCTGCCCAAAAAATTGTAATCGGTGCAAGTCTAATCACAAATTAGTATAGCCATCGCTGTAACTTACAAATTCGACAAATCCATTTGATACTTTCACCATCCACAATCAGGCACACAAGGCTGATCGTTTACTGCTGAATTACAGCTCACAACTCGCACCAACAGATGACGATGCTCTGGTATGAGTGGTTTTGCTGACATCCTGATGCAGTATTTACCAGTTTACCAGCCTGTCACTGATGCCGTATTTGAAGATAACTGCAGGCATGGCCGTTCTCGGCTTTCAATGTCAGAAAGTCCACCACCAACATTTTAATCATGTCTCGTCAACAAAAATCAAACATAGATTTCATCTTAGTTATTATTATCAAGATCTATCTTTAGCTCGTCATCGTCTCGTTTTGTTCATGGATAAAAGGTCATTGACGAAAGATTTTCATCACAGTTTTCATCAACAAAATTAACATTAGTCCTCAACGATGTTGACAAAAGTGAGAAAGGTAACTTTACTTTCTGCAATTCTGCAAAACCAGTGAGAAGAAATAACAAGGGGCTGCAGATGGCTGGAATATACTGACAGTATAGTTTGTTCTGAAGTTCAGTTTTCATATTATAGCAGTCTCAACACCACAGTTTTTAACCACAGCATGTAAAGAACTACTCCAATAATGCTAAAACAAGCTGTCTACAGTTGATAACTGACAGCTGCCAGGAGGGAAATCTGACCTTGGAAATGCACAAACTGCAAGACAGCCGGCCAAAGTTAATAATCTTCAGTTGCAGCTCTACTCTGAAACAAGTACATGTTCAGTCTCTGTAGAGGAGCTTCATGTCAGGCAGAGCTCACTGAGCATGCTCAAGGACGCAGTTTACTCTACATTGTTAGTTCTGATGAGCTGTCATGCTTGTCATAATAAAGGAGTGTTATCCAAACGCAACAGTAAAACACATTTATGTGTTGTTTAAAGCTTTTGGAGAAATAATCAATATCAGACTCTCAGAGACTTTTATCTTTCACTTTGACCACTCTGTTATGAAAAAGTCCTGAAGGAGATCAACTGATGATTAGTTTAATAGAGGTGTCTGGATGTGCTCCAGGATTCATTTTAAGCAGTCACTTTTATGTACATTGTAGTTTATGTGAGTTTAAGTGGCAGGTTTTAGCATATGTTTTATATATGTGTATATATAATGTGTCTTAGTTTTCAGGTCTATGGCTGTCAGTGAGGACTGACTGTGAGATTTCCAGTTTCCACCCTCCCACCTGCCTTAAATCTGCTCTAAAGAGAGACAGCGGTGAACCAAGGGGAAATACATATACAGCATGTGATGCTGACACTATCCCACTCAGGTGTGTACTTCCCTCAGATAGTAGCATGTGTACTCATACAACCTCTACCTCTTGTTATATTTTTCTCCCTTTATATCCACGTCTTCTTCACATCAAACACAACACCCATCTGTTTCTCAATTAGCTAGCATCAGTGTCGAAGAAGAAAACTGCAAACAAGTAAACATGGATGTAAACAATGCAGGGTTTCTTTTAAAGGCTTTACAAATGTTTTATGTGGACGGAAATGCATTCAACACATTTATTAGACCATAGGATACACATAATGTGTGTGGTGAGTACCACTGAGTGTAAACCTTTAAGTGAAACTAGCTGCCTCAGCAGTCAGTATTAATGTATTTATATTCAAGCAGGACCGAGTTGAGCATTTTTCCTGCCCGGCAGTATGGCAGCTGTAAAAGGTTTAACTGCAGGATCGATATTAGGCACCACTACCCGAACTCGATTTATTATTGGGACTATGAGGTATAGGAAAAGGTATAGGAAAAAGCCAATCACTTGCTTTTTTGGTTTTGTTTTTTGTTAATCATTTTTTTAATGGCACAATTCATCTAATACAGGTGCATTACTGGTATTAGTTTAGATTTCATCTTATCGGTTATGTTAATATTTCTGTTTTTAAAGGCTGCATTACAGTAAAAGCTGAAATTTTCTGATCATACCAGACTGTTCTAGCTGTTTTATTATGTCTTTACCCACTTAGTCAATCATAAACACATTACTGATAATTCCCAGAGAACGTCTTTCCATTGAAAAGACGTTTAGAAAACGACTATCACCAGTGAAAGACGTTCAGAAATGGTTCAAAAGTGACAGCTTTTTCACCGACAATTTAAAGACATTGATTGAACGCTTACATTTAGACCATATTTCAGTGGGATTTGCATTAGTGAGATTTTTCATCCTCTACAGCGTGCAAATAATAGTCTGCCATCATTTTGGAGCTTTACTAGAAGTAATCACAACCACGTTTCTCAATTCAAAAGTCAATACTGCCAATGACGGTGAAAAACGGCCTTTAAAGCTCAAAATGCTCACTGTAATGTTTAACTGTAAAAGTGGTTCTGGTTTTAGGATGAAAACTAATACACTGATATTTGATTTTGTCCATACCAACCAGCTTTGGTACAGAGCAGCTATCAATAAGTATCCCACCAGCCACACCCACCTACATAACGTTCCCCGGGTCTCTATTAATATTAAACGCATCACATTTTACTACTGGAGCACTGATTCCTGAGGCACTGAGTTTATTAACATGGAAATCTGTGATGTTGCATCTCTCCAAAGGCTGAGAGTTGAGAACTTTACTTTGCTGATCCTTGCTTTGGATTGTTCAAGCATCACTGTATCACCAAAATAGGCAAACCACTGATGACTGTTGAGCGAGTGAGGAGCAGAGCCAGCACTGGGCTCTCATTTTCTTGGTTGCAGCTAAGCTCGGAAGCCAGATTTTCCTCCGCTTCTTTAAACAAGTTCAATTTAGAATCATCATTAACCAAGAGGACAATTAAGTCTATAGGGATCTGATGTCCAATCATGAAAGTCTGATATTTTCAAGTATCTGTAGCGACAACAACATTGCATTATTATTCTTGCGGCGTACAGTACGGCGTGCCAAACAAAGCAGCCGCGGCAGGTCAGCACTGCAGGGGCCTCTGACACCTCACCCTCTCTACAACATAGAGAAATCAGTGACCTGTGCATGGTTTATAATGGGATTAATTAGGATGAGATAATGACTTTGTTGTGAAGCCAAAATAATGCCCTCGGAGCTCAATGGGGTCAATTAGCCATGACCTATGATTACCTCAACAGACACTGCTTTTGATACTGGAGGTCTCTTTGTTTCGGTGGGACTGTTGTTTTGGCAGCCGTGTACTGTTTTGCTTGGTATTTTGGTTCTTTTTGTACCGACTTGGTTGTCTTTCACCTCGGGTGAATCACAACGCTGTACGATATCCATCCCTCATAATATCCTCATTAAATCATTTATGCCACATATGTTTTTCCAGACAACATCAAAGTAAAAACTCTGAAGCTGAGCTGCGTGGCATCCACCTTATTCCACACTTAGGTCAAATGAATGTGGCACATCCATTTCCCCCCCTTCATGTTGCTGGAAAACAGATTAATATTTATTATGAGGCCCAATATATGTGAAGTTGCTGGGCTCCTACCTGAGCAGAGCAGTATTAGCTGTGTGATAAACAACTCCTCACTATTTGATAAATAATCCAAGAGAGACACCGACAGAGCTATGAAAGTTTTATGTCCTGTGCCGCAGAGGCTCTTTCTCCCGCCGAATACCAGACATAACTTGGGGAGCGGGCTGAATCCCAATATTTCTCTATTTCTTTCCATCTGTTTTCTCCCTCGCTTTGTCTGTCTGTTCAAATATGTCTAAAATGATTCTTTCTCGCTCGCTAGTTTTGTGTTGAAGGTTTGTATTCAGAGATATATTTATTTCTCCTCATGCTCGGGAAAAATGTTCACTGCTGCCAACAGGTTGTTGTGCACCCACACTGTACGTGTCAGTTCTTGTCCCCCTGCAGCCTGCCAGTTAATGAAGATGCTATTTCTAAAGCACGTGTCTTAGTGCAGGCGAAGCAGAAGAGTTAACTGTCCAAAAGAAAAAACAAACATCTGCAAACTATTTTAGAGAATAAGTATGTGATACTGACTGTTGCATATTTTGGGATGTTATTTATTTATTTTTTTGTAGAGTAGCAGCTTGTGCGACCATCTGTTTAAAATAAAGAGAGATCCATCACTTTGCTGTCTTAATGTTGTTCATCATACACATGCATACATAAATGTACTTGACGATAGCAATCTGTAAATCTAATTCCTATCCTTTTGTAACATTGAGCCATCAGCATATTTCTTATACTAATCAGTGTTGAAAATAAGAATTCAGCCTATTTGGATGCGGACAAACTGTCAACACAGAGTTTGGCACACTTTACTGTGTACTGACAACTATGTTGGGCGTACTGTACAACCTTGCTCCCTTTAATTTGGAGATTTCTGAGAGAGTTAGTTTTAATCACTTGATTATAGAGGGATTATTTTTAGCCACAGTAGTGGTGCAGCTGTAAGGACGGTAATGTTGGTCCGTCTGTTGGTCTGTCAATAGGTTGATCAGGCACTTAAGGCCAGACTGAAATATCTCAACAAGTATTGGATGCAGAATCATGGAGATTGATGGTCCCCAGAGGATGCATCTTAATGATTTTGGTGATCCCCGGACCGTTTCCTGTAGCGCCATCATGAGGTTTGTCAACAACTATTTGATGGATCGCTATAGAATCATATTTATGCACCCCTCAGGGTGGATTGTAATAAGTCTGGTGATCTATTAACTTTTCACCTAGCACCATCATCAGGTCAGATTTTCAATTTGTCCAATTCTTTGGTTTATGACAAAATGCTTTGCATAGAAATATCCTTGCTTTTCCTTCATCTTGCTAAACCACAGCCCTTTTTAGATAGATCCTTCACCGTCCCCGTCATCTGACGGCTTATGGCCTCCTCGTTTGCGAGGACAAGGAGGGCGCGCAATGTCTTGTCTCCCCAGTTCCTCATCTTTACAGTGTCTGTCAGGTTTGTGTTTCCCTCTTGCTACTAGCTGCTTGCTAATTCCTGCTATCAGCTGTTTCCTGTTTATCCACCACCAGTGGGTTGCACGTGCACGTCATCACCAGCTCCTCCCACAAGTCATCAACAGCCCCTCCCGTTGCGGAAGGCTGCCTCAGTCTGTTTAAACTAAATGGTTCCGTTCTGACTACCCTCCGAGGCGGAAAATAGGGTGCCTTGGATCAACTCGCCATTCCGCCTCTGTGTGTATAAACGCTTGCAGCTGGCCAGCAAAATGGGCCAACATTTGCGGAAGATCTGGCAGTGTAAAAGGGGCTTTCGATGGTGAACATGGTCGGGCCAGCCAAAGTCAGTTTTTCAGTCATACCCAGTTTATGCAATATGTATAATATATATATTTATTTATTAGGACCCCAGTATACAGAAATATTTGAACACACCATTTTGAAAAAGCAATGCTAGCATAAATTTGGAGCATTATTTGATAGGGATGTCCCGATCGGTATTGGCTGCCGATATTAGCAAAAAAACGTGCATCGGATCAGACTGCATGGAAAAATGCCGATCGAAGAACTCCGATCCAGTTTTTCACGTAATCCGATCCAGGTTTTCCGCCCAGCCCAGCACACCGCGATTCAAGCAGTCCATTCCAGTGATCCGCTCCAGCTCTTACTATAATCCACCAGGCCAGCATGCAGACACACATGGAGGGAAGGGTAGGAAGAGTAGCGGTCAACTTAGTGAACTGACTATTTGTTTTCTGCTCTGGTTTTTTTGAGAGTGATATTTTTATTTGGTTTACACTCTTACTGTTTAAGTAAGAGCACTGGTGACATTGTTTTGGGCACAATTAGTGAAATTGGAGCCATGGATGGACTATTGCTTGTTTAAACAGTTGTACAATATTGTGTGCCTGTGCACCTGGCTGGCACTCACACCACAAAAATAACTGAAAAGGAAAGGCTGCATTGTTTGTTAAATGTCAACAATGTCTTGTGGTGTTAATCTATTTTTTATTTATTAGGGGGCCAAAGCAGCCAAAGCAAACCAGCTATATTTTTTATTTAATGTTAACGATCAAGTTTAAAGTTTGTTTATTTAACCCTGTTAACAATAAACCGGTCAGTTTCTCATACCAACTGTTGTGGATCATTCTAACTAACCCAATTAAGAAGTTCTTCTTGTTAGAGTAATATCGCTTGATCAAACCTTTTCTAACATGACTGACAACAAAATCAGTGAATATGTATAATACGCGCTTGGATCTGATTGGTATCGGATTGGAAGTGAAAAAGCTGGATTGGGACATCCCTATTATTTGACCCCCTGTCTGACAAGATAGTTTAACATGATTGGTACCAATGGATGCCTTTGGTCCTCTAGTTTAATATGATCCCTGTGTCTTGACTGTAGCTTCAAAACTAAGTGCAACACAGCAGGTTTTTTATTACAACAAATTAGTCTGCCTCACTTCTTACATCAGCTTCTCCTGGTGCTCCTTCATGTTTTTTTCCCCCCAGACATTTGTCCGTCACCTCTCTGCTGCTTTCATTTTCTTGTGCTCTCTGTGCCCTGACATTTCCTTTAGCAGTCTCTGATTTTTGGTGAGGCATTCTGACTTAGCTAATCAGGCTGCAGTCCGCCTCACATGTGTACATCAATGGCACTTGTGAGTTTTGCACATCACACACCTGACTGTCGTCAGATGGACGGTGTATCAGATGGCACCTTGAAATGAGCTTTTCTAAATTAGCTTACCCAACGTTGGACAATAGAGCAGTCTGTGTGAACACTGACTGACTAAGGTAGCCTAACGTCACTCACTATCCAACTGACAAGTTTTTGTTATGGCTCAACTATACTTGTCATGGTCCAGCACAAACAAGGCAGGGGGGCTAGAATCACAGCAAACTTCAAAACACAGATAAACATTGGCATTCATTACTGCACACTGTTGCTCAGGTTGTCTGGTATTTAGTCTACTCACACAGCTAAATTTTGTGTGTGTATTCACTTTAAGCAGAAAGCAGTGCAGTCTTTTGAAGGCTAATTGAGTGCCTCTTTATTTGGCCTTTCAAACATCATCATGCAACAATCCCACTGTTTATTTGTCAGTCTTGGAGTAGTTAATAGATCACATTCTGAAGAAATATTTGACATTAATTTGATTCTAAAATGTTTGCAGATATTTTAGCATCCTGTGCGCTGCCTTTTCACTGCAGCAGAGCATTTCAACAGCTACCACAACCTGTCATCTCTAGGAGATGGGCCCTGCCAACCACCCAGAGCTAAACCACCATTATCTAGCCAAAATATGCTCAACCAAAAAGCTTGTGGGTTTTTTTGTGGTGGAATATTCTTCCTAACAGCAGCAGCAAACCTGAGTAGAATGTTTAAATGCCATTTCAGCTTGTACCACAGATATGTGTACCACCCACCCACCAAATGATTCACACAGACATGACAGTTGTGTGCTGTTGAGAGAGGCACAGTCCTCTTTAACAGGCAGACAGGGTAAGTTTTCCTCATCTTTTGGGACTCGGCGAAAGACGGACTGCAGCCAATTACGTGGCCTTTACGTGTCCTGGCGTCCTCAGCTTCAGGCTACAGGCATTTTAAAGAAGTAAACTCATCCAGATACGTGCTAGGTTGCTGTTCTACAGCGGTAACACCAACCAAAAAAGCTGAACAAGGCTACTAAACCAAAACTCTTAACTGAATGTCCTTCTCATTATGAAAGTACTAGCCATTACATTTGAGGTGATGAGATGTGCCTCTGTCTGAATATCTTGTATGATTTTACCACGGACAATGATATAAAAGTTTTTACTAATTCCTTTTGTTGCTGTTTGTAAGCAGAAACTTCTTCTTGTGCTTGGCTTCGTTTTGTTCTGAACAAGTTGCAGCATTTCTTGCTTTAGTTTTCTAAATTGGTAGCAACATGTTTTTATGTGTTGTCAAAGTGATGGAGGTGGTCTTTAATTGTCTTGTGTTTTTATGCCACACTTATGTGTTGCAGAGTTTTGAAAATATTTAATTTGCCTGTGTTTTCTTAAGTTGCAGTGTTCTGAGCTATTTCAGTCACAGTAATTATCACAATGAAAACAACACATTAAATGAGTTGCTTTATCTGTTTGTCATTAAACAGTGGCAAAAACAATTTAGGCGGAAATTAATTTTAGATAATCGAGCATTATTATGCTTTTAGTTTAGCACACCGATCAGTATGTAACTGAGATATCAAGGAGAAATGTGAGAATATTAAAATTCATTTTCAATTTCATCTTACTTTATTTCAGTGGTGCCTCTCCTTGAACAAAAATCCAATTTATCGTCATCGATTATAGTCTTTGGACATGTTGACTAACGTTTCATCCGAGATTCCAAATGTTTTATAGATATTTATTTCAGACATACAAACTGACAGGTTTAACTCTTTGTTGGACAAACAACCCTTCGAGAAATGCAATAAAACGCTTTTATTGTGGCAAAATCCTGCTGGTGGAGAGAAAAATTGCGTAAACTGTCTGTATTTACTCTTCAAGTCTATTTTTGTACAGCTCTGCCAGACAGAATGAGACTGTGGGAGACCAAAGACTCAGTTTCTACTCTCTCTGGCCTCCTTCTTTCTCTCATTGTCTCAGTGTCTCTCTAGTCTCTGTTTCTCCATTCTGTCTGTAATGACTATCTTTACTTATCTATGAATTTAAATTATTTTGCCAAAAGAAAGACTATAGCTGTTATAAAAATGATATGAAAGCGATTTTCCAATTAAAATGCAGATATCTTGCTAGTTTGACTTTTTACAATTGTTGCAGCCATTTGTGTCAAAGTCAGGCCACACATTATCTGGTTATTTTGATATCTGGTTTCAGTGTATTGGCATTTTTATTCATAATTTTAGATCATGATGCTAACATGTTAGCATGCTCAAGTTATTCATTTCAGTGAGGCCACTCTGATGATGCAGCAGGGATACAGACACAAAGGGCTCTGAAATAATGCAGGGTTGTCCAGCAAAATACCTGAACCTTGTGCAATTTGGGGGTGAATTTTAGCCTTGATAGAAAGCAACAATAGAGACAGGCAGGGATCATGATGAGAGAGGGAGGGACAGCAGGCAACAGAAGGTCCTGAACTGGAATCACACCAGGGACATTGTTATGTGTCTTAATCAATGGGATACAAGGATTTCCACATATTTCTACTTTTTACCTTGCACTGAAATGTAAAATCATTCCTGTGGTAATTAATTTCCAGAGCTGTAAATTCCACTGTCATAATAGTACAAACTGCTGTCCAGTGCTTTGGCGTCTATTGAAGCCTTCAAGCTGACAGATCTATTACTCAAACTAGCCTTCCTGAATCATGATTTATTGTCTCTCCCATGAAACACTCCACTATCACAGATCCTTTTTTAAGGTAAAGTCTGCCACCTTTCATGTGGATGTTCAACGCATACATAGGGGCGACATAATTGTCAGGTACACAGCTCACACATTTTGAGACACAACACACACAGGCATGCATCAGGGAAAACCACATCAGGGGGACTCAAATGCTTATGAATAGCCGGGGGGCGTGCTCTAGATGCCACTCATAAACAGAACTTCCTTGTTCTGTTCCAATAGCAAAAATGGCTGAGGCTGTGGAAGCTGTGTTAAAGGACATGGCCTTCAGGGACCCTCCAGAACCGGCTCTCCCAAGAGTAGGGTTAGAACGATTAACGATTTTAGCGCAGATCGGGATTAAAAAAACAACAACAAAACACTAATTTGATGGTGGTGAATTTCTATTATCGAAATAATTGGGAAAATCCTCATTTTGAGCTGGCTGTCTAGCTCGAAACGTACAGTCCTATATTGATTTCCTGATTCAAAATCTTAAGCTTGTCACCACGGCTGAAAACTTGTTTGAGATTGTTGGATTGTTTGCTTTTCACTGAAAAGTATGTTCACTCAAAAAAGACAAGTGTCTTATCTGTGATGCAAGAAAATAATAGTTTCTTAACAAAATGTAACGTAAAGTGATTCCATGGTTCAGTTTTAAGCAGATTTTTTATTATCATCATCTTGATAATATCGTGAATGTCTTTGGCCAGAATAATCCTGATGTTAAATTTTCATATCCTCACACGTCTACCCATGAGCAAACACCAACTGGTGGTGGCTTAACTCAGACTGCCCCCTGATGCCAAAAGAAACTTGATCATCCTGCTGCAATGAGTTACATCATGGGCACTTATTGTTGGATGCTTTTGCTGATGCCAGGAGAGCCCCAAGAGAGCAAATGAATGTGTTACTAATGTTATGCATGAAAGTTCTAGTTCTAACGTGGTCAGAGGCAGGCTGAAAACCTCCTTTAAGATTCCGAAGACAAACTAGAGATGACAACCAAGACTGGCAGATGACCACTGAGTAAGTATAACTGTCACCTAACACTACTGTTAGCTATGTTGTTGAGTTGCCCAAAGTAAAATGTTCTGAGCAATATAAGTCAGGTTTTTATTGTGAGAGGTGAAAAACAAAAGTGGTGAAACTGCATAAAAGTGTACAAAATCCTAAAACATGTTTCAGATTGTGGAGCCTCCAAGGTTTTTTTTATTTTTGCACCTGCAAAAGTGTATAGGTGCAACTTATAAACCTTGGCTACACCATGTTTTGGCCAACAAATTAATAGCTATAGGCTAGTAGGTTGCATGCAATGCATCCTGGTACATGAAGGCACCACCAGCAAAGCTCCACGTGCAGGAGAACTCTGCTGTCAGAGCAAATATAGGACACAATGAGAAATTATTGCTTCAATGAACTACATTTTGTTCTGTCGGAACGACTACTAAAATTAAAAGAAAACCCGAGGTCTGAATAAGTGAGTTTTGATAGCTGCCATCCAGTACAACACCACCAATCATATGCCTTAATAAACACCTCAACAACAAGTTTTAATTCAACAAAAACTTAAAACTTCAAAAGCTTTGTAGGGGGAGAATGTATTTGTATAGACGTACCTAATATTGTGGCCACTGGGTGTCTATCTAGGAGACAGCATCACTACAAAAACAGCTGCTCCCTTTGCCTCTGAGTGTCGATCTCTCTGATTATCTACTCAACTTCATCCCTGGAGAGTCGGTTTAAAACAAATGGGAGATGGGCTCTAAACAAGTTTCCCACAGCACAGGGCCAAGTGGGACATGACAGGGCCAGGGACGATTCAAAATATTTATTGCATGAAGTCAAAAGCAATATTTGTCTGTTACAGACTGTATCCCATCTGACGAATTGTGTTTGTGAGATAGAAGTTCTAGAAATAATTGGTACACTCTGGGTAGCCTTGTTAGGCCTCATAGTGCAAACTGCAGTAAGCGGACGCCACATGAGTAATGGATTTAGGCAGACGGCCGCGTAGCTTGAATATTAATCTCAAAAGTGTGGCAGATGTGGTCACTCTGTTCGAAGGACGGAACAGAAATTTATTTCAGGAGTGAGTCAAATGACAAAACACAGAGTTACGGACACACCCTCCCTCTATAAAAAACGGAAAAGACATATGTATTCACACACTCACACACAAACACACTTACACTCATAAAATAGACGCCGCAACTTTCACATGACGTCCTTCATCGTTACTGTCCCAAGTTCAAGTTGTTCGCATTTCAAGTTCATGCTGACAGTTTGGGTGAGTCAGCCTGTCCTCTACAAAGCAGACGAGATGAGGAGTGGTGTATGTGTGCATGTGTGTGTGTATTGTAGCTGATGGAGGACGTGGGAGGAGGGTGCCGTGCCTCAATCCCAAGTGCCATCAGTTCCATAGTTGCACGCAAGTGTGTGCCAGCAGGGCAGAACTAAACTGCTGCAAGCTTCAGTAGCTGCTCTGCCAATTGAATTCAGAGTGGATTTAAGGTGAATAATGAGTGTCAAACTGGGATTACCATCACAAGGTAGGTTTGCTTATTAAAACGCCCTCTCAATAATTAAAACTCTACTTTTAACATTCGTTCGTAGGTCGAACACGGGGCACCGAGGTTTCTGTTTACCTTTCTCCATCAAATCAAGAAAAACATGTAGCGAGATAATTAAAGGTCAAAATGAATGTCAATCACATTCTGCCAACTGCAGAAAGATAATAGTTTATCAATGCATCTTATTATTTAATGACATTTACAATTCTATGTATGAAAACAAGAACAAAATGTAACAAGACTGCTGAACCCATTTAAGGATATATCCAGGAAAAAATACTGCCTTTTCTTTGTGAAGTAAATCTTCAAAGTGCGATCACCTAAAGCTAAGAACACACTTCTATTTGATCTATCAAAAGTGTGTCAGGTGTCCTTGTATAAAAAACACATGTTTGTAAAACCATTTGATTCTTGAGGCTTTTCTCCACATGCATCAAACTTAAGGTCTGTGGGCCACATCTGGCCCCTCGCTAGTTGCTGCCTGCATATTATTTTAAGTTCTCCATAAATTTTGGCCCACTTCGTCAGGGTGTGCCACATAATCTCGGTCACATGATAGCAGTATACTTTTTAATTTACGTTACAAATTCATACTGTGATATTTCAACTTGTTGACATATTGACGTCATGCTGTTACCCATGGCAACAACAAGCATGGCTGAAAGTGAAATTCTTACCGACTCCGCAGTGGTTCCAAAAAGAGGAGCAGCTTCAGTAGTGTGGAATAAACTGTGGCGTCCTGAATGTTTTATGAACAGCCCCAAACTTGAGCGTGAGTTACCGCTCAGAGGGAACTCATTCAGCGGCTCCTCTGGCAGCAGCACAGCATCTCTCCTTCTCCTCTCTCGCTGTGTGCACAGCAGAGTCGGTGTCACCAAGTGATTTTTGTCATAAACCTTTGGTAATGTAAACCTACGTGATGCTCGTGACTCCACAAAAACTCCATATATGTGAATGTGTGATAGTTGTGGTATCATAACAGCCTGTCACAGGTTACAGCGTGATGATGAGAGGAGAAATGGCAGAGCATAAAGGTCCAGGTGGAAAAAAAACAACTCAGTCATTTAGGATTTTGCTAAAAGAAGGAAATCACCTGTTGATTTATATATAAGGATCCCAGGGGACATTTTGTTGAACTATTAATATTGTATACAGAATCTGAATCTGTTCTTCAGAAACGTAAGAAAATGAGAGATTATTTTAGTTTTTACTGAATATTTGAAGGCAAACTGTTAACATTTAAAACTGTATCACATATGTTGCAATTCTATGTTCTTAAATTAATAATAAAAAATACTTTTTTTTTTTTACTTATTTGTCATATCATTAAGAATATCATTAAAAATACCCTTAAATATCATGATATTATTTTAGTGACATAGCACCCATTCTCAGAACCCATCGGCTGTATTCAGCGTCTGACTTCCGGCAGATGCGGAGGAGGCGAATTTCCGTTTCCGACTTCCATTTATATATAAGTAAATATGCTGAACCATTGCGATGGATTCAGAGTTTGCAGTGACGTCAATTATGTTCTGCCTTGTTAGTTAAGTGTCAACAACTGCAGCCGGCTCAAACGTGATTGGTCAATATCACGCAGACTACAAACAGCCTACAACCGGAAACCAGGGCTCTTCCGCTCTTCTTCCGGAGGCAAGATCTCTGAGGTTTGCCTACAGACTCTACATTCACTGAATGTAGAGTCTGTATATAGAGACTACACCCACCCCTACCACCTAGTTGTGGTTTGCACAGCAAAATGCACCCTGTGCACACGCCAAGCCAAACAGACAAACGCACCTCCACTGGCTGCAAGCTAGTTAACACAGAGGAAACAAAATGGGAAAGTTGGTGCCAAAAGCAAACAATTTCAGAATCAAGAGTGGTGGGAGACTGAGTCCATCTTTATCAAGAGTTAAAAGAAGCCTGCGTGCCTTAATTGCCATGAAATGATGTCCATTTTCAAAGATATAATTTGCATCATCAACACTAGCAGAGATGTACAGGTAACAGAGGCTTCAGAAAGTTGCTGAATGGAAAAGAGCCATGCAGCTACAGCAAAATGTGTTTTGCTCACACCGAATCTCAAAATGATAGAGCTGTAAAGGCAAGTTTAATAATGACAGATGAAATCAGGCAGGCCATTCACAGAGGGGGATTTTCTAAGAGACTGCACGCTAAAAGTTTTAAGACACTGTGCGCCCCGACAAACGATAAGCATGTGCAAATGTCAGTCTTGCCAGAAACACCATAGCCAGTTGAAGCACACCAATTCAAAGCACTTTAGGAGGAGGAAAATTCAGAATATGAATCCACCATTACACACAGAGGTACGCTGGCTAAGCCATGGTGAAGTGTTTCAAACATTTTATGAGATCACCAGTTTCATGACTAGGAAGGGGAAAACCCTCGCCGAGGTTGAGGATGAGAAGTGGTTGACTTTGCTTTTATGTGTAACATCAGAGCATCTCATTACCCTGAATTTGAAACTACAGGGAAACAAACCGCTGAGCATGGATATGCACGACGCACTGAAAGCCTTTCGAACAAATCGTGTTTGTGGGAGAACCAAATGCAGCTGGGAAATCTGTTCACTTTACAAACAGTCAGACAGTAACAGACGCGCTCACCACTGCTTTCCCAAGAGAGAGATACACACTCAAAGCAGAATTTGGCAGCAGATTTGCCAACTTTGAGACTCAAAAATTCAGGTTTAAGCTTTTTACAAATCTATTTGCAGTTGATGTGGATAGTGCTCCATAACAGTGACAATTAGGACTGATAGGACTGTGCAATGACGCACAAAAGGTCAGGTTTCACTCTGTTGGGGCAAGCGAGTTTGCGCCATTCATCCCCAACATGATGCCACAGCTCCGCCCTCAGGCTGCTCGTACCCTGCTTGTACCCTGAGCATGTTCAGGAACACTTATTTGTCTAAGCAAATTTTCTCTGTGATGAAGATCAACAAATCCTCTCACAGATCCTGCCTCACAGACAAACACGTTGCCTCCATTCTGAAAGCGGCTACAGCTCAGAACTTAAAGCCAGGAACTGATGAACTTGCATGAAAGAAAAGATGGCAGCTGTCTGGAAATAGGCCAAGCTATCTGGCTACACAGCATGCCAACATCGATGCGTCATATTTAGGTCTGTGAAATAGGCTTCATGTGACTTTGGCTTGACTGCAAAGTTTATTTGTGATTTTTAGGATTTATGTGCAGCCGACTGCATGCCAGAAGGCTGGGCTGTATGGGTCATGTTAAGTATATGATCAAAGATCTTTGATTTTTTTATTTAATGTCTCGCACAACCACTGAGAGCCAAAGTCAGGCCTTTGAAACAGGCTCTGTGGGACAAACATTATAATCAAAGATATCTTATTTTTTGCTATTAAATATAAACTATATGTCTGGCTCTGACATGATTGTGTTGTGGGTCAGGTACGTGACTTGATTCTCAATTCCCATCGTGGCCTCTATTTAAATTGAATCTGACACTCCTGCTGTGGTGTCTTTATACAACAGTTATGTTTACATTCAGTGTTTCTTACTGAAAACACGTTATGAATGTGAATTGGACACAAATGGGATTTTCTTCTCCATAAAACATTTTCATATTATTTCAAACAACAGTGTTGTTAAGGGCCATGTTCACAGCTAGGAGGACAGTTTTTACTGGTACACTGCTACGTTTTTGACATGTCACTGCCACCAGGTGTCAATCAGTGAAATAGCAATAAACCATCAGCAAAACCTGTCATTAATTGTTAAATCAATTAGTTGATTGACTAAATAATAAACTGAATATTTTTGTGGTTTGGACCGCTGGTCGGACAAAACAAGCAGTCTGAGGATGGAAAACTGTGATGAAAATAACTATAAATTGATTAAGAAAAACTGTCAGACAGATTTTTCATGATCCTTAAGCTGCTTTAACACTGCCATGTAGCAACCGCTCTCAAAACAGCAAGGGCGTTCCCCCAAAAAGCGAAGTGTTTACTGCTTCTACAGTCCATAGCGGCAACGACAGGCAGGTGCTTTGGTAATCATCATTGCCGGAAATACAAGCTTGTACGATTCTGGGCATTCAGACTAACATTGTCAGGTCCTCTATCTAGTCTTCTTTCTGCTTGCAAAATCCATACACATTCAGGTGGGTGACAACTGCTTCCTCCCCCTACCGCTGTGTTAGAAATCACCTCCCCTCTGCCACCTTTGCCTCTTGATGACTGGGGGCTGCGAGTTACTGCACAGTGGTGTGAAAACCCTTTTAATTGCAGCTTTAATATCAGAGCGTGCCTACAAGTAGAGCATGACATACAAACAAATGGCTCCTAACCCTAGCCCTAGCCCCTTTTACACTGCCAGATTTTCCACGAATGTTGGGCCATTCCGCCGCGGGAGGGGCTGTTGAAGACTTGTGGGTGGAGCTGTTGATGACACTGCACATGCGACCCACTGGCGGTGGGTAAACAGGAAACAGCTGATAGCAGGAATTAGTGAGCAGCTAGTAGCAAGAGGGAAACGCAAACCTGACAGACACTGTAAAGATGAGCAACTGAAGAGACAAGGAATTGCGCGCCCTCCTTGTCCTCGCAAACAAGAGGCCATTAACCGTCAGATGACGGGGACGGTGAGGGACGGGCCGACTTACGTGAGAATCGCCAAAGGACTGACCAGCCGCAGCTTCCCTCCCACGTCACTGTTCACGTCACACGCTGAGCTACATGTTTTGTTACTTGCTCACGCCCCCCATTGCCCTGAAAAAGGCACATTCTGTATGAACAAAAGTAGGCAGGCGGCATTTTGCTGCAGTCCCTGATTTTGTTTTTATACTGCCAATGCCGAAAGAATACTGATTGGGCTTTCCTGCAAATTTGCACAATTCCTGTTTAAAAAGGCCTCCTGGCTCCACAAGGAATCTTTCCTTCACAGAGTACTGGGGCAGCACGATATGCAAAAGAAATCGAATTGTGATTATTTGGCAGATACTGCGATCGGTATAAGGTTTGGGATTTTTGGTTTTTTTCCACAAAAAAATGATGATAATGTGATTTTTGCTGGGGTTTTCTTATATCTAAAATACTAGTAGCACTAAATAATAGGCCATGTCTGTAGCACTAAATGCTTCAAATATATTTATATTTATATGTTGTGACATATTTTAGCTTTATCAAAAAATTGCAGTTCCTGTGATTTGGATATTACACCTGGCCATATTGCAATTTCAGAAATATTAATTGCTTAGTCCTACTGAGCACTGGAGGTGGGAATAACCAGAGGATCCATGATATGATATAATCACAATACTTAAGCCACTACACAACACTGTTGCGATTTTAAATATGTTGCAATATGCTGATAATCGGGACGATTTATTACCTTTTTTTTAAGTGTAAATTAAGTTCCCAAAGGAAAGCTTTGTCAATATCTATTTAAAGATGTATCAAGTGGACTGAAAAGAAACTCAATATAATTTTAGTAGGTTACCTTAAGTTTAATTTGTATTCGTCATATCAATAATGTATATAATCAGAAAGATACTTGGCACAGTGTGATGATACAATATTCCCACACAAACATGCTTTACTCTACACTATATAGTGTTTCTACCTTGTTTGACCACATACTATAACTCACAGTATGACGTCAATATGTCAACAAATGTCATACTACATAATGACATTTCATAAACCACACAAATCAAATATAATTCTTTAATGTAATTATTATTATTCAACAGTGAAAAATGAATCTGTTGATAGAGAGTGGACTGTGTAATGACATCTACTGCACTGAGACTTTTTTTTCCTCGTTTTTCCAGATGTCTGAACAGATGTCTGAGTTACTTCTAATTATTTTATGCATTCACTTATATTTTTAAGATATTCATAATTAGTACAACTATGTTAAGTTATACTAGTATAAATTCTAGATAAGTAAATCTGATTGTCGACTCCTGACAGCTTAAACCTGACATTTTAAATGATCTCCCGCTTGGCCCTCCAAAAAAAAAAAAAAACTGATTTGGCATGGTGTCACGCTCCACTCAATGAATTCACTAATTAAGTAATTGCACACAGTTCATAAAAGCCTGCAGAGAGTTCTGTCACAGCACACTGAAAAGGGCGACCTGCCAAACGTCTGTGCTCCGGCCCCCCGTGCTATTTATAAATATGTTGAAACAGTTTTGAACACCTCAGCATCTTTGAGAGTTTGGACCTCCTTCTCAAGTTCTATTTCCTTTGGCTCCAGCAGGGAAACGCAACGTGTCAGGTGAGAACGGTGGAGATCCATGTCGTCCCCCACATACTCTCTCACACACACCTACTGACCAGTTTGTTCACTGTGAGGCTGCCGTCACAGTGCCCACGGCAGGGCAGATGTCCCTTCATATGGACAAAAGCAGAGAGAGGAGACAGCTTAGATCTCATTAGCAAATTACTACATCAGTTCATCAGCATCCACACCACGGAGCAGCCTCGGGCTCTTCCTCCCACTCCCCATCAACAGCTTTCATCCTCATTCAGGAACCTTTGTCCTAATGCCTCTTAGAAGAAAAAAGCAGGACATAAATCTGAATCCAAGTGGCGCGACCTTTCTGCTTGCATACTGAAAAGTTCCCCTCTTATTATGACAGGTGTCTTTATTTTTTCTCCTGACATGCACGTTGCTCTCTCTTTGCATTTATGTAAAACCGACTCCATACAGTACTTCACTTTACACCTTACAAGCAGCAAACCTAGCAGACGTTTCATGCCTTGCCTATTAATTCTTGATTCTGTGCTAAATGCAACAATCTGTAGCGCATACGCTCAGAATAATTAATGTTATCATGACTCCAACATGCGTGTTGAATGTAGAAATTGGGTTTATGTTTTCCTCAGCAGCTGCACAACATACCTACTTCTGTATTCTTTATTTTCATTTGGGTGCAAAATAAATAAAAATGACACCATTTCATATGCTCAGCGAGCCCTGTTCAGCATCTGAATGTGAAATTATTTATAGTAGACCAAAATATTTATGTTGTGATTAATGGATTAAGTGTTGCATTTCTGATTAGACTGACATCTCATGTGAAATTGCTTCCAAGAGGTATTTTTTACCCCATTACGTCAGTGCAGTTTGCCAATCTAAAATGAGCATAAAAAAACTAAAAATGCCAAAATTCCTAAGTAAAGCTCTTAAAGCTTAACACAAATAAACTCACTGTCAAAAACAACATGAAAACAAGCTTAAAAACACCAAATATAAGCTGAGCTTGTAATGGTGTTTGTGCTCATGTTCCGGCTGCAGAGAATCAGCAAACAGAGCACTCGAGTCAGCGCATTAAGTGAAAAATGATGAAATGAAGCACTTCTAAGAAAGCATCTATGGCAGGAAAAACAGTCCAAACATGAAGCTGTGTGCATGAGCTCCCATACACTCATACTCATACTCGCCACTTATACATTTGCATATTCACGTATAAACCGTTTGCCAATTTACGAGGTAATTAACAGCTCTGTATACATGTCATCAGCCATTTAAATCTCTGCACCATGTAATTCTCCGTCTGTAATTTACTGTTCATAATGGCATACAAAATATTCATCAAGGATGCAAATGAAAACCTGTTGGTCCACAATTTTTTCAGGTCAGCTGTTTAACATGCACACATGGAGGCTGGGTACTGGTACACAAAATATGATTTAGAATCTGATTAATTTCTCTCTCAGATTTCCATTTTGACTCCGTTTCAGCTGGTTATCTTTCTGCTCATGAAACAACTGGAGAGGCACCCCAGAGCCATGAAGTTGTTCCCATAGAAACTGCTCTCAAAGTGTCATTTTTCAGTGTCACGAAGTCAAGTCATCAAAAATTAGTGAATGTCTAGCGGCCGACTAAATGAAAAGAGAAGGAATGTGAATCAGTGAGGAGTTACGTCAAGGTGCACGGCAGCTGCTCAGATGTGTAGGGGTCACTCTAGCTTGAATAATGGATGACTCTGGTGTCACCGTCTTTTTCAAAATATACCTGTAACCCATGACTCTGGCAACTGTTTACAGTTTCGCACTCACAATACTTCCAAAGCAAACTCCAGTTTGTCTCTCTAAAGCTGGTGTGAGGCTTTGTGAACGACATTCCCTCCCTGCAGATTCCTATGTGACTCTGATCCATGTGAGATGTTTATCTTCAGTGTCCAATCAAAGCTTAACATCGATTCCCTCTCCCCATCAATGACGCTGTGACAGCGCCAATTGTCCTTTCCTTTAACCAATCTGCCAGGAAAACCCAACTTGTCTCATGCTGTCAAAGAATGTCTCCAAGAGAAACGGTCCTCATCTGAGACATGGATCTGTGGCAGTCTTTATCATTCTGCAAAACAGCCCAGAGAGGTTTCCAAAAGGGAACACTCTCTAAAGACTCTTATGTTATTGTGTGAATTTATCCAGGGCTGCTGGAGGGACTTCAAAAGAAGACAGAGTGTGAGCATCAGTGAGTGACAGAACTACTTTGTATTTAAAAAAATAAATCTCTTTGCATCTATTTAAGTGACATATTTAAGGTGAAACACCTGTCTAGCACCACTGTGAAAACTTAAAGGTATACTCCACTGATTTCGCATTGTATTCTCATAACAATGTTGGACTCCAAGGATCAAAATAGATGCAGGAGAACCCCTTCCCCCCTTCCTCATCAAAACCTGGTGCCTAAATTACCCATAATGCAACTTAACTGCTGACAATTTGATCTAAGTTTCAGCTCTGTTGTGCTCGTAGCAGCTAATGTAGCCTCAAGAGGCTAACCTCAAGCAGAGCAGAGGACTACAAAGGTCCGGTAACATCACTCCTTAACTCCACACACCCCCCAGATTTCTTTCATTTTCACATTTCAAGAAACATCGACTAGGGCTGATTTCGCACTTCTCCCTCTGGAGCTGCAAAAGGCTTTAAACATTTGCAGTCCTACTCCCCAAGAGTAAACGGACCCATAAACAGACTTTGATATGTAAAATTGGTGGAGTTCCCCTTTAAGTGTTTTTCTTATTTTATGCTGAGGTTGAAAAGAGTCTGAATCCCATCCAGACCGTCCTCCAACAACAGACACAATATCATAGGAGATCATCAAAGGCTAGCTGTGAGGCACGTTTCTTTTTTTTTTTTAAATGCAGAACTATTTAGTTGTAAGTCAAAAGTCTAAATTGCTTCTTTAATGTGCACTTAAAGGTGCAAGAAGAATAAATGTTGGAGCATAAAACGTGGTCAGGACAGCTAGGAGTGAAAATGATAATGCATGCACCTCAATAAACACTGAATAATGTTCTGGTTAAAACTAGGATCAGTCATAATAGTAGCAACCCTAATGTGCATGGAGAGGCACTAACTTACAGATTTTGTGCTGTTAATGACAAAACCAGTGGTTGAGCTCTTCAGGGTGCTCGCAGATGTCTAGTGTCGACACCAAAATGTCCAGAAACGTCATTTATCCTCCATCCAGTCGCATAAAATATTATTATTTATACATTTCATTTGCAACTTCTCTCTCTTCTCAGACTCATGATACCTGAGCTCTTTCCTTTCTGAAATATAGTTTAGTTTAAATTGTCTTTGGTGTTGCCCAACAGCATGCTTTACCACTTCATTTCACTTTTTCGTTACACAAAACTTAATTAGAATGTAATTACTTTTTAATACATTCAGGTTTTCATAAAGATTGCGTTTGCTCTTGTTTTAAAGAATTGTTAGTTCAAGCTTTCCAGCAGTTATGACTGATTTCTTTAATTACTGTAGTTAAAGGCAATCGGATCAACTGTGCAGATGAGCTGCTCTCGATCTTCTGTTTCATCTAAAATCATTGTCTCGCATTGGGTTTTTCCTCACTGAGAAAAAACACACAATCTTTAAAATGACCATATATTTGGTGAGCACTCATCAACTGACAACTAACTGACACTGAGTAAAACCTACGGACATTTAAGCACATTGTTAAATATGCAAGGAATCCCCTAAACCATTTATTTCCCCCACACAACCTCTTTATCGTGATGGAGAACTGGCTGGTACCTTTTTGTTTTAATTGGACTTTGAGAAATAAATCTCAGTCATGAGTAAAAGCACTGAGCGCAGTGCCCGGGCGATATCCCGACTCCTGAGCAATGAAAAGGTCAGTGAGTTTCTGCATTTTGGATCCCCAGCTGATCACCAAGCACACAGTGAGAGGAGAAATATGCCTTTTTAAGTGCTCAGAGGAAAGACAGTATTTTACACAGGAAATGTGTATCCCAGCAGAAACGTGTGGCCTGTCTGCTGTAAGTACACAGTGTCTACATCACACACACTATTGGTCTATGGACATTTACTTTGTTTTGTGCTTGGATTGTGAGCAGTATGCTTACTATATTTTCTGCACACAAAGATGCCACATTTGCATACAGGAGTATTTATTTCTATTGAAAACATTGGTAAATATTAAGAGACAGCTTATTATATTTATTAGACAGATTATACTGTGTTTCCTGTTTCCAGTCTTATGCTGGAGTACCACAACATATACAGAAAGTTGTGAATGTATGTCATCTTATAAATGGTGTTTTATGTCCTTTTCAGAACATGCACAAAGGTCTGTACAGATCAAGGGGCAGAGTAATAGGTCACGTTCACACCAACATCGTTGCTGTGTGAAAAAACAAAGCCTCCCCTTTCATTTCTAACAAAAAGAATCTGGCTCTTTTTTCAACATGTTTTGTATCATGAATCACGTTTGACTGAGATCACACAGAGCACGCTTTGCAAGTTGCAAAACACGAGCCACACCACACTGCCTTATATTTTTAAATGGAGCCGGCCCCGATCAGACAGAGCTCTTTTTACAGCTTGCTGCGTCTTTTATTAAATTGTTGCTAGGCATCCACTGAATCACCTGTCCTTAACGTACCCGCTGTTTTGCTGTGAAGTAAACTCACAGATCTGTGCCTTAATACCTGCATAAAGGTTGGCAGGCAGGGTGCACTTGCTTAGGTTCTGATTGAAGGGGAGAGGCTGTTTCCAGATAGTGCGCTAGTCACAGAGATACAGAGATCTGTGTGGGTATATGAGACCCTCAGAAAGAGGTGAAATCACTTACAGTAAGTCAGGAAGTAGCACCAGCTGACCCGGGAGCTACACCTGGACGATGGTGAATCCAAGGTTCATATCAGGATGAGTCGCCAATTGTCAGTTTCAAGACAGTTTAATGTATATGTCTTAAAGCTTTCCTAGGGCGATGTTGTTAGCTTAACATAGACTGTGTACTCTACCACCACATAGTCCCGTCTCTTAATTTATCTGATTGAACAACAATAAAAAAAAAAAAACACCAATGATGTCAGTGGGGCTGTAACCTGGTCGACTGGTTGATTAGCTGGTCGATATGCTCTTGTCCAACCAAACTCTCACTGGTTGGACACTCGCTGGTGTTACTTAAATAAGGCCAAGTGTCCACCAAAGCGTTTCTTACCCCAGCTGAAAACAGCAGTTGTTCAGGACTTGTGGATGTCCTATGTGACAGTTGTTCTTTGTGGTATTTGTCCTGCCCCTTCTCCACTGTGACTGAACGATTGATGACATTGACGAATGCAGCATTTAACCCAAACATGTTGGTGAAAATTCTCAGTCATCCAGGTCATGATTATCATAAGGCTTCTCCAGTTCAGAACTGAAAAAACCTCCTGAATGAGAGGTGAAATATCTTCAAGAAACTCAAGCAAGTCCAGGTGTCCACGATATAGCACCTATCATTTAATCCAAAGTTAAACATTTTTCAACTCTCATTTTTCATTGGACAAATGGATGAATGATCACAGAAGACATTCAGTGTTGGATTTACCATTATGGATTTATCTTCCTAAGTCTCCGAAAAGACGCTGCAGTTCAAGGCTTCTGAAAGGAATAGGAACACACCAGAGCCATGGAGTGACACAATGGCTAACGTTAGTTACTGGGCTAAACATAATGAGGCTCTCTCTCACATGCAGCGTTGCAGAGATGTTTAATGTTAGTAATGTTACGTTGTAAATGACACTGTCAACCCCAGAGTTACCTTCAATAGTGTCCAGTATGTCAGATTTTTCTCATCAGTCCCGTTCAACACTCAGTGGTGAGACAGACTTGCACGCAGCTCAGCTGGATGCTCCCAGCCATAATTTGAATTTATTGAAAAGATAGCCCCTTGAGGTGTAGCATCTCATTTTCAAGGGGGTCCTAAACTGTGAAGTTCATTTTCAGATAATATAACAGTGGACATCGCATTTATTTTTCACTGAGATAACTTTCCTTGGGCAAGTTTTAATGTCAAGCCCTATGACAGGGAAAAAAATGCTTTGGTGGGTGCTTGGGATGTCCCAACGTGCATCAGCACTGGATCGGACTGTATGGAAAAATGCAGATCCAAGAACTCTGATCCAGTTTTTCATGCAGTCCAATCCAGGTTTTCCGGCCAGCCCAGCACTCTGCAATTCAAGCAGTCCATTCCAGTGATCTGCTCCAGCACTTACTATCAATCCACCAGGACAGCATGCAGACACACAGGAAACAGCAGCACCAGGCTGGCACTGACACTGCTAAAATAACTGAAAAGGAAAGGCTGCATTGTTTGTTAAATGTCAACAGTGTCTTGTGGTGTTAATCTATTTTTTATTTATTAGGGGGCCAAAGCACAAGTGTGTGGAGTCTTGCTGCTATTTTAATTTTAATGTTAGGCAGTTCAAAGATTTCTTGTGTTGATTTATTTTCTATTTATGAAGGGGCCAAAGCAGCCAAAACAAACCAGCTATATTTTTTTATTTAATGTTAATGTTCAAGTTTAAAGTTTGTTTATTTAACCCTGTTCGCAATAAACAGGTCAGTTTCTCATACCAACTGTTGTGGATCATTCTAACTAACCTGATTAAGTAGTTGACATGACTACGCACTCGAATCGGATCAGTATCGGTATCAGCCAAAACTCAAGGCTGTAATATCGGTATCAGATTGGAAGTGAAAAAGCTGGATAGGGACATCCCTAGTGGACGCACAATGCAACCAAGTAGAGTGCAGAATTTAGGTAGAATTTCAGTCAAGATTTTCTTTGGTTGATTACAGCCCTAAATGTCAGATGCTTTTGTTGCTCTGAGTTGAAGTTCTTTCAACTTGAGGCACTCAGGGTGCATAGCATGGAAAAACGCAACTCTCTTGTCAATAACTTGTCACAGTTATAAACTCTAAAATGCTGTCTCATAGTAGTAAAAACTTGTTATGCAGTGTTTTGGTGTCTGGTAAGCAGACCCATACCTAATCTACATTTGCAGAATTCTGACAACACATCAGCAGATTTGACAAAAACACAAATTAAATAATTCTCAATCACATGACAGGCACAAATCTGCAGATTTTTATGGCTTAAAGTTTATTGAATTTCAAATTTTCCAACTAATTCTACAGATTTTGATTATCAATCATCGCTGAAGTCTATTAAAAGAAAAATTCCAGATTGCATTTGGACGTGCTGATAAGACTTCAAACTGAGAGCTGATAATTATGGTATTAGTCGAGGTGAGTCTGGAAGTCTCTAACTGCTGTTTATAGGTACGGCCGCACAGGTGGGAAACAGTGTCATTAATTTATTAATGCTAGTGCTTGGAAAAAAAAAACATCTCTGAGCACAGCGCTCTGTGCACGCCTCCATTTGTTCCTTTTTTTAAAAAACTGTGCTTAGGTCAATTATGGTATGCCTGTCTGTGCAGAGCCGCACGCACACAATTCGTAAATGTCAGCCTTTATTTCGAGAGATGTATGTATGCAGCAGTGTTAGAATTCATCATCATGTAGCTTGGGTCCCCACAGCCCCCTTATGCCAAACTGGCACTGTTTGTACAATGTCTCTCTTAAAATACTTCAGTTCTTTCTCCTGCATCTGCCTTTAATGGCATCTTAGATGAGATTTTACTGCTTGTAATTACACTTAAAGAAAAGGACTTGACTGACACAAGTAAATTTAAAGAATGATGCAAACAGTGTGGTTAAAAACATGCTAATTGAGAAAGATGAGATTTATTGATTGACTTTATTAAGAAGTTCTTTGTGCCACAACTTGGCAACATCGATCTCCATTAGTGCACCACTTGACACAGGCTTGCTTGCTTTACTTGACCTTTCCAAATTATCTTAAGCTTTGTTCACTAAAAGTTCAGATGCTGACAGTGCATCAGAATACCAAGCAGCCAAACTTTACTGTACCCTCCACTGAGTAGATTAAAGTAGCTGAGACGTCCAGCTAAATTAAGCTTATTAATGAGGTCTATATTAGGTGACTGCCATCACTGCACCATGGGAAAATACACAATCTGTAGCTCACTTGTTGGTGTCTCTGTGGGAATCTCTCCTTTTTCATTACAAGTAGCTCCTGCAGCCAGTGATCAGTCTTTCAGAAACTTCTCTCATGCTTCAAACTTTTTTCCCAGAGCCAACAGATTTCAACAAGTCGTAGACGTGTGACTAATTTGTGGGTGGTTGCAATCTGGCAGCAGGAAGAGAATCATCTGTCTTCTGACAAAGTGGTATTTGCAGTTTTTGCGTGAATAAACTCACACATACTTACACAAACAAGGCAAAACATTAGCAAAGACTCTTGACATATTAAAGGCCAATCCAAGACTATATAAAACCTTTTCTGAGTCATGTCGCACTGGGCTGAACAAAGAAAGCATAATGCCATGGTGACGGTAACACCACTATAAAACTACACAATCAATACATCAGCGTGTCTGGGTGTTTTCTCCGGCATTGATATATTAAACAGTTTCATTTCAAAGCAACAAAGCTATTCTGCATCCAGTAAACAAACTGCAGCAGGAAATGAACAGCTTCCTTTTGTGTAGTACGACTGCTAAGAAAACAGCTGTCCAGTCAGAGCAGGGTATGTAAATGACCTGCTCAATAACAACATTCCCACAGAGCTACAGCTTCATGCGGCCAGTGACTGCCAATTACTTTGTATCTGCATGTGTAAACTCAGTAGGCACGGGACAATATTAAATTTTCATGTCATACTGATCCAGGCGATTCACAATATTATCCAATTAATCATCAAAATATGCTTAAAACTCTTAAAATGGCACTCAAACATACTGGGATCACTTTAGCTTATATCTTGCTTACTGCCTGTCTTCATGTGTCAGCCCTGTGATAGTCTGGTGACCTGTCCAGTAGGGCTGGGCGATATGGACAAAAACTCATATCTTCACATTTACAGATTGACTGGCGATACACGATAAATACCTCGTTATTTTCTACAAAATGGGCTACATGTGTTCAGTTGCAGGTCAAAGCCACATCTGAGATAACACAAGCACTTTTATAAAAACAGACTGTGATCAAAATAAAATGCAAAGACTGGGATTTTATTCCTTGTTTGAAAAATTTAAAGCTCAACAGGTAAAAAGCACAACATGTAAATGAAAAATTATATAAACTAAATAGCAGGGCTGTATGTTAACTTTTTGCACACAGCACTGGAGCGGTTTGCAGCACAGGCCACCAAACTATAACATGAGTATAAAGGATGAAGTAGGCCTAAATCCACAAGACCATTTCCATGGTCTTTCAAATGAATCTAGTGCTGGAAATTGATATAAATATTTTTATTTATTTAGACTGTTCATCTTATTTATGCACATAGCATCAAGAGAGAGGCCGAGGGAGGGAAGGAGCGAGAGACATTGTCTGCGTTATATACGTCTTGTCAATGAAACGTCTGTGTTGTCGCTGCATTTTTTAGACACATCTGTCACCTGCATCCAAGCATTGTCTCCATGTCATAAAATAGACTGCAACTACCAAGACGAACAGCATCACACTATGATCCACCTCACACACAAACTAGCAGTGCAGCGCTGGATTGCATGTCTGCTACTACGGTAATTTCATTCATCTCACAGACTGATTTAGCGTAGCACATGCAACATATAGGGCCAATATCCCCCTTAGCCCTACCCCTTGGCCTTGACCCTACATCCGCGCGTTTCCACGAGGGGCGGGGTGTCCCAATTCCTTTTTGC